>NC_083698.1:52562500-53187500 GCF_033118175.1 Dama dama | reverse complement strand
CAAATTATGGCTCATGGGTCAAACCTAGCCAACCATCTGCTTTTATAAGTTCCATGAGTTAAGATAGCTTTTTATATTTTTAGATGGTTGAACAAAATTGAAAGAATATTATCACAAATAGTTTTTACATGAAAATAATATGAAATTCCAATTTCAGTGTTCACACTAAAATATACTGGAACTTTGGTTTGAAAATCTGTGTTCCAATGTCTATTCATCATTTGTTAATAGGCTGTCTATGGCTGTTTTCATACTGCAACTGCAGTTGACTAGTTGAGACAGAGACCTTATGATCATAGAGCCTAAAATATTTACTTCTGGCTCTTTATAGGAAAACTTTTCCAATCTTTACTCTACAAGAGTCATGTTCACAATGTAATGTAATGTCTGTCATGCATGTAAGTTAAGGAAAAGATGAAGAGAAAAAAAAAAGTCCAGTTTGTTGAATGATACAACAAACGTAAATTGATCTTAGGCAAGTCGATCTCTCTGGTCTATAGTTGCCTGGCCAAGAGATTGGATATTAATGGAGGGAATTAGAGTGGAAGACTATAAGTATCATGGTGTTTAGCCTAGATCTAGAGTTTATTTGTATAGAATGGGAAAGACTAGAGATCTCTTCAAGAACATTAGAGATACCAAGGGAACATTTCATGCAAAGATGGGCACAATAAAGGACAGAAATGGTATGGATGTAACAGAAGCAGAAAATATTAAGAAGAGGTAACAAGAATACACAGAATTATACAAAAAAGATCTTCATGGCCCAGATAACCACGATGGTGTGATCACACACTTAGAACCAGACATCCTGGAACGCAAAGTCAAGTGGGCCTTAGGAAGCATCACTACGAAAAAAGCGAGTGGAGGTGATGGAATTCCAGTTGAGCTATTTCAAATCCTAAAAGATGATGCTGTGAGAATGCAGAACTCAATATGCCAGCAAATTTGGAAAACTCAGTAGTGGTCACAGGACTGGAAAAGGTCAGTTTTCATTCCAATCCCAAAGAAAGGCAATGCCAAAGAATGCTCAAACTACCACACAATAGCACTCATCTCACACGCTAGCAAAGTAATGCTCAAAATTCTCCAAGCCAGGCTTCAACAGTGTGTGAACCTTGAACTTCCAGATGTTCAAACTGGATTTAGAAGAGGCAGAGGAACCAGAGATCAAATTACCAACATCCACTGGATCATTGAAAAAGCAAGAGAGTTCCAGAAAAACATATACCTCTGCTTTACTGACTACACCAAAGCCTTTAACTGTGTGGATCACAATAAACTGTGGAAGATTCTTAAAGAGAAGGGAATACCAGACCACCTGACCTGCCTCCTGAGAAATCTGAATGCAGGTCAGGAAGCAACAGTTAGAATTGGACATGGAACAACAGACTGGTTCCAAATTGGGGAAGGGGTACGTCAAGGCTGTATGTTGTCACCCTGTTTATTTAACTTATATGCAGAGTACATCATGAGAAACGCTGGGCTGGATGAAGCGCAAGCTAGAATCAAGATTGCTGGGAGAAATATCAGTAACCTCAGATATGCAGATGACACCACCCTTATGGCAGAAAGTGAAGAGGAACTAAAAAGCCTCTTGATGAAAGTGAAAGAGGAGAGTGAAAAAGTTGACTTAAAGCTCAACATTCAGAAAACTAAGATCATGACATCTGGTCCCATCACTTCATGGCAAATAGATGGGGAAACAATGGAAACAGAGACTTTATTTTCTTGGGCTCCAAAATCATGCAGATGGTGACTGCAGCCATGAAATTAGAAGACGCTTGCTCCTTGGAAGGAAAGTTATGACCAACCTAGACAGCATATTAAAAAGCAGAGCCAACAAAGGTCCATCTAGTCAAAGCTATAGTTTTTTCCAGTAGTCATGTATGGATGTGAGAGTTGGCCTATAAAGAAAGCTGAGCACCGAAGAACTGATGCTTTTGCACTGTCGTGTTGGAGAAGACTCTTGAGAGTCCCTTGGACTGCAAGGAGATCCAACCAGTCCATCCTAAAGGAGATCAGTCCTGAATATTCATTGGAAGGACTGATGCTGAAGCTGAAACTTCAATAATTTGGCCACCTGATGTGAAGAGTTGACTCACTGGAAAAGACCCTGATGCTGGGAAAGATTGAAGGAAGGAGGAGAAGGGGATGACAGAGGATGAGATGGTTGGATGGCATCACCGCCTCGATGGACATGGGTTTGGGTGGACTCTGGCAGTTGGTGATGGATAGGGAGGCCTGACGTGCTGCAGTTCCTGGGGTCACAAAGAGTCAGACACAACTGAGCAACTGAACTGACCTGAAAGTTTATTTCGTATATATAATGGGATTGGCACTGGTTTCAGTCCCATCTGTGGGGTTTCACCGTTCTTCACTAGAACTTGGCTGGTTCATAAACAGCTGCAGTTATATAGATGAGGCTGCTTTATAGACAGTGATACAAATGTCAAGAATTAGGATATTGTTTCAATATACCCATCCACCAAAAAACAGTGAATAAGTTAATGTGGACACCCCTTGGAGAGTCTGGGAGGATGGGAAGGTGAAAGGGCCCATGTGTTTGGTGGGACAAGAGAAAGAAATGGAGCTAAATTTGCATTTTTTAAAATAATGGGAAATCAATAGATGATGCTTAAAACAAACCCTCCCCCCAAATCAAGAAACAACAATACTAATATATTGTTGGATATAAGTTGATAATAACCAAAAGACATCTAGAAAAGATTAACATGGCTACCTCTCTGGAGGGGAAAATGGAGGACATGACTGGGGGCTGTATTTTGATCTTGTAACACTAGTTGAGTCTTAAACTGTGTGCAAGTGTAGTGCTGACAAAAATTAAAACTTAAAAAAATTAAGTTTTCCCTGGCTTTGGAATGGAAAAAAAATAGCTAATAAGTGATCTCTAACTTCTTTTGGTTGTGTGCCGTCAGCAACAGAATTTATGGAACATGGTTCCCATTCTTTTTTAAAGATAACTTTCAAAAGTTATTGGAAGTAGAGCTTCTATAAACTTTTGTATACAAGGTTTTTTATGGACGTATTCTATCATTTCTCTTGGGTGTATACTAAGTGAGCCAGGACTTAAACTGGAAGTGGGGACAAGTTTGCTTTTCCCTCTGAGTGATACTTCATTCTATGAGCTGAGTGCTTATTGGAGGGAATGGAAGTAGTCTTCAGCTTGCCTGTCCTGGCTTGGAACCTCTGATATATAAGCTACCAATGAGTCATGGCAAAGGGGATGTGGACCTCAGCATTCTTAGCATGCTATAACTAAGGCAGAGCCTGCATCCCACTGGTGGGTGATGGATGGAAGGAGCGAGGCCCCACTTCTCAGCTGCATTCACTCAGAACTTAGCCACAGCAACAGGTATGTGGGCAGGATGAGAAATGTTGACATTGGGCTTCTCTTGGCTGATGGCCTCTAGCTGGGCCCTGAGGGGAGAGGGAGCCCTGTGTGTCTGCACCAGTCTGCAGAGGAGTTTTTGTGTCACTGAGCTGGGAGAGAATAGTAGAGAAGTGAACATTGGTTCAAACATCACAGTCTCTGTTGTTACTAAGTTTCAGTGGACTTTGAATTCTTTATTTGCTGTGTATCCTTTGGACTATTTCCCTTGACTTTAAATGGTGTTTGTTTGTTTATTTTAAATAATTTTCACCAGTTTCACTAGTGAAATAGAAGATGGTCTATGGAACTCCTTACAATATCTTGTTGGAAATAGAATTTAATTTTAGTTAACTGGAAATCACACACACATGCACACATGTGTATACATACACAGATGCTTTACTAGTATATTATGCATGCTATAAATAGGTTACTATATAAATTTTTGAATGATAAAATTATTTCAACTGAACTTTTTAAAAGGTACTTTGTATTTATTTGTGATACAAAGTATCTCACTGTTTTTTTCAGAAGTATTAAAAGTGATTATAATGATACTGATATTTTTCATGAGAGTAGTGTGACTGAAATGTTTCTTTGTTTTTAAAGTCCTGGTTCTGATTTAGTTTGTTTTGATACTTGGTTTTAATGGTGAATTAGCTGGGAAAATAGCTAAAATGAGCTCTAGATCTGAATGGAAGAAGTACTTCATTGGATGTACTTACTAAATCACTGTTAATCCTATTCAGCAATGATGTAGACTTACTGAAAAGTGACTAGTAAATGTTCATCTTCCCTATCACTATGCCACCTTCCCTATGCCTATCACTTGTTTTTGCAAATGAAGCTGGATGGTTTTGCATTTTAATATTTTTTTTTTGAAAAGGGGCTCAAACCCAATGAAACTCTTCACTTGAAAGATTTTAAAACAAATGATAATGTCAAAGCTTTTAAAGTGTTCAGACATAAAAATGTATCTCTGTGATATATTTCATTGGTTTTGCCCCAAAGATTGCATAGTAATGAAAGTATTTTCAAATATGTGTTTTCAAAGTACTGTTTATATAGTAAAATTTATTTTGAAAGACTTTCCTTCAAAAATCTGGTGCTTTCTCTCTCTTTTTTACCTTTAAAGGACAGATTAGGTGTGTTCATTTGTTTTAAAACATTTGATGGATAGCATATTACTAACTGCCACCAGTCATCACATTTTTCTCAGGGAACAAGAAATATTCAGCATCTTTTAAATCTGATAGTTCTCTTAAGTATGAGATAACCAGTGAATCTCTGTTTGAAATTTAAAAATTTACTATCAGCTGCTCATCTTTTTATAATATTAGGAATATACTATATTTCAATATTCTGTTTTTATATAATTAATTGCATTGCTATATTCTTCAGCATTTTGTTCACACCCAACTTTAATACTTTGTCTGTAATAGTGACCTAGAATAATCTATCGAAAATTGTTCCAGTTAAAGTTGCAGCTCCAACTAACACAGTTTTCCCACAGAACATTTTTTCAGCCTAAGACACCGTTTACTGTTGAGACTGTATCTTCTCTGACGCATCTTCCATTTGTTGAGTCACAAAACAGCAGCTCTGTGTTTCAGATTGTAGAGGCTCATTCGTAACAATTTTGGGTGTATATACTCATATTTCATATTTCAAATAGTATTCTTGGTTATTTCTTGCTTCTTTTTATTTTTGGCTGACTTGCTGTCAGATTTAATTTCATCGTCGTTGCTTCTTCATTGCAGCATGGCTACGAAGCGCTTATATTAGGAATAGAAGAATCAGGTCTGCATTTGCTTACTTTTTACCTGTATTTATATTGTTAGGGCTATCTTTGTTCCTTGTCTCCTTTGCAGACATCTTTTAAAGCTCTTTGTTCATTTTGTGAAGGTTAGTTTCATCAAAATTAGGGAATATAATCTGGAAACTATGAGGTATGGCAGTTTCTAATCACAGAAGGATTTGCTAACTCACCAAAGGAATTGTATTTTACCAACTTTAAAATACCACTTACTATGTGCCAGGTACTGTTTTAAGAATTTATACATATTATCTCATTTAATCCTCATAATGATCCTATGGTATAAGCACAGTTATTTTCTTAGTAGGGAACTGAAGCCCTGAAGTTGGGGTACTCTTATCTAGTACGCCCAGCTATCTCTGCTTATTGAACAATTATTAGGCAAGTGTAACTCCAGTTGTGAAGACCAATTGAAAATCAATCCCAAACTTCTTTTTTGATCTCACTTCTACCAAATCCAAGGTCAGAAATCCTTTTGTGCTTCATTCTAGGTGGCAAGCCCTCTCAGAGATCACTTTATTTTCTCAAAATAAGTCTGCCCTAGGGGATGTTCTGGGAATACAAGTGGAATTAGAATATTGTTTTATTCTGATTAAAATAATATTTATTCTGGTTAGGATAAACTCTGCTCTTAGGAAAATCAGGGAAAGGGAGACAGAAAGTTATTAGAAATTAAAGAAAAATGAGAACCTGTGCTCCCAGGCGATTAGAACCTGGTGATTAGAAGAAAGAGGACAAGAAGGAACCAAAGTATGCTTTGGAGGGAAAGCAAATGGACTCAATACAGGTCCTTTATATTTGAGGTCATGGGAAGGAGAAGGATAGCAAAATGATAAAGATGAAGGACAGAGGATTTGTCAGCAAAACTAGGGAAGTGAGAAGTAGATGTATATTTTTAAAACTTAATTTCATTTTTAACCTTTAGTTGATTTTTTAAAAACCTTTTTATGATGAGAAATTTTAAATGGATGCCAAAGTAAAGATAATTATGTACATGACTCCTTGCATAAACATCACCAGCTTCAACTCATGCCTCATTTTGTTTCATCTATAACCCCCAGTCCCTTTCGTGCCAGAGGATTTAAAGGAAAAATCTTACATGTCACATAATTTCATCCATAAATATTTTAGTGTGCATCTCAAAATGATAACTTTTTAAAAAACATACTTCAGTACTGTTAATTGCACAGAAAATTTAGCATCAAGTTCATAATATCATCACTCAGTGTTCAAGTTTCCCTGATTATACCATAATGTTTCCCAGCTTTTTTGAATCAGATGCAACATATGATCCACAGAGTTGATATATCTCTTAAGTCTCTTAAACTATAAATGTTCCTTACATTTCTCTCTTTAAAAAAAAAAAAAAAGCAGTTTATCTGTTTTAAAAAATGAGTGGGTATTAGGGTAAAATGATGATTTGGTATTGCTTATACTATGTCAGAGGTGCCCGTTGACCATCCAGGTAGAACTACTGTGAAAAAAGTTGACATGGTGGGTCAGGAGCTGGGGTCAAGGTGAATTATATTGATTTGGTAAATATTTGAGCATTGGTTTATAGTCGAGTCATAGGAACAGATGAGATCACCTCCTGAGAGGCCACAGGGCAAGAAGAGGACTTGCTGAAGAGTTCGGCATGGGAAGAACAAGGACAGCAGGGCCAGAACAAACCAGCGGAGCAAACTGCTTCAAGAGATGTTGCCAACAGTGCCCATCTGGGAGCCAGGACTGAGGGTGATGAGTGATCAGTGAATTCAAGTGCATGCTGACCCTGAGACCTCCGCAGTCAGGGAGGGATAGTACACAACTGGAGGGAACTTTGATTTGTTTTGCTTTTAGAATAGTGGAAGAAATAACCAGTTGAGAAGGAGAAACTTATGGCCTCTCCCTGGCGAGGGAGAGACAGTGGAGATGGGAAAAAGTCATCGAAGGAAAAAAGTTTTGGAGGTTCTGCTTGCCATGGAAGCAAAGACACATGTAGTGAAGCTGACCTTGGGAAGGTGGAAGAGTCTGTGCTCTCTGAGTGTGGAGGGGAGTGAGACAGGCTGGATGAAGAAACAAAATGTTTGGGAATAGAGAGGAAGGGAAGCTGAAGGAGCCCATATGGAGTGGCCTTCGTCTCCTAAGAGATGAGGAAAGTTGGGGGCAAAGAACAATAAATAGTGCTTTTTCTTGCTAACCTGTTCTCTATTCCTAACCTTATAATTAATACCAACCTGAAGGACAAAGAAGTATGGAGTTAGTATGTGTCCACATATTGAACTTAAAAAACTACCTCTTAGCTCTGTATTCAACTTATCTCACTTTGATGCTTATGTTGAAGGGAATTCAGCTTGTGCAAACTTCATTGCTCTTCTAAAACTTTCTACCCTCTGATACATGATCTGCTTGACTCTGGTAAATTTTGAAACATGGAGCAGATCTCACTATCTGAACACCCTCTACTAAACAGGAGAAGACTATTGTTATGAACTGAATTGTGTCTCTTATCCCCCGAAATTTGTGACCCCGGTAACTCAAAATGTGCCTGTATTTGGAGATAGAATCTTGTTTTATCTACTTATTTATTTATGGCTGCTCTGAGTCTTTGTTGCTGTGCAGAGTCTTTCTCTAGTTGCGGTACCCAGGCTCCCCATTGCAGTAGCTTCTCTTGTTGTGGAGCACCAGCTCTAGGGCGCGTGGGCTTCAAAGGTTGTTGCATTCAGGCTTAGTTGCCTCGTGGCAATGTGGAATCTTCCTGGAACAGGCATTGAACCCTTGTCCCCTACATTGGCAGGCAGATACTTAACCAGTGGACCAGCAGGAAAGTCCTGCAGTTAGAATCTTTAAGAGGTGATTCAAGTAAAATGAGATCATATATGTAGGTCCTAATCCAATATGACTGGTGTCCTTATAAGAAGAGAAGATTGGGGATGCAGAAACTCAGAGAGAAGAGCATGTGAGGGCACATGTAGAAGACAGTCATTTACAAGCCAAGGAGCGAAGCCCTCACAGGAAACCAGCCCTGAGATACCTTGACTTTGGACTTCTAGTCAGCAGAATTGTGAGGAATAAATTTCTGTTGTTTAAGCCATCCAGTCTGTGGTACTTTGTTATGGCAACCCTGGCAAACTAATGCAAGTACCCTCCTGTGAAAGTCATTTGCACCCTGCAGACATTGGAATATGGCTCCCTATGGCAACAGCCACAGCTGCAGGCGCGTAAACGATCATGGCCTCAGGTAGCACTCCAGCGGAGGGGACAGAATCGTCCCTTCAGGCTGAATAAGTGCCCTCTTGGAAGTCAGCACAGCTCTCTCTGGAGAAGTCATCAGACAAAGAGGGTGCATTTAATAAAAGCTGATTTGATGTGAAAAAGAACTAAAAGGAAATTGATGTATTGTGAGAAGTGAAACTGGATTTTGGACAGCCAATAAGTAAAAAGCCACTTAATGCAATGTTGTTTTTTTATTTAACTTAACAAATAATCATTAGAGTCTTTCAAATTTACCAAATGGTTATCAAGCATGCAGAGTATTGCTTTTCTCTAATATGTGCAAAATCTAGTCATAAGACTTTGTTTTCCTCCTTTGTACTGCTAATTCCTAAGGTTTATAGTCTTCAAGAAAATTAGAGATACCAAGGGAACATTTCATGCAAAGATGGGCTCAATAAAGGACAGAAATGGTATTGACCTAACAGAAGCAGAAGATATTAAGAAGAGGTGGCAAGAATACACAGAAGAACTGTACAAAAAAGATCTTCACAACCCAGATAATCATGATGGTGTGATCACTCACCTAGAGCCAGACATCCTGGAATGTGAAGTCAAGTGGGCCTTAGAAAGCATCACTACGAACAAAGCTAGTGGAGGTGATGGAATTCCAGTTGAGCTATTTCAAATCCTGAAAAAGGATGTTGTGAAAGTGCTGCACTCAATATGCTAGCAAATTTGGAAAACTCAGTAGTGGCCACAGGACTGGAAAAGGTCAGTTTTCATCCCAATCCCAAAGAAAGACAATGCCCAAGACTGCTCAAACTACCAGACAATTGCATTCATCTCACATGCTAGTAGAGGAATGCTCAAAATTCTCCAAGCCAGGCTTCAGCAATACGTGAACCGTGAACTTCCAGATGTTCAAGCTGGTTTTAGAAAAGACAGAGGAACCAGAGATCAAATTGCCAAAATCCGCTGAATCATCAAAAAAGCAAGAGAGTTCCAGAAAAACATTTATTTCTGCTTTATTGACTATGCCAAAGCCTTTGACTGTGTGGATCACAATAAACTGTGGAAAATTCTGAAGGAGATGGGACTACCAGACTACCTGACCTACCTCTTGAGAAACCTATATGCAGGTCAGGAAGCAACAGTTAGAACTGGACATGGAACAACAGACTGGTTCCAAATAGGAAAAGGAGTATGTCAAGGCTGTATATTGTCACCCTGCTTATTTAACTTATATGCAGAGTACATCATAGGAAATGCTGGGCTGGAAGAAGCAAAAGCTGGAATCAAGATTGCCAGGAGAAATATCAATAACCTCAGATATGCAGATGACACCACCCTTATGGCAGAAAATGAAGAGGAACTAAAAAGTCTCCTGATGAAAGTGAAAGAGGAGAATGAAAAAGTTGACTTAAAGCTCAACATTCAGAAAACTAAGATCATGGCACCTGGTCCCATCACTTCATTGGAGATAGATGGGGAAACAATGGAAACAGTGGCTGACTTTATTTTCTTGGGCTCCAAAATCACTGCAGATGGTGATTGCAGCCATGAAATTAAAAGACGCTTACTCCTTGGAAGGAAAGTTATGACCAACCTAGACAGCATATTAAAAAGCAGAGACATTCCTTTGCCAACAAAGGTCCATCTAGTCAAGGCTATGGTTTTTCCAGTGGTCATGTATGGATGTGAGAGTTGGACTATGAAGAAAGCTGAGCACCAAAGAATTGATGCTTTTGCACTGTGGTGTTGGAGAAGACTCTTGAGAGTCCCTTGGACTGCAAGGAGATCCAACCAGTCCATCCTAAAGGATTTCAGTTCTGGGCATTCATTGGAAGGACTGATGCTGAAGATGAAACTCCAGTACTTTGGCCACCTGATGCAAAGAGTTGACTCACTGGGAAAGACTCTGATGCTGGGAGGGATTGAGGGCAGGAGGAGGAGGGAATGACAGAGGATGAGATGGTTGGATGGCATCACTGACTCAATGGACATGAGTTTGAGTAAACTCCAGGTGTTTGTGATGGACAGGCAGCCTGGCGTGCTGTGATTCATGGGGTAGCAAAGAGTCAGACACGACTGAGCAACTGAACTGATAGTTTCCCCCGATTAGTCTCCTTATTCTCCTCAGACTGCATTTTTTTTCCCCAAGAGATAACTGATAAGGAATGGAAACAAGATAGGGAAAGCATGTGGGGAATTGCAGTGGACCAATACATTGCTGTGGTGGAGGAGATGGGAGATATGTACATTTATAATTTTTGTGATTATCTTAAAAGGAGCTCTTGAATCAGAAAAAGGAATTTGCCAAATGGCAAGGGCAAGAATTAGGATTAGTTAAACTGAAAAGAAATGAATCTTGGTTCTGGTATCTTCTGTTGTTTGTCTTAAATAGACTTTGTCCTCTGGTCAATGGACTCATTCTAGTTGAGATTGCTAAGATTGTAGTAGGATCTTTAGGGTATGATAACACCTGGTATGCTATCAATTGTCTGACATGATGACTAATTCACTTTGGTGGTTGCCAAGTATCCTAGAGGAAAGTAGAAGGTCACACAAGGTTCTAGTGAAGACCTGTTCCCCCAGGGATGTTCAAGCATTTTTTTGACTGGTGAGTCCTAAACCTAGTGAAATGCTTCACCCGGATTAGTTTTCTTCTGTAGAGAAACAGAACATTGTCCTTCATGTATATAGAGAAGGTAATAGTTAGAACTGATAGGCTGCTTTGGATTCAGTTATAGAGACTGGGGACAGTCTAGATTGGTATGTCCTCTGAGCAAGCTTGTTTAAAAGGAGACAAAAACCAACTGTTGTTAACTCTTTATTATTTAAAGCAGCACCATTCTTAACATGTTTTTGCTGCACTGTCTTCAGTTTATGCTGATATTGATCTCCTTTTGTGCTGTTTTAAAAGCTTCATAGGGATAGTATTAACAAGAAACAAATTGATGCTTGTGAACTGTGGTGTCGGAGAAGACTCTTGAGAGTACCTGGACAGCAAAGAGATCCAAAGAGTCTATCCTAAAGGAAATCAGTCCCGAATATTCATTAGAAGGACTGATGTTGAAGCTGAAACTCCAATATTCTGGCCATCTGATGTGAAGAACTGACTCATTAGAAAAGACCCTGATGCTGGGAAAGATTGAAGGTGGGAGGAGAAGGGGACGACAGAGGATGAGATAGTTGGATGGCATCACCAGCTCAATGGACATGAGTCTGAGTAAACTCTGGGAGTTGGTGATGGACAGGGAAGCCTGGCGTGGTGCAGTCCATGGGGTTGCAAAGAATTGGACATGACTGAGCGACTGAACTGAACTGAATTCTTGGACAGATGTGACATCAACAGACTTAAGTCACAGGAAAAGTGTGTGGGTGATTTGGCGTTGAAGAGGCCAAGCATATTAGTTTAGCCAAAGCAACTTCACATAGAATCATGAGAAATGTGAATAAGTGCTCCATCCTCACATCTTTTAATCTGGTGATCTGTTAGCCAGCTTCTGTAAATGGTAGGAGAAAGGCAAGGCCTAATGCTTTATCAAGGGTGGGCCATAGTTTATCTTCTGGGTGTCTATTTCCCAGAGGGATGGTAAGCCATAAAGCTAGTAGTTAAACAGTAAAACCGTGGCACTGCCTTGCCTTGAGAGGGGAGAGTTCCCATTTTAGCCTGTAGCAGGCTATCACTCATCAGCTAGTTCCCATGCAAGCCTCCATCCAAAATATAAAATAAAAACACAAAGCAAAAAGTTCAAAATAGAGTCCCATAGTGAAGACACACTCTATTCAGCAAGTGCAAGTGAGGGAGGGGGCAGGATTCCAACTCCAGCTTGGCCACCCTAAAATGTGTCCAGTGACCTTTTACTTCCTGGGTCCTTTGAACTTGCAGCTTCCCTGAAAGTAATCCCTTGCAATAGCAGCTTTCTCTTTGAGTCTTGTTTTGGGCTCTCATTTCCTATATTTCCCTCGCAGATCTGATCTTGTCTACTTTTTGTTTTTCAAGTATTTCTCAGAATTTTTGATCCCTTTATTATTATCTAGTGCTGTTAATAATTTATTCTTTTCAGAAATACATTTTTTTTTCTCTTTCCTGGAGGTTGGAAGGCATAGGGAAGTTTGCCATCTTGATCCAACTAAAGATGAAAATTTACTTTTGAGAGGAAATTAGAGTTTACAGGAAAAATCCAGCTATTTACACTAGGTGATAAGCTATCATCTTACCCATGAGTGCTGGATATTGAAATGACTTAAACAAATATTTTAGAAAACTATTTTCTAGGAAAGCATGTATATCAAGGTTGTAAAGGTCACAGTTACTAAAATTATGAGATTATTTTCATATTGTATTATTATAAAGAGGCTTCCCAGTGTATATAGAATTAAAATCTTTCATGTTAAGGCAGAGGGAAAGTTTATTTATAGAACAGAAGGACTAGCATTGTATCAAGTTTACCAAACAGGTGCTTATATAAATATTCTTACATTTTCCTGTCTACTCTAGTTAGATGTTCCATATTACTTTGCAGCTGGTTTTCCTATACTTGCCCCGTGTTGAAAGTTTAGCTGGTAACCACTCTAGAATGTAAGAAGTAGCAAGCTCTTTATTGTTAAACATACACATACACATGTCCATTTGACTCTTTATTATACTTCAACATTTAGAATTAAAGCAGTTTAAATACTGTGGGTACAATAATAATTGACTTTTCTAGTGGGCTGAAAATCAGTAAAGATATTTTAGTTAAACTGAACATTTCTGTCAGTTAACTGTCAATCAAATTTAATAACAACAGCAAGATATGCATTCTTCTCAAGCTCACATGGAACATTCTCAAAGATAGACTACATTCTAGTAATTAATACAGATAAAACATAACTCAAATATGAATGTATAGAAATCATGCAGAGTATGTTTTTAGACTACAATGAAATTAAACTAAAAATTAATTACAGAAAGAAAGCTGGAAAATCCCCACTATTTGGAGATTAAACAACAGACTTCCTAAAAATACTGTGGGTTATAGAAGGCTCTAGAGAAATATAAATGTTCTTTTAGCAGAATAAAAATGAAAACACAACTTATCAAAATTGTGAAATGTAGCAAAAGCAGTGCTTGAAGGGAATTTCATAGCTTTGAATGCATATATTAGATAAGAAAGATGTGTAATCAATAATCTAAGCTTCCACTTTAAGAAACTAGACAAAGAATAGTAATATAAACCTAAAGCAAGAAGAAGAAAATAAATGATAAAAAAATTAGAGCATAAGTCAATAAAATTGAAAATAGGAACTTAACAGAGAAAGTTAACAAAATCAAAGCTGGTTCTTTGACAAGATAACACTGATAAACCTCTAGCCAGGTAGCCAAGAAAAAAAGAAACAAGATACAAACTACTACTATCCAAAATGGAAGAGAGGCCATTACTATTACTATTAATCTCATGGATATTAAAAAGTTCTGTTTATCTGATGGAAACCTGAATGAAACACATAAAGTTCATACATGTAAAATATGTAAATATATGAAAAATGTAAGTTATGAAAGAATTTTCACCAAAATCTGTAAAATGGTTGGGGTGGGAAGGACCGGGGATAGAGCTTGAGCTTAGAATTGGATTTTAGTCATCCATTTTTTTTTTTTCATGAAGAGAAGATTTCTTGTGCAATTAAAAAACACTTTCCAAAGAAGAATTGAAACCCTGGAGAACCATCTAATCAACAATACACAAGGCAAAAATAAATGTCAACAAGGTTTTATACCAGTCCTTCATGCAATATTCTTCTTCATGAGGTTGTCAAAATAACTGACTGTAGTCATGTGTCACAGAGGTTTGGAAAACAAACTCCTGCGGGAGGACTATGGAGCTTCTTGCCACAATATTTCTCCTGTATGTTAGTTTGTTCCCTGAAGTACCCTCCCCTTGGCTCCTTTTCCTGCAGTTTCTCTGCATGGACTCTTTTCCTCCATACCCTCCTGGTAGCTACTTTCTGTCAGCCTTTCTCCCTTCCGCCTCTGGCTGCCTGCCTCTCTCAACTCCTCCTTTCTGAATTCTTATAACCACATTCCTGAGTTAAAAAGCAAAATTCTTCATCGTTCTTTGTTGAGGGAGGGTCAGGAGAGGAAGTATTTACATTCTTGGTTAAATTCAGGGCTCTGACGGTGGATCAGTTCTTTCCTGACAAGGTAACAGTATTTTCTTCTTCCTGTTCACGTGCGCTATCTTTGTGCTTGCGGTGGTTTTGTATCTCCTCCTACATGACATACACAAGTGTTGATGGAAAACTGCCTTTATCAGTAAAGAACTGCCAGCTGGTGCCTGAGTGCTTAGACTGACTATTGCTCTTGAATCGAGTGCTGAAAACTTGATAATGAAACCCAGATCACAGAAGCATAAACACAGCTGCTTATGCCTATAAAGTAAGTGGCTTACAAGGGAAAGCATGATCAGTAGAATCTAGTGTTTAGTCAATTACATTAACAGCAGACAAATAGAAATCATATGTATTTGACAGGAGGCCATTTTAAGAAACTGTGTATTTGTATGCTGCAAATGTAATGTGACATCTTACAAGAAATGTGATCCATTATTCATGAACTTGGAGAAAATACAAAGAACTATCCCGAAAAACCAGAAAATTTAAATTCTGTTAAAAATATATGAGGGTTTTTCTTATTGAAATATAGTTGATGTACACTATTATTTTTTACAGGTATGAAATATTCACAATTTTTAAAGGTTATACTCCATTTATAGTTATTATACTGGCTCTATTTTCTGTGTTTACAATACATCCTTATAACTTATCTATTTTATACATAGTAGTTTATATATTAAAACAAACTTAGTCCCCTACTTGTATATTGCCCCTCTCCGCTTCCTTCTCCCCATTGGTAACCACTAGTTTGCTGTCTGTGAGTCTGCTGCTTTTTTGTTTTAGTCAAAAATGTGAGGACTTTATTTCTTAAATTGATTCAGAGGTTTATTGTTTAAGTGATTATAACCAGAGATTTAATGTCTCTTAAGTATGCCAGAGGTATTATTTCAGAAAACACTGTATTTGGGGGAGCTCCAAGGCTTTAAGAAACACAATCAAAATCAGAACTTGAATTGGGTTGGAGAAGGGCCATAGCAAATAGACCCAGTGGAAGGTGGGAGATGATGTAGGAAGTTCCCTCAAAGGATAAGGGAAGGTAATTCGTGAAGGCAGCTGGACCATCAGAGGAAATCTCATGAGAGTACATGAAGGTCAGAGGTCAAATCAGAAAGCTAAAAAAAGGCCCATTGCTGGCTCATTGGTGGGGTTTTGGCCCTTGGGGTCAGAACACACACACACAAAATCACTGATGAAAAAGAATCTGGAAAGACCCCTGTACTGGGACTTGGGTACAAAGATGCTACTACTGGAGTTGGAGCTCAGGCTGGAACATGGTACCAGGACCACTTTTAGGGTGTCCAGACCTAAGGTACAGTGGTGGTCATTTGTTTCTTAAATTCTACTGATTAAGGACTGTTGGGAGAGCCAGGAGTGGGGCTGAGTCTTAAGGTTCCAGGTACATTGTCATAATTACAACTTCTGTGGGGTGTGGGACTGCCAATTGCAAATGAAAGTTTACTAATCTGGTATAACTGCAGTCGTGATAAGTCAATAAAGGATAAAGTTCCAGTTTGTGAAAAACTAGTAATGGCAAATTTTGCAAGGCATTTTTGAAAGGCTTCCTAGATTTCAATTACTACAGGACTGGAAGTCCTTAAGGTATCTGTTAATAAATGATAGATAATAATAAGTAAATGGATAAAAAAGATAATAATAAGTGGGTAAGGTGCATGGTTGTATAATTAGCAGAGGTTCCCTAAAACTGTGCATGAGTCAATTGCATTTGAAACACCTGCTGGTGCTTTAAGAAACTCCCAAGTCTGCAGACAGCCTAAGGAATCAGTATCTGAGAGAAAGCCTAGAAATCTGAATTTTCTCTAAACTCCCCAGGGAACTAAAGACAACTCTTCTTAGAGCCCTGTCAAGTTTATTACTCATAACATTTCATCTGCTCCAAACAATTTGAAAGTTTGAAGACTTTATTCTCACGAATAGTTTAGGCATTCCTTTTCCAATAGTATCCTATAAAAACATAAATACATCTTATTATATCACGATGTGTATATACCAGTATATCACCTTTAGCTCAGTGCTTCCTAGAATTATCATGAATTCCAATTTCAGTTCAGTTCAGTCGCTCATTTGTGTCTGAATCTTTGCGACCCCATGAACCGCAGCACGCCAGGCCTCCCTGTCCATCACCAACTCCTAGAGTTCACCTAAACCCATGTCCATCGACCATGTGATGGTCATGATGGCATCACGTGATGGCATCAGTGATGCCATCCAACGATCTCATCCTCTGTTGTCCCCTTCTCCTCCTGCCATCTTTCCCAGCATCAGGGTCTTTTCCAACGAATCAGCTCTTTGTATCAGGTGGCCAAAGTATTGGAGTTTCAGCTTCAATATCAGTTCTTCCAATGAACACCCAGGACTGATCTTCTTTAGGATGGACTGTTTGGATCTCCTTGCAGTCCAAGGGACTCTCAAGAGTCTTCTCCAACACCACAGTGCAAAAGCATCAATTCTTTGGTGCTCAGCTTTCTTTATAGTCCAACTCTCACATCCATACATGACCACTGGAAAAACCATAGCCTTGACTAGATGGACCTTTGTTGGCAAAGGAATGTCTCTGCTTTTTAATATGCTATCTAGGTTGGTCATAACTTTCCTTCCAAGGAGTAAGTGTCTTAATTTCATGGCTGCAATCACCATCTGCAGTGATTTGGAGCCCAGAAAAATAAAGATAGCCACTGTTTCCACTGTTTCCCCATCTATTTCCCATGAAGTGATGGGACCAGATGCCATGATCTTAGTTTTCTGAATGTTGAGCTTTAAGCCAACTTTTTCACTCTCCTCTTTCACTTTAATCAAAAGGCTCTTTAGTTCTTCTTCACTTTCTGCCATAAGGGTGGTGTCATCTGCATATGTGAGGTTATTGATATTTCTCCCGGCAATCTTGATTCCAGCTTGTGCTTCCTCCAGCCCAGCATTTCTCATGATGTACTCTGCATGTAAGTTAAATAAGCAGGGTGACAATATACAGCCTTGACATACTCCTTTTCCTATTTGGAACCAGTCTGTTGTTCCATGTCCAGTTCTAACTGTTGCTTCCTGACCTGCATACAGGTTTCTCATTAGTGAACTCTTAATTCCAGAAAATCATCCCCTTAAAATCCTTCTATTCCTCTACAGTTGCACTATCCACCCCTGGGGTACATATTCCCATGGCAACAATGTCCTTGAACAATCCCAACTGTTTCTTTTTGTGTGTGTACCTTATTCTTCACTGTCTTTCTGGTCATGTGGAAGTAGTTTTGGTCTGATGTTGGTTGGAAGTGAGGAGAAGCCTTAATCCACTTTATCAGAAGGCAAGGATTCTACGTGCAGTCAGATTATTGTTCCAGCTACAGGTGAAGACATAGGTACTTGACTTGCCGTCCGAGTACATTTCCTACCCCTAGCCCTCTGAGCAAGTCTCTTGTCCAACTGACAGCTAAAAATGTTTTCTATGTCTGTTCACAACCCCCGGTGATCCCAGACTCCTGCATGGGGAATCCGAAGACTGAAGTCTTGGTTTTGCCTCCAGGACTAGCCAACTGTGTGGTTTTACACAAACAGCATCATTTCTCTGGGCTTTATTTTCTTCTAGCGGTAAGATCAAGGGTTTGAATCATGGTTTCGTTTTCTATTTGTGTAATTTGGGACAAATTATTGAATACCTAGTGCCTCAATCTCCTCACTTATAAAGCAGAGATAATAAAAGGACCCACCTTAGAGTAGTTGTGGCAGTTTGCTCAGATGGTGCCTGAAAGTGAAAAGTACAAGTGTTAGTCGCTCAGTCTTGTCCAACTGTTTGCGACCCCATGGACTTGTAGCCTGCCAGGTTCCTCTGTCCTCCACTTTCTCCTGGAGTTTGCTCAAATTCATGTCCATTGAGTCAGTGATGCTTATCTAACCATCTCCTCCTCCTCCGCCCACCCTCCCACACACATATTCTTTTTCAGATTCTTTTCCCTTATAGTTATTACAAAATATTAACTGTAGTTCCCTGTGCTACACAGTACATCCTTGTTGGTCATCTATATGTAGTAGTGTGTATATGTTAATCTGGGCTTCCCAGGTGACACAATGGTAAAGAATCCGCCTACCAATGAAGGAGATACTGGAGGTGTGGGTTTGATCCTTGGTCAGGAGGAGCCCTTGGAGAAGGAAATGACAACCCACTCCAGTATTTTTGCCTGGAAAATTCTGTGGACTGAGGAGCCTGGCAGGCAACAGTCCATGGGGTTGAAAAGAGTCAGACCCAACTGAGCATGCACGCACACATATTAACCCCACCTACTAATTTTTCCCTCACCCCACCTTCTACTTTTCCCTTTAGCAGCCATAAGTTTTCTATGTCTATGAGTCTCTTTCTGTTTTATAAATAAGTTCACTTGTATCATTTTTCTAGATTCTACATATAAGCCGTATCATATGATATTTGTCTTTGGCTTACTTAGTATGATAAACTCCAGGTCCATCCATGTGTTGCAAGTGGCATTATTTTGTTCTTTTTAATGGCTGAGTAATATTTCATTGGGCTTCCCAGGTGGCTCAGTGGTAACAAATGTGCCTGAAATGCAGGAGACATAGGTTTGATCCCAGGAAGATCCCCTGGAGAAGGAAATGGCAACCCACTCCAGTATTCTTGCCTGGGAAATCCTGTGGACAGAGGAGCCTGGTGGGCTACAGTCCATGGGGTCACAAAGGAGTTGGACACGATTTAATGACTAAACAACATTTCATTGTATATATATATATACTACATCTTCTTTATCCATTTATCTGTTGATGGACATTTAGATTGCTTTCATGTCTTGACTATTATAAATAGTTCTGCAGTGAACATTAGTGTCCATGTATCTTCAAATATTGGTTTTCTCTGGATATATGCTCAGGATTCACTTACTAGTTTTTAAGTGAAATCAGGACTTTTTAAAACAAAATGTTTTTAGGAAGTTCTCCTGTGATCTTGATGCAGACAACAATTTGAGACCCACTAGCTGAAGAGGTGAGGAAGGAGTGAGATAGTGGGTCAGAAACAACCAGAGAGACTGGGCAATGGCAAGGCCATTGAGCACCAAGGCAGGGCTGACTGAGCACCATGCCCACCCTATGGTTTTAGTCCCTTCTTTTTCAGGTGGGAATCTTCCATCTTTGGTGAGATCTAGCCTGAAAACAACAGTCAAAGAAAGTAATTATGTGGGAATTTTTACTTGATTCCCATAAAATTTAAACTGGGAATGGCTTAAAAAAAAAATCAGGACAGGTATGGCTCTTAATATTGGTACCTAGTAATAGCCCAGTATCTCAAGCACCAGGGCTGGTCTTTGCCCTCTTTCTGGTGTGGGTTTTCCACCACAGGTGGGAAGTGCAAACTTTGACTGATGTGTGAATCCTTTAGCTTGCTTCTCACATATGATCTGCAATCATTGTGACAGGCTGACTTGGTTCATGTGATTCAACTCATAGGAATATTCCACGCTTCCTTGAGCTCATACTGATGCTAAAGAAAAGGTTATGTTGTGTTGTGAGAAAGGCAGCCAGACTACATGGTCTTCTGAGATGGTTCGTTGTTTCTATACTGTAGTGATTGTGGTCACTGGTCATGATACAGTGAGTGTGTGATTAATAAAACATGCAAAGCCTAATGATCTGTGGCTATCTAAGCTAAGAGAAGAGAATCACAGAATTGAGAAATTCACAACTCTCATTGTTGGTAACATGCTATAGAGCACCATAAGCATTTGTTATTTGTGTCTCCTGTCCCCAGTGGCCACAATCAACAGTTTAGAAAACTGTGGAAAGATTATCCACAAAACCCTAAAGTTAAAAAGTCCAAAGGCATAGCCTAGGATGTGAATGAGACTTCTACTCACATACTGATTGCACTCTGACCAAATTCTTTGTAACACAGAGCTCCAATTTAATAAGAAAGAGAGGTCTCATAGTGAGGGTCCATTTTTGGCAGTATTATGGGTCAGATATTCTGAACAGCTACCCTGCTGAATGAAATGCACATAGATCCTGAACAATGAATATATAGTTTAAAAATGACTGAGTTTGCAAGGAAGTAAATTCTGAAGAGCAGAAGAAAAAAGCTGTGAGCTGAAATCAAGGTTGTAAGTAAATAAAAGCCATCCCTATCCAGGAGCAAAGTGTGTGGGCTCAGTAGTTGCAGCTCATGGGCTCCAGAGCACATAGGCTTCAGTAGTTGTGGCACTTGGGCTTAGTCGCTCCTCGGCAGGTGGGATCTTCCTGGTCCAGGGACGTAATCCATGTCCCCTCCATTGGCAGGCAGGTTCTTAACCACTGGACCACAAGGGAAGTCCAAGAAAGCAAATTCTTGTTTGTTTGAGTGAAAGTCTGCAAACACAACAAACAGTAGTTTAGATCACATGAAATTCAGATAATGGGATTTTCCAATATTGACAATAAAATAGCTACCTAAAGAAATAAAGGATAAAATAAAAAGAGGGGGAATGCAAAAAAGAATATTGGCAAACAGAATCCAGTACTACATTATAAAACTAATACATCATAACCACATGAGATTTATTTCCATGAATGCAGAGTTGATTTAGCTTTTTATATTTAGTAATATGATTTGCCATATTAATAGTTGGAGGTGGAGGCACACTTTTTAAAGTTTTATTGAGATATAATTAACCTGCAATAAGTAGTACATATTTTAAGTTTACAATTTAGTAAGTTTTGACATGTATATATACTCATGAAATCAGCACCAAAGTCAGGATAATGAAGATCTCCATCACCCGCAAAAGTTTCCTTCTGCCATGTTGTTATCCTTTTCTCCCCTTTCCTTCTTGGGTTCCCTCCCCATCCTCATGTAACTACTGATCTATTTCCTGTCACTGTAGATTAGTTTACATTATGTGGAACTTGATGTAAGTAGAAACACAGTAAGTGCTCTTAAGTTTCCTGGCTTCCACTCAACATGATTATCTTAAGGTTCATTCATGTGTGTGTCAGTTATTCATTCCTATTTATTTCTGAATGTTGTTCCAGTGGTTGGCTCACTTTAGAAAATTAGTGGTAGGTCTTCTCTAGTGGAGTGGGCTTTACCTGCTGCAGGCTAACAGGTGATGGAAGAGTAAGAAAGACCTCCACTTGCTTCTTGAGATGTGGCTCAACAGCCATATGTCTGTGTGAATTCAGAAGCACCAATAACCCTTAAGTTTGGATCATCTCCTTGGAGTGAGTAGAGCTCGTGTTGGAAGTGGTCTGTGGCTCTAACTTGTCCTGGTCTGTGTCTGCAGTAAGCCAGGATGAGCTGTGCTTCCAGGTGTTTCCATTGGTGGGCATGTTGGGGGATTTTGCCAAGTAAGCTGGATTTTCTTCTTGATTCCTTCTGAAGAACCAAAATGAAAAAGCTTGGTCAGTCAACTCTGGACAGATCCCCTCCCAACTCCATCATGGGAGCTCAGAAGGAAAGTAACCCAGCTTTTTTGTTGCAGATTGTATTATAGGGTAGGAGGAAGGAGAGAAAAGAGTTTTGAAATGGGTCACAATGATTGGTACCCCTCTACCCACTAGTATGCTTATCCTTCCTTCTATTTCTTATAAAATGTTCAATCAGGGGAGGTGGATACAGAACAGAAGGAAAGAAAAGAGTTCAGGAGGACTCAAAACTCTTCAAAGATAAAGAAGCATGTGGGTGTACAGCGATTTCTTCAATCACCTTTTATATTGAATTGGCCAAAAAGTTCATTTGAACTTTGCAAACATGAAAAAAACTTGATGGAACTTTTTGGTCAACCCATTACTAAGGTGCAGACAGTCCCAGACAGGCCTACAGGAAGGCAGGACCAGAGAAACTGCCACAGGGCCCCAGTAAAGACTGTAGATTTGAGAGAGGGAGTCAGAACCATCTAGAGGTGAATCCAGTGATCAGCCTGTTCTGATATTCCAGAAAGCATTGAGAAGAGCCAAGACAAACATTGGCTGAGGGTCAGGACAAACTCTGAGTAGGTGTAGGGAATTACAAAGTGTGGAACGGGAGACAGAGAAACAGTATCTGACTGTTAGGAAAAGTAAGAATGACTGATAATGGAAAAAGTAAATCAACAATTTTCAGAGTTGAGACATGTATTAGCCAAGGTCATTGGCCTTGTCAGCTCTTGCAATGAAGTCCCTTCCAGCACTGGTTCCTGGAAACAGTTCTCAGTTAGGCTGTCTCGGGCAAACTCGCACAGCTGCTAGGGGAATGTGGTAGTGGAAGGAAAATTTACTTTCTTAGTGATATTCCCAAAAAAGCAATTATGTGCTTAAAGAAGTTTTTTTTTTTTTTTTTTTAAGAAGTTTTTTGAATGGTGGCTCTTCTAGTGTCTTAAAAATTATTTGATTTATATCCAGAATTCCTGATTAGTAACCAATGTAACATATTTTTGAAAGTACAGTAGTCCTTGTTTAGCCACAGATTTGCTTTGTATGATTTTAGTTACCCATGGTCAATCATAGTCCAACAATATTCAGTTCAGTTCAGTCACTCAGTTGTGTCCAACTTTTTGTGACGCCATGGACTGCAGCATGCCAGGCTTCCCTGTCCATCACCAAATCCCAGAGCTTGCTCAAATTCATGTTCCTTGAGTTGGTGATGCCATCCAACCATCTCATCCTCTGTCAACCCCTTCTCCTCCCACCTTCAATCTTTCTCAGCATCAGGGTCTTTTCCAATCAATCAGTTCTTCACATTAGGTGGCCAAAGTATTGGAGTTTCAGCTTCAGCATCAGTCTTTCCAATGAATATTCAGGACCGATTTCCTTTAGGATGGACTAGTTGGATCTCCTTGCAGTCCAAGGGACTCTCAAGAGTCTTCTCTAACACCACAGTGCAAAAGCATCAATTCTTTGGCTCTCAGCTTTCTTTTTAGTTCAACTCTCACATCCATACACGACTACTGGAAAAACCATAGCTTTGACTAGACAGACCTTTGTTGGCAAAGAAATGTCTCTGCTTTTTAATATGCTGTCTAGGTTGGTCATAACTTTCCTTCCAAGGAGTAAGCATCTTTTAATCTCATGGCTGCATTCACCATCTGCAGTGATTTTGGAGCCCCCCAAAATAAAGTCTCTCACTGTTTCCATTGTTTCCCCATCTATTTGCCATGAAGTGGTGGGACCGGATGCCATGATCTTAGTTTTCTGAATGTTGAGTTTTATCAGCGTATCTGCGATTATTGATATTTCTCCTGGCAATCTTGATTCCAGCTTGTGCTTCATCAAGCCTGGCATTTCACATGATGTACTCTGCATATAAGTTAAATAATCAGGGTGACAATATATAGCCTTGACATACTCCTTTCCCAATTTGGAACCAGTCTGTTGTTCCATGTCCAGTTCTAACTGTTGCTTCTTGACCTGCATACAGATTTCTCAGGAGGAAGGTCAGGTGGTCTGGTTTTCCCATCTCTTAAGAATTTTCCATAGTTTTTTGTGATCCACACAGTTTTCGAAGACTTTGGAGTAGTCAATAAAGCAGAAATAAATGTTTTTCTGGAACTCTCCTGCTTTTCGATGATCCAGAAGATGTTAGCATTTTGACCTCTGGTTCCTCTGCCTTTTCTAAATCCAGCTTGAACATCTGGAAGTTCAAGGTTCACATATTGTTGAAGCCTAGCTTGAAAAATTTTGAGCATTACTTTGCTAGTGTGTGAGAAGAGTGCAATAGTGTGTGAGATGAGTGAAAAAATATTACATGGGAAATTCCAGAGATAAACAATTCATAAATTTTAAGTTGCATGCAGTTCTCTCTCATCAGCCTGCCCCATCCCACATGGGATGTGAATCACCCCTTTGTCTAGCATATCCTGCCCAGTAGTCATTTAGCAGCATCTTGGTTATCAGATGGACTGTCATGGTATTTTAGTGCTTGTATTCAAGTAACCTTTATTTTACTTAATAACGACCCCACTGTACAAGAGTAGTGATGCTGGCAACTTGAATATGCCAAAGAGAAGCCAAAAAGTTCTTCCTTTAATTGAAAAGATCAAAGTTTTCAGCTAAAGAAAAAAAATTGTATACCAAGGTTGCAAAGACCTTTTATACTTGATTTTGTGAAAAAGGAAAACGGAATTCATGCTAGTTTTGTTGGTGTACCTCAAACCACATGTTACAGCCATGATGCATGTTACATGCTTTGTTAAGATGGAACAGGTATTAAATTTGTACAAGATGTTTTGAAAGAAAGAGTGATTACATTCATGTAACTTTTATTACAGTGTATAATAATTATTCTATTAGCCATTATTACAGTGTAGTAATAATTATTCTATTAGCTATTATTATTAATCTCTTACTGTGCCTGATTTATAAGTTAAACTTTATCATAGATATATGTGTATAGGAACAAATACATATAGAGTTCAGTACTATCTGCAGTTTCAGACATCTGCTGGGGGTCTTAGAATTTACCCCCCAAGGGTTAGGGGGACTACTGTAATAATCACTGTAATTTCAACATAACTATAACCCCCACCCTGAGGATCTCTTTAATGCAGATAAACAGGAGCTATATCTGTAAGTAGTCACAGCAGCAATAGCAGCCAAAAACAATTTGGCTTCTGTGTATCACAGAGGCTGTTCTGAATGCTTTCCAAATGTTAATTTATTTCTCACAGCAGTCTTTTGAGGCAGGCATCATTATTCCCATTTTATAGAATGACCTATTTGCATGTCACTGGACTAACAACACTTTCATTAGACTAACAGATTTTTTTTTTAAACCTTGCAATTTTTTACTTATTTGTTTTTTAATTTTGGCTGTGGTGGGTCTCCAGTGCTTTCTCTAGCTGTGGGGAATGTGGCTACTCTTCACTGCAGTGCGCAGGCTCCTCACTGCATGGCTTCTCTTGTCCGGGAGCATGGGCTTTAGGCGTGTACAGGCTTCAGTAGGTGCGGCACGTGGGGTCAGCAGCTGTGGCGCATGGGGGCTTAGCTGCTCCACAGCGTGTGGGATCTTCCTGGACCAGAGGTTGAAAAATTTGAACTCTTTTCATCTAATGATATAAAATTAGTTATGATGATAGCCCTATTTTTTCAACGAACTTCATTAACTAGAGATGTTTGGAGGGTCATGCAATGAGAAAAATATCTTAAGCAGAATGAACATTTAATCTCTGCTTTTGAAAAGAAGCCATTTCAACTTGCTTATGAAAGAAATAATGTTTAATTATTCTGGACACAAAGCAGAGTGTTTGGGTGTTGTTTTTGTTTTTTAACATAACTCTCAGTGACTTCTGGTTTTTCCATTTTGGTGACAATTTGCACTGGTTACCTAGTGCAGTTTACATTCTGTTAAGCACAGAAGATAGAATATACAAATTACACTTTTGAATTCATTGTTTTATAAGTTGGGAAATTCTAAAAATGAAACTGGTTCTAACCAGTTTGGTTTTTAGAAGATTTGCCTCTTTAGCAACTGTCATACTATGAAAAGATCTCATTTTATTAACTATTATTTTATTAAGGAGAAATTAAGTATGAAATGTATGCTGAGTTATAAAGAACATAGAAATGACTTCTTGGCTAAAAAATGCACTCTACCAGTCTGACTTGGGGCCAACTGAAAAGGCTCAAGCATTAAATCTATCTCTTCCATCAACAATTCAGCATCATGTTCCATTTATACTATAACCCATTTTCCTAAATTTCCTTTCATCCACTGCTCTTGAAAGGAGGAGTGAAGAGAGAGAGATGAAGGGCTTAGTATTCCTGTGGGACAGGTCCAAACTGAAGACTTTAATGGGAGATACTGGGAGACTGGGCCTCACAGAGAACATGATGAGAAAGATTAAATGCTTTGACAATCATGTAGTGCTGCAAAGAGCTCTTAGCAAGTGAGCTGAGCACAGTCCTTCATCTTGACTTTCCCGCTTTTCAGCCTTCCTCTAGAGGAGTTCCGTATTGTCCTGGCTTCTGAGAGGATCCACGCTACATCCTGCTGATTGTCACATTTTTAATACCAACCCAAATCTCTCTTCTGAGCTGCAATTGCATATGACCTCACTGTCTGTTCAACACCTCCAACAAGAATATCTCTGGAGGCATGGGTTGCAGCAGTAAATAAAAAAGCAAAAAAAAAAAAAAAAAAAAAAAATCTATCTTCCTAGAACTTATATTCTAGCCCCTAGTCAAAAATCTCCCAAACAGAGGGGATATGGGTGTACCTATGGCTGATTCTTATTGATGTATGACAGAAAACCACAAAATTCTGTAAAGCAATTATCCTTCAATTAAAAACCTAAATAAAAAAATAAGAAAAAAAATTTCCGAACAGAAATTACATACCTTAAACTTGTCTAAGTCATTCAGTTGCACTGGCTAAAAATCACATCTCATTAGTTCTACATTTAAGGTGCCTTTCCTCTTCAGTGCCAACCCAAATATCCAAGAAAGCCATCATTTCTCTTCTAGGCATCTATAAAGGGTTCCTAATAGTCCTCCTTCATCCACTTTTGTTCTCCCCACCATCTAAGCCAAATGGTTACTTTATTTTCCAGGAGTGGTCCTTTTAAAGTGCAGGCTGATCATAGCAGTCCCTTACTTAAAAATATTTCAAATACAATTTGAATAAAATTCAGAGCCTACCAGACTCCGCAGGACCTGGCCCCAGCTTCCCCTGTAGCTTTCTCCCCTTTACGCTCTAAGTTCCAGACACAGTGACATTCTGTGAGTTCCTAACTATGCCAAAATCCTTTGTACCCTAGTGACACACTTCTTCCCTTTGTCTCTGTTAACTCCAAATTATTATCAGATCTCAGGTTAAGCATCATTTTTTGCTAGTCTACAATTCCTGCCAGACTACTTGTCCCTTTACATGTACATTTGTAGCATTTTTTTTTTCATATGCTTGCCAGCATTGTAATTACTTGTGTGATGATCTGTTTAATGTCTATCTTTACCATTAGGCTGTAAGCTCCATTAAGGTAGGAACTTTATGCATCTTTTTCACCACAGAATTTCCAGTGATAATCACAGTGGGATAGTAGGCGCTCATTGAATATATGTTATATTTATTCAATATAAGGAAAGGCTTCTATAGCCAGTATTACAACACTAATAAGAGGTCATTTTGGGAAAGGAAGGAATTGTACTAGAGTAATTGGAAAAACTAATTTAAATAAAATTTTTATTTTCCAGATAAGAATAGTAAATTAATACAAAATGCTGCAGGGGAAAATGAGTGTTGATAGTGCATAACTGATAGGAACATGACAGACATTGTAGCAGCTCCAGCCTGGATAGAATGAGAAGGGAAATATCATGAAGTTTGAGAAGTGACTTTTGCATTTATGAAAGGAGCTGCAGACCACATAGTGATTATAAATAGGACTTCTAGGGACCTTCCTGCACCAGGTATTTTGGAAGCTATGATCTGCATTCAGATATTCAGATGTGGTGGAATACAGTTGTGTAGAGAATAGTATAAAATACTTGACTGGGGAGGGTGGGACTCTAGGCAGCTGGTATATGGAAAAGGCAGAAAACACTGAATAGTTTGCCCACAGGTAGATGCCTGTGAAGATTTCTCAATCCAGTTTAGAGTGCATAAATATTTCATGAACTGAAAAGCTTTGAGAGTGGTCCTGTACTGGTAGAACATGATTGACTCTTGTGCAGAACTCCTGTTGACTTCAGATTTCAAGAGAACAGATTGGGCCAAAATTACTTGCTGTGCAGTAATGATTTCATAATCAGAATATTATATCTCAAGGCTTAGAATCTTCTAAATTATTCAAATATCTTCTGAAATTTTTATTTTTCAGCCTCAAAGACATGGTTTATTTTGTTTTGGGGAAGAGAACATGTGTCTATAATTCTGAGAGCTTGTTCTTTTATGAAAATAAATCAAGATAAATAGGTTATACATTTGGAAATATGGGAAGAATGTTTCCTGTATTTTAATCCCAAAATATTCAGTAAAACATTCAGAGTCTTCTCATTGCCAAATATTACATCAGTAGACCATGAAAGCTCTACCAACATGGAGCTCCTAGGTCAACATTAAAAACAGTTGTGAAGTTTTAAGTTGCTTTTGTTAGTTGCTTTTTTTCCCCCAAAGACAACCTTGATAATAATGCACAGTCACCTTCTTTTATTAATTAAGCTATGATAAGAAGATCTGAATAGACTTCTGGTTTCCTATTTCCTGTAAAAGACCTAAACTTGAACAAAGATATATTTTCTTTGTCTTTATCTTGTCTGGTATTAACAATAAACAGAACTACTTTTTCTTTCCTGTTTTTTTTTTTTTTTTTTTTTAATGTGTAACCAGGCCTGACTGACTGGTTTTGTTGGTGAAGGGGTCATAGAGTTTATAGTGTGAAGACAGTTGGGACCTGAGGTTGGAAAGAACAGCCTCCCCTCCCTGCGTGGCGGGTGGCTCCAATGGTAAAAGAATCTGCCTACAAATGCAGGAGACCCAGGTTTGATCCCTGGGTTGGGAAGATCCCTTGGAAAAGGGAATGGCTACCCACTCCAGTATTCTTGCCTGGAGAACTCCTTGGGCAGAGGAGCCTGGTGGGCTACAGTCCATGGGGTCACAAAGAGTCAAGGACACAACTGAGCCACCTGCCTACCCACCGCAACCCCCCCACGCCACCAATCACCAACTGTGGCAGAGCAGCTTGGACAGTGACTGAGGAGCACGGGTGGGAGACATGAAATCTGGGGGCAGCAAGAGAGACAGTGTTAGTGCTAGGAGGGCTGAGAGGCTGCATGAATAACTGGAGTACAAACCTCTGTATCTTCCACCTAGATCTATATAAACATAGAGAGATAAGTTGTTCTCCTTTCCCTGTCTGTCCCTTCGGCTCCATGCTGCTTGCCACAGTTCTGGCTCCTTTTTCTATGTGAGGGTGAAGGGAAGGAGATGATGAGCGAGTCATCATCCAATTGCAATCAGACCCACCTCCATCAGCTTCTGGATTGTCCACATTATTGCAGGATTCTTTAAGTGTCTGCTGAGTGCCAGGGTTCTCTGGCATCTGTTCCAAGATAAGCCACATGGCCAGGTCACTCATCTATTGCACCTTGGCCATGGCCTATCACTTCACATCTTCAAGGCTGTTGTGTTGGTGGTTCTGTAACACCATGTAGCCATGGTGACTGTCAGCTACCTCTTTACAGTTGGAGTCCAGGTCTAGTGCCTTATAGCGGACAGCCATGGCTTTTGTGTAGTCCTTTGTTGATTCTTGTCCAACTCTTTTCGACAGATGCTTATACCATCTTATACTACTTACAGGCAGACGCTTTTACCGTCTGAGCCACCTGGTGGCTTAGAGGGTAAAGAATCTGCCTGCAATGCGGGAGATCTGGGTTTGATCCCTGAGTCGGGAAGATCCCCTGGAGAAGGAAATGGCAACCTACTCCAGTACTCTTGCCTGGAAAATCCCATGGACGGAGGAGCCTGGTAGGCTACAGTCCATGGGCTCAAAAAGAGTTGGACATAACTGAGCGGCTTCACTTTGTTGATTCTTAGGGCATCTGCTTTCCATGGATAACCCTTGGTGAGAGTCAGTTCTAACTGGATATATTTCTCACAGTCCTTGAGTGCAGCTGAAACTCCAAGAGTTCGAAGGAGCAAGCAGCTCACTTGCTGTACAGTTTGGTATCTCTCAGGTTCCCATTTGATGGTTTCTGGCCTGGGGATAGTCCCCTTTCTGAATGCATTCATTGCCTTTGTTCTTCTCTTCCAATGTCAGGCCTGGGTTTATGTAGTCCAGCGTTTGGTGCTCTGCCAGAGACTTGCAGAAATGGATAGCATCCTTGTACTTTCCTTCCATGGAATAGGCTCTTCCAATTTGAGTGTAACATTTGGCAATCTGTTGATGATAGCCTTCTTGCTTGTTTAGCTGCTCTTCAAAGGCCTTCTCACAAATCTCCTGACTTTCACTCTGGTCATCCTTTGTGAAGTACCTGGCTCCTTGATTGGTCATTTGAGTCATGTTGGTGGGGTCCTGGTGTTGGCTCTGTTGTACTATTTAAGGCTGAGTCAAAGATTTTTTTTTCTCTTATAGGCATCCTTCCCCAACTCTTTTTCCTTCAGTGCTGTTTCTTATTCTCTGGAAGATTTTCTTCCATTGGCTCTGGCTTGGTCTCCTTTTTGGGAGAAGATGGTGGTGGTGGAGGTATCTCAGCTTCTTCCTCCTCATCCATACTGCCCAGATCACCTTGGAGGAGACACTGAGGGTAGTCGTGACCTACAGATCTTGCAGTTTTAGCCCAAGTCAGGCAGCCTGTTGTGTGTTGCTCCATCAGTTCCTGGTAGGTAGGATCCATGAGCAGTGTCCTTGTCCTGGAATCACTATCCAACTTCTGGTATAGATCAGACATAATGAAATTCTTGAAGTTCCTCTCTGCTGACCAGGGCTCCATATTCTGTAAACCATCTTTGAGCTGAGGATTGAGGATTATTTGCTTCATGTTTAAACTCTTGTCATAGGTTTGAGTGGTGATTTTTGAATGAGTTTAAAAACTCAAGAGCTACTGCTTTGGGGGAATAGAGCCCTTGCCCCAGTCAGGTTTTAAGTGAACAGTTTTGTCACCATCCTTGTAAGCCTTCTGATGATCACCTTTCTTGGTGAAGGACTCTGAGCGATTGCCGGAGAGCACACGGTCTGGGGACCTAACTTACTGTTTGAGGGCAGCACTGTGGTGCATCATTCATGTTGCCAACACTCAGCGCCTTGTCACCTTTGGCTTTAGCTCATTTATCTTCTCCATAGCCTGGCCTCGCCAAACCCATTCAATAGGTTTGATCTGCTCTCTGTTTCCAGCCTAGAACTTCTAAAAAGATAGTTCCTAGATACTCTGGAAAACAGTTTGGCAGTTTCTTAAACTAAACATGCAACTACTGTAACACCCAGCTATTATACTCTTGGGTGTTTATCCCAGAAAAAATAAAAACTTGTCCTCATATAAAAACATGTAAATGAATGTCTATGACAGCTTTATTTGAAATAGCCAATAACTAAAAACAGATCAAACTTTCCTCAATGGGTGAATGACTAAAGAAACTGGAATTCATATCCTTGAATACTACTCAGTAATAAGAAGGAAATGAATTATTGATACATGCAACAATTGGATTGAATCTCCAGGGCATTATGATGAGTGAAAAGAGCCAATCCAAAAAGGTTAGCTACCATCTGTATGATTTCATTATACAACATTCTTGAAATGACAGAATTATACAAATTGAGGAGAACTTAGTGGTTGCCAGGGATCATGGGCAGGACAGGGAGTGGAGTGGGAGGTACAATGGGGTAGGGAATTGAGTGTGATTAAAGAAGGGCCACCTAGGATTCCTTGTCATGTTGAAAATATTCTGTCTTTATCCCTTCATTTGCCAATGGACATTTGGATTATTTCCAGTCCTAAGCCTTTGACTGTGTGGATCACAATAAACTGTGGAAAATTCTGAAAGAGATGGGAATACCAGACCACCTGACCTGCCTCTTGAGAAACCTGTATGCAGGTCAGGAAGCAACAGTTAGAACTGGACATGAAACAACAGACTGGTTCCAAATAGGTAAAGGAGTACGTCAGGGCTATATATTGTCACCCTGCTTATTTAACTTATATGCAGAGTACATCATGAGAAATGCTGGGCTGGAGGAAGCACAAGCTGGAATCAAGATTGCCGGGAGAAGTATCAATAATCTCAGATATGCAGATGACACCACCCTTATGGCAGAAAGTGAAGAGGAACTAAAAAGCCTCCTGATGAAAGTGAAAGAGGAGAGTGAAAAAGTTGGCTTAAAGCTCAACATTCAGAAAACTAAGATCATGGCATCTGGTCCCATCACTTCATTGGAGATAGATGGGGAAACATGGGAAAGAGTGGAGGAACATTTCCATGGGGAAACAATGGAAACAGTGGCTGACTTTATTTTCTTGGGCTCCAAAATCACTGCAGATGGTGATTGCAGCCATGAAATTAAAAGATGCTTACTCCTTGGAAGGAAAGTTATGACCAACATAGACAGCATATTAAAAAGCAGAGACATTACTTTGCCAACAAAGGTCTGTTTAGTCAAGGCTATGGTTTTCCCAGTAGTCATATATGGATGTGAGAGTTGGACTATGAAGAAAGCTGAGCACCAAAGAATTGATGCTTTTGAACTGTGGTGTTGGAGAAGACTCTTGAGAGTCCCTTGGACTGCAAGGAGATCCAACCAGTCCATCCTGAAGGAGATCAACCCTGGGTGTTCATTGGAAGGACTGATGCTGAAGCTGAAACTCCAATACTTTGGCCACCTCATGCGAACAGTTGACTCATTGGAAAAGACCCTGATGCTGGGAGGGATTGGGGGCAGGAGGAGAAGGGGACGACAGAGGATGAGATGGCTGGATGGCATCACCAACTTGATGGACAAGAGTTTGGGTAAACTCCAGGAGTTGGTGATGGACAGGGAGGCCTGGCGTGCTGTGATTCATGGGGTTACAAAGAGTCGGACACAACTGAGTGACTGAACTGAACTGAATTGAACTTGGCTATGATGAAAAATGCTATTGTGAATATTCATGTACAAGTCTTTATATGAACGTATGTTTTCATTTTCTTGGGTAGTCATCAAAGTGTGTAATTGCTAGATAGTTGTGGTAGTGGTGGTCGTGGATTAGTCACTAAATTGTGTCCAACTCTTGCCACCTCATAGACTGTAGCCTGCCCACCTCCTCTGTCCATGGGATTTTGCAGGCAAAAATATCAGAGTGGATTGCCATTCCCTTCTCCAGGGGATCTTCCTGAACCAGGGATCAAACCCAAGTCTCCTGCGTTGCAGGCAGATTCTTTACTGACTGAGCCACCAGGAAAGCCCCATAGAGTTGTAAGTTAACTATAATCATAGTAAGCTAATATTTAACTTTTGAAGTGACTGCCAAATTGTTTACCATTTTACATTCCTACCAGCAATGTATGAGGGTTCCAGATTCTTCTCATACTTGCTAACACTTGGTATTGGCAGTCTTTTCCATTATACCACTCTGATGAGTCTGGAATGGTGTCTCGCTATGATTTTAATTTGCATTTCTCTAGTGATTAATGAGGTCTTCCCTGTAGCTCAAATGGTAAAGAGTTCTCCTGCAATGCAGGAGACCAGGGTTCAATCCCTGGGTCGGAAAGATCCTTTGGAGAAGGGAATGGCAATCCACTCCAGTAGTCTTGCCTGGAAAATCTCATGGACAGAGGAGACTGGGAGGCTACAGTCTGTGGGGTCGCAAAGAGTCGGACATGACTGAGCAATTAACACTACTAATGATTAATGATATTGAGCACCCTTTCATGGGCTTACTAGCCATTCATATATTTTTCTTAATGAAATGCTTGCCAAATCTGTTGCTTATTTATAAATTGGGTTACTTGAATTCTTATGATGGAGTTTTAAGTGTTTTTTTTAAAAAATCTATTCTGGATATCAGGCATATAACTTGCAAATGTATTCTACTAGTTTGTGACTTTTTATTAATGGTGCTTTTTGAAGAGCAAAAGTTTTTAATTTTATGAAGTCTGTCCAGTTTATTCATTTTCTATTTTATTGATCATGGTTTTGGAACAAAAAAGGATTTCTAAGAAATCTAACCCAGTATCATGAAGATTTTCTCCTGTTTTCTTCTAGAAGTTTCATATTTTTAGCTCATATATCTAGATCTGTGATCCATTTTGAGTTTATTTTTCTGAATGTTGTGAAGATCTGAGGTTTCTATTTTCATGTGGATATTCAGTTATTTTAGTACTATTTTCTGAAAGAACTTTCTTTTTCCTATTGAATTGCTTGGCACTTTGTTGAAAACTGATTGACCATAAGTATAAAGGTTTATTTCTAGACTCTCCTGTTACATTTATCTATAAGTCTATTCTTAAGTCAACACTGCAATGTCTTGATTATAGCTTTAGTTGGGAGTTTTGGGGAAAAAAAAGTGTAAGGTCTCTAATTTTTGTTCTTCAAAAATTTTGACTTTTCTGGGTTCTTTGTATTTCCATATTAAGTTCAGTATTGACTCACCCATTTTTACCAAAAACTTGCTGAGTTTTTGATAGGGCTGACCTATAGGTCTGTTTCTTTTGATAGGGCTGCTTCTATAGATCAATTTGGGGAGAATTGCCATCCTAACAATATTGAGTCTTCCAATCCATGAATGTGTTATGTCTCTCCTTTCAGTTAGGTCTTTGCTTTTAGCAAAGTTCGGGAGATAAAGTGTATGTCTGTCTCTTCTGCTGTTTGTTCATACCTATTTTATTGTTTTTGAAGCTATTGTGAATGAAATTGTTAATTTTCTTTTCAGATTGTTCATTGTTTTCATAGATATATAATGTAATTTTGTGCATTTTATATCCTGAAAACTTGCTAAACTGATTTGTTAGTTTAAGTAGTTTTTTTGATTCTATAGGGTTTTTTGCACATAACATCATGTCACATGCAAACAATAAAGTTTTCTATCTTTGTTTCTAATCTACATTACCTTGATTTCTCTTATTATTAAGTTGGATAAACCACCAGTACAACATTGAAGTAGAAGTAATGAGAGTATAGATATCCTTGACTTCCTGATATCAGGGAGAAAACATTCATTTTCACCAGAAAGAATTATATTAGCTATATGGTTTTTTTTTTTAGTTTTATGAGGGTTTGTTGTGTGGAGAAACTCAAATGAACTTTTTGGCTAACCCAATATATTCTCTGTTGGATAGAATGTGGGTGGCTATAGGCATCTTAACTTACCACAATCTACACATTAGATTAAATGAATTGTGTTCAATTTATCTATGTCCATTTTGATTTTATATCTGGTTGTTCTATCCAATATTGAAAGTGGGGCATTATAGTTATTTAATTGTCTCTCCTTTGTTTGGTAAGTGTAGATTAAAACTGATTTATTTTCATGATATATTGATTCATCATTTTGAAATGTCCCTCTGTCTTTAGTAATATCTCTTGACTTAAAGTCCATTAATCCTAATGTAGCCACTCCAAGTATATCCTTTTATTTTTGACCAGTTGTGCCTTGGACTCCGTATTGTGTCTCCATAGACAGCATATGATTGGATAATTGCTTTTTTTATCCAGTCTGACCATCTCTGCCTTTCAATTAGAGTATAATCACATGAGTGCAAGTATTGATTTCATTGAAAATGTCTGCATGTTGCAGTTATCTTCTAGATGTCTTATATTTTTAAAAAGTTGAGCTGTAATTGACTTAACACTTTATTAATTTCAGGTGTACAGTGCAATGATTTGATAATTTTATTGCAAAATGATCACAGTAAGTTAGTAGCTAACATTTGTCACCATTGTTACAAATTTTTTTGTGTATGTATAATGAGAAATTTAAAGATTTACTCTCTTAGCAACTTTCAGATATGCAATACAGTATCACTAATTCTAGTCACCCTGTTGCACACTACATCAGCATGACTTATTTATTTTATAACTGGAAGTTTTGTCTTTTGACCCCCTTCACCTATTTTGTCTACTCTAATCCCACCTCTGGCAACATCAACCTATTCTCTCTAGCTCTGAGCTTAGCATTTGGTTTTGTTTCTAATGTTCCCCATGTAAGTAAAATCATATAGTAGTTGTCTTTGACCTACTGCACTTAGGATAAGGCCCTTAAGGTTCATCCCTGTTGTTATGAATGGCAAAATTTCCTTCTTTTTTATGGTCAAATAATATTCCATGTGTGTGTGTATCACATCACCTGTGTTCATTCATCTATTGACGGATACACAGGTTGCTTCCTATCTTGGCTGTTGTAAGTAATGCTGCAATGAATGTAGTGGTGCCATGTGTCTTTTCAAATTAGTGTTTTTGTTTCTTTTAGATAAATATCCAGAAGTGAAATTGCTGGCTCATATATGGCAGTTCTATTTTAACTTTTTGAGAATCTTCCTGACTGTTTTCCATAAGGCTGCACCAATGTATGTCACACCAACAGTGCACGGGTGTTCCCTTTTTTTCACATCCTCACCAACACTTGTTGTTTCTTGTCATTTTGCTGATAGCCATCCTAACAGGTGTGAGGTACTATCTCACTGTGGGTTCAATTTGAATTTCCCTGATTAGTGATGTTGAGCATCTTTTCACAAACATGTTGGCCTTTTGCATGTCTTCTTTGGAAAAATTTAAATTCAGATTCTCTGCCCATTTTTAAATCAGATTGTTTAATTTTCTTTCTACTAAGTTGTATGAGTCACATTTTGTGTTTATCTGTTCCTTCTCTACAGCCTTCTTTTGTGTCAAACAGTGTATTATTTTAATTCCTCTGTCAAATTTTTAAGTACATTTTTAAGTTATTTTGTTAGTGATTATGCTAGTTATTATTTTTACATCAAAATTTATCACAATGTACATCAGGTTAAAACAGACCTAATTCTGGTAAAATAGCAGCTTTACTCTAAGGTATCTTCCCTCTTTTTTGTGCCATGTATTATCAATTTATATTGTAAACACAACAATATAATTATTGTTCTATATAATCTTTTATCTCAGAGTAATTATAAGAAAAATAAGAATATTTATACATGTTTATAGTTATTCACATATTTACCATTTCTGGTGCTCTTTGTTTTTTCCTGTGGATTTAAGTTACCATCCTGAGTCATTTCTTTTTAGTCTGAAGGACTTTATTTAGTATTTCTTGTTAAGCAGATCTAAGTTCTCTCAAAGTTTGCTGCATTTAGATTTCTTGGTTGATAGTTTTTTCTTCCCATACTTTAATGTACTATTCCTCTGTCTTCTGTGCTCCACTGTTAAGGTAATCCTAAGTAAATTTGGCTCCTACCTTCTTTTTAAACTCACAATCCAGGTCCTTCCTGCTTCATGATCTTGGTTTATAGTCTTGAAAACCCCTGAGCCTTGGTTATTGTGCATTATGAAAGGACTAGTCTGTGGAAGAAAAAGTGGACTTTACTTTTCCATGACAATAATGATGTTGAGAAGGCAATGGTGGCTTGTCAGAAAGTTGAAAATTAAACTTTGTGCAGAAAATAATTGCTGACTCTCAATATAATATCTTTCTGTATAGAACTAGCAGTCTTTCTACCAACTTTAATTTTTTAAAAATATTCTGATAGCATTAAATAAACCAGACTTCTAACTGGGTTTAGTTTTTAACCTTCTAAGACCCCCATCCTCACTTTATTTGCCATTTTCAAATAGAAAAATTAGCCCTTGGGAGGCGCTAATGAAGCTTTTCTACTCATGCGTAATTCATGCAGTCACGGGTCTGACTAACATAGTCCATTTACACATCCAAAGGAAGCAAATGACAATCTTAATGATAAGAATTTTACCAAAAATTAAAAATGGAAAAAAACAATGCTTTACATGCTTCTTTGTTAAAAGAAACATTATATTTAACAAAAGCTTGATCTCATGGGAAGACTTTTGATTTAAGGACTCAGGAAGTGTGTGGCTATCTTAGGAGGCATGCTGCTTCATGTAAGTAAACATATTAGGAGACATGACCTGGTGTCCATCATTGTATCCATTTAGATCTAGTCATGAGACTAAGTCAGACTATTTATTTAACAGAAAATAGAACGTAAGTAATTATCAATTAAGTGTAAAGTTAATTTGGTGACTGAAAAGGCAAAAAAAGAGAAAATAAGGTAGCAGCTGCCTCCCTTAGAACTGGAAAAATAAGAGAAAGATGTTGGATGTACTTAAAACCTCTCTCTCACTCTCTTTCTCTCTCTCTCACACACACACACACCCCACACACTTAAAACCTCTCTCTCTCTCACACACACACACCCATAATTGGCAGAGCTTAATAGGGAGCCAGTTGGCAAAGTGGTTTGCAAAGTCCCCACTCCAGCATCACATAACACAGTTAGAAGGGGAGACAAAAACCTAGTAACTGGCACATTTTCTTAATCCTAAACAAAACCTTTTCCCTATATATCCAGTTTCCCCTTTGCCTAAGGTTACCAGAATATTCTGATATGAAATAATCAAATATTATTTTGGCTTATTGTTTTTCTTATAATTTTAACAAATGTTGAATTCAAAGTTGACTCACTTTTTTTTATTGCTGGGAAGGATAAATAGGAAAGAGGGGAAGAATTACTTTTTATTTCCGTAATGGATATAGTTTTACTATTGATCATCTCAAATATGTCGAAGGTATATGGAGTATAAATTGTAAATAAGTAAAATTTATTAAATTTATTTAATAAAATCAGTAGTGCCAAGTAATGAAAGAGATTCTCAACAATTCCAAATTGTCTAACCTGGGTATGGGGCTGTGCAGTTTTATTGGTGAATATTTCAAGCTAGATAGCTGGGTATGATGGAAGAAAGAGGAGATGGTTTGAGCAGATTCATCATTTCTTCAATCTCAACTGCATTTCTCATTCACCTGAGGGCCACCAACCTAAAGGAATGCCTTCTGATTTCAGGATAGAAAAGTCTCTTGGGAGATACAGAAAATGACAAAGTACATACATATTTAAAGACCAAGATTTCTTTAAGTTAAAAGTCAGATAGAAATAATTTTACTCTGAAATCTTCAGAGAATTAGGAGGAGTCTTTAGTGTTTTTCCCTTTAACTGATATTTCTAAAATTAACAGCATCTTTGTCAATCTAGATATGAAAGAATCATTAAAATTGCTGCAAAAAAAATACTGATACATCTTACATGATAGTACTTAACATAAAACAGAATGCTTTTACCCTTTGGAAAGCTTGTTACATAAGTAAATTTAAACATAGAACTGTCCTCCCTGCCATCAAAAAAAGTCTATAAATTCCTAAGGATCCTGAAACTTGAGTTTAAAAGTTTTGAGGAATTAGGGAAATGTAGATTATACATCCTGTTCATTCCCCTGCTAAGAATGGTAGTTTTCAACATAACATAGTCTTGCAGAAGGGAAGGGTAGAAAGGTATGGGTTATATAAAATTTTTCCTTGGTGACTTTGATATCCTCCCCTCTCACACAGCAGGTTTAGAACCTGGTGGGAAAATACTAACATGAAGGTAAAGAATTGTAATATCTGAAAATATTTTAAAAATATTTTCATCTGATTGTTTATGATTATTGTTTAGCATTATAAGCTACCTTACATAATGATAACCAGAGAACTAACAGCCACCCACCCCCCAAATATCCTCATTCATAGCTAGGGATTAAAATGGCCCATCAAGGCAAGCTGCTCAGAGTAGCTGGTGCGTTCTCAGCCGCTTCGGTCATGTCTGAGTCTTTGCAACCCCATGGACTGTAGCCCGCCAGATTCCTCTGTCCATGGGATTCTCCAGGCAAGACTACTGGAGTGGGTTGCCATTTCCTTCTCCACAGAGTAGCTGGAATCTGTGGTAAAGAATATTAGATTGCACAAAACAATAGAATAGGAATGAGGACAAAATTTTATCAGGTAAGGGCTAATCTTAGCTGAGATAGAGCCAAAGGACATGGAACTCAGAGCTTATGGGGCTGCACTCTTAGTACTCACGGGAGGTAGTGAACCTGCCAAGCAGCCAAGAACTGCCCCAGGCTGGGGCACCTCTCTGGGGAGAGAGCCCTGTGAACAGGCTTTCATTGGTAATTTTTATAAAATACAGCCCAAAAGGCTCATGTTGCCAGGTCAGCAGCCCATCTGAGGGCTTTTGCTTTTCTTTTCCTATCTCTGCAGTTTTGAATCCCTTGGACTTAGACAGTCTATGAAACAGCCAATATTATTTCCACATTATTTTAACATCATTGCCTCATACGCCTCCTGTATTAACTTATTTATGTTAGAAAAACTAGAAATTATCATAGTGAAGAAAGCCAGGCAGAGAAAGACAAATATTGCATGATATCACTTATATGCGGAATCTAAAAAATAATACACGTGATATCACAAAGTAGAAATAGTCTCACAGGCATAGAACACAAACTTACCAAAGGGTAAAGGGGAGGAGAAGGGATAAATTAGGAGTATGGGATTAACAGGTATATACCACTATGTATGACATAGATAAACAGCAAGGATTTATTGTATAACATAGGGAACTGTATTTGATATAATATATCCTATACTGGAAAAGAATCTAAATATATATATATATATATATATATATATATATACACACACATACATACATATATATATATACACACACACACCTATTCACTTTGTTGTACATCTGAAACTAACTCAATATTGTAAAACCACTATACTTCAGTTAGGAAAGCTCATTATAGAACAGACTATCAGAATAACTTTGATATTTTTGGTCTCAGATTTTTATGGCACAACTTTTTACAAATATATAAAAGGGGTGTAGAACTATATTAAACCCTTGGCATTTTCAGAATATTTGTGGTACCCTCTGCATTCATTTTCACAAAAGTCCACATCATGTCGGCTTAAATTAAGATAATAAATGCACTGCAGTCTATAAAGTTGTTGTGAGGATTAAATGATATATAGTACAGCACCGAGCAAGACTTTAAATGTCAGAGGCTGAAAGTCTGCAGTTCAGTCTTCTATTAGGGAAGAACCCACTGACAGGATCCACTAATTGAATTAATGATTGGCGCCATTGTAAAGATTCTTCAAGACTTCCTGCATACACCTGAATTCCTCCAAATGTGCTTCTGTGCCTTTGATGAAAGAAAACTCTTTGCCCTCAATTTGAACAATTGAAGAGAGACAGCACATTGGTTAGAAATTAGATTTCTCAGCCAGACCACCTAGATGGGATCCTTCTGTTTCCTACTGAAGGATCCTAGTGATTTATTGTAGCCCTCTGCCTCATTTTCTCATTCCTGAAATAATGATAACAACAGTACCTCCTTCACATGATTGTTGAAAGAAATCAATGAGTTAACGTATACCAAGGCTTACAACAGAGGTTGGCTATGTTAGCATTCCTCTATCCTCTAGGGGTAAAGTCAAAAATATCTCCCAAATCAATCTGGTTTTGGACATTTATTTTTAACTTAGTTGCAGTAATGGCAAAGCTAGCCTTAACAGTTTTGTCCCACCTCCAACTATAAACAAACTATTAAAAGCATGTTTGAAACCTAGTTTTCTACTTTTAAAAAATATGGCTCTCTATTAAAATAAAAAAAGAGCTATTCCAAACAACTCTAAAAAGCTCAATGGATTATTTACTGAGACTATGGAATTGGCATTTTAAAACCCATTTGGAAAACTAATGTTTTTGGCTCATTGTAATCTGCTTTGTTTTTATGTGCAACAATTTCCAAATCTGTTATCTTTCAGTCCGTGACAAATATGTTGGTGATGCAGATGGCCTCAGTGCAGTATTGTCAGAAATCTTGGCTGAAAGATGCTGTGGAAATATGAAAAAAAGAAAGCAACGTTACCTCGATTTTCCAAAAGCATCTTCATGATATGTTGGTGATTTTTAAGGTCAATTCAAATACAGTGGCAATTATAGCTGCTGCATTCGACATTTAATCATTAGTAATTTGCATCACAAAACAGTACTGGCCCAGCAGCTGTTTCCTCTTTGTGAATTATTCTTTAATTATTCTCACTGATGCAGTGAGCATCACCATGTGACTAGTTCACCTTATAAAGCTTAATTGTAAATGTGTATAAAGACTGACAAGAGCTCATAAATGATGAACATAGGCATTAAAAATCAATTGCTGATAGAACTAGGACGTAAAGTTAATGAGGCAGTTCATGTTTCCTGGTAGCTTTTCATCTGCTGCATGAGAATTTCCATTAGAAACAGAGCTTAAGGTCCATGTGTCATCCATTTATTTTTTTCTAGTGAGAATTTTTCTTTCTCCGACTTGTTCTCTTGTAATGGTCTTGGGACAAGCTATAGTCACTTCAGCATTATATTGAATAATAGTTCAGTCGCTCAGTCATGTCCGACTCTTTGCAGTCCAGTGGACTGCACCACACTAGGCTTCCCTATACATCACCAAGTCCCAGAGCTTACTCAAACTCATGTCCATCAAGTCGGTGATGCCATTCAACCATCTCATCCTCTGTCCTCCCCTTCTCCTCCTGCCTTCAATCTTTCCCAGCATCAGGGTCTTTTTCAATGAGTCAGTTCTTCACATCAGGTGGCCAAATTATTGGAGTTTCAGCTTCAGAATCAGTCCTTCCAATGAATATTCAGGACTGATTTCCTTTAGGATTGACTGGTTTGATCTCCCTAGAGTCCAAGGGACTCTCAGGAATCTTCTCTAATGCTAAGTTCAAAAGCATCAATTCTTCCATGAACAGTATGAATAATATAAAATTAACAGATTAGTATAGAGGGCACTAGGGATTAAGCAGTAGAAAAAAAAAGTGACAGAAATAAAAGTGAACACACCTGGAAATAAATGACTTGAAGGAAAACAATGAAAATCTTCCTTTTTTATCATTTGAGCAACAAAGTTCTCATTTTGTGGTAAATAGATAACACAATCCTCATTACTGAAAAAGCATAAAAATAAATTGAATACTTTTAAAAAGCAATATGGTTGGAAGATAACAGTGCTGTGTAAAAAATCATAACCAACACCAGTTTCTTCTTGGGAAGTCATTAAAAAAATTGATTAGCAAGTTTGATATTCTTTGGCATAAATTAGATTTTATTTTGCACAAATCTTGGCTGGAAATGAATTTGCAAATTAAAATGTCTTCTAATGTAATTACATTGTCCTCCCATATAAATCATTTCAGAAATGAAAACTCTACTTTTAACAAGAAATGAATGCATATTCTTGGCAGAATTAAATGGATATCCAAGGAGAAGCTGAAATGCATATGCAGTGTGGGCCACAAAATGGAAAAATATGGGATGCATAGCCTCTCTGTAAATACTTGCTTTGAATATGAGTAGCTGTGCACATGACTATAGGCTAAGTTTGGTATATTTGTCTTAAAAATCTGTTTATTTAACTTGGAGGAACCTTAGGAATTTTAATTTTTAAAAGTTGGGTTTGTTGCAAAACGTTTGTCCATCTGTTTCTTCTGAGCAGTTAAAAGCTTAAGATATATTTAAACAACATGACCAAACTAGATTTATAAAATGGTAGGAATTGTATCATGGTGGGATGTATGCTCAGGTTGGGATGAGTTTGAACTGTTTTGAATCCTGTTGGTCGCTTACTGACTGAGCACCCTCTGGCAATCCTCACCTCCAAGTAGGGGGTTCATTGTGAGTATAAGAAGATAGAATGGATGCAGAGTGCCTTGTTGCTGCTCTGATACCTGAAGTGTTCACCAAGTTGCCTTTTTAAACTTCCGTTTTAGGGAACTTACTAAAGAGGACTTCTTAGCTTCCCTAGTAGCTCAGTTGGTAAAGAATCCGCCTGCAATGCAGGAGACCCTTGTTTGATTCCTGGGTCAGGAAGATCCGCTGAAGGAGGGATAGGCTACCCACTCTAGTATTCTTGGGCTTCCCTGGTGACCCAGCTGGTAAAGAATCTGTCTGCAAGGTGGGGGACCTGGGTTCAATCTCTGGGTTGGGAAGATCCCCAGAAGAAGGAAAAGGCTACCAACTCCAGTATTCTGGCCTGGAGAATTCCAAAGAGTTCGACATGGCTGAACGACTTTCACTTTCACTAGGACAAAGTAATTAAGTCAGTTACTCTTTTCTGTCAGACTCCCATGTACTGTGCTCTAAGTCTTAAAACAGTAAATGTGGATTTAAATCTATCATCTTACATGACTTCTATTCTGCCAGTTCTGTGTGTTATTTTCACCTCTTTTTTGCTTTTTTAATGAAAGTCACCAAGTTTTAATTCTAGTTTTTCCGGTGTTAATCTGAAAGTTAGGCATTTTTTAACCCTAGAAATTATAAGTTAATTAGTACTTTTAACACTCCAACTGGAAAATACAATCAATATGCTATTATTTACCTATGCTTTTAATACTCTCTATACTTTAAACCCTGGAGGGAGAAATGGCAACCCACTCCAGTATTCTTGACTGGAGAATCCCATGGAGAGAGGAGCCTGGCAGGCTACAGTCCATGGGGTTGCAAAGAGTCAAACATGACTGAGCGACTGTCATGATACTTTAAACCACAGGTTGTTATTACTTTACATACTCAGTGTTCATTTAGATTTACCATGTATTTATGGTTCTCTTGGGAATTCTTTGCTTCCTGCATAGCTAACCTTCTAACCAGTATAATTTTCTTCTGCCCAAAGAATATACTTAATTCCTAACTGAAGGTCTACTGGTAGCAAATTCTCTAATTTTTACCTTGTTGTTCAGTGTCCAACTCTTTGCAACCCCATGGACTACTGCACACCAGGCTTCTCTGTCCTCTGCTATCTCTTGGAGTCTGCTCAAATTCATGTCCCTTGGGTTGCTGCCTAACAATGTCTTTATTCCATGTTCGTTTCTGCAGGATATTTGTGCTGGGTGTAGACTTTAAAAAAAAATTCTATTTAGTTTTGGTTCTGCTGGGTTTTCATTGCAGTGCGCAGGTTTCTCACTGTAGTGGCTTCTTTTGTTGAGGAGGACAGGCTCTAGGCGAATATGCTTCAGTAGTTGCAGCATGCAGGCTCAGTAACAGTGCTTCCTGGACTCTACAGCACAGGCTCATTAATTATGACACACAGGCTTAGTTGCTCCACGTGGACACTTCCTGGACCAGGGATCAAACCAATGTCCCCTGCATTGCCACGTGGATTATTATACACTCTGTCATAGGAAGTCCTGGGTGTAGACTTCCTATGTTGGTCATTATTTTCTTTCTGCATATTGATTGCATAATTCTATTGCCTGTTGATTTTTCTTGCTGCTGTTGCTTGCTGTTAAATAATGTTATTAGTATACATTTTGCTTCTTTGAAGATAACCTATCCTTTTAAAAAAATACTGGTTACTTTAGATTTTTCTTTTTTTTTCTTCCTACAATTTCACTCACATGTCTAGATATAGATTTTTTTTTTATTTTAGCTTGATCAAAATCTAACACTAAAATAATTTCTTTTCACAACATAGTTAACATGATAAGATCATTCCTAGTTGCAAATATATGACTTGCAAAAAGCTAATTATAACCACAATTTTCTGCAACCCTAATATCCTCTACACTAAAAATGATTTCTGGGCTTATAAAATAAGGAAAGATGGAAATCTGTATTTATTTTACACCTATCTGTGAATAATAAACTGTGAGTTTTACATTTACTACCTTTTTTTTAGGTTTTCCATTCCTATAGGTGTGAGATTAAAAACAAAGGGTGACTGCCCAAAGATTCAAAAGCAATTGAATGATTTTAATGAAGCTTTTTTGGGGGGGACTATCTAAAACCAGTTGGTCCTGAGAAAGAGGGGTATGAAAACAAACTGTTTTGAAGAACTTTGACATTTAATTTTAAATATTTTTAAATTATCCTGTGATTTTGTTCTTGACCCAGCAGTTACTTAGAAATATGTTATTTTTCTAAAAATTTGAAGACTTCTGTAGATGCCCTTTCATTATTGACTTTTAATTTATTTATGTTGTCATAGAAAATATTTTGTGTGATTGCAGTCATTTGTAATTTAATGAGACTTACATTTTGACCCAGCATATGGTCTATCTTGGTAAACATTCCAAGTGCACTTGAAAAGAATGTATGCTCTGCAGTTGTTGAATGTACTCTAGAATACTAAGAACACTCCTAGAATACTAGAAGTATCATTTAGGTCAAGTTGGTTAAATGCATTGTTCAAATCTTATATAACCTTCCTGATCTTCATCTAGTTATGCTAGCAATTAATTAAAGAACAGTGTTTCAGTCTCCAAATATAATTATAGATTTTCTTTTCCCTTTGTTTCTGTCCATCTATACTTCATGTATTTTGAAGCTCTGTTATTAGGTGCATGAACATTTATGTCCTTTTAATAGGTAGATTCTTTTTATCATTATGAAGTATTTCTATTTCTGCAAATGCCCTTTGTCTTCAAATCTGCATTATCTGGTATTAATATAGTCATACCAGTTTTTTTTATAATTGGTATTTGAATCCTTTCCCTATCCTTTCCCTTTGAGAATGTGCAGCATATTGTTGGATCTTGGTTTTCATCTAGTCAGGTGGTTCTCAATTAGGGGTGAGTTTTTAAAATTAATTTATTTTAATTGGAGGCTAATTACTTTACAATATTGTGGTAGTTTTTGCCATACATTGACATGAATCAGCCACGGGTTGTACGTGTCCCCTGGTCCCAAACCCCCCTCCCATGTCCCTCTGGGACATCCCATTGGGTTGTCCCTCTGGATTGTCCCAGTGCACCGGCTTTGAGTGCCCTGTTTTATGCATCGAATTTGGACTGGTCATCTGTTTTACATATGGTAATATACATGTTTCAATGCTATTCTCTCAAATCATCCTACCCTCACCTTCTCCCACAGAGTCCAAAAGTCTTTTCTTTATATCTGTGTCTCTTTTGCTGTCTCGTATACGGGGTTGTCATTACCATCTTTCTAAATCCCATATATATGTGTTAATATACTGTATTGGTGTTTTTCTTTCTGACTTACTTCACTCTGTATAATAGGCTCCATTTTCATCCACCTCATTAGAACTGACTCAAATGCATTCTTTTTGATAGCTGAGTAATATTCCATTGTATTTATGTACCACATCTTTCTTATCCATTCATCTGCTGATGGACATCTAGGTTGCTTCCATGTCCTAGCTATTGTAAACAGTGCTGCGATGAACACTGGGGTACGTGTGTCTCTTTCAGTTCTGGTTTCCTTGGTGTGTATGTCTAGCAGTGGGATTTCTGGGTCATATTGGCAGTTCTATTTCCAGTTTTTTAAGGAATCTTCATACTGTTCTCCATAGTGACTGTACTAGTTTGCATTGTCACCAACAGTGTAAGAGGGTTCCCTTTTCTCCTCACGCTCTCTAGCATTTATTGTTTGTAGACTTTTTGATAGCAGCCATTCTGACCGGTGTGAAATGGTACCTCATTATGGTTTTGATTTGCATTTCTTTGATAATAAGTGATGTTGAGCATCTTTTCATGTGTTTGTTAGCCACCTGTATGTCTTCTTTGAAGAAATGTCTGTTTAGTTCTTTGGCCCATTTTTTTATCGTGTCATTTATTTTTCTGGTATTGAGCTACATGAGCTGCTTATGTATTTTTGAGATGAATTCTTTGTCAGTTGCTTCATTTGCTATTATTTTCTCCCATTCTGAAGGCTGTCTTTTCACCTTGCTTATAGTTTCCTTTGTTGTGCAAAAGCTTTTAAGTTTCATTAGGTCCCATTTGTTTATTTTTGCTTTTACTTCCATTATTCTGGGAGGTGGGATCATAGAGGATCCTGCTGTGATTTATGTCAGAGAGTGTTTTGCCTATGTCTTCCTCTAGGAGTTTTATAGTTTCTGGTCTTACATTTAGATCTTTAATCCATTTTGAGTTTATTTTTGTGTATGGTGTTAGAAAGTGTTCTAGTTTCATTCTTGGTGGTGGTTGACCAGTTTTCCCAGCACACTTGTTAAAGAGATTGTCTTTTCTCCATTGTATATTTTTGCCTCCTTTGTCAAAGATAAGATGTCCATAGGTGCATGGATTTATCTCTGGGCTTTCTATTTTGTTCCGTTGATCTATATGTCTATCTTTGTGCCAGTACCATACTGTCTTGATGACTGTAGCTTTGTGGTATAGTCTGAAGTCAGGCAGGTTGATTCCTCCAATTCCATTCTTCTTTCTCAAGATTGCTTTGACTATTTGAGGTTTTTTATGTTTCCATACAAATTGTGAAATTATTTGTTCTAGTTCTGTGAAAAATACCATTGGTAGCTTGATAGGGATTGCATTGAATCTAGAGATGGCTTTGAGTAGTATACTCATTTTCACTCTATTGAGTCTTCAAATCCATGAGCATGGTATATTTCTCCATCTATTTGTGTCATTTTTGATTTCTTTCATCAGTGTTTTATAGTTTTCTATATATAGGTCTTTTGTTTCTTTAGGTAAATTTATTCCTAAGTATTTTATTCTTTTTGTCGCAATGGTGAATCAGTGAATGGAATAATTTCCTTAATTTCTCTTTCTGTTTTCTCGTTGTTAGTGCATAGGAATGCAAGGAATTTCTGTGTATTACTTTTATAACCTGCAACTTTACTGTATTCATTGATTAGCTCTAGTAATTTTCTGGTGGTGTCTTTAGGGCTTTCTATGTAGAGGATCATGTCATCTGCAAACAGTGAGAGTTTTACTTCTTCTTTTCCAATCTGGATTCCTTGTATTTCTTTTTCTTCTCCAACTGCTGTGGCTAAAATTTCCAAAACTATGTTGAATAGTAGTGGTGAGAGTGGGCACCCTTGCTTGTTCCTGACTTTAGGGGAAATGCTTTCAATTTTTCACCATTGAGGATAATGTTTGCTTTGGATTTAACATATATGGCTTTTATTATGTTGAGGTATGTTCCTTCTATGCCTGCTTTCTGGAGAGTTTTTATCATAAATGGGTGTTGAATTTTGCCAAAGGCTTTCTCTGTATCCATTGAGATAATCATATGGTTTTTAATTTTCAGTTTGTTAATGTGTATCACATTGATTGATTTGCAAATATTGAAGAATTCTTCCATCCCTGGGATAAAACCCACTTGGTCATGATGTATGATCTTTTTAATATGTTGTTGAATTCTGTTTGCTAGAATTTTGTTAAGGAATTTTGCATCTATGTTCATCAGTGATACTGGTGTGTAGTTTTCTTTTTTTGTGGTATCTTTGTCTGGTTTTGGTATTAGGGTGATGGTGGCACCATAGAATGAGTTTGACAGTTTACCTTCCTCTGCAGTTTTCTGGAAGAGTGTGAGTAGGATAGGTGTTAGCTCTTCTCTACATTTTTGGTAGAATTCACCCATGAAGCCATCTGGTCCTGGGCTTTTGTTTGTTGGGAGCTTTTTTATTACAGTTTCAATTTCCATGCTTGTGATGGGTCAGTTAAGATTTTCTATTTCTTCCTGGTTCAGTTTTGGAAGGTTATACTTCTCTAAGAATTCATCCATTTCTTCCAAGTTGTCCATTTTATTGGCATATAGTTGCGATAGTAGTCTCTTGTGATCCTTTGTATTTCTGTGTCTGTATTTCTGTGTTGTGATTTCTCCATTTTCATTTTTAATTTTATTATTTGATTCTTTTCCCTTTTTTTCTTGATGAGTCTGGCTAAAGGTTTGTCTATTGTATTTATCTTCTCAAGAACAAGCTTTTAGTTTTGTTGATTTTTGCTATAGTCTTCTTTGTTTTTCATCTATTTCTGCGCTAAGTTTTATGATTTCTTTCCTTCTAGTAATCCTGAAAGTGAAAGTGAAGTCTCTCAGTTGTGTCCAACTCTTTGTGACCCCATGAAATGTAGCTCACCAGGCTCCTCCATCCATGGAATTTTCCAGGCAAGAGTACTGGAATAGGTTGCCATTTCCTTCTCCAGGGGATCTTCCTGACCCAGGGATTGAACCTGGGTCTCCTGCATTGCAGACAGATGCTTTACTGTCTGAGCCACCAGGGAACTAACTAGGGTTCTTCATTTCTTCTTTTCCTAGTTGCTTTAGGTGTAAAGTTAGGTTATTTATTTGATTTTTCTCTTGTTTCTTCAGGTAAGCTTGTATTGCTTTGAACCTTCCTCTTAGCACTGCTTTTACTGTATCCCATAGGTTTGGGTTGTATTTTCATTTGTTTCTATGCATATTTTGATTTCCTTTTTGATTTCTTACATGATTTGTAGGTTATTCAAAAGTGTGTTGTTTAGCCTCCATATGTTTGTATTTTTAATAGTTTTTTTCCTGTACTTGACATCTAATCTTACAACATTGTGATCAGAAAAGATGCTTGAAATGATTTCAATTTTTTTGAATTTACCAAAGTTAGATTTATGATCCAGGATGTGATCTATCCTGGAGAATGTTACATGTGCACTTGAGAAAAAGATGAAATTCATTGCTTTGAGGTGAAATGTCCTATAGATATCAATTAGGTCTAATTGGTCCATTGTATCATTTAACACTGTATTTCCTTGCTAATTTTCTGTTTGGTATTGATCTATCCATAGGTGTGAGTGGGGGTATTAAAGTCTCCCACTATTATTGAAGATACTGTTAATTTCCCCTTTCATACTTGTTAGCATTTGCCTTATGCATTGAGGTGCTCCTATATATTTGGGTGCATATATAATTATAATTGTTATATCTTCTTCTTGGATTGATCCTTTGATTATTATGTAGTGTCCTTCTTTGTCTCTTTTCATAGTCTTTATTTCAAAGTCTATTTTATCTGATATGAGTATTGCTACTCCTGCTTTCTTTTGGTCTCCATTTGCATGAAATATCTTTTCCTAGCCCTTCACTTTCAGTCTTTATGTGTCCCTTGGTTTGAGGTGGGTCTGTTGTAAACAGCATATACAGGGGTCATGTTTTTATATCCATTCAGCCAATCTTTGTCTTTTGGTTGAGGCATTCAACCCATTTACATTTAAGGTAGAAATTGATAAGTATGATCCCATTGCCATTTACTTTGGTGTTTTGGGTTCAATTTTGTAAACCTTTCTGTGTTTCCTGTCTAGAGAGGATCCTTCAGCGTTTGTTGAAGAACTGGTTTGGTGGTGCTGAATTCTCTCAGCTTTTCTTTGTCTGTAAAGCTTTTGACTTCTCTTTTGTATCTGAATGATATCCTTACTGGGTGTAGTAATCTGGGTTGTAGGTTTTTCCCTTTCATGACTTTAAGTATGTCCTGCCATTCCCTTCTGGCCTGAATGGTTTCTATTGAAAGATCAGCTGTTATCCTTATGGGAAGCCCCTTGTGTATTATTTGTTGCTTTTCCCTTGCTGCTTTTAATATTTGCTCTTTGTGTTTGATCTTTGTTAGTTTGATTAATATGTGTTTTGGGGCATTTTGCCTTGGGTTTGTCCTGTTTGGGGCTCTCTGGGTTTCTTGAACTTGGGTGGCTATTTCTTTCCCCATTTTAGGGAAGTTTTCAGCTGTTATCTCCTCAAGTATTTTCTCATGCCCTTTCTTCTTCTGGGACACCTATGATTCGAATGTTGGGGTGTTTGACATCGTCAATCAAGGGTGATTTTGTCCCTCAGGGCACATTTGGAAATACCTGGAGAAAATTTTTGTTGTCACAATTGAAGGGAAAGGATTGGTGTTTCTGGTATCTAGTGGGTAGACGTCACAGAGGCTGTTAAATATCCTGCAGTGAGCCTACTGCAACAAAGACTTATGTGGTCCAAAATGGTAACTACTGAGCTTTCTCTAGTTGCAGTCAGCTGGGACTACTCTTTATCATGGCTTCTCATTGCAGTGGCTTCTCATTGCAGAGCACTGACTCTCACCCAGAGGGTTTTAGTAGTTGTGGCATGTGAGCTCTAGAACACAGGCTCAGTAGTTGTGGCACAGGAATTGAACCAGCGTCCCCTGCATTGCAAGGTGGACTCAAGCACTGGGCCACCAGGGAAACCCCAATCTCTTTTAACTGAAGCCATTAGTTTATTTACATTCAATATACTTATCAATGGGAAAGCCCTGGTGGCTCAGGGGTAAAGAATCCACTTATCAATGCAGGTTCCATCCCTGGGTTGGGAAGATCCCCTAGAGAAGGAAATGGCATCCCACTCCAGTACTGTTGCCTGGAAAATCCCACAGACAGAGGAGCCTGGTGGGCTAGGGCTCTAGTCCATGGGGTCCCAGAGTCAGATAAAATTTAGCAGCTAAACAACAATGCTTATCAATAAGGTTTATTTTAAATTTGCTATCTCACTATTTTCTATTTTTCTTAATGGTTCTCTGTTCTTTCTTTCCTACTTTCTTTAGAATCAAATATGTGTGTGTGTGTGCACGTGCACATGCACATACGTACATTTAGTATTCTATTGACTTTTTAACATATGCCTCATTTTAATACAACTATCCTCTTGACCAGTCATGAAATACATATGTATGTGTGTATGTATAAATATACACATACACACATAGATATTCATATATATGTAAATCCCATGGACGGACGGAGGAGCCTGGTAGGCTACAGTCCATGGAGTCGCAAAAAGTCGGACACAACTGACCAACTTAATATACTATACTATATCTATATATCTATATCTATATATATATCTCAGTATGAGCACTTAGTTCCCTAATGCTCAAGTTGTCCAAGCTCTCTGGAACTAATATATTCCAGGTTCATCATGTTCTTTTGCTGCTCCAGCAGAAGTAATCAGTTATTTCTCCAGAGAGCCTTGGATCCTTTTCAGTGGAGAATAATACTCAGAATAACATTCAGATCTGGGATCTAAGTGTGTTCATTGCTATGCGGGCACTAGTAATCTCAGACCTTCTTAGTAAACAAAGCTAGGGGCTATACATATAAAAACACACATTTCCTTACACGTATTACGTCTACATTAATTTCTATATGTAATACTTCCTCTCTCCAACCACTTTGACAATTCTAGTTCTCTCCATTTCCATGTTTGCAATTTCCTTCATCAGGAGAATCTGCTCCCATCATCTTAAAAATATTTTAATACTTGATAAATCCTTATGTAACCAATCTCCCATGATCATCTCTCCCAGTCCCTGGTGTGGATGCCCTCCTTAGCCTATGCCACATCAGTCCTCTTTGTGGTTCCTGCTATACATTCTGACACGTCCTGCTAGGGACTGACCCCCACCCCCCAAGTACCATCCAGTGATTTAAAATTTTCTGGTATATTTATTAGCAGTCCTAGAATCATCTATTTGGCTTGAAAATTCATCTATGTTAGTAATCTACAAGTCTGTCTTTTGACTGCTTACTCTTGATAAAGGGTCCAGTTCCTTCCCTCTTTTGGTCTGTATTATGTATATAAGAAAGTGAAAGTTATATCCGACTCTTTGTGACTCCATGGACTGAATACTAGAGTGGGTAGCCTTTCCTTTCTCCAGGGGATCTTCCCAACCCAAGCATCAAACCCAGGTCTCCCACATTGCAGGCAGATTCTTTACCAGCTGAACCACAAGGGAAGCCCATTGGAAAAGACCTGATGCTGGGAGGGATTGGAGGCAGGAGGAGAAGGGGACGACAGAGGATGAGCTTGCTGGATGGCATCACTGACTCGATGGACATGAGTTTGAGTAAACTCTGGGAGTTGGTGATGGACAGGGAGGCCAGCCTGGCGTGCTGAGATTCATGGGGTCGCAAAGAGTTGGACACAACTGAGCAACTGAACTGAACTGAACTGATGTATATAAGAACAGTATAATCGGTGTCTGTGCAGACACAGCATGCCTTTCTTTCTAGGTTCCGCCTGCAATGCAGGAGACCCTGGTTCAATTCCTGGGTCAGGAATATATCCACTGGAGAAGGGATAGGCTACCCACTCCAGTATTCTTGGGCTTCCCTGTGGCTCAGCTGGTAAAGAATCCGCCTGCAATGTGGGAGACCTGGGTTGGGAAGCTCCCCTGCAGAAGAGAACGGCTACCCACTCCAGTATTCTAGCCTGGAGAATTCCATGGACTGTATAGTCTATAGGGTCTCAAAGATTCTAGGTGGTTAGTGTGAAGGACTTACCCTTCAGAATCCCCCACAAGTTGAACTGAGCCAGAGCTGAGCCAAAGGTTTAATTAGATTGAGTTCACCTTCAGTTAGCCCAGTTCATAAACTCTCAAGCCTCATCTGCTGATAACCAGCGATTTCATCCTTTTAGTGTTTGAACTAAAAAGTGTTTGAAAATAAGTCTGTTTGACATAGTTTGGATTTAAATTTGGTTCCAACCATGGCAATTCAGTGTGACGGGCAAAGGTGCATGAATTCTCTTCACTTACAAGGCCCTCCTTCACTGCCACTTTCTTGACAAAATTCCAGGGGAAGGGGGCAGAATTATGTCAGCAGTTACTGCCCTTGCAGACCCGTCTCACAGACCCATAGTGTTGTCAAAAGTTTGGCTGGTTTCCTCTTTCCTGCAAAATCTCCCAGTCCATGGCAGCTCCAATTCTAACACAAACCATCAAGATGTGGGGAGTAGGTGGGATCTATTGCCAGACCAGAGATTTCAGCACACCTCCAGGAGACAGAATGGATACAAGAGTATGAACTGGGTGGCAGAGAAAAGCAAACAGTAGCCTAGCAGCCTGGCAGAAGATGCCCCTGGGGAGGTGTGTCTGAGCAGCCCAGTACAACTCCAAAAAGGCTTCAGCATCAGAGACTGCTGGAAAATTAAGGAAGAAGCTGAGAAATGGAGTTGGTATTAGCATAATTAATAACTGAAGATCTGTATATCAACTAATTGCCTATCTTCCCTATACTTATATTCCTACAGTGGTGATGGTGTAGTCACTAAGTTGTGTCCAATTCCTGTGATCCCATGGACTGGAGCCTGCTCCTCTGTCCATGGAATTTCCCAGGCAAGAATACTGGATTTGGGTTACCATTTCCTTCTTCAGGGAGTCTTCCTGACCCAGGGATCAAACCCATGTCTCCTGCCTTGCAGGCAGGTTCTTTACTGCTGAACCACCAGGAAAGCCATATGTGCTTATAGCCAGGTGTTTACCCCCTTGACAAAATATGCAAACAGTTCTCTAAGGGCATGTAAGTATTTATACCTGAATAAAACCTTGTTTTGGTATGTGGGAGTCCCACAGTATAAAATCTGGCTTAAAGCTCAGTTCAGTTTGAGATGCAGTTTCTTAGCCTGCCACAGGTTGTGTCATTTGGGGAGAGTTACTTAAGTTCATTTCCTCAGTTTCCTTTTATTCATAGAAGTATATCCATCATAAAAAGTGGTTGTGAGAGTTTAATAAAATCATGTATATGGAAGTGCTTAGCACAGTGACTAGAACATAATAAACATTCAATAAATGATAGCCATTGACATTTTTATTGTTACTGATGAATCAGTTGTTTTATGTGGAAAGGGGGGAAAGAATCCAAAGGTTAGGTTTTGGAAAAAATATAGCAGTATCTCTTCTAATTAGGTAGGAGAGAAATAGGTGAGAATGGGTATGAATGCATGTGGATGTATAATAAGATTACAAATCAAAATCCCCACCCCACTTTCCTCACCAATACCTAATTGTGTAGAACAAGAAATCAATATGCATTAGGATTCCAAAGAACCTAGAAATACCTATTTTAAAATTGCATTAAGATGGTACCCACCTGAAATTCCATCAGTATTCAAACAAAATTATTTATTTAGAGAAAATCCACTGTGTTGTTTGCGTTTCCAAGACATGACAAAGGATTTTTTTAAATATTCAGTATAGAATACCATTAACATTGAAAATTGTGCCCAAAGAACGTAGTGCAAGATTAAAACTGCTTTCAAGTCTTGTGATTTACACTAAGAATTAATCAAATATTGCTCAGCATGTTGGTATGTTTTAATATAAAAATATTTTTAATTCACATGGAGTAAACATTGCTGGTCTAGGGAGATATGCCATGTTCCTCACTTACCCTGCCACACCGATTTAAAATTGATCAAGAGTTCTAGGTCCAGACCAAACAGCAACAACAAAAGTTTACTAAACTTGTCTACTTGCTCTTAATTAAATTCATAGTTAAAAAAAATATAATATTGTGAGGTCATCACACAAGATGACTGGCCAATTCAATTTTTTAAATCAATCAAAAGGGTTTTTACATATTAACATTAAAAAAGCTTTGCAATCAGCCTACAGTGTTCGAGTTTTGAATCAGCTTTGGTCTAAGTAATAGTTCCTAAAAAACATAAATGTAAATGTTTATCAACAAAATAGCTGCTCAAAATAATTGCTGCTTAAATTTCATTCTTTCATACTTTATACCTATATGTTGCAACTATTGTGGATATGCCAAAGATGAGATGATTTTAGTTTTCTTAGCTTGTCATGAAACTGCTTATGTTCTGAGGCCCTTTTTTTTTTCTCTGATTTTACAATCTAGTAGTTACTGATAGGCACAGGCAAATGCTTTGTTCATCAGACTTTCTTCTAATAATTTCCATTTGTGATAAATCTCCAATCTGTCTATATGTTTCTAATGGGATATCAATGAAAGATTCAATCATACTGGAGGACATGATGAAAAGGGACTCAACCTTGAAAGAGCTACTTTTTGGTGATAATCAGGTATGTTTTCAATCAAACCTATCTTAAAGTTTTCCCTTCCTTAATCTTGATCCTTATCGCTCTTTAACCACAAATGTGATATTTGTTTTCTTTTCACTGATGCTGTAATTGTCTTTGGTAATTGTTAACAATGAGGATCTTGAAATAATACCCACTTAAGGTAAAACTGTCAAGAAAATGTAATAATTTACAATCAGACTATTCCAATTTCTCTTTAGGAATCTAAATTCATTCACTCAATTAAACATATTTTAAAAATACCTCCTATTATAAGCAAGGCACTCTTCTGGGTAACTGTATGAGAAATATCAAGATGTGTAGGCCTCTGCTTGAAAAGAGATGACAGTCTAGTATCTTCCAATATAGATGTTAAAAAGTGCTGACAGATTTAACTCCTTTGAGCATTTACTATCAAATATACTTAATCACATGCTTAAAATTAAGCCATTTTTTCCTGGCATATATAATATTAACACATCACCTGTGGAAAGGTAATGTAGAACATTGCCTTGAAGGAGGTTAGGCTCTGTGAAAGAATACCTATAAAAAATGCAGTACCCCAAACAGTAAACATATTTAAGCCAAAATTTACAAATAAAATGTAGTTACAAATAGACTTTAATGAAGATTCTGGCTCAAAAAAATTCTACCCACTAATGCATTAGATATAAATGCATTTTAATTAGCAGTGTAGCTTTTAAAAAGTGTTTAACTTATGAAAACACTGTTCATAAAAATTGTTTCCTGAAAAAGGTCTTTTCTCTAGAATTTCATATTAAGAAGAGGGAGATAGAAAGCTATACAAAAAAAGATAAATCCAAGTGCCAGAAGAGTTTAGTCAGAGCAAATTAAAACAAAATTTTGAATGAAATAATAGTTTTTTTTTTTTTAAAAAGATGTTTTTAGACGGGTTTTTTGTGTGTGTGTGTGTGTGGTTTTTAACAAGGTACCACACAAGGAAACAAGTCAACAGTATGATGAAAAACATCTCCATGTTATCTATTTCTTTTAGTGGCATGGTAAAATTTTGCCCTTTCACAATTTCTATCACTTTAAATAACCCCTTCCCAAACATACGATATATAAAACAGAGGCCATAAGAAAATTAGTCTCATTGTCACATCTGTTTTTGAATCCTTAGGTAAAAGTAAGCAATTATCTTTCCTGTAATATTCCTTCTCCAAACTATCACTTTGTTTCATCAAAGTTAATAAGTAGGCTCAAATCACATTTTTAGCCCAGACCTTTTTCAGTTGTACTTTATAGAAAATATATATCAAAGTATTAGCGCTGTGGCTGTAAAAATGTCTGCTACCTTTTGAATGCGATTTTTAGTAAAATCTTAGTTTCACTTTATAAAGAATACAGGATATACTTTTATATTTGGCTTTCTCAGAGTAAAGGGATATGCTTTAGTTAAAGCTCATTTGCTCAACACTGGCTTGGAATTTAAAAGATGGTTTTACTTAACGTTAAACTTTTGTAGCTTGTAAGCTCATCATTTTAACACTTGGCTTGTCTGCTCCACTATTTCTGAGTAGTAGTGAAATACTATACTATTTCATTTGGATGATGTTGATGTAAATATGTAACCAAATATTAGAAAATTTCATAATACTTGCACATTTTTGGACTATCCCTTTTAATATACTAAAATATGTGAAAAATTAATTTTTGACAAAATTTTATTCATAGCATTAGGAAAATCATACTCAAAACACAGAAAAAATCAGACTATGTAACAATGCTGCATAGATAGTGGTATACAAGTTCCCTGACGCTAAGTGACTTCTTTCTAACTAGAACTGCTATTTGCAAGTCACAGGTAGAAAATGGTAGAGGCATTATTTCCTCTCTCTGAGGCTGGAAAAAATGGCTTTTATGGTGAGAAATTACACCATTTAAACAGCAAAGATTAGAGTATCCTCCAGTTTAAATCTATTCCCTTCATGTTATTTTTCAGAAATGAAAACTTAGAATGTTAGGATTATTAGAAAGGAATAGGAGGTAAATTACCTTTTAGGAGATAGCCCAATCCATGCCTGCTTTAATTAGATAAAATACTGAAGTTTTAAAAATTACAACCACACCGTTATGCTTAACTAGAATTGCCAGTATGAATACTTTTTTTACATAATACATTACAGGTATACAAGAAAAAAAAGAAATGACCCTGTTTCCAATCCTTTGACCTCAAGTAGAAAAAAGTGTTACCACTAATGGGGATCTGAAAAATTGTTTTCATGACACAGCATTAACTCTACAGAGATCAAAATCATTTCTCAATACTGAAAATAGTCTAAATCAATGACAAATGGCTACATTTCTTTCATAAAATTACATTTTGAAAGGGAAGACAATTTATTTGGGAAGAATTTGTAGCTGAAAACAAACATTGTTACCCTGAGAATGACTCTTAAAACTGCCAGTGCTTTCAGAGGCTCCCAGCAAGGCATGAAGGAGCAAGTTGTAGGCTCTAGCTTCTTACAGTCACCTATATGAAGAATGTTTTTACCTAAACAGTGATTTGGGCTTCTCTGCGATACTGGTAACAGGTCACAGCCAAGTGTCTAAATGTGATGGACGATAAGCAAATTTTACATATTCATTTTAAGCAGACTTCTTCCTTTTCCCTTTTCTGAGAGTGAGTCTGAAATTCTTCAAATGGTTTTGGACTCAAACCTACTGTTCACAAAAATAATCTTCTGTAAGCAAATTGGTAGTTTTCTTATTAACAGTAAACAAATTGTCTGGTTTACATTCTCTAATCTATGCCTAGAAAATAAGGCATTGATAATTCTTCATTGGCCACTGCAGAGCAGAGACAAATCTTCTTTCTAATCAGAGGCATATGCAAACATTCCTCAAAGTGCATTGTTATTATTTTTTAACATCTCTTATGTATTGACAAAGTCAACATTTTGACTCCCTATATACTTTTAGTACAAAATGCTTACTCCCAACTCCTTACACATACCATAATTACTTGAGAAAAGACAAAATAAGATCAGCTACAGAAGTAGCAAGATATTTTTTACAAATAAAAATACAATATACAAAAAATGGCAAGTTAGTGATAAGTGGTAGAATAAACTCTCAATAATACTCCACTTTGGGTTCCAAATTAAGATTTGACGAGTTTGAAGCCTTGTCCTGTATCCAGCACAGCAGGAAGAAACCAACTCATTTTTAATCTTTTCAAGCACCTAAAACAAGTCTTGCAGATCCAAAACAGGTTCAGACCACACAACCAGTTTGCCAAATGCACCAGTGGATACGTAATACGCGGAAAGTGCAGCATCCAGTGCTTGGCCACGTCGCTGCCGGTTGGCAGGTGCAGCGTGTAGTCACTCCACCGCTTGGACACGCCGTACACTGCTTTCACCGTGCGTCCCTTTTCAGTCCAGCAGATGTTGTTAGTGGTGTTGCAGTTATATTCTACCCAGTCTTTTGTGAAGTCACCCAGCTGAGGTGGGTCAGCTTCTTCGATATCTATTGTCTTTGTCATCTCTGCTCCTTGCACTGCAATATACTGGTCGCTGATTTTTCTTACTTCTTTCACCCAAGGAGTTGAATTCTCACTGTCTAATATGATAATAAGTCGGGAACAGAAGGAACCATTTTTTTCTCGCCACCATTCTAAAAGTGTGTCAAGGCGTAGTATGTCGCCACCTGTGAACAAAACAAAGTTCAGTAGAGCAATTTAAGTGTCTTACGAACAATACTATTTTGTCTTCAGCGTATTGTCTTTAAGTTTTCAAAGTTAAATATGTAAGAAAAAAGAGGGTGCCTTCTTTTCAAAGTATCCTTACAGAAGAATTTTCAGAAACAGAAAATAGACTTTCAACTTCAAGTAAAACCAAAAAAACTAAAAATCCAATCACCCTGTTTCTTAAAGAGATATGCTATGATTAAAAAAAATGCTATGAAAAAATAAGAAAATTATTTAATAAAGTTAAATTTGGTGAAAAGAAATTATACAGCAAAGCTAATATTCTACATTGGGCAGCAAATTATGACTTGTGGTCATATCTAGTCTGCCGCTAGTTTTGCATGGCCTGAGAGGTAAGAACTGATTTTAAATTTTGAATGGTGTAAAAAAAATTTTAAAGAGAAGTTTGTGATGTAAAAATTAAGAGGAAATTTAAATTTTGTATTTCTATAAATGTCTATGACTGCTTTTATTCCACAAAAAGCTAAGTATAGTTGCAACAGGGACTTTATGGCCTACCAAGTCAAAAATACCTGATCCTTACAGAAAAAGGGTGCTTACCCCTGTTCTACATCTCTGATAAACTGTTACCTTATCCTCATATGTGGGTACCTACTAGATAAAAAACACTCTCCCTCCTAGTAACAAGAGTTTGGAATTGGTTTATTTTTAAATCAGTTTTATACCCCAAAACAACAAAGGATTAAAAAAACATGTATCAGAAATGTCTAAGGTAAAAATATTTCTGACCTAGAAAGCTGTCTTACAGATACTCATAATACATTTTGTTCATATTGTATGGGGTTTTTTTTTTTGCATTAAAATTTTAAATATACTGTATTAAAATTTGATCCCTTAATTTTTAGTACTCCATTAAATTTTGTGCCCCAGGCATCTGCCATTCTCACCTCACTCTAGTTCTGGCTCTGTCTCAAATGGCACACTAATCCAATCCTTCCAATTCTAGGAATTTATCCTAAGAAGGGGCAGGGATGTGGACAAAAATCACATATAAAGATCATCTTCCCACTGCTACCTCAGATAGTGTAAAATCTGAAACAACTGAAGGAATGGAAGTAATTATAACCTTATGAGGGAGTTTTATCATAAATCATATTTATAAAGAAATTTTAATAACAAAATATGATATTAGGAGAAAAAGTATGACATAGAAGTGTATCTACAAAAATAATAGCAATAGTTATTGTCTGGGTATTCGGATTTCAGGTGGTTTTTGTTGTACTTTTTAATATCTTCCAAAATTTTTACATTGTTATTTTTGTAATTAGAAGAAAGTTTTAACATGCTACAATTTACTAATACAAGCTCCAACAACCTAGCTCCAGAATAGGTATTTCTACCAAGAGCAACCATCTTCTTTGCTAAACTATCAAAATGACAATACTGGAGAGACAGAAAATCTTTTAGAATTTGGATTCTATCAGTAATATGATCTATAAAGACAGAGCATATATCACATTCTTTATGAATAATAAATACTCTTTTATTCACCAGACTGTGACAATGCAAAATTTGTTTCATGAATTGCTCTTACACACGTTTGTCATCTCTGAGGTGCTATTTTTCACGTATTACTGATGTATTGCTTCACAGACACCTCTATAAGGTACGTTTTTAAAAGGATCAAGCTCACTTTTCATTATTTCTACTTATATTAAACTTCTCTGGAGAGGACAACATAGATTATAAGAGTTATACAAATTCCATCTGCCATAAAACATTGTCTAACTTGCCTTCTACAACTATTTCAATAAATATTCTGTAGCACATGCTACACTAATTCTTATACACATGCTCTTTAGATATTAGCAAGAAATTAAAGGGCTTTTTAATGCTTTAATACTAATTCTCTTGTCTTGTTTTGCTCTACTTTCTCCTATGAAAAGGTTCTATGTCAAATTTGGCTTTTGGCCCAGATGTAAAGTACTTACATTTATCTCAGTAACATCTGATGCTGTTCAAGTAATTGAGACTGTTTTTAAAGACTTTATCTGTGATAAACTGCTTTATAGGTTAAATAGATTGTTTCATTTGTCTCTCTTGTCATTACCAAATTGTTTTTTACCCTCAAGCAAAGAGGCAAAGATACTAGGTTCCACATTATGAAGTCCTACAAGTGTAAGAAGACTACATATTCTAAGAAGTACTGTGAGTAAAGATATGTTTGTGTGCTCCCTTACCCATTTTTTCTCACAGTGAGTTCTGACCTATTCTTAACCTCAAGTAAAATCTAATCCTGATGCTCCCTATCTAAAGATTTTAAGAAAAAAAATTTTTTTAAGAAAACTATTAATAAGTTCTCACACTTAGCATGCACGCAGAGCTTAGAGTTCTTTGTCACTTAGACTGGAATGGAAAGCATTTTCTTCAGAGCAGGGGTGTTCAATAACATTTCTGAGAAAGAATCAACTTCTGGGGCTGTTTCAGGCAGGCCAAGGGAAGGAACTGATTGAAAACAGGATGCATTCTCTGGGCCTGGTTTAACCTGCAAGTGAGCCAGGTGCCTCAGGCCAGCGGGGAGTACATGGTAGCTGAATTATGGGGCAAAGCCGAGCCCTCTTGGGGACGGTAAGGCCTGTCAACCTATGCTTTCTCCACTGTTTTGTTCTACTTTTACAATAAAGTGTCTCACAGAGAAAATTACACATACAGGAACAAGTCTTCTTGGCTAACAGAATTCTCTAATGGTCTACTTATCCCATCTTTATAATATTTTTAATGTATAATATTGTAGAAGGTAACTATTAGACATTTGCCTAAACTATAACACTACTTTAAAGTGTCTTCATAAATTATTCTCAATTCACAGTGAAGGAAAACATAAGAACACTGATATTTATGCTACTGCTATTCATCTTGGTGTCTATTACATTTTCTAAGAAAAAACTACTATATCAGTAAACTGAACATCTAGAGTTTATTTCCAAAGCCATCTTTTAAAGAATGTTTGAGATAAATTAAGAGTTAAGAAAATACAAACTTTTGGGAAAATGTTTATATCAAGTAATAAATACTTCATGTAAACATAAGCTTGCTTTAAAAACTATTAGACCTAGAGACTGTCATACAGAGTGAAAGAAGTCAGAAAAACAAATCGTGTACTAATGCATGTATGTGGAATCCAGGAAAATGGTATGGATAAATTTATTTGCAAAGCAGAAATAAAGACATAAACAGAGAGGAAAAAAATGTATGGATACCAAGGGGGGACATAAGGGTTAGTGGGATGGATTGGGAGACTGGGATTGATGTATCAACACTACTGTGCATAAAGTAGGTAACTAATGAGAACCAACTGTATGCTGAGGAAACTCTACTCCGTGCTCTGTGGTGACCTAAATGGGAAGTGAAGTGGAAGTCACACAGTCGTGTCTGACTCTTTGTGACCCCATAGACTATACAGTCCATGGAATTCTCCAGGTCAGAATACTGGAGTGGGTATCCCTTCTCCAGATCTTCCCAACCCAGGGGTCGAACCCAGGTCTCCTACATTGCAGGCGGATTCTTTACCAGCTGAGGCACTAGGGAAGTCCAACCTAAATGGAAAAGAAATCCAAAAGAGAGGGGATAGAGGTATACATATAACTGATCTACTTTTCTGTACAGCAGAAACTTAACAACACGGTAAGGCAACTATTCTCCAGTAAAAAAAGATAAGAAAATATACACACAGATAATCAAATGAAAGCACAGTGCCACAGAACACTATGGATTAGATTCCTTTTCTTCAGTGGAATTCTTTAAGTATTAACCAATTTAACCTTTGGAAATGAAGTACCTGTCTTGTAATGGAAAAGCTGCATTTCATTGTGAAGCTATAATTTGTCCCTGGCTGCTTTATTCATCACTAAAGCATTCTCTAAGCTTTGTATGTTTAATATTTAGCATATAATAAGAAACGGTATTTTAAAAAGTCTAGATATAGCAATGATCTCAAAGCCAATACCCGGATATGGTTTTCTTGAACTTGTTCGGGATAAGCTTGTCAGTTAGCATGCTCTCCCCACTGCCTCTCAGCCTTCCTATTTCAACCTGACACTCCAACCCACACATCTGATATCATCAATAATGAAAAATTTTCCAGGTTAAGTCTAAGATAATAGCCCCCACTGCTGATCTAATATCAATCATTGTTGTTACTGCTCCAATGGAACATGTTATTTATGTAGAGGACAGTATGCTTTACTAACTATTCAAAAGTCAAGTCACTGGGTAGAATTCATTACTTCTCTTTACTACAATCATATGCTTAGGAAAAAACTATAATTCATGCAGTAATTAAATGAAATAGAAATTTAAAAAATGAAATTACTTTCTTATAAAAAATAACGAAGAATATATGCATGGCCACCAAAATTATGCCCCTCCCCTTGCAATTGAATTATTATAAGCATTTCAGTAGTACCTTTCAACTAATCAATCCCTGCTTTTAGGTTTGAAATATATTTCTGTAAAAACGTTTGAACTGACTAAAACTTTTTCTCTTGGGCTCTGAAGTACACAGAATGCTATACTTTACCTGAATTTGAAATAGCTGTAAAGGTTAAAAAGTTATTTTATATGTTGTCTTTTTAAAAAGTCACAAGTTGAGTAAATGATTTTATAAACTTATGCTGAAGTAGTTTTAAGCTGACTAGTTTCTTTCATATTACAGTATTTCAAAAATGGGTGAACCATGCTAACAAAAGTATCTTTGGAACCAGAACATATCATTTCTGTGCCTTTGTGGTTTTTACCTTTGGCAGCAACATAGTACAATGGCAGGGAGGGGGGATTTTAGGCGTCAGGCAAACACGGACTTGAATTGTGGTTCCATCACTTAGGAATAGTATGACCATAGGTAAGTTATCTAACCACTTTCAGCTTTCATTTCATCCTTTGAAAAATAGAGGTGACAGTATCTCAAAGAATTTCAAGTGAAGATTAAGTTAATGTGTATAAAGTACCAAGCATAGTAGCTACGTGTCAAACATATTCAGTAAGTATTGGGGCTTCCCTAGTGGCTCAGATGGTAAACAATCTGCCCGCAATGCAGGAGACCTGGGTTCGATCCCTTATTAGTTTGACTTTACTCTTTCTAGACAGCCATTGACTTATTCAGTATTTGTTAGACCAAAAAATTACAAAAATCTATTATAATAAAACCCTAGAAACCAATCTGGCACTAAATTAGTGAGACCATGATGGTCTGAAATCATGTCTACTTTAACCTTGAGTTTATTTCCTTTCTTCTGGAATTCTTGTATTGGCACTCTATCTCTGTCCTTCCATAATACTTCTCTTTATATTTTTCTGTGAGTATCTTTTTCTACTTATATTTTATGACTATTTTATTGTGTTCATGGTGTAAAACATCTAAAAAATTTTTAGAAAAAAAGGATATAATTAAGTCTAAATGAAGTATTCCTAATCTAAAATAAGAAAATTACCCGTTTTGTCATGATTCATTCAATGATTTCATCCATCTATGTACTACTTAAGGAACCCCACTATTTGCCAGACTCTCTTCCAGCACTAAGCAAGTTATCTCATAAAACAAAGCCTTCGATTTACAGAGTCTCCTCTCTAGTTGGGAAAACCAACAAACAAATTTACATCTAAATCTCATTTCTCCCTTGGCAAGGAGGTTTAATATTACCCCTTCTATTTTCAGATGAGAGAACTGAAAGACAGTAATATGCCTCAAACAGCAGTGCTGGGGCAAATTAGGACAGAGCGAAGGTCTCCTGACCTAAACACTACTCCAACCACATCGTATCACCTGCTGCTTAAAATTATGGTGCGTTTTCTAACAAACAAAATTGAACATGGGAAGAACTATTCAAGTATCTATAATCTTAAAGACTTAGAAGTATTAGTCAAATAAGTTAATCAGCTTCTGAGAAATGTAACTATTTAATACTTCTGAAAATAGTTTAAAGGGAAACTAATTGTAAGTCTCATATCAAGCAGTCAGATTTTTTTTCTTCCAATCAACACAAAATATAATTTTCGAAACCTTTAGAGATCACTAAAATTATGCTAAACAAGTATGCCAGAGAAAAGGTAAAAGAAATAGTCATATGTATACTTGGTAAACTATAAAGTGGAAAATTGAGAATTTTGAAACATTGTTTCAGTGTGAAGGACAGATTTTCACAAACAGGTGTATCTTTACAATAGTGAAATTGCCAGAGGTGGACTTACCTGCAAGAGCCCACTCTCCTGTACCATGGGTGTGCCCACTGTAATATAAAACATACGTATCATGCCTAGGCCCATCCACAGTCCGAAGTTCAAGGAAAGCTTTCAGTTTGGAATGTAGAGTATCAAAAGACAGTCCACTTGTAGAATAGTCACACCCATAGGTCTCAATCATGTGATAAGCAAAAAATCTTTGGATAGCGTTCAGCATGCCAGTAGACCTCAAATTTAACTCCTGTACATGTTCTGGTGGAAGAAGCGTTGGCTGACCATCAGGACTGAAAAAGGAGGAAAAGACATAATTTTGGTGTTCATGAAGTGTTCATTCTATGTCACATGACTATTTTTCATTTATAATAAATTATCTAAGATTCCTAAGTTACTAATAACTAAATGGCATAATCTTTTTTTTTAAAAACCCATCTTTTCTAAATTTTCCACAGTGCTAAGAATTATGCTTGGAAAATCAAAGCCTAGTTTCTAAAAATTATACCTCTTATCAATAAGATCTGGTGCTCTGTGACAACCTAGAGGGGTGGGATGGGGGTGGTCTGTGGGACGGAGGTTCTAGAGGAAGGGCATATATGTATACTGATGATTGATTCATGGTGTTGTATAGCAAGTACCAACACAACACTGTAAACCAATTATCCTCCACATAAAAAATAAATAAAACTGAAAGCTGGGAGGATATCTCCAAATGTGGATTGTACTACTCTTCATTCTTTATTCGCATCTTCTTACCAAATGAGATATTAAACAAGACTTTAAAAAGCAAGACTGTACTAATTTTACCCCCCAAATGGTTCAAGCACACTGGATTGGGGACAATAAGGAAAGTACTTTATTCTTGAGAAAAAACACAGTATGGAAACAGTATTTTAAATTAATTTCCATATTGAAAAATAGTCTTTATAAAGTGTTCAAGTTTTACTAACTTGAAGTACACAAATGACAGAACTTACCTTTTAATAAATGACATTTAAAACAATTATTATTAATTTAGGTCCATTGCCTTATACTACTGAACACTAATTAAAGACAGGCTTGATCCTGGAATACATGTAAAATGGTACGTTGGTAAAGATGATAAACCAGTTCTTAAAACTAGCAGGATCAAATCAATTTTCAGGGAGAAAAAAAATCATCACACCTATCCAGAAACTGGATTTCTAAATAGGAATTTTGAAAACTTTACATTTGCTTCATGTATTATCCATACTATTCTGATAATTCTACAAAAGCTTTCATTAAAAAACAAAACATTTTGTCCCATATTTTATCATTTAACAGCCACAAAACAGTAAAAGAGTAAACAATCATAATCAAAAATTACAATAAAAATCTGTAGATTACTACTTTCACATATTCTTCCTAGAGAGTTGTCATATCTTTATGGAATCTTTTGAAATGTATTTTTTTTACTTCTCATAAGAATCTTCACTTTATTTATCAAATCTTTAATATGGAGGAAAATATTTACTACAAATAGTCAACTTTATGGTTTTATGTCAAATATTTAAAATCCAATAAAAACTTTATGTTCAGTTTTCTCCCACCTCTGCCAAGGAAAATATGATGACTACTTTGTCAGCAGAATTCACTACTGGCAGGAACTATTTTTTTTTTTTTTCCTATTTCAAAGGTACTTAAACTATAAAAGAAAAACTAAAATTTGGTAATGATTATAGATTGAAACAGATTAGCCACATATTAGAGTCAAAATTATTTAAATAAAACTTTGATGAGATATTTGATTTTATTGTGAATGTTTCTGAATTCCTGGTATTTGGACTACATTTTCAAGTAGATAGTATTTTTACATTCATATTCTCACGACCGCTTCATGACATTCCTCTGTCTGCATTTTAAATTAAGACACTGAGGTTGAGAGAGGTTATGATTTGCCTAAAGGAACACAGAACTAGAATTTAGGAAGCTCAGGTCCAGTGTACATTCTGTTACACTTCACCATGTGGTTTCACAACTCCTTAAACAAGATATTCCTAAGAAAATGGAAGAACTTTACAAAGAAAATCTACTCATATTTTTATGATTTTTTAGCTAAAATATACTCTAATCACATTTACCAAAAACAAAACTTTAATTGAACCCTTAAGATTACTACTCAGAGTAGATAAAGGTTTTTAAACATTTGGGATAAATGAAAAAAATGCAAGAGTATTATATTTTGAGAATATTATAGCTTTGAAAAAATGAGCTATCAGCTTATATTCATACAAATATTAGAAGAATGTTAAGAGTCAAGGTGCTATGACTAATTACACTAGGTTACTGTACCTGCAAAAATTGGTGGGAATCACAATAGCATATCCAACAGATGTTCCTCCTAAACAGCTACCCAATTCATGGAAGAGGCCATGAGCCATAGATTCCAAGGGCAAAACAATTAGAAACATGCTCAAGAAGATTCCGTTTGTTGGCTAAAAAAAATTTAAAACAGTATGTTTACATAGCATGTGTGATTAAACTTATGTATGTGAGTATGCATATATATTTATATAAATCCATATTTATTCATTTTTTGCCCCTACTTCCAAAAAGGATTAAAAGGATAATTAATGATCTAAAATCCATTGTAAGTTGAAAGACACAAGTAAGAACACATGGATAAACAACAGAGCCTATGTTTATCTATAAGCTCCTGGACATCATGGTAAAACAAACATAACATATTGTATTTTTAAAATTTGTCAAATAATATCCCAAACTAAAAACATGTATAATATACATATATGTAACATCTTTAATATGACAGAGAAAAAAAGCCAGAAAACAAATCCTTTCCTGTTAAAACCCACATGCTTTAAATCATTTTTCAAATAACACACTTATTTATCAGAGTGTAGAAAGGGTCTTTTTTTCCCCTGTGAAAAGTCTGTAAACTAAGAGAAAATTTTAAAATGTAAACTCCTTAAAACTATAAAAATGAATTCCATTCTTAAACTTATAATACTGCCTTCCTTTGAAAATATCTAGACTCTGTTAACTAAATCAAAACTAAAGTATGTTTATCTATACATTAAGGACATTTAAGCAGCCTAAAAACAATGGAAAAAGGGAGGCAGGCGAAATTTTAAGAGAAGGCAGATTTAGGTAGTATTTGCAATTAAAATAAAAAAGGACCCATTTAAATAAAAAGAAAACGAAAGCATGAGTCACTCAGCATCAACCTGTATTCTTACAATATGGATAGTCTTTCACATTCTCTGTGTTGCTACTGTACATATTACACAGTTAGGTGTGTATGTGCATGAATGAATACACTTTTTTCTAACGCTAACAAGTCGTTCATTTGATCAGAATTTTAGTAAAAAAAAAAAAAAAGTTGAATCCCATAATGGAAAAATGGATAATGCCCTATTTTTGGTACACTGGTGGTGGTGGTTTAGTCGCCAAGTCATGTCTGACTCTCGAGACCCCATGGACTGGAGCCCGCCAGGCTCCTCTGTCCATGGGATTTCCCAGGCAAGAATAGTGGAGTGGGTTGCCATTTCCTTCTCCAGGGGATCTTCCCCCTCCCAGGGATTGAACCCATGTCTCCTGCATTGTAGGGAGTCTCCTGCATTGCAACTGGATTCTTTACTGCCACCAGGGAAGCCCACTTTTGTTATATTCTGTGTTATCAATTACATAAATAATACAGTACATGCTCAATTTAGAAACAAGAGAAAAAGATATGATTAGATTCATTCTGAGTACCATTAACATACACAGATAACTGTTTAAAATATGTTCAAACTTCATGCAATATATGTAATCACAAATATTTAGTTTTTTACCAAAGTGGGATGATATATAATGTTCTGCAAACTTTCTAATACACTACAAGCCTATTAATGTAATTCTAAATCATTTGTAAATACCAAATGGCATTACTATCATATTTATGAAATGTTAATTAGCTGATTTCCTATTTGTGTATTTAGATTCCTTAAATTTTTCCTCTGTGATAAACAAAACCAGAATAAGTACTGAGTACTCTGATGATTATATTAAATATCTTTGATCATTTGGGTTCAACTTTGATGAAATATTTTGCCATGGGGCTTTCTATTAATGATTCACAGTTTTGTTTTGCTATCAATATAAGTGTAATGTAGTCATGTTATGTCTTGCTAAATCTTCTCCATCTACCTAAAGATCAAGATGGTATTTTACATTATCCTCTAAAGGTTTTGTTTTTTTTTTTTACTTTGCTTTTAAGTCTATAATCCAAATATAGTTGATTTTTTATAAGAACAGTTCAAATTAAGTTTTTTTATATGAGCACTCAACTATTTACCAATTACTGAAAATCTCAACCATTCCACATTACTGTGCTAATTTGGTCATGAATCAGGCATTCTGATGCCTGCTTTTTTACTCTTATGTTCCACTGGCCTATCTGTTTTTTCAAATAGTTCCTTTTGCTCACATTTCCTTCTTTCTTTCTGGGACTCCAGTAAAACACAAATGAGATTTCTCTGTATCTTCTATGAGTCTTATCCTTCTGTACAGTATATCCTCTATTTTTCCTCTTCAAGCTTCTACTTTCATAGCTTTCTCTGAACTATATTTTCCAGCTCACTAATGCTCACTTCTCATTTGTCTGTTAAACTTGCATACTGAGTGAATTTCAGGTATTTTATTTTCTGATTCAAAAACATGTCTAAAAAGAAAATAAAAGCCTGTCCAGTTCTTTTTCAATCTTCCTTGTCGCTTTTTTATATTAATAGCTTCCAGTTTCCCACCATTATTTACTATCTTTGCTTTTGTTTTTACTATTTTTGCTTTTGTTTTTCAACTTGCTAAGTATGATGACTTTCTGTGTTTGATAATTCCAGTAAACCAAGACATTCTGGTGTGCCTATTGTCTGCTGGTTCTGTTGCTTCTTGCTCTTGATGCCATGTGAGTGAGTGAGAAAGAGAGAGAATCTGGTTATATTTATGAGTTGAATACTGTATGCAAAAAATTATTATATGACTAATTTCAGAGCTAGGATAATTATACCTTCTCCAAGAGGATTTCTGTTTCTTCTAGGGAGCTGTGGGCATTAACTATATATCTTAATCCAGGCTATATCACTAACAGGATACAGTTATCAGGATGCAAATTCATTAGAGGGTGTAAAGTATTTATTAAAAAATACATTTCTACTATAAACACCAACTTCTTCTTATACAGCTTATGTCCAAGAGAATATACATAGTTTTATACTTAGGTTAATAACTATATCAGTTAGAAAAATCACTCTTTTATGACATAGCTTACAATTTAAAAGATGCAACAATTGTCACAACAATTGCTATGGCAACTTCAATGGCTGTTTTTAAACATTACTTGTTTAACTCTTATTAATAATTTCATTATTTTCTTTTCAATTTCTATACCTCTACTGCATATACTGTTCCATTATAATAGGAAATACTTTGATCAACTAAACCTTTATCCACATTAAAGTGGATGGGGAACTTTCAGATATGGATGGCTAACTGTACTACACCATAAATATAAGGGACTCCAGCAACTGCAAATTTTGGTCTTCAGAGGAGGTACTGGAATCAATCCATTGTAGATACCTAAGGATCACTGTACATTAAAATTATGTCAGCCATTTACATAAAATAATTACTGGCGGGGGCGGGGGGATCAAAATGGTGGAGGAGTAGGACAGGAAGCTCACCTTCCCTAACAAAAACATTAAAAACACATCTATGAGTGGAATGACTGAAACGGAACATGTACTGAAAGCCAGCGGAAGACCTCAGACTTCTCAAAGGGCAAGAAAACCTCCAGGTAACTGGGCAGGACAAAAGGAAAAGGAAACAGAGACGAAGCCTGCACCCAGGGAGGAGCTGTGGAGGCAAGTTTCCCACCCCCTGGGCAATCCCTCACCGGCACGGAGATCAGCCTAGATGGAGAGAGCTTCAGAGGCTAGGAGTAGAGCGCAGCGTTTGTGGAGGGCACAACAGTAACGTGAACAGAGGTTGGCACTGCCACCCTGCACTCCCCACCTAAGATGCTCACTTGTTGGTGAAGTTGGGGGCTAGGTACTAAAGTACAGGCTTCAGAGGTCAGATGCAGGGAGGGGACCAGGGTTGGCTATATGGAGACAGCCTGAAGAAGCTGGACGGTAGCAACAGAGCAGGTACTCAGAAGAAGCTGGGGCTGATGAGAGATACCAAGTGCCATTGTTGAGGGGGTGTGCATGGGAAAAGGGGTGAGACCACCGTAAGAGCTCCTTTCCCTGTGACCACTTGGCAACAGGACACTGCCCACAGCAGTTCTGGGGGCAGGCACAAGTCACTGTGGCCATCCTAGGCCCCAGAGGTGGCTATGAACTGCCACTACAAGACCTAACAGCAGGTGCCAAGCACTGCCACCACCACCCTGGGAGTGTGTGGACAGCAGCTGCCACAGGAGACCCATGAGCAGTGCCAAGCTCTAGCCCTGCTGTCCCAGGAGTGTGCAGGCAGCCACCACCCCCAGGAGACCCAAGAGCAGGTGTCGAAAACTGCCCCCTCTGTCCTGTGTGTGCACAAGGGCCTCTGAATCTGCACACCACGTATCAAGGGGGTAACGGCCAGCACACACTGAGGAAAGAGACAGAGAGCCTCCAAACGAAAAGCAGCCCCTTGACTCTGGAAAAGATGGCCGAGTAGAAGGATGCGAGCTCACCTCTTCTCATGAAGGGGCTTCCTTGGTGTCTCAGGTGATAAAGATCCTGCCTGCAATGTACAAGGCCAGGGCTAGATTCCTGGGTTGGAAAGATCCCCTGGAGAAGGGAATGGCTATCCACTCCAGTATTCACGCCTGGAGAATATAATGGACAGAGAAGTCTAGGAAGCTAAAGACCATAGGGTTGCAAAGAGTCAGACACGACTGAGCGACTAACACGTTCACATCTCATGAAAACACCAAAATCACAACTGCTGAACAATCATCTACAAAAACACTGGAACCTACCAAAAAAGGTATTTTACAATCAAGTCAAAAAGATGGTGGAGTAGAAGGACATGCGCTCATCTTCTCCTGCAAGAACACCAAAATCACAACTAGCTGCTGAACAATCATTGACAGGAGAAATGTTGGAACCCACCAAAAAAAAGATACTCCACATTCAAGGGCAAAGGAGAAGCTGCAGCAAGACAGCAAGAGGGGTGCAATCATGTTTAAAATCAAACTTCATACCCGTCAGAGACGTCTGGAAGGCACAGAGAAAACCTTTTGCACATCAAGATGCAGGGAGAGGAACAGTGATCCCCACGAGAGACTGAGCCAGCCCTGCCTGTGCCTGTCTGAGGGCCTCCTGTGGAGGCACTGGTCAGCAGTCGCCTGCTGAGGGGTCAGGAACACTGACAGCAGCAGGCCTAGGAGGTGTGGTGTGCGGCATAAATCCTCCCGAGGAGGCTGCCACGGCATGCTAAGTCACTTTGGTCATATCCGACTCTTTGCTACCCGATGGACTGTAGCCTTCCAGACTCCTCTGTTCATGGGATTCTTCGGGCAAGAATACTGGAGGGGGTTGCCACTTTCTCCTGCAGGGAAAATTCCCAACCCAGGGACTGAACCCATGTCCCTCATGTCTCTTGCGCTGGCAGGCAGGTCCTCTACCACTAGCGCCATCCCCCATCTGCGAAGAGCTGCCAGGTGGCAATACATAAACGGGAGAACAGTTATACCAAAGAAGTTCTCATGCTGCTGCAAAAGTTCTAGGCTCCACAAAAGACTTCCCAACCTGGGGATTTGGTAAAGAGACTGAGAATCCCACAGGAATTTGACTTTGAAGGCCAGTGGGATTTGATTACAGAACTTCCACAGGACTGGGGAAACAGAGACTTTGGAGGGCACAGACAAAACCTTGTGTGACCCAGGAGAGAGGAGCAGTGTCCCTACAAGAGACTGAGCCAGGCTTGCCTGTGAGTGTCCAGGAGTCTCTGGTGGAGACATGGGTTGACTGGGACCTGCCGCGGGGTCAGGGACACTGACAGCCACAGTCCTGGGAGGCGCGCCGTGTGGCGTAAGTCTTCTAAAGGAGGTCGCCATTACCACCATTACCCCTACCATAGATTAAGGCCAAACCACAGGCAGCGAGCACAGCCCCACCCATCAGCAGAAAACTGGATTAAAGACTTACTGAGCAGGGCCTTGCCCACCAGAGGAAGACCTATTTTTCTTCACAGCCAGTCCCTCCCACCAGGAAGTTTGCACAGGCCTCTTACCCACATCCATCAGAGGGTAAACAGAATGAAAACCAAAATCCCAGAAAACTAAACAAAATGATCACGTGGATCACAGCTTTGTTAACTTAATCAAACTATGAGCCATACACTGTAGGACCACCCAAGACTGATGGTGGAGAGTTCTGACAAAACATGGTCCACTGGAGGAGGGAATGGCAAACCACTTCAGCATTCTTATCTCGAGAACCCCAAGAACAGTATGAAAAGGCAAAAAGATATGGCACTGAAAGATAAAACCCCCAGGTCAGTAGGTGTTCAATATGCTACCAGAGAAGAGTAGAAAAATAGATCCAGAAGGAATGAAGAGGCTGAGTCAAACCAGAAATGAAGCCCAGTTGTGGATATGTCTGGTGGTGAAAGTAAAGAACAATACTTCATAGGAACCTGGAATGTTAGGTCCATGAATCAAGGTGAACTGGAAGTAGTCAACAGGAGATGGCAAGAGTGAACATCAACAATTTAGCCATCATTGAACTAAAATCTCCAGGAGTTGGTGATGGACAGGGAGGCCTGGCGTGCTGCGATTTATGGGGTTGCAAAGTCGGACACAACTGAGAGACTGAACTAAAATGGATGGAAATGGGTGAATTTTAATTCAGATGACTATTATATCTACTACTGTGGGCAAAAATCCATTAGAAGAAATGGAGTAGCCTGCAGAGTCAACGAATGAGTTCATACTGCAGTACTGGGCGCACTCTCAAAAATGACAGGAAAATCTCAGTTCATTTTCAAGGCAAACCAATCAATATCACAGTAATCCAAGTTTATGCCCCAGCCACTAATGCTGAAGAAGCTGAAGTTGAACGGTTCTAAGATGACCTACAAGACTTGCTAGAACTAACACCAAAAAAAAAAAAAAGATGTCCTTTTCATCACAGAAGTCTGGAATGCAAAAGCAGGAAGTTAAGAGATATTTGGAATAACAGGCAAGTTTGGTCTTGGAGTACAAAATGAAGCAGGGCACAGGCTAACAGAGCTCTGCAAAGAGAACGCACGGGTCACAGCAAACACCCTCTTCCAACAACACAACAGACGACTCTACACATGGACATCACCAGATGGTCAATGTCAAAATTAGACTGATTAGATTCTTTGCAGCCTAGGTGGAGAAGCTCTATACAGTCAGCAAGAACAAGATCAGGAGCTTACTGTGGCTCAGATCACGAACTCCATATTGCAAAATTCAGGCTTAAACTGAAGAAGGTAGGGAAAACCACTAGGCCATTCAGTTATAAGCTAAATCAAATCCCTTATGATTAATACAGTAGAAGTGACAAATAGATGCAAGGGATTAGATCTGATATATGAGTGCCAGAAGAGCTATGGACAGAGGTTTGCAACACTGTAAATGAGGTAGTGACCAAAATCACCCCCAAGAAAAAATGCAACAAGGCCAAACTGTTGTCTGACCAGGCCTTACAAATAGCTAAGAAAAGAAGAGAAGCGAAGGCAAAGGAGAAAAGGAAAGATAAATCCATCTGAATGTAGAGTTATAAAGAATATCAAGGAGAGAGAAGAAAACCTTCTTAAGTGAAGAATGCAAAGAAACAGAGGAGAACAATAGAATGGAAGGACTAGAGACCGCTTCAAGAACATTAGAGATACCAAGAAAACATTTAATGCAAAGATGGGCACAATAAAGGACAGAAAGGGTATGGGACCTAACAGAAGCACAAGATACTAACAATAGGTGGCAAGAATACACAGGAGAACTATACAAAAAAGATCTTAATGACTCAGATAAACACGAAGGTGTGATCACACATCTAAACACAAAGTGGCAGACTGGGTAAAACTAAAACAAGAGCCTACAATACTGCTGCCTACAAGAGACCCTCTTTACAGTAAAGGACACACATAGATTAAAAGTGAGGGGATGGAAAAAAATATTTCATGCAAACAGAAATGACAAGAAAATGGGACTTGTAAAACTCACATTAGACAAATAGATTTTAAAATAAAGACTATAAAGGAAGATAAAGAAGGACACTATATAATGACAAAAGGATCAATACAAAAGAGGACATCACACTCACCAACTTTTATGCACCTAATACAGGATCACCAAAATAAATAAATACTTTAAAGGCTTCCCAGGTGGCTCGGTGGTAAAGAATCCACCTGCCAAGCAGGGGACACAGGTTGGGTGGAGAAGATCCCTTGGAGAAGCAAATAGGAACCCACTACAGTATTATTGCCTGGGACATCCCATGGACAGAGATGCTTGGCGGGATTTCCCCTGGCATGGGTTTCAGAAGAGCTGGACACAGCTTAGCCACTAAACAACAACAATATTGGACATAAAGGGAGACATTGAGGGGAACACAATAATAGCAGAAGACTTAAGACCCCACTCACATCTTCTAGACAAAGAATTAATAAGGCAACAGAGATCCTAAATGATAAAATAGAACTGTTAGACTGACATTTCATCCAAAGGAAACAGAATATATGTTCTTTTCAAGTGCACATGGAACTTTCTCTAGGACTGACCACATACTAGGGCACAAAACTATCATTGATAAATTTAAGAGTACAGAAATTACTTCAAGCATTTTCTCTGACCACAATGATACAAAACTAGAAATCAACCGTGGGGAAAAAATGAGGAAAAAGCAATCACATGGAGACTAAATAAAGTTATTAAAAAAATAATAGTTCAACAAGGAAATCAAAATGGAAATTAAAAAATACCTTGAGACAAACGACAATGAAAACACAACCAATTAAAAAAAAAAAAAAAACAACAACTATGGGACACAGTCAAGAGCAGTTCTTAGAGGGAAGTTCATAGGAATACAAACCTTCATCAAAAAACAAGAAAAACCTCAAATGAACAACCTAACCTATGACCAAAAAGAATTAGAAAAAACAAGAAGAAACAAAGATGGAACAAGGGTGCCCCAAATGGATTAAAGATTTAACTGTTGGTCTGGACACTATAAAACTCCTATAGGAAAATGTAGGCAGAACCCTCTTTGACATAAATCACAGCAATATTTTTTGGATCCACTTCTTAAGAGTAATGAAAAGAAAAACAAAGATAAACAAATGGTACCTAATTAAACTTAAAAGTTTTGCACACCAAGGGAAACCATAAGTAAAACAAAAAGACAACCTAGGAGAAAATATCTGCAAACTACGTGACCAATGTAGTTTTTTCAGTAGTCATGTACAGATGTGAAAGTTGGACCATAAAGAAGGCTGAGTGGTGAAGAATTGATGCTTTCAATTGTGGTGCTAGAGAAGACTCTTGAGAGAGTCCCTTGGACTACAAAGAGATCAAACTAGTCAATCCCAAAGGAAATCAACCCTGAATATTCACTGGAAGGACTGATCCTGAAGCTGAAGATCCAATATTTTGGTCACCTGATGTGACAAGCTGACTCACTGGAAAAGACCCTGATGCTGGGAAAGACTGAGGGCAGAGAAAGAAGAGGGTAATAGAAGATGAGATGGTTAGACAGCATCACTGACTCAATGGACATGAATTTGAGCAAACTCTTGGAGACAGTGCAAGACAGGGGAGCCTGGCATGCTGCAGTCCATGGGGTTGCAAAGAGTCGGACATGACTTAGTGATTGAACAACAACATGACCAACAGGGCATTAATTTCCAAAATAAACATGCTCTTGGATTGGAAGAATTAATATCGTTAAAATGACAATACTACCCAAAGCAATCTACAGATTTAAGGCAATCCCCATCAAATTACCTATGACATTTTTTCATACAATGAGAACAAAGAATCTGAAAATTTACATGGAGACACAGAAGACCCAGAAATACTAGAGCAATCCTTGACTGGGGAGAGAGGGGAAGCAGGAGGTATAACTCCCAGATTTCAGATAATACTACAAAGGCACAGTAAATAAAATGGTGTAGTATTGGTACAAAACCAGTCATGCAGATCAATGGAACAGATTAGAGAGTCCAGAAATAAACTTGTACACCTATGGTTAATTATTCTTTGACAAAGGATGCAAGAATATAAAACAAGAAAAAGTCTCTTCAGTAAGTGGCACTGGGAAAGTTGGACAGCTGCATGTAAATCAATGCAATTAGAACACACCATCACACCATGCACAAAAGTAATCTCAAAATGGCTTAAAGACTTAAACATAACACATGATACCATAAAATTCCTTAGGAAAAAAACATGGGCAAAACATTCTCTGACATAAAACGTACCAGTATTTTCTTAGGTCAGCCTTCCAAGGCAAGAGAAACAAAAACAAAAATAAACAAATGGGACCTAACCCCAAGCTTTTGCACAGCAAAGGAAGCCATAAAAAAAATAAATAAATGAAAAGACAACCTACAGAACGGGAGAAAATATTTGCAAATGATGCACCAGACAAGGGCTATTTAATCTCTAAAATACACAACAATAAAAATCGCAAACCAATAAAAAAATGGGCAGAACTCAACAGACATTTCTCCAAAGAAGACAAACAGATGACCAGTAGGCACATTAAAAGATGCTCAACATCACTAATTATTAGAGAAATAAAAAATTAAAACTATAATGAGGTACTGGTACCACCTCATACCTGTCAGAATGGCTAGCATTAGAAAGTCTACCAATAACAAATGTGAGAGGATGTGGAAAAAGGGAACCCTCCTACTCTGTGGGTGAGAATGTAAACTGGTGCATCTACTATGGAAAACAGTGTAGAGGTTCCTCAGAAAACTAATATTACCATATGATCCAGACATCTCACACCTGGGCATATACCCAGACAAAAATATAATTCAAAAAGATACATGCACCCCTTATGTTCATAGCAGCACTACTCATAATAGCCAAAACATGGAAATAATCTCAATGTCACTGACTGATGAACTGATAAAGATGTATACATACTTACACACACAATGGGGTACTACTCAGCTATAAAAAAGAATGAAATAATGCCATTTGCAGTAACATTGGTGCAAGTAGAGATATCACACTGAGTGACATAGTCAGAAAGAGAAAGACCATATATCACTTACACGTGGCATCTAAAATATGGCACAAATGAACCTATCTACAAAACAGAAACAGACTCACAGACATACAGAACAGATTTGTAGTTGCCAAGGGAGAGGTGGGTGGGAGAGGAGGGAAGGACAGGAAGTTTGGGATTAGCAGATGTAAACTCTTAAACAGAGGAAGTATAAACAAAAACATCCTACTGTATAGCACAGGGAATTGTATTCAACATCTTGTGATAAACAATAATGGAAAAGAATGTTTTAAAAAGAATGTCTGTACATGTATAGCTGAATGATGTTGCTAAAAATCATGACACTGTAAATCAACTATACTTCAATTAAACAAAATTAAATTGATTTTTTAAAAAAGATAACATTCACAGATAAAAGTTAACAACAGACTGCAAATACATCGAAGGGCCAAAATAAATTTAGGATGTTTTATCCACTTGCCACATTCAGAAAGTTTCAATTTCACTGGCGTGCAACTCTTTATACTATAGCCTCAACCTGAGAGTCATTTGTGACTTTGGAGTACACCTTATATTTTAAACAACTCCCTGTAACAAATTACTTGACCAAAACTAGTAAGTATGGATATTCATCTTCCTTTGCTTCTACAAACCACCATAAGCTCACTATCAAACATGAAGACATGGTCCAAATTTCAAAGCAGATATAAGCTGAGAACAATAGCAAACCAGTAAACAACTTTAAGTAATATCCTTTCAATAAAAGTAGTTACTAATTATTCTCTATTCATCTGGGCTTTCAAGTTATGGTCAAAAGATTCAATATCTTTATATCCTAAAAATTTCTCAGCTAATAGGAACAAAATCTATTTATTCAATTGGAATTTCATTTTTAAAAACATGGCATTTACATAAGACATATGACTGCTGTTTGGTAGAAATATTTTTTCACAAGTCACATTAAGTAAGCCAGGTTTGGGAAATGTTCTATATACAAGTCTAATTAAGAAACAAAATATAAAATGTATGCTACAAAACAACATGTAAACAGAGATAATGTTCTTCAATTTAAGATACCCATATTTAAGAAACAATAGGCAACTTTCAGTATTCCTGCCAGGAAAATCCCATGGACAGAGGAGCCTGGTGGGCTACAGTCCCTGGGGTCACAAAGGGGTCACATGACTGAAGCAGCACAGCAGGCACCGCCAAACTCTGCTTAGCTTAGAAACTTTGAGAACATCAGAAAGCTACTTAACAGGTTTTATTTATTTATTTATTTATTTTTTATTGCTACTTAACAGTTTTAAAGCAGGGATTTCTTTGTGTACAGGCAATAGGGTGTAGTGGAAAGGACTCAAGGTTTGGAGTTAAGACTTTGGTTCATTCCTAACACCATCTGTGTGTACATGAACAAATTAATTAAGCTTTTCAGTCTGAATATATAAAAGAGGGATATTTTATGAGCTTATTCCACAGATCAGAAATAGGTGAAATACATCTAGCATAGTAAAATGGTAGTTGTAATTTAAAATTTTTTAATTGCAATGAGATCTTTGTGAGCAAAGCAGAAATTTAAATGACAATAACCTTTTCAACTAAATTGACTATTGCCATTTAGCAGATTGAGTTAAGGCCCCAGTAGATACATTAGCAAAAAAAAAAAATTTTTTTTTAGTAACTGCAAGAGATGTCAAAAATAGAAATTTTTGTAGACCACAATCTTGAGAAAGGCAAAACACGGGTATGGGAATCAAACTTGAACAGTGTGTTGAATCTTACTTCTCCCAATGGGTAAAACAGAAGTTACATTAAATTATCTGCTCATTTTTAACTCTAAAGATACATGGAACTAAGTAAAGTGGTTGAGAATGAAAGCTGTGAAGGCAGATTGCCTGGATTTCCTAGTCTCTAAGTATGTTTCTTCTCTACAAAATGGGAATAATAATGATATCTATCTCAGATGTTCTCTCTTGCCATCTTCTGCTTGACATGTCCAATTTACCCTGATTCACGGACCTAACAGTCCAGGTTCCTGTCTTAGGAATCAGTGAACTAAAGTGGATGGGAATGGGGAAATTTAATTCAGATGAGAAGAAATGGAATTGCCCTCACAGTCAACAGAAGAGTTGAAAATGCAGTATTTGGGTGCAATCTCAAAAATGATAGAATAATCTGCGTTTGTTTTCAAGGCAAACCATTCAACATCACAGTAATCCAAATCTACCCCAACCACTAATGCCAAAGAAGCCTATTGAATGGTTCTATGAAGACTTCAAGACCTTCTAGAACTAACACCAAAGAAAGATGTCCTTTTCATCACTGGGGACTGGAATGCAAAAGTGGAAAGTCAAGAGATACCTGGAGTAACAGGAAAGTTTATGAGTACAAAATGAAGCAGGGGAAAGGTTAAGAGTATTGCCAAGAGAACACACTGGTCATAGCAAACACCCTCTTTCAACAACACAAGAGATGACTCTACACATGGACATCACCAGATGGTCAATACAGAAATCAGACTGATTACATTCTTGTGCAGTTGAAGATTGAAAAGTTTTATACAGCTGGCAAAATCAAGACCCAGAGCTGACTGTGGCTCAGATCATGAGGTGCTTATTCCAAAACTCAGACTTAAATCGAAGAAAGTAGGGAAAACCACTAGGCCGTTCAGGTATGACCTAAATCAAATCCCTTGATTATACAGTGGAAGTAACAAACAGATTCAAGGGATTAGATCTGATATACAAAGTGCCTGAAGAACTATCAATGGACAGAGCTTAGTAAATTTGCACAGGAGGTGGTCACCAAAACCATCCCCAAGAAAAAGAAATGTAACAAAGTAAAATGGTTGTCTGAGGCCTTACAAATAACTGACAAGAGAAGAGAAAGAAAAAGGAGAAAAGGAAAGATATACCAAACTGAATACACAGTTCCAAAGAATAGCAAGGAGAGATAAGAAAGCCTTCTTAAGTGAACAACGCAAAGAAATAAAGGAAAACAACACAGTGGGAAAGACTAGAGATTGCTTCAAGAAAATTAAGAGATACCAAGAGGGAACATTTCATGCAAAGACTGGCACAATAAAGGACAGAAACGGTATGGACCTAACAGAAGCAGAAGAGATTAAGAAGGTGCACAATTTCACAAAAGAATTATACAAAAAAGGTCTTAATGACTCATATAACCATGATGGTTTGGTCACTCACCTAGAGACAGACATCCTGGAGTGTAAAGTGGGCCTTAAGAAGCATTACTACTAACAAAAGCTAGTGGAATACTGTACACAGAAAACCCTAAAGACACTATCAGAAAATTACTTGAACTAATCTGTGAATCTAGTAAAGTTGCAAGATACAAAATCAATTCACAGAAATCACTTGCATTCCTATATACTAACAATGAAGAATCAGAAAGAGAAATTAAGGAATCAATCCCACTTACCACCGCAACTAAAAGAATAAAATACCTAGGCATAAACCCTACCTAAGTAGACAAAAGAGTTATATATAGAAAACTATAGGACACTGATCAAAGAAGTCAAAGACGACATAAACAGGTGGAGAGATATACCACGCTCCTGGGTTGGAAGAATCAATACTGTGAAAATGACTGCAAACCCCATCAAATTACAAACGGCATTTTTCAAAGAACTAGAACAAAAAATTTCACAATTTGTATGGAGATGCAAAAGACCCCAAGTAGCCAAAGCAATCTGGAGAAAGAACAGAGCTGAAGCAATCAACTTACCTGATTTCAAACTATACTACAAAGCTACAGTCATCAAGACAGTATGGTACTGGCACAAAAACAAAAGTATAGACCAATGGAATGAGATAGAAGCCCAGAGATAAACCCACACACGTATGGGCACCTGATCTTTGAGAAAGGAGGGAAGAATATACACTGGGGAAAAAAGTCTCTTCAATAAGTGGTGCTGGAAGAACTGGACAACTGTATGCAAAAGAATGAAATTAGAATACTGCCTGAAACCATACACAAAGATAAACTCAAAACAGACTAAAGACCTAAAATCTAAGACCAGAAACTATAAAACTCTTAGAAGAAAACACAGGCAGAATACTGTATGACATAAATCATAACAAGACACTTTATGACTCACCTCCTAGAATAATGGAAATAAAAACAAAAATAAATACATGGGCCTAATTAAACTTAAATGTTTTTGTACAGGAAAGGAAACTATAAACGAGGTGAAAAGACAACCCTCAGAATGGGAGAAAATAATAGCAAATGAAACAACTGACAAAGGATTAATTTCCAAAATACACAAGCAGCTCATACAACTCAATACTAGAAAAACAAACAACACAATCAAAAAGTGGGCAAAAGACCTAGACAGACACTTCTCCAAAGACATACAGATGGCCAATAAGCACATGAAGAGATGCTCAACATCACTTATTAAAGAAATGCAAATCAAAACTACAATAAGGTATCACCTCACACCAGACAGAATGGCTGTAATAAAAAAAATCCACAAGCAACAGTCTGGAGAGTGTTTGGAGAAAAGTGAATCCACCTACACTGCTGGTGGGAATGTAAAATGACACAGCCACTATGGAAGACAGGATGGCGATTCCTTAAAAAAAAAAAAAAAAAAAAACAACTAGGAGTAAAACCACTGTATGTAGATGATACCACTTTACTGGCAGAAAGTGAAGAGGAACTAAAGAGCTTCTTGATAAAAGTGGAAGAGGAGAGTGAAAAAGTTGGCTTAAAACTCAACATACAAAAAACTAAGATTGTGGCATCCAATCCCATCACTGCATGGCAAATATTAACAGATGAGGAAAAAGTGGAAGCAGTAACAGACTATATTTTCTTGGGCTCCAAAATCACTGTGGATGGTGACTGCAGCCATTAAATTTTTGATGCTTGCTCCTTGGAAGGAACGCTATGACAAACATAGGCAATATTAAAAAGCAGAAACATCACTTTATCATCAAAATCCGTATATTCAAAGCTACAGTTTTTCTAGCAGTCATGTACAGATGTGAGAGTTGGACACATCTATATATGAAAAAAGGCTGAGTGCTGAAGATCTGATGCTTTTCATTGCTGAAGAATTGATGCTTGTGGTGCTGCACAAGACTCTTGAGAGTCTCTTGGACTGCCAAGGAAATCAAACCAGTCAATCCTAAAAGAAATCAACCCTGAAAATTCATTGGGAAGACTGATGCTGAAGCTGAAGCTTCAATACTTTGGCCACTTGATGTGAAGATCTAAATTATCAGAAAAGACACTGATGCTGGGAAAGACTGAAGGCCAAAGGAACAGGTGGCAGCAGCGGGTAAGATATTCAGACAGCATGACTGAATCAGTGAACGGGGATGTGCGCAAACTCGGGGAGACAGTGCAGGACAGGGGAGCCTGACATGCTGCAGTTCCTGGGGTCACAAAGCATCACATCCAACTTAGCAACTGAACAACAACTATCGTAAAGTAGCATGAGGATTAAATACACTCAAAGTACAGAGAATAGTGGATAGCACATGAAAAAAAATAAACAGCTAACAAATAAGTCTTATTATTAAAATTAAAATATCCCTAGTCATTATTTTAACTTTTAAAAGCTGGAAAAATCACAATAAAGGACAAATTCATGTTCTTATTCCATGAATAAAATTATACTCAGATTATTGCTATTGTTTTAGGAAATAAAGACATCTATTCCTGTTTCATAGTGTTCTGCAGAACAGATAAAACATCAAATTCAGAGTATAAGTTTAAGCTAAAAAAAGAGTTAGTGACCCTCTAATTGAGACCTAAATATCTCAAAACTTTAGGAAGAGAAATGAGACAAAACAAAAAATTGTGAAACATAAACTTCTAGTTTTGGAAACAAATTTGAAAACTCTCTGCTCCCTGTGCCAAGTGAAATGATATGGCTTTCTAGCCATCTTGCTAGAATTGAGACTGTGCTGCATCTGTGGATTCCCTCCCTTCCTAGGGTGTGAAACTGATCTTGTTACATCTGTCAAACCCAGTGATTACTAGAGCTTCCCCTGCAGAGAAATTAACTGTGATTATGGTTTTTCGGGTTTGTGTCAAAGGGCTCCTCCAAAAAGTTGCCTCAAAACCCCATGGACTCTGCAAATGACAGTGGGTGGCAAGGAAAGGCATATAAAATCTCATGTGAAAGATTTCAGAGAAAATCGCTAAACAAAACAGCAGGCCATGGGGAATACGCTTCCTTGGGAATCTGGACACTTTCCTCCCTTTTTATCCTTACGTGAATTGACAACTATCGATTTTAGAAAAACCTATGGCTGAGAAATAAAACTATCATCAAATGGCTATAGTACTGTGTTAAGTATTAATACTTCTTAATGACTTATTTAAGGAAAAAAGCACAAAACTAGAACACAAATAGCACATTCAATGAACATAAGATGAACTGCAGGAAACAACAGCTGTAATGTTGCATTTTAAAACTGCAATGAGATTATGAACAAAACACAACAGAGGTTAATGGTAAAATTCCAGCTTTTTAATGTAATGACTTGGAATGATATTACCGTCTTCATTCTGAAAATGTTTCATTATTCAGTAAAGCTAACAAAAAATGAAATTATCCATGTGGGGTTAGTCAGAGATTCTATTCAAATGAGGTCAAAGGTTCCTCACATATGACATCAAAAGATAATCCATAAAAGAAAAAAATGATAAATTAAGACTAGCAAAATTAAGAACTTCTGCTCTTCAAAAAACAAGAAAAAAGGTCAAACACTGGGAGCAAATATTTGTAAGTCAAATATCTAATAAGGGACTTATATCTCAACACATTAAGAAAACAAACAACCCAATTTTAAAAGTAGCCAAGAGATCTGAAATTTTCATGACAAGCAATCACATGAAAAGATACTTAACATCATTAGCTACTAGGGAAATAGAATAGAAAACCACAATGAGTTACCACTACATACCTATCAGAATGGTTCAAAAACAAAAAAGAAGAGAGAAATCCCATATACTGCAAGTGAGAACACAAAATGGTACGGCAACTTTGGAAAACAGTTTGACATTTTCTTATAAAGTTATACATGACTCGTATGTTTATCATACAACCCACACAGGTAAAATAAAAACCCATGTTAACACAAAACCCTGTCTGAACGTTTACAGCAGCTCTACTTAAAAATACTAAAAACTAATTTCAGTGTCCCTCAATTGAGTGTGAGACTTCCACATAATGGAATACTGCTCAGCCATAATAAGGGATAAACTGATATAAAACAATATAGCTAAATCTCATATGAATTATGCTAAGTGAAAGAAGCCAGACTCAAACAGATATGTACTATATGATTTCGTGTATATGGCACTCTAGACATAAAACAGTTCCGTTGCCAAGTACTGATGGGTGGAGAAGGACTAACTAGAGAGGGGCAGGAGGGAATTTTGGGGTGATGGAACTGCTCCATATTTTGATTGTACTGTCATAAAACTATGTGCACTTGTCAAAATCACAGAATTGTACACAAAAAAGGGTGAATATTACTCTATGCAAATTTTCCTTATTAAAAAAAATTGCTATTAAGTTGGATAAAAATAAAATAACCCCAAACTACTGACATGCAAAAAACCTTAAAATGAGGAAAAAATGGCTAAGTCCATTTGGGGAATTAAGTCAATTGTGCTCCACTGGATTAGTCTCATGTTTATGTCTGTTTGGTTTTACTATTCTGGTAGTAAAATGAGATAGAGATAGATTTGACTGTCTAAAAATACAAAACCTATTCTAAAATGTTGTGTTAATAACAAATGCCCACTGGGTGATCAACTCAATAAAATCGATTACTCTAAATTCCAATCTGCTCCCTTCATTCTGTCAACAATTTTTTAACATTGACTATCCACTGTCAGAACAGTCATCTCTACATTTCATCAGCTTATTTCAAATTCTCCTTAAGTTTTACTTTTAAACAAGATCTGTTTTTCCCTTGATACTTCTATCAGTCATATCCTTACCACAGGAATTTTTCTCTGTCACCTTAGTCCAGGTCTTTATCTCTTGATCCTAGCTAGTCTTCCAGATTTTAGTGTTACCTCTGCTTTCACTGATCCTACCTGTGGCTGACTAACTGATCTACTCTAAAGACTTTATAGTTTCTCATTTTTACCTGGCTTGCCCCCGCTCAATCAGTGAAACTGTTTTTCAGTGGAAATCCATCCACTGAAGGACATTTTAATGGGACAGAGGAGAAAATTAATTTTACACTTTAGTATTACTCTCACAGAAATATGAAAAAATGGGTTTAGATTATATTATTAAAAAGCTTCCCTGGTGCTTCAGACAGTAAAGAATTCGCCTGCAATGGGGGAGACCTGGGTTCAATCCCTGGGTTGGGAAGATACCCCGGAGAAGCGAAAGACATACCCACTACAGGATTCTAACCTGGAGAATTCTGTGGACAGAGGAGCCTGGCATACTACAGTTCATGGGGCCACAGAGTCAGACACGATGGAGTGACTTTTAACTTAATTAGTATCTATATCATTTAGGAACATTAAGCAAAAGCAGTTTGAGAAAAATCTAATCGAAAGAAGAGCAGCAAGCAGCTGAGAGGAGATACTCCACGTCCAAAGTCAGGAGCAGAAGCCGTGAGGAGATACCCCACGTCCAAGGTAAGAGAAACACCAGTAAGACAGCAGACACTGAGAGAGGGCATCAGAGGCAGACAGACTGAAACCAGGACCACAGAAAACTAGCCAATCTGATCACAGGACCACAGCCTTGTCTAACTCAATGAAACTAAGCCATGCCGTGTGGGGCCACCCAAGACGGCTGGGTCATGGTGGACAGTTCTGACAAAATGTGGTCCACTGGAGAAGGGAATGCCAAACCACTTCAGTATTCTTGCCTTAAGAACCCCATGAACAGTATGAGAAGGCAAAAAGATAGGACACTGAAAGAGGAACTCCCCAGGTCGGTAGGTGCCCAATATGCTACTGGAGATCAGTGGAGAAATAACTCCAGAAAGAATGAAGGGATGGAGCCAAAGCAAAAACAATACCCAGCTGTGGATGGGACTGGTGATAGAAGCAAGGTTCAATGCTGTAAAGAGCAATATTGCATAGGAACCTGGAATGTTAGGTCCATGAATCAAGGCAAATTGGAACTGGTCAAACAGGAGATGGCAAGAGTGAATGTTGACATTCTAGGAATCAGCGAACTAAAACGGAGTAGAATGGGTGATTTAACTCAGATGACCATTACATCTACTACTATAGGCAGGAATCCCTTAGAAGAAATGGAGTAGCCATCATAGTCAACAAAAGAGTCTGAAATGCAGTACCTGGATGCAATCTCAAAAATGACAGAATGATCTCTGTTTGCTTCCAAGGCAAACCATTCAATTTCACGGTAATCCAAGTCTATGCCATGACCAGAAACTCTGAAGAAGCTGAAGTTGAATGGTTCTATGAAGACCTACAAGACCTGCTAGAACTAACACCTAAAAAAGATGTCCTTTTCATTATAGGGGACTGGAATGCAAAAGTAGGAAGTCAAGAAACACCTGGAGTAACAGGCAAATTTGGCCTTGGAATACAGAATGAAGCAGGGCAAAGGCTAATAGAGTTTTGCCAAGAAACACACTGGTCATAGGAAACACCCTCTTCCAACAACACAAGAGAAGACTCTACACATGGACATCACCAGATGGCCAACACTGAAATTAGATTGATTATATTCTTTGCAGCCAAAGATGGAGAAGCTCTATACAGTCAGCAAAAACAAGACCGGGAGCTGACTGTGGCTCAGATCATGAACTCCTTATTGCCAAATTCAGACTTAAACTGAAGAAAGTAGGGAAAACCACTAGACCATTCAGGTATGACCTAAATCAAATCCCTTATGAATATACAGTGGAAGTGAGAAACAGATTTAATGGACGAGATCTGATAGACAGAGAGCCTGATGGACTATAGATGGAGGTTCGTGACATTGTACAGGAGACAGGGATCAAGACCATCCCCAAGAAAAAGAAATGCAAAAAAGCAAAATGGCTGTCTGAGGAGGCCTTACAAATAGCTGAGAAAAGAAGAGAAGCGAAAAGCCAAGGAGAAATCGAAAGATATCCTCATTTGAATGCAGAGTTCCAAAGAACAGTGAGGAGAGATACGAAAGCCTTCATCGGTGATCAGTGCAAAGAAACAGAAGAAAATAACAGAATGGCAAAGACTAGAGATCTCTTCAGGAAAATCAGAGATACCAAGGGAATATTTCATGCAAAGATGGGCACAATAAAGGATGGTATGGACCTAACAGAAGCAGAAGATATTTAAAAGGTGCCAAGAATACACAGAAGAACTGTACAAAAAAGATCTTCATGACCCAGATAATCACAATGGTGTGATCATTCACCTAGAGCCAGACATCCTGGAATGTGAAGTCAAGTGGGCTTTAGGAAGCATCATTATGAACAAAGCTAGTGGAGGTGATGGAATTCCAGTTGAGCTATTTCAAATCCTAAAAGATGATGCTGTGAAAGTGCTGCACTCAATATGCCAGCAAATTTGGAAAACTCAGCAGTGGCCATAGGACTGGAAAAGGTCAGTTTTCATTCCAATCCCAAAGAAAGGCAATGCCAAAGAATGCTCAAACTACCACACAATTGCACTCATCTCACACGCCAGCAAAGTAATGCTCAAAATTCTCCACGCCAGGCTTCAGCAATACATGAACGGAGAACTTCCAGATGTTCAAGCTGGTTTTAGAAAAGACAGAGGAACAAGAGATCAAATTGCCAACATCCGCTGGATCACTGACAAAGCAAGAGAGTTCCAGAAAAACATCTATTTCTGTTTTATTGACTATGCCAAAGCCTTTGACTGTGTGGATTACAATAAACTGTGGAAAGTTCTTCAAGAGATGGGAATACCAGACCACCTGACCTGCCTCTTGAGAAACCTATATGCAGGTCAGGAAGCAACAGTTAGAACTGGACATGGAACAACAGACTGGTTCCAAATAGGAAAACGAGTACGTCAAGGCTGTATATTGTCACCCTGCTTATTTAACTTATATGCAGAGTACATTATGAGGAACGCAGGACTGGAGGAAGCACAAGCTGGAATCAAGACTGCTGGCAGAAATATCAATAACCTCAGATATGCAGATGACACCACCTTTATGGTAGAAAGTGAAGAGGAACTAAAAAGTCTCTTGATGAAAGTGAGAGAGGAGAGTGAAAAAGTTGACTTAAAGCTCAACATTAAGAAAACTAAGATCATGGCATCGGGTCCCATCACTTCATGGCAAATAGGTAGGGATACATTGGAAACTGTTGGTTGACTTTATTTTTGGGGGCTCCAAAATCACTGCAGATGGTGACTGCAGCCATGAAGTTAAAAGACGTTTACCCCTTGGAAGGAAAGTTATGATGAACCTAGATAGCATATTAAAAAGAGAGACATGACTTTGCCAACAAAGGTCCACCTATTCAAGGCTATGGTTTTTCCAGCAGTCATGTATGGATGTGAGAGCTGGACTATAACGAAAGCTGAGAGCCAAAGAATTGATGCTTTTGAACTGTGGTGTTGGAGAAGATTCTTGAGAGTTCCTTGGACAGCAAGGAAGATCCAATCAGTCCATCCTAAAGGAGATCTGTCCTGGGTGTTCACTGGAAGGGCTGATGTTGAAGCTGAGACTTCAATATTTGGCCACATGATGAGAAGAGCTCACTCATTTGAAAATACCCTGATGCTGGGAAAGATTGAGGGCAGGAGGAGAAGCGGACGAGAGAGGATGAGATGGATGGCACCACCGACTAGATGGACATGTTTTGTGTAAACTCCAGGAGTTGGTGATGGACAGGGAGGCCTGGTGTGTTGCAGTCCATGGGGTCACCAAGAGTCGGAAATGACTGAGCGACTGAACTGAATTGAAAGAATTTAAGATAATCTCATAGAATACTGGGTAGAGCACAAAAGATTAAAGTTAAATTTAAAATGTTAATTGCATCTCACTGTTCTCCACAGTGGCTATGCCAATTTACATTCCATCAATGATGTAAGAAGTTTCCCTTTTTCCACACCGTCACCAGTATTTATTATTGTAGACTTACTGATGATAGTCTAAAAAAACTGAAAAGAGAACTACCATATGATTCAGAAACCCCACTCCTGGAGATAAATCCAGAGAAAATCATAACTTGATAAGATATATGTACCCCAATGTTCACCACAGCACTAGTTACACTAACCATGACATGGAACCAACCTAAATGTCCACCGACAGATGAATGGATAAAGAAAATATGGCGCATATATACAATGGAATACTACTCAGCCATAAAAAGAAATTGAATAATGCCACTTGCAGCAACATGGATGGACACAGAGATGATCACATTAAGGGAAGGAAATCAGAGAAAGACAAATATGGTATCACTTATATGTGTAATCTTAAAAAATTATGGAATGAACTTATTTACAAGACAGAAGCAGACTCACAGACCTAGGAAACAAACTTATGGTTACCAAAGGGGAAAGGGAGGGAGGGAGGGATCAGTGAGGAATCTGGGAGTAACATACATAAACCAGTATAGGAAAAACAGTTAAACAACAAGGACCTACTATATAGCATAGGGAACTAAGGTCAGAATTCTGTAATAACCTATGTGGGAAAAGAATCTGAAAAAGATTATGTGTGTGTGTGTGTGTGTGTGTGTATAAACTGAGTAACTTTGCAGTACACCTGACACTAACAACACTGTAAATCAACTATACTTCAATTTAAAAAAAGTTAACCGCATCAAAAACACAATGCCTGCATGACGGCAGAAGTTATCAAATAGCAACTAATGCATACACAACCCGATAGAGGACTTCCTGGTGGTCCAGTAGTGGAGAGTCCACCCATCAGTGCAGGAGACACACTCTGACCCCTCGTCTGGGAGGATTCCACATGCCAGAGGGCCACTAAGCCAGCGCACCGTAACTGCTGAAACCCACATGCCCTAGAACCCATCCTCTGCAACAACAGAAGCCACCACAATGAGAAGCCAGTGCACGGCAACTAGAGAGTAGCCCCCGCTTGCAGCAACTAGAGAAAGGCCATGCATAGCAGGTAAGACCCAGCGCGGCCAAAAGGAATAAATACCAATTTTGATAGATACATATTAGTCTTGAATAGCTAAATTAATACCTTGCTACTCAATGAGTTTACTTCTATCTACATCACTTTTAAGATTTTCAGATGGTCTGCAGAGTTTTAGGCTCTCCTCCCAAATTACTTAATTCTAGTCTTTAGAATTTTAACAAGATCTCCACATGATTCCTACGTATATCAAAGTTTGAGAAGCACTGGCCTAAAACAAGAGTTGGCAAATTCTGTAAAAAGCTAGATAATGTTACATTTTGCAAGCTATTAGGTCTCTTTTTTAACTATTCAACTATGCTGCTTACCATGAAGATAAAAAGATCAACACATAAGAAAGTATAATTAAAGATGTATATACACCTCGAAAAAAACAGAGCCCCAAAATACCTAAGGCAAGAAAATGACAAAATTGAGAAACACACAATCTAGTAATTTAACAGAGATTTTCAGTATCACTGTCTCAGAATGAAACAGAAAATCAGCAAAGACATAAATACATGACCACCACCACCAACCAACTTAACCTGGCTGATATTTATAGAATGTAGTCAACAACAGCAGCAACTTATTCTTCTTAATTAAACATGATGTATTCTCCAGAAGGGAGCTTCCCTGATGGCTCAGTGGGTAAAGAATCTGCCTGCAATGCAGGAGACAAAGGAGATGCGGGTTTGATCTCTGGGCTGGGAAGAGCCCCTGGAGAAGGAAAGGGCAACCCCACTCAAGTATTCTTGCCTGGGAAATTCCCACGGACACAGAGCAGGACGGGCTACAGTCCATGGGGTTCCAAGAGTCAGACCTAACTTAGCGACTAAGCACACACACACATTCTCCAGAATATAACACATGAAAGACTACAAAACAAGTTTTAGAAAAACACTAAAATCATAGAAACTATGTTCTCCAGTCACCTGGAGTTATATTAGAAATCAATAATAGAAAAAATCTGTCCTGGGTGTTCACTGGAAGGACTGATGTTGAAGCTGAAACTCCAATACTTTGGCCACCTGATACGAACAGCTGACTCATTTGAAAAGACCCTGATGCTGGGAAAGATTGAGGGCAGGAGGAGAAGGGGATGACAGAGGATAAGATGGTCGGATGGTATCATCAACTCAATGGACATGGGTTTGGGTGGAATCTGGGAGTTGGTAATGGACAGGAAGGCCTGGTGTGCTGCGGTTCATGGGGCTGCAAAGAGTCGGACATGACTGAGCGACTGAACTGAACTGAATAGAAAAAATGTGGGAAATCCCCCAAAGATTACAGTATCACACAACAAACTTTTAACTTCAACATGGATCAAAGAAGAAATTTCAAGGAAAATTAGAAAATATCTTGTGAGACAGCATAGTACTGCTTTAAGTATGAGATATATAGAACAATGGAACAAAGAGAGCTCAGAAACTGTTTTTGGACAAAGGTGCCAAGGCAATTCAACAAGAGAAAGGATAGTCTTTTCAGCAAATGGTACTGGAGCAATTACAAAGCCATGGAGGGATGGGATGGGGAGAGAGGTGGGAGGGGGATTCACGATCGGGAACACATGTACACCCATGGAGGATTCAACTCAATGTATGGCAAAACCAATACAATATTGTAAAGTAAAATAATAAATAAATTTAAAAAAAAAAGAAAAAAAAATTCCTCACCTCATACAATAACAAAACTTAATTTAGTGACTTAACAAAATATTTGGTTAACAGGATTTGATGATCTGGAAAGGTGTCAAAAACGAATGAGGCTGATTTGGAAATGAAAAAAAAGTAGGGGTGGGAAAGGAGCAAGCAGCAAGGACAGAGAAGAGGAAGTGAAAGGAGAACTCTTGGTCGAGTTCTCACCCACCAGCATCGTTCTGACAGCCCCGAGCAATGGCAAACAGTTGTTTGTTTGTTTTTTAAATCATCTGATTGACTCCCACACAGGTTCTGTGCCCTAGCCCGCAATGACTAATAAAATGCACCATGCCCAGCCAAGTCTCCACATCTTCTCTTCAAACACTCCTATCTAGAAAACACTCCGTTGCAACTAACTAGTGCAAAGCAGAGAACTGCACCAAGCAAAATTCACCTTCATTTTTGCCCTACATCCCAACCTGATGTATTCAAATTATACTATTTTTCAAAGTGTTATAATAATTACTGGTTTACATGCCTGCCTCTTCTGCCTCCCATTAGAGACTGCCTTCTTTAATGACAGAGGAAATTTTCATTCATCTTGAGATCTTCAGCCTCAGTATGCTATGGGATTTTTCCAGGCAAGAATACTGAAGTGGGTTGCCATTTCCTTCTCCAGCGACCTGTTATATAGAACAGTCAATAAATGTTCAGAGAACGGAAGGCTGATATAAACTACAGACATAAACTCCAACCATTTAATTTGAATGTCTTTGTCTACAAAAGATTTTTTTTAAACATATTGTAGGCAAATGTATTGTAAAACTAATTTTTCCTTTCTTAGGAGAGGCTCTAATCTGAAGTTAAGAATTTGATATGGGGACTTCCCTGGTGGTCCAGGGGCTGAGGCTCTGTGCTCCCTCCCAATGCAGGCAGCCTGGGTTTGATCCCTGGTCAGAAAACTAGATCCCGCATGCCGCAACCAAGAGTCCAAACACCACAACTAAAGATTCTGCATGTCTCAACGAAGACTGAAGATCCAACATGCCACAACTAAGATCCAGTGCAGCCAGATAAATAAAAAAATCCTTTAAAAAAAAGAATGATATGTTATTACATATCTAATCAACTTCTATATAAAACCTTTAGGGAAATGAGGAGACCAATGGGCTAGACAGAAGCTAGGCAACCTTGTTCTGGCTAGTACCAGTGACTCTGGATATGTTTTCTGATTTTTGGTTTCCTCATGTGTAAAGTGAAAAAATTAAAGAACAATCTCTAAACATGCTTCAAATGTTAATATTCTAAGAGTCTTTAACCCATGAAGTGTTTCATTAATCAACAGTCAGAAGATAGGAGGCATATCACATGCTGAGTATTCCTAATATTTTCATACCTCTTGCTAGAAGGCAAATGAAATTATCCTGTCAATATTCATTCAGTACTCAATTCCAGAAAGAAAACTAGTAAGTGCCCCACCCTTGACATCTACTTCTGAAATTATGAGCTTGACCTTTCGGTTCTAATAATTCAACTCTTGAAGCAAACATTTAATCACATATCATAGGCATTGACATAATAAACAAACTGTAAGCTTACCTGCCAGGAAACTGCTCCCAAAATTGCTGTTGCAAGAAGACTGAAAAAAACTAACTGCTCTGAAATTAAGCAAAAATGACGCATCCCTTTGGATGCCATGATTCTGTCAAGGCTATTGTTATCTACTCTGTGGGTAAAACACACCTTATGGCAGTCACTTAGTTTGGTATGGAATCCCCAAAGAGTTAAAAGAAAAATAATATGGCAAATCATCCAGAAAATTCCAAAAATGGAAAAGCCTGGTATTACAAAATACCAGAGATGAGTGTCTCTAAGTTTAAATGCTGAAAGAATGAAAAATGTAACCTCGATCATCCCAGTGAAAACAACTGAAAGTCTTCTGCAAATTCTTCCACGGTACAAAAAGGGTTTCCACCTTTCAGTCACTGAAAGTCCACTAAAATAAATGTCAAGGAAAGGATCGGTTATCAGGCAAATAAAAAAACACGCAAAGGCAACTGGATTTTTGGGAGTTTCCAATGAGGAGAAAAACAGCAAGACTGCGAAAATAACTAAGTTTGGAATAGCTAGAAAAGACTTCATTCTCAGGTCGATAATCAGCATGGCCAAAGCTACAACAAGTAAAATGACACTCAGAGACTTTTCCACCAACATAGTTGTGCTGGCGATGGCAAATCCAACAAGTTCCAGAAATTCAACTGTGGTTAGTAAGGTGGGCCGATGACGGACATAACCAGAAATTCTCTCCACCAAAGAGCATAATATCCTTAATACTATGGAAGTTAGAAGCAAATATTTGGTTGATTCTTCTTTGACATCATTTTTAAAGGATGAATTATCAAGAAAACACAGGAGGCCAAGCAAGAATCCAAACCAAAGATTGGAGAGACTTAAACTTGCTGCTTCCATTGAAAAATAATAATAGAGTATGCTGGCAATTCCAAGAACAAAAAGACCAAGAATAAAAATGACCAAAATTAAGGAATTTGCTGTTTTTTCCCATCTTACATAAAGACCTAAGCATATAGCAACCAATAAATTGATTCTGGCTAAATAGCCAAGGTAACGCACTGAAGAATGCATGTTCACTTCTCTGTTTACTTCTTCCAGTCTTGTCATTGCTAAATAGAGACAATGACTAAAGCAGTAACGCAGTGATTTACACATTAATCTGTCAATCTGGGCTTTCTCCCCACGTTATGAAAATTAACTGCTTGTATTTCATCCAGCAAATCCAATGTATCTGTAACTCCTATTTCAGCACTTCCTCTGGTGGAATTTGTTTACAGTGATCTAAAAAGAAGAAAAAATATTTCACTGTTAATTTTATGTAATTTACCTTTCACATATATCTTTCTTATAAAAAATAATGACTAAGTGAGAAATAAACTTTGTTTGGATACCCAGTTTAAAATCTGACTTGCGTGTATCTAAATGGTAACTGTCTCTGGCTTAAAAACTCTTCAGTTTATCCAAACAAAACTGGAGATTTGTTCTACTTATCCTATGCTAGGACTGTATGACTAGGTCGCCATCAACAAAAATTTTTCCAGAGATGGTAAGGAATTCACCTAACCCATTTTTATTCCAATATCCAGTTTTTCAACAACGCGCAATGATGAGATATTCAACTCAGCTTAAATGTAGCAGATAGGTCTGGAATAGTGGAAAGCTAGTCAACTCAAACAAAATGAGAGATGTCATTATTACCTCTAATTTGAAAAGCACCAGTATCCAATAATAGCAACCATTACCACCTGCCTAAAATCCTCCACATCTTTTTACCTGATAAAATGCTATAAAATCTTAGTCTCAACACTGTTTCACTAATAAACTTATTAGCAGTTTAACTGTATTAAAATTACTCAGCCACTAAAGTTGATCCATCACTCTCCCTGTACTTTTCCCTCCATTAAGTTACTTTGATGATCAAACATACAATCTCTGTAGCAAACCAATTCTGGACCTTTCTAGTCAAAACTGTAAAACTGAAATGCTGACCAATATTTATCATAAAGTAAATTTTAAAACCTATGATTTTACTTTTAGAAACTTACCACAACAATTATTTGTTAAAGGACTCAGATAATTATTTCAATCTTAAGGACCCCTTCAGGTTGCACTTCAAACATGACACCATCAAACAAAATGATTTAACTATCTATTAGATAATTCTTCAAATTTTCTAGTATGCTATTTCAGAAGAAATGATACATGCAAAGGTTTATGGTCGCACTGAATATCCACTGAGAACTCAACAAGATTAAAAACTCAGAAAGTAACTACTTTGCAATCAGCTTATTTCTGCTTTCTAAAAGCAGGACACTAAAAGAGCCAAGAGAAATATGAGATAACCTGAATTAACCCTGAATTACCCGTACGACTGCAGAAGAATGACATTGGGTGACAACTTTAGGGTCTCTGGGAGGTTCAAAGTACTATTACTAACTTACAAGTTCAACAAGTATATTTTTTACAGCTAAGTTTATTTAATTAACTAAGAATTATGATTTTCAATCATTCCTTAAGATACCACACACCACTACAGAAAATATCTTCCTTTGGTATATTTAGGTTTTATCTTTTTACTTAAGTATGAGAAACTGACACTATCTAGAATGCACTACATTTTTAAAAACATCACTTATACCTGCTATATAATCATTCAACAAACATGCTGGAATACACGTCCTCTAAGGGTTGATGGTACAGTCTGGGTTCAGATGACAACACTGTTGGAGGAAAAAAAAAATCACACACCAGACTAAATGATTGCAAGTCAACTCATGAGACATACTTCTGTGTTTCTCTAGTCAAACTCAGTCTCTGGGGCTAGGTAAGCCTCTCTTTCCTATTCTCAAATCTCTGACATCCACTTCTGACCAAATTCTTACCAGCTGACTTTGTCTCCAATGAAGTCATCAAAAGGGAGCTTACCTGAGTTTCCAACACCACAAACTCACCTATATCTACCATCTCCTAATTTAATAAAAGAAGGCTCTCTGCCTGATTGAAGGCTACATCTTTTAGCTGTACATGTGACTCTTCCTCATAGTCTCTTCCAGAACTTCACATACTCTCCTCTCTCCAAACTCCTACTACTCTTCTCTTATCCACTGGTGCTTAAACATTTGCAAAGCTCTTTTAAAAAAATGATACCTATACACACACACACACACACACACACACACACATACAGAAACAAACTAAAACTCAATAACCCCTATCTCCTCCTACAAGTTCAGTCATCTGTCCTCTCGACAGCCAGTATTTGATTGCTTTACTTCTCAAACAACTAAACCACGGTTTCCACTACACAACAACAAACTGCTCTGCCAAGTTCTAAAATAACCTAAATTCCTAAATCCCATAAGTACTTTACACTCATTATCTTGTACATTCATCAAACAACCTTTGACATTTTTCACTCCCTTCACCTTCTGAAACCTGCCCTTCCTTGAGCTTCCAAAGACCAGTCTTCAGAATTTCTTCCTAACTCACTGATCTCTCCTGTCTCCTTGCAGGTTCTTCATTCTGAATCTATCCTTTGGATGTTCAAACCCAAGCCTAGGCCCTTCTCTAGTATACACTTAAATGTGTATTAATATATATTAACCTACCTGACAGAAATGAAACCACTAGCTCTGTCCTGCACTGAGGTGAAAGCTTAGAAAAAAAAGTAAAGGAAAACACGTAAATAATAAAGTATAGCACATTCATAGCATGGAATATATGCAGTTACCCTGTTATGGGCCAAAATCAACATGGCAGAATATTATTTTTTTAAATGGCTAATTCACAGACGTTTTCCCCCATTTTGAACTTCTTTAAAAGACAAACATGCTGAATCAAGAGAGTAAAACAACAAAGCAGTGCAATCCTTTTCACTGGGTCTGCCAGCACAAATGATTCAGTGGGAATTACTTGAGAGGCAGATAAAAAAGGAGCACAGAAGAGTCCACTGAATACAGGAAAAGTTAATAATTGTCAGGTCTGTTTTATAGCATCCTATATACTATTCTCACCCTCCTCTTTCACCACCTATATTTAATGGTCACCAAGTCCTGCCCACTCTTCTTCTTAGATACTTCTTAAATGTTTCTACTTCTTTCCATCCTCAAGATCACAACCCCAATTTTGGTCACTATCATCTCATGGCTGAATGTCTCCCTGTATCCACTCTTGCCCTTCTCCAAGAAGTATACTTTTTAAAGCCAATACTTGTCACATCATTCTGTTATGTAAAAGCCTCCAAAGACTTCCCATCACTCTAAGCAATAAAGTCCAAACTCCTTACAATGCCTTAGGAGGCTTTCCTCATTGGATGTGAGTAACTCTCCTGCCTCATCTCTTACCATTCTTTTTATTCTAGCCACACGGATCTTTCAATTCTGAACTACACTAATGCTATTCCCTCTCCAGGTGTACTCTCTTCTCTCCTCCAGACCCCACCATAGGTCTTCACACCTGGCTCACTCCTACTTTTCAGATCTCAGCTTAAATCATTTCTTAGGGCAATCACCTTGACTCATTTATATGATCCACGTATTTTCTGTATAATAGGAAAAACATTGACTATCAACTGTTTAATATCTGCATTCTCCACTAGATCACAAGGTTCCTGAAAGTTTGTCTTCAAAACTGTACACCCAGGGTTTAGCAGAAAGTTTGACTCCAAGTAGATATTCAACAAATACCTGAAGAAATGAAGACTGATATAGAAGTAACTATATTTAATAACAATGTCAATCAGTTATAGGACGCATATTAATATACAAAGAGAATAAACAAGTTGTCTAATAACCCACAACTACGAAGTCATAGAGCTAAGGGAGATACCATGAATGTTTGGCTTGTTTCTCTCTCAGCCTTACTCCAGCCTTCACTTAACTCATCCAAATTCCTCCAAACCAGCAAGTTCTCTTTTACGTCCTTCTAGGTAATGGTTCACTGAGCCCAAGAAACACTAGCACATGCATCGTCTTCTGACTCAGAAACTACTTACGTCCAGTCTAGGGGAAGTGTCAAAAGCTGAAAGAATATACAGAGCAGCCAGGGTCGGGGAATTCCAGTGCTTCGGTTCTATGAATTCATGAGAACAACTCTTTGGACCCATCCCACACGAGGAGAAAGGCACCTCGAATATTAAAGCCCTCAGCAATACGGCAGCAATAGCAATTCTTCCATTCTGCCTCCTCCTAGGAGGAGGCCTTAGAAGCAGCCCGGCTGTTGGGGACCACAAGTGGGCACCCAGCTGAGTGGGGAACCGCTGGGGGATACGGAGAGACGCCCTGCCTTCCATCCTCCACCCCACACCATCAACTTCTCCTCAGGCAGGTATCCCTACCTCCTTCCCGCGAGGCCGGCCGGGCGGAGCTCGGGGCCCGCACCACGCCGAGCCCTGCGCGCTGTCCGCGCCTGGGTCTCGCCGCCCCGCCGGTGACCCCTTGTCCCGGACTCGGCCGCTGCTACGAATCCTCTCTCAGCCCTCGTAGTCAGCCCTCGGGCCAGCAGGGGAAAAGAAGGGCCCTTGCGGCTGAGTCTGCGATTCGGAGCGGGGACACGGCACTCCAGGGGAGTCGAGGGCCCCACGCCACACGCACTAGCACAGGCCAATCTCTTCGGAAACTTTCTCCGTTACTGGCCCGGCTGCGGCCGCCATATTCCCGCCGGCGGATTCGCGACCGTACGGAACGCCGCCGGGGTCAAGCCGCGCGACGCGCTTCCTCCGCGAGACCCGGCAGCCGGCCCCTGGCCCCGCCCAAAGCCGCCGCACCGCCGCGGGCCCAGCTGCTCTCGCACTGCGCGAACGCAAACGGCTCCACCTGGGGCACGTGCCGTCGCCTTGGCGGACCTAGAGTGGGCGGGGCACTGGTACCTGGAAGACCACGGAGGATCGGCCGTGTCCGTCAACTTCTAGGCCGCCGCCTCGGGTTGGACCGAAACTGGGGCGGGATGGGCAGGCCGACTACCCAAGGACAGTAACTACCGTAGGAGGCGTTGCTTCTCTTAAGTATATATCGCATAATATATGGCTTTGTGTCCACTGAGCGGCTAAAAGCCCAAGCTCCTTAGTCTCGCCTTCAAAGCCCTTCTGGCTTCATTTTCTAATTAAAGCCTCCCTTTAGTCCACCGTCTCGGTCTTTATTCCGCGACCAACGTTGAGCTCCCCAGTCCTGGCCTGCTCCATTCCCCTTCTCCCCCAGTCTCTTACACGTTCACCCGCCCCACAGCCCGAGGGTCCTTCAGGGTGCAGAGCTGATTCTCTTTTGTATCTGAATTCTGAATAAACCTAAGGGGATAGTACTCAGAGGCAGCGTTTCACAACAGCTGTGGAGCTGATGATTTGCATTCTGCTTTTTCTTATTCGTATGTGCGACCTCGGCTTCTCCATCTAAAAAATATTGTTAATAGTCAGGGAGACTTTTTCCCCCCTGGAATCATAAGGTACTCAAAAAGTATAAATCCCCCTCCCTCTCCAAGAAGCACTTCCTGTTTGCCAGTCTTCTGTCCCTACCATTATTTTCTACTGTTTATAGCTCTTGGTGGTGGCAGTTTAGTCGCTAAATTCGTGTCCGACTCTTGCGACACCACGGACTGTAGCCTGCCAGGCTCCTCTGTTCACGGGCTTCTCCAGGGAGAGGTAGCTATTTAACTTTAATCAGCACACTCCAGGGTGGGTAATTAGCATTTGAAAGATTAATCAGAACTCTTCAAAGTTGGATGCACAAGTGCCTACAATGCTCCTGCTGTTGCTGCTAAGTCACTTCAGTCGTGTCCGACTCTGCGACCCCGTAGATGGCAACCACCAGGCTCCCCCTTCCCTGGGATTCTCCAGGCAAGAACACTGGAGTGAGTTGCCATTTCCTTCTCCAGTGCGTGAAAGTGAAGTCGCTCGGTCGTGTCCAACTCTTAGCGACCCCATGGACTGCAGGCTTTCACCGTATTTCTGCAGGCCTACCAGGCTCATCTGTCCATGGGGTTTTCCAGGCAAGAGTACAGGAGTGGGGTGCCATTGCCTCCTCCGAGTGCCTACAATATCAGTAAGTAAATCTTACCTAGAGGTGTGTTAATTAGAATAAAAGATTAGAGTTTTTCATTGTGGAAATAACTGATGGTCAGGATATGTGGCCGGCTAGACTATTGTACAGGCACTTCTGTCTTTGCATAAATGTGGTATGTCTGTTGAGTCTAGCAGAGGGACACCCATCAGAGTGGCTCCTTTGGAGTCTAGACTTCTGTTTTGTACCTTGTCACAAAATATTGTCTGTGTGCTGTTATTTTGTGTGCCTACTTGTTGATAAATATTTGTGTAGTACTCTCCTGTCTGAGACTTGCTTTCATTGTAGGACACTATCTAGGGCCAAGGGAGGATATGAGTACCTCTCACCCATCTTCAGTTGTTGAAATCTGCCAGCATTTACTAAAAGGACCCAACGATTGTGAAGGCCAAGTGCTGCTTATATTCTTTCACCGTATTTCTTTGATTTATCATTTCCTATCAACTTGCACTGCCACTATCTGAGCTGAGGTATTGACCCTGAATTACTTTAGTAGCTTCAATGCTGGTCACCTCCCTGTCAGCCTCACCACAGCCTAACCCACCACATGGGGCCCCTGACAGATATACTCTGCAGACACTGTGTCACTTCTTGTATTAAAATCAGTGAAATATACAAACTAGAAAAATTAAGTCCAAACTTCCTAATATGGCACCTGAGGCCCTGAGGGGTTTGTTCTAAGCCCCAACCCCTTGCCTGGTGCCATTTATCTTGAAACTACAAGTATTAGGGTCAGTTCTTGGACGTCTGCCACATGGATAGCCAAACACCTGGATATGAAACAGCCACCTGGGAACTATTTCAGTGACAGAATTCAAGATGCAGTTACTGATGACAGTGTAATGATCCTAACTGGGACATCCATTCTTCCAACACTTGCTTCTCTGCAGGCAAGATCTGTGTGCTCCAGGCCAGGAATTTCACCAGAGGAGTTACTTCAGATTAAGAACACCTGTTGAAAATAGAATCATAATTTAAAAAAAAAAGAGGAGGGGGCAGCACCTATGGCAGGGGAAATGGATGATCTTACCATTTCAGTCCTGTGTAGAAAGGGGGTCATAGATAGTTCCTACATTATTTCTAAGTTCTCTCTTATTTTTCTCCTACTTCTTTCAATTCTTCAATCCTGTTCTAGGGCTAAATCAACTCAGGTTTTCCATAAGCAATCTTCTTGGCCTGATTCTTTTTTATTTCTATGTATTACTTTGAGATTACAGTTATTTCACCTCAAACATATAATCAAATCTTTACAAAAACACAAGGATGTAAATGTTTTCATCACCATTTTATAGATAAAGTATCCAAGGTCCAGAGAAACTACACTGTCCCAGTGCAGGGACTTAAACCTCGGTCTTTGGGCTTGAAGTCCTAGGCCATCAAGTACGACTTTCTACCATTCCCCTCTACAGGAAACACAGTCTCATCGTTGCTGTTCAGAGTAAGCAGGGAAGGATTACAGTGTTCAGTCCTGGTACACTTACTGTAATCATCTGGAAGCTCTTTAGCCTACATACCCATACCGTCCAGATCAATTAGAGTCACCTCTGCAGTGAGTCCCAGGTAGTGCGTTTAAAAGACCCTCCCTTTCACCTCCCCAGTGATTCTAAAGTGAAGCAAGAGTTGAGAACCACTGAGTCATTAGTTCCGTTAGTGTAGTGATTCTCCAAGTGTTAGAAATGCAGATGATCAGGACCTCCCCCCCAGGTCAACTGAATCAGAAACCCAAAGCATAGAGCCCAGATTTCCGGATTATGTTCAGATGTATGTATCAGAAAGCTCATAACTGACTTCATAAGTAGGTGTTCCAGAGCAGATGTGGTGCTCCTCAGTGGTAAAGTTCCAGATTCCTTCCCCCTTGTTGCTCTTCTATTCAGGGCATAGCTCCCGCCTCAGTTCAAGATGGTTGCTTAATTTCCATCTCTCACTTCTGAATTCTCATCAAGAAGAAGAAGGAAGTACAAGAGGCAAGGGTATTCCCCCTCACCCCTACTTTAACGACACTTCTTGGAAACTGTATAAGACACTTCGGCTTATGTCACACTGACCAGTATTTAGCATTTATAGAGTCTGAAAAATGTGCCATGTTTTTGAGTGGCCACATCCCTATCCAAAAACCAGAGTTGTCTTTCTGAGAAATAAGGGAGAAAAAATAATAGATGACAAGAAGCAGTCTTTTCCAGAGCTTAGCTAACTTAACTAACTTTGCATCTCCTGCCTCTCCTGCGTTGCAGGCAAATTCTTTACCACTCAGTCACCAGGGAAGCCCTCTCTACTGTATCAATGATGGCAGATTTTTGATCATGTGCTTGAACCATGATTTAGTGAACATTTTTCTTAAATTTAAAAGTTGAGGATGCATTGGCTTTTTACTATTGAAAATACTACAATGGTGAGCACTTAAGCTCATTGCACTTGTGATATTATTACATTTTTGATTATTATTTTGAGATAGATTCCTAGATGGGTTAAAGAATATGAATGTTTTTAGGACTCTTAACTAATACTGCTGATTTTCTTGCCAGAAAGGAATCATTTCTGTGTTACCACTGCCAATGAACTACATTATCAACTACAAAAACATTTCATGTTTTGTCTTTGAAAGATTTTTGGGGGGACTAATTTTCCTTTGACATTTTAAAAAATTTATTTTATTTTTGGCTGTACTGGGTCTTCATTGCTGCATGGGCTTTCTAATTTTGACAAGCAGGGGCTACTCTCTAGTTTTGGTATGTGAGCTTCTCATTGCAGTGGCTTCTCGTTGCAGAGCACAGGCTGTAGGGATTGCGGGCTTCAGTAATTGTGGTGCACAGTCTTAAGTTGCTCCGTGACATGTGGGATCTTCCTGGATCAGGGATCAAAACTTTGTCTCTTGCATTGGCAGATAAATTCTCTACCATTGAACCACAAGGGAAGCCACTTCTTTGACATTTTGGAAATAATGCAGGGATGGGCATCACTTACATTTGGTACTTCCATGATGAGAGATACCCATATTTAGGTAAATTGCATCTAAACTGGTTATGAACAGTGTGCCAGAATTTCATGAACAGATTTCATTGATATGTACCACTAGATGCAACAGTGCCAGGATATGCTATTCTTCAATTTTAAAATTTTTCTTTAAAGTTTTTCTTGCTTTATATTAATGCTAATGAATTTCTTTTTTTCAGTTACATTGTCAGTCCTAAAGAGCACAGATATTTATTGCTTACAGTACCTAGTCTAGTGTAATAGTGTAGTAATGAAGCTTCAATTGATGAATCAAGCAAGGCTCTAAGGAGATGGTTTGACATTCTAATTCCTATTCTGTAGCTCATTCCAGTTGGCACCATTCTCCAGGTCAGCGGGGTCCCTCCTCCTTGATAATATTTCTCCTTACACAAGCTCGAGATCTTTTCCTCTCCATCAAAATACTATCTTCTTAACTTTCAAATTCCTGACTTCCTACTTTCCAAGTAACCTCCACTCTGGTACTTTGATCTATACTCATATTTCAGTGAAACTAAAAAACACATAAGTTCCTTTTTACAATCAAGCCATTAGCCCCTCTGTCTTAAGACTGTTTCCTAAGCATCTTTCTACTTATAGGCAGGCTCCAGGGATTTAGCCTGCTTACTTCTCTTCTTTCCAGCAATCATGAATTTTTACTTCTAGGCCTGCTTTGGGAAACATGTTATCTACTAGATTCCTAGTGGAAAGGCCTGGGGTGATTTAAAAACTATAATTATTTCTGAATTACTTCATCTTTCCTACATGTTTTAGCATGTCTGGGCAAACTCACATCCAAACAGGGGACAGAAGTTTGAGGGAGAACTAAATTAATAATGGCCATGGCCATGTTTGTATTCTTTTTCCTTGGGAGAAGAGAATGGGAATAGCTAAAGTGGCATTAGTTAACTGTAAGAAAGATTTGTAGGTCTAGGGTATAAATGTAAATAACTTAAATGGAGATCTGTAATAGCCTCAAGTGGAATATATCTCGGTGACAAGTCATTCTCCTCAATATCTGATTCTCCCCACACCAGCTCAAAGGTATATGGAAAAAATGTCATAAGGAGACTATACTGATTTACTTGGTTGTGACTGCCCCTTCAACATGTTAGATATACATGCAATTCAAAGATGTATGTGTATTATCCTGGCTTTTCTCTGTGAAGAGTTGTAAATAGGCTGAGAGCCAAGAAACACTTTCAGGCATTGTTTTGTCTTTTGGGTAGTGTTTCCTATTACTATTATGGTTTACATGGGCATTCGAATCCAACAATGAAAACAAATTTATGTTTTACAGTCTTCTAACTATTAATGACAAATTCAAGAGACAGTCCTGCAAGTCATCTGTTATTGTTCAATGGCTCAGTCATGTCCAACTATTTGCGATCCCATGGACTGTAGCACTCCAGGCTTCCCTGTCCTTCACCATCTCCCAGAGTTTGCTAAAACTTAATTCCATTGAGTCAGCGATGCCATCCAACCATCTCATCCTTTGTCGTCTCCTTCTCCTCCTGCCTTCAATCTTTCCCAGCATCAGGGTCTTTCCAATAAGTTGGCTCTTTGCATCAGGTGGCCAAAGTATTGGAGTTTCAGCTTCAGCATCAGTCCTTCCAATGAATATTCCGGGTTAATTTCCTTTAGGATTGACTGGTTTGTTCTCCATGCAGTCCAAGGGACTTTTAAGAGTCTTCTCCGGCACCACAGTTTGAAGGCATCAGTTCTTTGTGCTCAGCCTTTTTATTGTCCATCTCTCACATTCATACATAACTACTGGAAAAACCAGACCTTTGACTATAGACCTTTGTAGGCAGAGTAACATCTCTGCTTTCTAATATGCTGTGTAGGTTTGTCATTGCTTTTCTTCCAAGGAGCAAGCATCTTTTAATTTCATGGCTTCAGTCACAATCTGCAGTGATTTTGGAGCCCAAGAAAATAAAGTGTCACTGTTTCCATTGTTTCTCCATCTATTTGCCATGATCTTAGTTTTTTTGAATGTTGGGTTTTAAGCCAGCTTTTTCACTCTTCTCTTTCACCTTTATCCAGAGGCTCTTAAGTTCCTCTTCACTTTCTGCTATAAAGGTGGTGTCATCTGCATATCTGAGGTTATTGATATTTCTCCCTGCAATCTTGATTCCAGCTTGTGCTTCATCCAGTCTGAAATTTCACATGATGTACTCTGCATATAAGCTTATGGCCTAATTCTTCATATTTTCTTTTAATTTCAAAAACAGGTTTCATTTTTGGTACTGCTGATAGGCCCAATCTTAGAAATTGTTAAAATATAATGCCTCCCCAGTAGCTCAGATAATAAAGAGTTTGCCTGCAATGCAGGAGACCCAGGCTCAATCCCTGGGTTGGGAAAATCTCCTGGAGAAGAGATTGGCAACCCATTCCAGTATTCTTGCCTGGAGAATTCCATGGACAGAGGAGCCTGGTGGGCTACAGACCCTAGGGTTACATATAGTCAGACACTACTGAGTGACTCACACACACACACATACACACGATGCAAAACAGTTACCAATATATAAAATTATTAAAGACAACCAGTGACATTAATAATAAATGTTTTATATTATTGCAAAAAGTGGAATAGCTTTCTATTAATTGAGCAAAGGTGTTATGTTTAAAAAGAAAATTCACAGCTGAACACTGCTTATATAGACTCAAAATTACTACTCAGTAGTGCCATCTGTAACAAAATTCTTATTTGAAAAATACATACTAAGCTACCAAGCTCATTCTAAAACAAATCTGGGATGAAACACACATTTAAATCCGACTTTAAAATAAATTGATTCCAATTGTTATGGTTTGAATTTCTCTAAGACAAAATAATTCAAGGAATTAGATCTGGTAGACACAGTGCCTGAAGAACTATGGACAGAGGTTTGTGACATTGTACAGAAGGCAGGGATCAAGACGATCCCCAAGAAAAAGAAATGCAAAAAGGCAAAATGGTTGTCTGAGGAGGCCTTACAAATAGCTGTGAAAAGAAGAGGAGTGAAAGGCAAAGGAGAAAAAGAAAGATATACCCGTTTGAATGCAGAGTTCCAAAGAATAGCAAGGAGAGATAAGAAAACCTTCCTCAGTGATCAATGCAAAGAAATAAGGGAAAATAATAGAGTGGGAAAGACAGAGATCTCTTCAAGAAAATTAGAGATACAAAGGGAACACTTCATGAAAAGATGGGCACAATAAAGGACAGAAATGGTATGGACCTAACAGAAGCAGACGATGTTAAGAAGAGATGGCAAGAATACACAGAACTATGCAAAAAAGATCTTCATGACCCAGATAATCAGAATGTTGTGATCCCTCACCTAGAGCCAGACATCCTGGAATGGGAAGTCAAGTGGGCCTTAGGAAGGACCACTACGAACAAAGCTAGTAGGGGTGATGGAATTCCAGTTGAGCTATTTCAAATCTTGAAAGATGATGCTGTGATAGTGCTGCACTCAATATGCTAGCAAATTTGGAAAACTCAGCAGTGGCCACAGGACTGGAAAATGTCAGTTTTCATGCCAATCCCTAAGAAAGGCAATGCTAAAGAATGCTTAAACTACCGCACAATTGCTCTCGTCTCACACGCTAGTAAAGTAATGCTCAAAATTGTCTAAGCCAGGCTTCAACAGTACGTGAATCATGAGCTTGAACAGTTCAAGTTGGATTTAGAAAAGGCAGAGGAACCAGAGATCAAATTGCCAACATTTGCTGGATCATCAAAAAAGCAAGAGATTTCCAGAAAAACATTTACTTCTACTTTATTGACTACATCAAAGCCTTTGACTGTGTGGATCACAACAAACTGGAAAGCCCTTCAAGAGATGGGAATACCAGACCACCTGACCTGCCTCTTGAGAAACCTATATGCAGGTCAGGAAGCAACAGTTAGAACTGCAGATGGACCAACAGACTGGTTCCCAATCGGGAAAGGAGTATGTCAAGGCTGTATATTGTCGCCCTGCTTATTTAACTTCTATGCAGAGTACATCATGAGAAATGCTGGGCTGGAAGAAGCACAAGCTGCAATCAAGATTGCCAGGAGAAATATCAATAAGCTCAGATATGCAGATGACACCACCCTTATAGCAGAAAGTGAGGAACTAAAGAGACTCTTGATGAAAGTGAAAGAGGAGAATGAAAAAAGTTGGCTTAAAACTAAACATTCAGAAAACTAAGATTATGGCATCGGGTCTCATCACTTCATGGCAAATAGATGGGGAAACAGTGGAAACTGATAGCCTCTTTTTTGGGGCTCCAAAATCACTGCAGATGGTGATTGCAGCCATGACATTAAAAGACACTTGTTCCTTGGAAGAAAAGCTATGACCAACCTAGACAGCATATTAAAAAGCAGGGACATTACTTTGCCAACAAAGGTCTGTCTAGTCAAAGCTATGGTTTTTCCAGTGGTCATGTATGGATGTGAGAGTTGGACCATAAAGAAAGCTGAGTGCTGAAGAGTTGATGCTTCTGTGATCTAGAACTGTGATGTAGAAGACTCTTGAAAATCCCTTGGACAGCAAGAAGATCCAACCGGTTCATCCTAAAGAAGATCAGTCCTGAATATTCATTGGAAGGACTAATGTTGAAGCTGAAACTCCAATACTGTGGCTACCTGATGAGAAGAACTGACTCATTTGAAAAGACCCTGATAAGATTGAAGGTGGGAGGAGAAGATGACAGAGGATGAGATGGTTCGATGGCATCACCGACTCAATGGACATGAGTTTGAGTAAACTCCGGGAGTTGGTGATGGACAGGGAGGCCTGGCGTGCTGCAGTCCATAAGGCTGCAAAAAGTCAGACATGACTTGAGTGACTGAACTGAACCGAAGACAAAATAGGATTTAGAAAACCTAATTACTTTTCTCCCTTGGTAATATCTAGAGGTCCTTAACTAAAATGTTAGCTATTGTAGCATGGTAGTTTGTTGGGGATTATGTAATTTGTGTATGTGTGGAGTGCTCACTCTCATCCGACTCTTTGCAACCACATGGGCCACCACTAATAATCTTGGGGAGCTTTGTGTTCAGTGGATCGTGGATTTGAAGTTTTATTGTAAACTTTTATGGACGTTCTGGTTTTGAGGAAGAATAAAATTATCATGATACCAACATTCTTTGTAATAAACATTTGTATTATGCTTTTTTGGACTAGTAATTTAGAGGAATGTTTTTCACCTTTAAGTATGTTATTTGCTCAGTTGTGTCCAACTCTTTGCGACTCATGGACTATTGCCACCAGGCTCCTTTGTCCATAGAATTCTCCAGGCAAGAATACTAGAATGTGTTGCCATTCCCCTCTCCAGGGGGTCTTCCCAACCCATCTGAGTCATTTGCTAATAATTTCCAACACCAAGAAGGACCCAAATCTTAAGTCTACATTTCTCTTACCTAGTATGTAAACTCTTGAAGAGGAATAGCATTGCAGTCCTGTGCTCAGAAAAGTGTGGGAAAATGGAGCAAAAGCTCTATCTTTTTCTTGCCTCAGAATTTTAGTTTGCACTCTTCTAGAGGGATGAACAATATATCCCTCTTATCTACAATATGTTTGTGATTTGCTAAACTGTTTTTCTTTTGTTTTACAACTTTTTTTTTAAACTTTTCAATTGTTATGAAACAAATTAATGGAGTTAAGCAGGGCCAAAGATATAGGAACAGTAGGCAATCATTCCTAGATACCAATATCAACTCCATGTAGAATGCTTGTCATCTTCATTAGATCATGTTCTATGAAAGCAGGGGGCTGTGAGCATACCAAGCCCTGCTGTTTCCCCAGCATATTGTACATGGTAGAATTCAAATGTTTCTTTCGTGAATAAAGAATTCCTTCACATTGTGAGAAACCCATCTGCTGCCCTAAAATAACTGATTACTTAGGTAATTTATCTTGGATGTAATTTTCAAGGAAAGTAGGATATGATATAGTTGACAAATAATGAACAAGAATTTATGTTGGTTGTTGTCCTCACTCGTTGGTAAATAGTATGACAATAGGGAGGTCACTTGAGCTCTCTGAATCTCGGTGAATGAATTTATGAAATTAAGGGACTGGACTAGATGAAACCAGCTAGAAAATTCTAAGTCATTTAAGTTTCAAATTGCTCCCTAATTCTGAAATCGCTTAGTGAGATTACGTCAAGACCACAAAACTTTCAATTTGTAAATAATAGACAATGAATATTAGAAAATTTAAAATTTTTAATAAATGTGCTTTGTTCACAAAATGTGAAAAAATACAACAAACACAAACATACATTTTCAGGTAAGCCACCTCCCACCACTTGGCAACTACCATATTAACCACTTGATCTAGTCATAATCCTGAAGAAACCAAGCAAATGATCATTTGTTTTTGAAACATCAAATTGTTTTGGAGATACTGTTGTGAATTTGACAGGAGGCCCCTTAACTTTATATCCAAATGAAATCATTTTCAAGAGTACCCATACAGTATTAGAAGGCTCTATGGACTTCTCTTGTCATTATATAGAGAATCTGGCTCCAAGCCACAGGAATGCTTACATTTTAACATTTATATGTTAAATTGGCTTTGGTGGATATTAATACATATTAGTTTAAATCCTGCGCCAACCTAATTTTGAAGATGAATTTACAGTAACAAATGAGATTTATATATCCAAACAAACTTATACTAAATCAGAGTATAGGTTTTTATAAAGAGATATTTCTTTAAAGTACTATTTAAAATACACCATGCACACTTTGGAGCATAAGCAGAATCAACATCTGTAAACAATCAGAAGATTTTATAGCACCAACGTTTTAGCTGTAACACAAAGGCTAAATCCAAGGTCAAATACTTATACCAGCCTCTCAAAAGTATGGTTTTCATTTACTTTCAAAGCACTTTCGTTTCGTATGTTGTTTTCTTTGCCCTTAAGATGGCATTTAGCCCAATCACAGAAAATGGCTGTATGGTAAAGGGGGTACTACCAACACACGTTTCTATGTTACCCTGAACACAGTACTTTCTTTTCCCCTCCTTCTTTCGGGTGAACTACAAGATTTGACCTGTAGTGCTTAACTGGAAAGAAAGTCCTAATTTTTCTTTATAATTAAGTAATCTTATGTTATTGAAAGTAAATGCAAAACTTCAAGTTACTTCTGGCACATTTGAGCAACCAATATTTATTGCATTTACTCAACTGACTTTTAGGTTAATTACAATCTTGTTACTTTCATTAATTTAGAATTTGAAATTTACTTTGAAATATTGGGTACACACACTTAGCTGTTTATATCTTACAGGGTAAATTTTGTATTTCTAAATAAAGTTTGACATTCAAAGTTAACTACAGCAATTCACAATAAGCACAAAAACACTTTTACCAGAGTAAAGAAGTGCAGTTTATGAATTTAGGATCAACTATTGAAAATGCAAGTTTCCTTTAAAAACACACACACACATTAACCATGAAATCTGAAACTGTGATATTTCAGTGCAAAAACCTCAGTATGAGGTAATTTTAATGTAATAACCACTTGAAAAAAAAATCCACACAGTGGCACTCTTAAAAATGACAGTTTACATGACAATTGCTGGCTGACAAGACAACGTGGACTAAATGTTCTTAGCCATTTAAACATTTAAACTGATCTTGTCTTGTTGGACATATATTTCTCCTTAGTCATTTGCTTCTGATTCAGAAACACAGAAAGGCATTTATCAATGTGGAAAGGGAAAATTCCCACAGCCAACTAATGTTTATATATTCAAAGACAAATTTCTGCTAGGGCTTTAGATAGAAACTAGAATACCGAAAGGTCAAAACCATTTTATGAGATTATCAGCAGAGGGTTAATTTAAAAATTTTCTATATAGGTTCCAGACTTGTAGTGCAGCACCTCCTTAACAGAAAGGTGAGGACCCTACTAAGGTTGGTCTAGGTAGAACGTAAGCTCTCTTACAAGTGCAAACCCTTTCACAAAGGTGTGTTAGGTCAGTATCGAGTATTATATTGTTCCTTGCTTAGAGAATTTTGTAATGAAACCTAAATTTAAAAAGTAAAAATGAATTCTCACAGTTAAATATACTCACCACCAATGCCCAAATCAACACGAAGGATATGGAAACTCTACTTTGGCAATGGTGTTTACTGTACTGTGCTAATCAAATTAGAATACATACGTTGGGGGAAACAGATCCCCAATGTCTGATGTTGCCAAATGAGCAAGAAAGAAAAACAGTCATCATCAATTCCAAAAGGTCTAGGGAATGCTGAATCATCAGACAAAACTGAGCCAAAATGGCTTTCTATAACAGGTAACAATTTAGTTAGAAAAAAGGAATAAGATAAGTGCATCACAAAACTACTAAACCAATCTATCTCTCTCTGTCACATTTAACTTGTGAGTCATCAAAGTGCAATCTACAGCTTTCTACATACATATTTTAGTTTCTCATCACAATGGTTTAAAGTCAACACTGAGAAGATGAAAACAAAAATACATAGCAAATTATGCTTCATTTTTCACAATAGCACTAAAGAGAAAAAGGTACCTTTCTATAATATCTTAGTGCTAAATGCTAAGTAACAGTGGTTTCTGCTAGGACAGGAGTCACTCTGCATGAAACATTAAGCTTTCTCTATAAGAATAAATTTTAAAATCCAGAAGTAGAAAAAAATAGCAAACTCTGTAAACCTTTGCATTTCTTCTATGCAAACCAGGTTTTAAGTACTGAGTTCATGTTAGTATTTCTGATTAGTGTAAGCAATTAAGTTTAGGAGTCGGGATTGAAAGGGTCTTTTGCTTTTTTATTAACTTAAAAGTAATATGGGGTCTTCTAGCTCATAGAAAGGAATAGAGCTGGCTTGACTTTCTCCAGAATCTGAGTCATATGGAGCATCAGGGAGCTCTGTGAAACCACATGCTAGTTGTTCATCTTCTATATCTGATCGAACGTAGCAGGAAGAGTTAGAATATTCCTCATCTTCTATACTGTTGAAATCTTGAGGAATATATAACATCCCTGGGTAGTTCCTACTAACCAAGTCACTTGTGGTTTTTAGGGAGGTTTTTCTAAATGCCATCAGATGCATATGTGAAAATTTTGAATACTTGAAACGTTTAAAGCCCAGGGACTCTATAGCAATCTTCCAGCTTTTCATCATCATAGCATGACGGTTCTGATGGGAAGAATCAGGTGTGATGATAAGCAATAAACCATTTAACACTAACAGTTCATGGGCTTTTTTGCAGCAAATCCATCTCTGGTAAGGTGATGGAAAATAAGAAAGAAGAAGAGAGAAAACAACCACATGGAAAAGTTCTCCGGGAAGAGAATCAATAGGGTTTTTCAGCTGCTTCAAAAAGGCATCTATAGCATCTTGTGCAAGCTGGAGTGGTTGCTGAAGCTGCAAGTTCAAGAAGTCACATTTATATACGCTCTGCAAAAAGGAAAAAACAAGGCATACTGAGAATTTTAAGATTACTTCCATCGAACTACACAAATTTTAAACCAAACTATTTCACAGCATTTCTATATAATTCAAGTTTTAAGTATGTACCTTTCACTTCTAAATTATTCCACTTACAGAGACTTATTCAACCAAAACTTTTACTCAGAAAAGTCTCAGAGTAATTAAGGCTAGAGAATTTCTAGTCATCATTTTTAAAAAATGTATTTCTGAGAAACAATTAAAAATACTTTAAAAATATATATTTTTTAAAATATTAAGGCTTTGTTTGAAATTTAACTTGGATAAGAACTTACAGGGATGATTTATTTCTACACTTAGTCATACTTATGTTCACTTAAACATTTATAGTTACCTAAAACAGGCTAGTATAAAAATAACTTTAAACAAGAAATACTATGAAATGAAGATGAACCAAAGAAGTCAGAGGACAATGAAAGTGGATTTATAAATTCATAAAAAAGCAAAATACCAAATCTTTTTAAAGTCATGTAAAGCATCTTTTCAATCCTTAACTTTAACTATCTCAAAAGTAGTTTTAATAATATATCTATTGAAATAAACTACATATTAAATTTAACTAACGGAGTCAAGTGACCGTGAGGCACACCACAAGTAAAGAAACAGCACTGCATCATTTGCTGAATATTAAAATTGTATGAAAATAATCCAGAATAAGAAAGCAGTTTTAAAATTAGATAAAGGTAGCTATCCTTATATAAAACAATAGTTAATTGATTATCAAAGATATGAGCTAATACCTTAGTCCCTCATTAGTGTGTAGACAAGCTGGTCACATAAGCATCTGGACTATCTATCAAGAAAAGCAACACATAAAGTTCTATTATATGGGAAAAGATTGTTTTTCTTTTTTTGTTCCTTTTGGAGGGGAGACAGAGATAGCTTTATTGAAGTATAACTGACATACAACCTAAAGTAATAACCAACACACATTTAAAGTGTACATTTTTAATAAGTTGTAATGTTTATACACTTTTGAAACCACTACTGTAATCAAATTAAGAACAGATCCAACACTCCCTAAAGTTTTCTTGTGCCCCTTACATAGCCCTTCCTTTTATCCTCCCTTCTTCCCTGTCACTAGGCAATCACTGATGTGATTTCTATCACTACAGATCAAGTGTGTATTTTCTAGAATTTAATATAAGTGGAATAGTATAGAATAATGTACTCTTATTTTGCCTGGCTTCCTTCATACAGCACAATTATTTTGAGATTCATTCTTTTTTTTTTTTTGCATGTATTGATAGTTTATTCCTTTTTAATAGCTGAGGTATGATACTATATAAAAGATATACCACAGTTTGTTTTTCCATATACCTTTCATAGATAACTTGGTTGTTTCTAATTTTTGGCAGTAACAACTACAGCTGCTATGAGCATTCCTGTCTTTGCACAGACATATTTTGTCTTTGAATGGACATGTTTCAATTGTCCTGGCAAGTATCAAGGAAAGTGGTGGCTGGATCATATAGCGTGTGCATGTTTAACTTTTAAAGAAACTCCAAAACTATTTTCAAAAGTGCTTACACTGAATTTTACATTTCTACCAGGAGTTGATGGGAGTTCCAGTTTCTCCACCTCCTCCTCAACACTTGGAATGGCCAGCCTTTTAAATTTTAATCACAGTCATAGGTGTGTATTAGTATACTGAGGTTTGAATTTGGCTTTTCCTAGTAAGTAGTGATGTTTACCTGGGTATCTTCTTTGGTGAAGTATCTGTTCAACTTTTTACATGCTGAAAAATAACTGGGTTGTTAAAAACCTATTTTCTTATTGAATTTTGAGAGTTCTTTACTATAGATCCAAGTTCTTAATCAGATATATTGCTTGAAAATATTTCTCTCAGATTATGTCTTTTCATTCTCTTAACAATGTATTTTTTTTCTTTTTTTATTGTAGTATTATTGATTTACAATATTTTATTATTAGTAGTTTCAGGTGTTTAGCATAGTGATTCAGTATTTTTATAGATTATATCCCATTAAAAGTTATTACAAAATAATAGTTATATTCCAGAATGTTGTACAATATAGTCTTGTTGCTTATCAATTTTATATATAGTAGTTTATATTTCCTCATCATATACTCCTATATTGCCCTCGTTCCCTTCCCTCTTCCCCAGTGGTAACCACAAGTTTGTTTTCTATATCTGTGAGTTTATTTCTGTTTTACTATATACATTCATTTATCTTTTAGATTCTATATATGTGATAACATATAAAATTTGTCTTTCTCTGTCTCACTGCTTCACTTAATCTGATAATCTCTAGGTCCATCCATGTTGCAACAAATGGCATTATTTCATTCTTTGTTATGGCTAAGAAATATTCCCATTGTGCATACATATATACCACACCTTCTTTATCCATTCATCTTGTTGATGGATGCTTAGGTTGCTTCCATATAAAGATATGGAAGTTGTAATAATACTGTTATGAACATTGGGGTGCATGTATGTTCTCTAATTAGAGTTTTCTCCAAATTCATGCCCAAGAGTGGGATTGCAGGGTCATACGGTAACTCTAGTCTTAAGTTTTTTAAGGAACCTCCAACAGAGTAGGTGGGTTCCCTTTCTTCACACCCTCTCCCTCATTTATTTCTTGTAGACTTTTTAATAATGGCCATTCTGACTGGTGGAAGGAGATAGCTCATTGTAGTTTTGATTTGCATTTCTCTAATAATTAGTGATACTGAACATCTTTTCATGTGCCTGTTGGCCATCAGTATGTCTTCTTTGGAACAATGTCTATTTAGGTCTTATGCTCATTTTCTGATTGGGTTTTTTAAAAAATATATAAAGTTGCATGAACTGTTTGTGTATTTTGGAAATTAATCCCTTATCAGTAGAACTGTTTCCAAACATTTTCTCCCAGTCAGTAAGTTCTCTTTTGTTTCATTTATGGTTTCCTTTGCTGTGCAGAAGCTTTTAAGCTTAATTAGGTCCCATTTGTTTACTTTTGTTTCTATTTCCATTATTCTAGGAGATGGATTAAAAAAAATATTGTGATTTATGTCAAAGAGTGTTCTACCTATGTTTTTCTCTAGGAGTTTTATAATATCTGGTCTTGTATTTAGGTCTTTAATCCATTTTGAGTAGATTTTGTGTAGATGTTAGAGACTGAGCATTTTTTTGGACATTAAACCAGTCTTACACTCCTGGAATATGTCAAACTTTGCCATAATGTATTATCCTTTTTGAAATATTGTTGGGTTCAATATGCTAAAATTTTGTGGAGAACTTTTGTGTTTATGTTCATGATGGATATGACCTATAGGTTTTTGTTGTTCTGTAATGTCTCTGGTTTTGGTATTGGGGTAATGACCTCACAGAATACGTTGGGAAGTGAAGTCATTTGAGCCTGGAATCTTCTTTATGGGGAAGTTCTAACTGCCAATTAAAATTTATTTAATACATTGTGAGCTATTAAGGTTATCTATTTCTTCATGAGTGAGTTCTGGTAGTATGTATCTTCCAATGAATTTGTCCATTTAATTTGTGGAATTTATTGGCATAAATTTTTTTTGCAACATTTATTATCCTTTCTTTTAATATTAGTAAAATATGTAAGATGTCACATGTTTCTCTTTATTTCCTAATTGGTATGCTTAGTGATTTAATCAATTTTATTGTTCTTTTCAAGCAGCACTTGCTTTCAATTTTTTCCCTACTATATTTCTAAAAGTTTTTTAATTCGTTGATTTCTGCTATAATCTTATTGTTTTCTTTCTTGTATTTTGGATTTAGTATGGGCTTTTTGTTTTTTTCTAGTTGAAAATTGATGTCATTGCTTTGAGACGTTTCTCATTTTATAATAAAGGTGTTTAGTATTGTATAATTTCCTTTAAGTACAGTACTACTTTATTTTTAAATTTATTTTTTGGTTGCGCCACATGGCATGTGGGGTCAGTTCTCTAACCAGGGATTGAACCCATGCACCCTGGATTGGAATCATGGAGTCTTAACTGCTGGACTGCCAGGGGAGTCTCTCTAAGTACACTTTAGTGATTTTAGAGGCATCCTATGCATACCTATGTTTTTATTTATCTTCATTCCAAAATATCTAATTTTCTTGGTGAGTTCTTCTTTCACTGATGTTCTAATTATTCCATCAGTTATTGAGAGAAAGTTGATTAAATCTTCAACTATAATTTTATAAATGTCTATAATTACTACTTTATCAGTTTTTGGCTTATGTATTTTGAAGCTTTTATTAGATGCATAAATGTTGAAGACTGTTTTGTACTCTTGATGAACTGATCTTTTTATCATGATGAAATAAGCATCTTTATTGCTAGTGATATATTTTACTCTAACATCTACTTTGTCTGATTTTAATAGGGCCATTCTAAGCCTTTTGACCATCCTACTTGTGTGTATATAATTGAAGTGCATTTCCTATAGGCAATATATACTTGAGTCCTGTTTTTTTATCCAGTCTGACAATTTCTACCTTTTAATTGGGTATTTAAGCCATGTCTATTTAATGTGATTGTTGGTAAACTTAAGTTTAAAGGTACAATCTTGCTTATTTTCTATGTTTCCCATCTGTTCACTGTTTCCTCTTCTCTATATGCCATCTTTTGGATTAAAGAAATTTAATCCAATTTGATCCTATTTTATCTCCTTTGCTAACTTATTAGCTTTAACTCTTTATTTTACTAGTTGCTTTAGAATTTATAGTCTACATCTTTTACCTATCATAATATCTTACAACATTTACCTTCACATAATACCTTACCACTTAATATGTAGTATAAAAACCTATTACTATACATATAGTATATTTCCCTTTTTCCCTTCTTATGCTATTGTTATCATACATTTTTATATAAACTCCATTTTACAGTTGACTCTTGAACAAACACCATGAGTTTTCACTGCACAGGTCCAATCATACATGGATTTACTTTTAAGAAATATACAGTCAGTTCTCTGTATCTGTGGACACAGAACCCAGGGATATGAAGACCTGACTCTACAGGCCTGAGCATCCAGATTTTGACATCTGTGGCGGTGGTGGGGTGTCCCGGAACCATTCCCCTGGGATGCTCAAGGCCAGCTCTACTATTAGCTTTTATCAAATTTGGAAGAATTCTGACCATTATTTTATTTCTTTTATTCTCTTCTCCCCTTTTTGAGGGAACTCCAGTTATGCTTCTATTTGGCCACTTGAAATTGACTGTTTGCTGATGCTCTTCCACTTAAAAAAAAAAGTCTGTTTAATTTTGGGTAGTTTCAATTGTTATATCCTCAGTTTAACTTCTGTAATATCTAGTGTACTATTAATCTCATTTAGCACATGTTTCATATCATACACCATAGTATCAACCTTCAGAAGTTATATTTGGCTATTTTTAACTATCTCTCATGGCTCTACTTTTTATGCATATAGAATGTAGTTATAACATTCCCATCTTAATGTCCTTGTTTCCTAATTTTAACGTCTGTGTCAGTTCACAGTTGCTTTCTGTTGGAAGACTGATCTCATTGTGGGTCCTATCCTCTTGCTTACTTGGCTGATTACTTTTTTACTGGATATCAGGTATGGCGAATTTTACTTTGCTGTGTACTGGATTACTCTATACTGTTATAAATATTCTAACTTTGTTCTGGGATGTATTAGTAGTTAAATTATCTGGAGACAGTTTGATTTTTTTGGTTCTTGTTTCAAGATTTGTTTCGTGGGACTAGAGCAGCCTTCAGTCGAAGGTTATTCTTCACTACCGAGGCAATTATTAATTATTCTCCACTACTGGGCTTCCCTTGTAGCTCAGTTGGTAAAGAATCTGCCTGCAATGCAGGAGACCTGGGTTCGATTCCTGAGTCAGGAAGACCCCCTGGAGAAGGACATGGCAACCCACTCCAGTATTCTTGCCTGGAGAATCCCATGAACGAGGAGCCTGGCGGGCTACAGTCCATGGGGTCTCAAGAGTCGGACACAACTCAGCGACTAACCACCACCACCACTGAGGTAAGGCGGTTTTGTGTACTCTGCCCAATGCACTGTGATTCCTGTGGTTTTTAGCGTGGCTGGTGGGAACAGGTACTACTTTCCAGCCTGTGTGAGTGCACCAGACAACATAACGTACCTCTGAAGTGGTACTCCCCCAGGTTCATACAGTTTTCTCACAGAAATGTACTGATAAGTACTCAGTTGAGTACTCAAGAAGAAATCTTTGCAGACCCCTGGAATTTTCTCTTTGTGCAGCTCTCCCATCTTTGGTACTTTGTCCGTGAACCGTGGCTGTCTTGATATCCCAGGCCTTTTACCTCTGCCTCCAGAATTCAGAGTTATCAGCTGTGCTCTGCTTGGGACCCCCTGTTTGTGCCACATACTGGAAACTCTCTGAAGGCTACATGCTGGTAAAACTGTATGCCTCATTTGATTTTCCATTTCTTGGGGATCACTGTCCTTCATTACCTGATGTACAGTCTCTTGTATATTATTCTGAATATTTTGTCAACTTTTTAGTTGCTGCAGGAAGGAGGAAAGAGAATTAGACTGGTCCCTGTCACTCTATCTTGCTTGGAAGTATGTCTCTTCCTTTAGTTTTAAAATTAGTTATAGGGTTCTGGGAACTATAAAAGTCTGATTCTACTACTACTACTAAACTTATGTTCTTCTGCCTTCCTTAATGGCTTTACAGTTGAAAATTTATAGCCCTATCCATAAACAATTTAATATTTTAAGAATAAAATTTAAGCTTGAGGTTTAGATTAAATGGTCATCATGTCTCAGCAGTCACTGAAGGATATCTCTAATGTGTATCTTGAGGAAGGAAGGGGAGAGAATCCATGTGTAAATCCATCTGCACTTTAAACTATAGCTCTGGGACTTCCTCTGTGGTCCAGTGGCCAAGATTCCATGCTCCCAATACAGGGGGCCCAGGGAACTAGATCCCATGTGCCAAACGAAGACCTGGCATAGCCAAATAAATAAATAAATATTTAAAAGAAAATAAAATAAGACTATAGCTTCTGATGGCACAGGAATTCTCTGCAAAGTATTTGTCTAATTTTAGAAAGTAGAGATAACAGTAAAGGTTTTTAACATTTTCTTATTTGTCAATGTTAGTCATAAAGACTGTCAAGCTCATTAAAATTAAAGAATAAATTTATTTAAAAGTTGACGCTTCAGGCAGAATTTTTCAATTATAACAGCAAACATTTCTTCAGCACTTACTATATAACAGGCCCTTTGCTAGGTGCTTTAAGTACTTTTTCTCAAGTAAACATGACAATCTTATAGGTATGGTCCATTACAAACCTCACTGAACAGATGAGAAAACTGAGGCTCAGACAGACAAAGTGAGGTTGAAAGTAAGATTACTTTCTCTTATTAAAGTACTTATTGAGTAATTAATAAGCCAGGTACTCTTCTAGATCCTGGGAGCATAACAGTGGGGATAAAAAAATCTCTGACCCTTAGAGTTTATACTCTTAACACATAATCTCTTTATAGCAATAAAAATTAGTAAAAAAATTCTTGTGCCTGGTGCCATATCAAAAGCTAAAACTGCAAAGTTATGAATTTATGTCACTGAGGGAAATAAATCTAATTTTAAAAGCAGAGGAAACATTCTTTGTAAAGTAGTTTTATCTACTAAGTACAAATTTGGCAGTCTCCAAGACCCTGCTCTTTACTATTCCATAACAACTCTACATCACAGTACATTTCAGAAAGAGATGTATTAAGAAAATAAAAATAAAAAATAAAAAGTCAAAATATTAAAACTATCTGGAAGCTTTGCAACCTACTACAATTTTTTGACTCCAACGACAGATGATAAACAAGAAACAAAATGACAAATATGGTATTGGTCAAATTGATATTAAAGAAATGCTCAAATTTTCATAGACTATACATTTATTTTTGAATAGAAAGAGCCTCTTATCAACTTGTACACAGGAAATATATTTGCTATTTTAGGAATGTAAAGATAGTGCTTTCCTTTGTATATATATATGTAAAATATTCAAGTCTCAGAACAAAACAAACAGAACTATGCATACCTCTACAGCAGGTACAATGTCTATGCCAACAGTTAGAAATTCTTCAAACTTCAGAAATGGGTTAAAGCAGCTGCCAACGTCAAGTAATCTGATCTTTCCTGAGGTTTGTAGCAACCTAAAAATAGATTATTTTCAGTATGCCTTTTATAATATGAGAAGTTGTAAGATAAATAAAATATATGAAAAATTCAAACGTTTGAGAATAAAAAAGACTGGCTTTTTGGTCTCAGGATCCCTTTACATGTTTAAAAATTACTGAGGGCCTTGAAGAACTCTTTCATTTATGCAGGTTATATCTACCAATAACACCATGTTTGAAACTAAAACTCAATGGTTTAAAAACATTAATTCATACTGAAAATCTAAATTAGAAAGGGAGTAAAAGTGAGTTATTGTTTTATATTTTTTCAAGTCTCTTTAATGTCTGGCTTAATAGAAGACGAATGGATTCTCTTTATCTGCTTTTCACTCAAGCTGTTGTAATAGGACATGTCATGAAATTTCTAGAAAACTCAACCCTAGATTCAAGAGAGACTGAAAGTAGAAAAGGCAAATAACATTTTAGTATTATTATGAAAATAATTTCCTCCCCAAAGAGACCCTGGACCTCTCAGATTCCTAGATTGCATTTTGAAAACTATAGATGAAAGAATTCATTCACAAATTAATTCTCAGTCGCCAATATAATGATGTCAATGACTTAAGAACCAAGAGAAAAGTTGTTATAGAATAGTATTTTTTAAGTAATGAAAAAATTTTACTTTGTGTGGGAGCATGCCTCATTTACAAAAGTAGTAGGAAAAAAGAAGGTAACCAAACTATACATGATCATTAGTCAAATGCAGCTAATATGGGTCTGAAGAAGTGAAGTGAAGTTAAAGTCGCTCAGTCGTGTCCAACTCTTTGTGACCCCATGGGCAGTCCATGGAATTCTCTAGGCCAGAATACTGGAGTGGATAGCCTTTCTCTTCTCTAGGGGATCTTCCCAACCCAGGAATCGAACCCGGGTCTCCCACATTGCAGGTGGGTTCTTTGCCAGCTGAGCCACAAGGGAACCTCAATATGGATCTACATAGCAGCTAATAAGGATGAAGGAAAACAGTAGAATTTTGTTGGTCTGAAGCCCAGAGTTCTAGTTTTCAGATGGTAGAGCAATAATAAAAACCAACTTCAGACATAAGCATTTTCACTGATATTTAGAAAATGTTTCTGAAAAAATTATGAGTAAATACTGGAAACTTAAAGGAAAGAAATATAATGAAATAACAGAGTAAATAAATGGAACCTTGGGTTCTTTAAAGTCTGTAGGGCACAAAAAAATCTGCCCAGCTTCTGTTCCTTATACCTTTGGCTAGTATACTGCCATAGGATCCATTAGAGAGGTGTTAAACTATACTAAGTTAAGCTTCTAGAAAAGGCACTGTAAGTCAAAATAATATAGTTTTTTTTTTTTTCATAAAGGAATGCAATAAATAGGGGTATGTTTTTAACCAAGAGCCTGATGTCCTAACATTTTATAGAAATGACCATAATCACCATCTGATCATAAATAAACTGTATACTGGATCAGTCCGGTATAGGACACGGCAGGTCATAGTACTGTAAAAACAATATGAACAAATTAAAATATTTTTGTCAATAAAAGTTTATTTAAAAACTCATCTAAAGAGGGGGTTATGAGGGTAAGAAGAAATAAAAGAATTAGCACTCTCAGCAAAAAGAGCTGCTCCTCGGGCTCCACAGATAATTCTCTTGTGTCGATTATTGTGTAGTCTGAGTGACATGTGTAACAATCATCTGTAAAGCTGAATTAAATTTAGTGATACTTGAACTATCACAATACACTAGCTTCAAGGAAGAAGGCGACAAGTGAACTTCTGTGGTATAGGTTGCAAGCTGTCAAATGGAGCAAAAGACTGAGTGGATAGAAACCATGGAAATGCCTGGCATATAGTTGACATTTACTGCTGAATTAACAAATATGAATACTCAAATCATAACCAGTTAGACTAAATGAGAACCTGTAACAATATGTAATGCTAAATACATCACTAGATTGCCATTCCAATCCTTACTTGGGGCTATGGTTAAGAACAGGAGTTCTGGAATCAGAGAGACTTAAAATAAAAACTTGATTCACACAGTCCTTTACCTGTGTGATATGGAGACAACAATGACAGTCACACTTAAAGAGTTGTTTCCAGGATTAAATGAGATAATGCATTTATAATGTTTGACCTCGTATGTCGTACATGGTAAATGCTCCAAAAAGTGGTAGATATTGTTAGCTATCAATATCCTGTTATATTATAAAATCCTATGTGGTTTGTCCACTAATGACCTTCTTAAACATAGTAAAAGCAGAATTTGCCTCACACTATTCTGATAGATCCTAGTAAACTGGGTAGAAAAAAGTTTCTAATAGTTTTTTAAAAGGTGCTTCTTATAAACTTTCTACCTGAATATTCTGAATCATTTAAGTGATTCAACATTAAATGTGAAAGTGAAAGTCACTCAGTCATGTCAGATTCTTTGCTACCCCATGGACTATACAATCCATAGAATTCTCCAGGCCAGAATACTGGAGTGGGTAGACCTTCCCTTCTCCAGGGGATCTTCCCAACCCAGGGATCGAATCCAGGTCTCATGCACTGCAGGCGGTTTCTTTACCAGCTGAGCCACGAAAGGGGTTTCCCTGGTGGCTCCCAGTTGTGGTCAGTGCCCATGACACTGCGATAGACCACAATCAACCCATGTCTCTGCCAGAGACTCCTGGACACTTTCAGGCAAGTCTGGATCAGTCTCTTGTGGGGTCACTGCTCCTTTCTCCTGGGTCCTGGTACACACAAGGTTTTGTTTGTGCCCTCCAAGAGTCTCTGTTTCCCTAGTCCTGTGTAAATTCTGTAATCAAATCCCACTGGCCTTCAAAGTCAAATTCCTTGGGGATTCTGTCGCTGTGCCAAATCCCCAGGTTGGGAAGTCTGTTGTGGAGCCTAGAACTTTCGCAGCAATGAGAGAACTTCTTTGGTATAATTGTTCTCCAGTTTGTCTCTTGCCCACCCAGTGGCTCTTCCCAGATAGTGGATGGTGCTAGTGGTAAAGGACCTGCCTGCTGACACAGGAGTCGTGGGTTCAATTCCTAGGTTGGGAAGATCCCCAGAAGGAAATGGCAACCCAATCCAGAATTCTTGCCTTGTCCAAAATTCCATGGACAGAGTAGCCTGGCGGGCTGCAGTACATGAAGCTGCAAAGAGACACTTTTTAATATAATTTAATATAATGGAATAACTTAATAACATTCTTGTTCAGTTGTTAAGTCATGTCTGACTCTTTGCAACCCCATGGACTGCAATATGCCAGGCTTCCCTGTCCTTCACTATCTCTTGGGAGTTTGCTCAAATTCATGTCCATTGAATTGGTAATGCTATATAACCATCTCATCCTTTGCTGTCCTTTTCTCCTTTCACTTTCAATCTTTCCCAGCATCAGGGTCTTTTCCAGTGAGTTGTCTCTTCGCATCAGGTGGCCCAAGTATTGGAGCTTCAGCTTCAGCTTCAGTCCTTCCAATGAATATTCAGGGTTGATTTCCTTTAGAATTGACTGGTTGGATCTCCTTGCAGTCCAAGGGACTCTCAAGAGTCTTCTCCAACACCACAATTTGAAAGCATCAATTCTTCAGTGCTCAGCCTTCTTTATTATGGCCCAACTCTCAAATCTGTACCTGACTATTGGAAAAACCATAGCTTTGACTGTACAGATCTTTGTTGGCAAAGTGATGTCTTTGCTTTTTAATATGCTGTCTAGGTTTGTCAAAGCTTTCCTTCCAAAGAGCAAGAGTCTTTTAATTTCATGGCTACAGTCATTGTTTGCTGTGATTGTGGAGCCCAAGGGAAAAAAAAACCATCACTGCTTCTATTTTTTCTCCTTCTATTTGCCATGAAGTGATGAGCCAAATGTCATATTCTTAAGTTTTCTGAATGTTGAGTTTTAAGCCAGCTTTTTCCCTCTCCTCTTTCACCCTCATCTAGAGGCTCTTTAGTTGCTCTTCACTTCCTGCTATTAGCATCTGCATATCTGAAGTTGTTGCTCTCAGTAATACACTTAATCCTTTTCAAATTTCTTTGGTTTAGCTCTGCAATTTTTTCTTTTTTTACATCAAACATATATTTACAGATTAAACACTAATCACACAGGGAACAGAACATCCAAATAAATACTACCCAGTGCAAGAAATAACACGCTGCATCTTAGAAACACAATCCTCCCTGACGACATCCCCTACCCATTCTGTAAAGACAGCCACTGTCCTGATTTTAGTGATAAACATTCCCTTGATTTCCTTTTATAGTCTTCCCACCATGAATGTTTTCTGAGTAATACAGTTTCACACTACAAATTTGCTTTTGGGACTTTCTTCTTTCACTTAATATAAATTTGTGAAGGTCATCTGTGTTTGTATAATTTAATTCAGATTCATTGCTGTGTGGTAGTACCTTTTACACAACACATCCCATTGTGATTTTGATGAGAATGGCACTGATCATTTGGGAAGAATTAACATCTTTACAATATCAAGTCTTCTAATGCATGGACATGCTATTGTCCTCCATCTACTTAGGTTTCTTTCATTGTCTCCAAATAGCTTTAACAATTTCTCTTAAAGGTCCCACGTATACTTTATTGGGTTTATATTTCTTGTTAGCTCAATAAATTTCTTGTTAGCACCATTTTTTGATGCTATTATTGCATTCCCCCCCCCCCCCATGGATAAACCCTCTTATTTTTTTAAAATTTAATTTTTCATTGTTGGTTACAGAAATGCAACTCATTTTGTATAATGATTTGTATCCAGCAGCCTGACTAAGTTTCTGTTATCTCAACTGCTAATCTGTATATTATTTTGAGTATTCTAATCTAGGTACATAGTTATATGAAATCTGTGAAAAACAACATTTATTACTTCTTTTCTTTTCTATCCATCCACCCAGCCACCCATCCATCTACTATTTGCCTCATTACTTTTCCCAGGACTTCTGTTGGTGTTCAGCTGCTAAGTCATGTCTGACTCTTTGCGACCCCATGGACTACAGCACACCAGGCTTTCCTGTCCTTCACTATCTCCCAGAGTTTGCTCAAACTTCAGGCTTCTAATACAGTACTAAACAGGACTAGTACAAGCAGTTACTATTTTGTTTTCAGTCTCAGAAGAGACATTAAGTATAATGTTCACCATTAATATATAATTCACTATTAAACACAATGACTGCTGCAGGTTTTATATAGAAACCTTGATAAAGCTAAAGAAGCTCCTCTTATACTTTGCTAGTTCCTTTTGTAAAAAAAACATTTTCACAGAAATCCATGTTGGATTTTATGAAATGCACTTTACTCAGCTGCTGAGATAGGACTTTAGCTTGTTTATGTGGTACAGTACACTCAATTCTGTAGTGTCAAATCAAGCCTGCCATTATTGGGGATAATCTGACTTGGTTTTGATAAATTGTTCTTTTTATAAATTAAAGGATTTGTTTTATATATGTATATATAGCTGGTTCTGTCTGTGGTGGTTCTGGTCTATAAAGTCATCACAATCACTGAACCATGCTCTTAAGGGAAACAGAAAATTAGGCCTCTGATTACAATACTTTAATTATCAGATCAACATATAACTTGGATTTATGTGTATTTCTGTTTAAAAGTACCTTATTTAATACATATTACAATGCACCAACACTGAACTCATAACCAACACCATTATAACTCATGCCTAAGAGAGGCATATTTAATATAGTACTCCCTCTGTAAGGCGTAATACAGCCTTCTTGTTTTTAGATACACTTGATAGAATTTAAACATTATGCTCAGGGGTCATTTAAAAAGTGAAATCAATAAAAAGCGCAAAAAATGTACTCTAAATAGACTGAAAAAGGGACATTTTTATACTTGAGAATTGAACAATAAGGAAGAGCTTCCCTTGCTCAACTTCAGCTAGGAAGGTGTATGTCAGATGACTTAAACTTTTTTGCCACACTGAGCATGTCCACAAATGAGGCTGAAAATGCCAAGGGTACTGATCTTGGAATTAAATTTTATTGATTAGGTGAATTTGCAGATAGGGAATTTTTGAATAATGAAGATAAACAGTGTGTACTCACACACACACACACACACATATATATTTGCATCTATGTTCATAAGTGAGACCAGACTATAATTTTCCACTCTTGTACTGTCCACAGTTTTCATGTCAAGGTTATGCTAGACTCTTTAAGGTGAGTGCAGGAGAATTCTTTTCATCTATTTTTAAGAGTATGTGTAAGAATAGACTTCATTTTCCCTTTAATGCTTATTAGAACTTGCTGGCAAAGCCATTTAGGCCTAGTCTTATTTATGAAAAGATTTTTAACCACTAATTTAATTTCTTTAATATTATTAACATCCACAAAGTTATTCAGTATCCTTCTACTATCTTTTAAAAGTCTTCAGTATGTATTGCTATATTCACTCTTTTCAATATTGAGCGCCGAAGAATTGATGCTTTTGAACTGTGGTGTTGGAGAAGACTCTTGAGAGTCCCTTGGACTGCAAGGAGATCCAACCAGTCCATCCTAAAGGAGATCAGTCCTGGCTGTTCATTGGAAGGACTAATGCTGAAGCTGAAACTCCAATACTTTGGCCACCTCATGTGAAGAGTTCACTCACTGGAAAAGACCCTGATGCTGGGAGGGATTGGGGGCAGGAGGAGAAGGGGATGACAGAGGATGAGATGGCTGGATGGCATCACTGACTTGATGAACTTGAATTTGAGTAAACTCCGGGAGTTGGTGATGAACAGGGAAGCCTGGCGTGCTGTGATTCATGGGGTCACAAAGAGTCAGACACGACTGAGTGACTAAACTGAACTGAATACTGAAACCGGTTATTTGTGATTTTTGTTTTTTTGGGATGTACCTCACCCTGAGATTTCCCATTTTAATGGGAATTCCAGTTTTTATATTTGTTGACTTTTTCTACCTTCCTGCTGTTTACTTTTTTCAGTTTTTGAAAAGGAAGGAGCTTATTTTCTGAGTTATCTTTGACTTTTGTTTTTAACTCTTTAAAAATAATTTTATCTATTCACTTTTGGCTGTGCTGGGTCTTCACTGCCTTGCAGGCTTTTCTCTAGCTGCAGTGAGAAAGGGATCCTCTCTAGTTGCAGTGTGCAGGATTCTCACTGTGGTGGCTTCTCTTGCGGCAGAGCATGGACTCTAGGTTGTGTGGGCTTCAGTAGTTGCAGCTCTTGGGGTATAGAGCACAGGCTCAATAGTCGTGGCCCATGAGCTTAGTTACTCTGTGGCATGTGGGATCTTCCCAGACCAGGGATCAGACCTGTGTTTTCTGCACTGGCAGGATTCTTTACCACTGAGCCACCAGGGAAGCCCATCTTTAACTTCTTGAGATAGACTCTTAATTCATTAGTTTTCAGGTTTTTTTATACTATATGCATTTAAGCTATAAATTTTCCTTTCAGTGATGCTATAGCTATACCCAAACGTTTTAATAAAAAGCATTTTTGTGACATTTTTTGACAAAAAATTCTTCACAAAAAATATTATTTAGTTGAAAATATTTTCTAATTTTTATTATAATTTTTCAGCTCATGAGTTTTTTGGAGAAGGTTATTTACTAATTTCCAAACCTTTGGGTTCTTTCTAATTCCCATTTGGTACCAATTTCTTGCTTAATAGCATTGTCTGTATAATTCAACCCTTTGAGTCTTACTGACATTTGCCTTATACATTTTTATAAATTAATAACATTTTAAATATTTACTATAATTTTTAAATAACATTTTTGGTATATGTTAACTGTATAGCATAGTTGAAATGAATTATTTTGTAGTTTTGGGGTACACTATTCTACATAGAGCTGTTAGGTTGTTAACTATGTTGTTCAAATATTCTACTGTGAATGCTTGCTCTCTGTTATTGAGAAGGTGTGTTAAAAATCTTAGAATTTTTTAAAGAAGCAGAAAAATCTCTATAAATTGATAAAACAGCACCACCTTCATAGTGTATAAAGATTAAATGAGTTAACTACATACTATACATGAGGACAAGGAGTAAAGAAGGAATAATTACCAAAAGTTTGGTACAGTTAAAAAAGGAAAAAAAGGCTCTGGAGAGAGATAATCAATAGAACTCTATCTTTACTGGTACTTTACTACCAAGTGACCTTAGAAATTTTACTTACCCATTTTGTGTCTGTTTCCTCATCTGTAAAATGAAAGGTCATTCTAATTCTAATATCCTAGATCAGTTCTTGAGAGAATAAAATATTACCCTCTTACTTATTTGAAACGTCTATATTAATATCTTGCTGAAAATAATCAAATAAACATAAGACTTAAGAAAATTACTACCTAGTGAATTTTCCTGAGGTCCAAATTTCATGAAAATCTATTCTGTCAGATTGTTAATGGACATCTAACAGCAGCAAAGCTCTAAGGGGCACTTTTTTCTATGTGTCATACATAGAATAAAAACTGGCTTAGTTATGGCACTCTGTCAGATACAATTCTAATGAACCAAAGTCTTTCACTGGAGGTAGAATGGAAAGGGACTCTTGTCACTTAGGATACCTCTGCTTGAGACTCTCTACCAGTAGTTCTTAATTTTTTGGGTAATATACTTCTTTGAGTATCTGATGAAATTTATGGCCATCTCCCCCTAAAAAACAATACATATATGATACACAAGTCACACTTTGCTATTATTTAGGGTGGTTCACAGACTCTGCTTGGATTATATAAGTTTCCACGTATAGGCAGTGATGATGAAGACAAGGTTATATAGAATCACTGTCTTGGTCTGGTACAGTTTAGTGGCAAGGAACAGAAACCACTTAAACTAGCTTAAGTAAAATGCAAATTTATCTTAAATATGAAAAGATACCCCATGGAATTCAACTTCAAGAAGCACAGTTGGTCTTCATGGGAACAGAAAGGGTATCAAGGAGATACTTTTCTATCTCCTCTTTCTTTCCAGAAAACTGCCTTAATTGTCTACAAAACATTTCTGGACATTGATGATTAAAATTGACATGGTTCTGTTAGGTAGTCAGAATAGGAAACAGCAGTCCAGAGTGGCGGTGGCTAAAAGACAACGAAGGGAAAAGCCCGAGAAAATAGAACAAAGGAAGGTCTGAGGACCGGAGTGAGGACCTCAGGTAGAACAAACAGCACTCCTGGCTAGCCCAATTTACATAGGGCAGGCCTAGGGGGAGGAAAAAACATATAAAAAGAGAAGCCAAAGGGCCAGGGCGCCCTCCTTTCTTCTCTTCGTGTTTTTGGGTCGGTATGCCCTTGCACCTCGAGGATGTATTTTCCTGCTGCTGCTAAGTCGCTTCAGTCGTGTCCAACTCTGTGCAAACCCAAAGACGGCAGCCCACCAGGCTCTGCCGTCCCTGGGATTCTCCAGGCAAGAAGACTGGAGTGGGTTTCCATTTCTTTCTCCAATGCATGAAAGGGAAAAGTGAAAGTGAAGTCGCTCAGTCGTGTCCGACTCTTTGCGACCCCATGGTCTGCAGTCTACCAGGCTCCTCCGGCCATGGGATTTTCCAGGCAAGAGCACTGGAGTGGGGTGCCATTGCCTTCTCTGATTTTCCTGCTATTTTCTAAATAAAATTGAGCTGTAACATGGAACTGTAACACTGATCTGTTTAAGAGCTATAACACAGTCTGTCTGAGGCCTGAGAGCTATGACACACGGAGGGCTCTAACGTCCGTGGCTTCAAATTTTTGTTGAGACAAGACAGAACCGAGGAGAATATACTCACGTGACAGTTCTATACCCCTGAACTATACTATTAAAGTATAACTATCTTTCATTTCGGTTTAGAGTACTTAGTATTTATATACACAGTCAGGATATGGGCTAGATTAATAAATAGCATCTGTGAACTACTCTCTGAGTTAATATTTAGCTTTCTTTGTTAGGATGTTCTCTTTAAATTTCCTTCCAAGACACCTATGACTCTCAGATAGCCTTTCTCAGGTTATACTTTTCATGCTTTCTCTCTCTTTCCATTGCAACCTAGGACTTATTACAGATATATCACTTTCTACTGAAACATCTCTCTGAAAATATACATCAAACTCAACCACAATATGCAACTTGCCACCATTAAGAATGTTGAAAAGAAATGTGATGTAGGCTCTGTAACTTCATTAAACAGTTGTAATCAATTCTGTGGTCTACGGCAGCACTGCTGGAATGTGTTAGTGTTCTCTGGAGACTACTCTGAGGCATTTGAACACATTTTTCTAAATGTAAACTAGGTTGTAGGAAGCAAGCCTTTTTTTAGACACGCCAAATGTGATTCCAAAGAGACTGAGGAAAAACAAAGTCATTATACCTTATGAGAAACAAAACAGAAAGAAATGGCTGAATTTACTAATGTTGGTAAGGTAAATATTTAGAAGATATTAGTTTTATCTGACCAGGAAAATCTATAGAACAGATCAACAGTCTGATGAGTCAGGAAACAACTGGTTTTCTACAGGACAGCTAATTGAAATACAGTTAGACTGGTTCCTAATTTCAATATATAGGAACCCTCTTCATTTACATTCTGTGAAGTGATAAAACATACTGATTAAAAGACAAAGTTTGGTTACAAAGTTTGTGATGGTTCCTCTACATTTTATCGCCTCTTTCAAATGTTCATTTACATTCCTCAGTAAATTGTCACTTTGCTTTAGACAGATTTATGCAGAGAACCTTAAAACTGTATTATTTGGAAACATTTTTAAAATTTAAGAATTCAGTGTTCAACTTCACTTACAGTTTCTCAAAAGTGTTAAGTAAAAATCTTGCATGTAAAAATGTATAGGCTATTCATATGATAACTTTCTATTTAAATTTCTTTCCTATGTTGATTTTTACTCCATACTGCCTTTGTTCTCTTTTCTAAACCAGTTATAGTAAAAGACTGTATTTCTTTACTCCTGTCTGCCTAGGCTGTTCAAATGATAACTTTCTATTTAAATTTCCTATGTTGGGTTTTACTCAATATTGCCTTTGTTCTCTTTTTCAAAACAGTTATAGTAAAAGATCATATTTCTTTATTCCCTCCCCCTCAACTCCCATCTTGTTGGTTAAGGAGCTTAATAAGGAAATACAGGATTTTATTTCCTACAAAATTTTCTATCTGGCATGCTGCCAGTGTCAACAACAGAATCTTGAATGCCTCAAGACATTTTAAGAGGGAGCTATAAACTCTAAGTAAAATGTTTTCCTTGTTACATAAGAAAACCTGGCAATATTTACCAAAGTATACAGTTTAAAGCAGGTTTTCAAAGTGCTCTCTTCAAAGCCTTAGGTATTTTCCAGAGTCCACTCAAGGGTCAACAAAGGTAGACATGGGAGATATTGGGTGGTGACAACTTCTATACCCTTGGCCTATACCACAAAATGTTTCCTCTGAAGAAAATATTCTGTGGCTAAAATGTTAAAATCAATAATCCAGGCCTTCCTTATTACCCTACTGGTTTGATATAGAGGAATGGGAAATTAGATTTCCATATAGTATCTTCTTCAGGAGAAACAAAAGAAGAAAACGCACTATTGAGAGTCAGTATGTAAAATAGCACTGTCACTCTGAATTCATGACAGTCATATATATGAGAAATGTTTTTACAATCCAACTTTTAGGGGTGATAGATAACAAATAAGTGGGTAAAATTTATTACTAGATACCCTGGATCACATTAATAATAATTTAGTTCCACCCATCTTCCTGTCATAATCATTTCTTCAAGGAATAGCAGAAAAAATAGCTAAACAGAAAATTTCTGATTCTGATTGATGGTGTGGTTTATTATCATTTATTCATATTTAGATAATACCCAAACCAAGGACTGAACCTGGGTCTTCCACATTGCAGGCAGACTCTTTACAATCTAAGCTACCAGGGAAGTCTGGCATTTAGCAACTTGCTCTTAGCATTTCATATCAGTTCAGTTCAGTCGTTCTGTCATGTCCGACTCTCTGACCCCATGAATCGCAGCATGCCAGGCCTCCCTATACATCACCAATTCCCGGAGTTTACTCAAACTCATGTTCATTGAGCCCGTGATGCCATCCAGCCATCTCATCCTCTGTCGTCCCCTTCTCCTCCTGCCCTCAATACCTCCCAGCATCAGGGTCTTTTCCAGTGAGTCAAGTTTTCGCATGAGGTGGCCAAAGTATTGGAGTTTCAGCTTCAGCATTAGTCCTTCCAATGAACAGCCAGGACTGATCTCCTTTAGGATGGACTGGTTGGATCTCCTTGCAGTCCAAGGGACTCTCAAGAGTCTTCTCCAACACCACAGTTCAAAAGAATCAATTCTTCGGTGCTCAGCTTTCTTCACAGTCCAACTCTCACATCCATACATGACCACTGGAAAAACCACAGCCTTGACCAGACAGACCTTTGTTGGCAAAAATAATGTCTCTGCTTTTTAATATGCTATCTAAGTTGGTCATAACTTTCATTCCAAGGAGTAAGCGTCTTTTAATTTCATGGCTGCAACCACCATCTGCAGTGATTTTGGAGCCCAAGAAAATGAAGTATGACACTGCTTCCACTGTTTCCCCATCTATTTCCCATGAAGTATTGGGACCAGATGCCATGATCTTAGTTTTCTGAATGTTGAGCTTTAAGCCAACTTTTTCACTCTCCTCTTTCACTTTCATCAAGAGGCTTTTGGTTCCTCTTCACTTGCTGCCATAAGGGTGGTGTCATCTGCATATCTGAGGTTATTGATATTTCTCCCGGCAATCTTGATTTCAGCTTGTGCTTCTTCCAGCCCAGCGTTTCTCATGATGTACTCTGCATATAAGTTAAATAAGCAGGGTGACAATATACAGCCTTGACGTACTCCTTTTCCTATTTGGAACCAGTCTGTTCCATGTCCAGTTCTAACTGTTGCTTCCTGACCTGCATACAGGTTTCTCAAGAGGCCAGTCAGGTGGTCTGGTATTCCCATCTCTTTCAGAATTTTCCACAGTTTATTGTGATCCACACAGTCAAAGGCTGTGGCATAGTCAATAAAACAGAAATAGATGTTTTTCTGGAACTCTGTTGCTTTTTCAATGATCCAGCGGATGTTGGCAATTTGATCTCTGGTTCCTCTGCCTTTTCTAAAACCAACTTGAACATCTGGAAGTTCACAGTTCACATATTGCTGAAGCCTGGCTTGGAGAATTTTGAGCATTACTTAACTAGCGTGTAAGATGAGTGCAATTGTGTGGTAGTTTGAGCATTCTTTGGCATTGCCTTTCTTTGGGATTGGAATGAAAACTGACCTTTTCCAGTCCTATGGCCACTGCTGAGTTTTCCAAATTTGCTGGCATATTGAGTGCAGCACTTTCACAGCATCATCTTTCAGGATTTGAAATCGCTCAACTGGAATTCCATCACCTCCATCCACTAGCTAGCTTTGTTCGTAGTGATGCTTTCTAAAGCCCACCTGACTTCACATTCCAGGATGTCTGGCTCTAGGTGAGTGATCACACTATTGTGATTATCTGGGTCATGAAGATCTTTTTTGTACAGTTCTTCTGTGTCTTCTTGCCACCTCTTCTTAATATTTTCTGCTTCTTTTAGGTCCATACCATTTCTGTCCTTTATCGAACCCATCTTTGCATGAAATGTTCCCTTGGTATCTCTAATTTTCTTGAAGAGATCTCTAGTCTTTCCCATTCTGTTGTTTTCCTCTATTTCTTTGCATTGGTCCCTGAGGAAGGCTTTCTTATCTCTCCTGGCTATTCTTTCGAACTCTGCATTCAAATGGGATTATCTTTCCTTTTCTCCTTTGCTTTTCGCTTCTCTTCTTTTCACAGCTATTTGTAAGGCCTCCTCAGACAACCATTTTGCATTTTTGCATTTCTTTTCCATGGGGATGGTCTTGATCCCTGTCTCCTGTAAAATGTCATGAACCTCTGTCCACAGTTCATCAGGCACTCTCTATCAGATCTAGTCCCTTAAATCTATTTCTCACTTCCACTGTATATTCATAAGGGATTTGATTTAGGTCATACCTGAATGGTCTAGTGGTTTTCCCCACTTTCTTCAACTTAAGTCTGAATTTGGCAATAAGGAGTTCATGATCTGAACCACAGTCAGCTCCCAGTCTTGTTTTTGCTGACTGTATAGAGCTTCTCCATCTTTGGCTGCAAAGAAGATAATCAGTCTGATTTTGGTGTTGACCACCTGGTGATGTCCATGTGTAGAGTCTTCTCTTGTGTTGTTGGCAGAGGGTGTTTGTATGACCAGTGCGTTCTCTTGGCAAAACTCTATTAGCCTTTGCCCTGCTTCATTCCGTACTCCAAGGCCAAATTTGCCTGTTACTCCAGGTATTTCTTGACTTCCTACTTTTGCATTCCAGTCCCCTATAATGAAAAGGACATCTTTTTTGGGTGTTAGTTATAAAAGGTCTTGTAGGTCTTCATAGAACTGTTCAACTGCAGCTTCTTCAGCATTACTGGTTGGGGCATAGGCTTGGTTTACTGTGATATGAATGGTTTGCCTTGGAAACGAACAGAGATCATTCTGTCGTTTTTGAGATTGCATCCAAGTACTGCATTTTGGACTCTTTTGTTGACCATGATGGCTACTCCATTTCTTCTAAGGGATTCCTGCCCACAGTACTAGAGATAATGGTCATCTGAGTTAAATTCCCCCATTCCAGTCCATTTTAGTTCGCTGATTCCTAGAATGTCAACATTCACTCTTGCCATCTCCTGTTTGACCAGTTCCAATTTGCCTGACTCATGGACCTAACATTCCAGATTCCTATGCAATATTGCTCTTTACAGCATCGGACCTTGCTTCTATCACCAGTCCCATCCACAACCGGGTGTTGTTTTTGCTTTGGCTCCATCCCTTCATTTTTTCTGGAGTTATTTCTCCACTGATCTCCAGTAGCATATTGGGCACCTACCGACCTGGGGAGCTCCTCTTTCAGTATCCTATCATTTTGCCTTCTCATACTGTTCATGGGGTTCTCAAGGCAAGAATACTGAAGTGGTTTGCCATTCCCTTCTCCAGTGGACCACATTCTGTCAGCATTTGATATAGTCTATTTCATTCCTATATGTATCATAAATGCTTGAAATGATTCTTAAACATTACTGATTTTGATGGCAATATGTAAAGCACGACAATAGCTTCTGCTTCACATTTTGGTAGTAAAGAACAAAAAAATGTACTAGAAGGAGATTAAGTGTGTGAGTAAAGGTTTTTTATGGGCTAAACAATCTGCACTATGTAGATGAAGTCAGGCTTTAATAAAGATAAGTGTTAGCTCAGGGAGTTAATGATTTATTCCTGAAGGACAGTTTTTCCCAAAGTTCATTTCACAAAATAGTCTTAGAAGATGCTTCTTGGTTGATAGGTCAAATGAAAATATAGTCTCTTTTTTGAAGAGCTACAGCCATGTAACCATATAATAGCTCTCTAATTAAAAAACTCAACTTTAATGTCCAAGTTTATTTTGTTGACAAACCCGTTTTTAAATTATGTCTTACTCATTTTACAGAATTTGTCAGGAAAACAAAATTTTGAGACTGGCGATAAGGAATTCATAAGAAAGGCATGGATATCTAGTTTTTAAGCAAAACATATGAAAAAAACTGAAAGGATAACCCAGAAAATCCACATATAGAGATCACAGCAGGCTTATGAAGAAGTAAGTGAAAAGATCTTAGCCATGGCTTCACATGAATGCCCAGATTGCTGCTTTTATTGACAACATTTTTTGTGTTGCATCATGGTGATCACTGTCATAACAATGGCCAGTGTATCAGCAATGTAAAATTCTTATGAGTAGGTACTATTACTCTTATTTTACAGATGAGGGAATGAGGCTTAGAGAGGTTAAATACATATTGAAGGTCATTTGCTAGTTAAGTGATTTCAGATGGAATTAAAATCTGACCTGTAGTCTGAGTTTTTAACAGTTATGCTCACTGTGTCTCCCACAGAAGGAAGTACCAGTTTGGATACAACTTAACAGTTGTCCATGCATAAAATAAACATGCTATGGAAATATTTACTATAAATGTAGGTCTGCATTCTAAAAACAAGCTAATCATATGTATTAGTTTTTATTATTATGTAGTAGACTACCACAAAGTTAATTTAAAAATACAACCTAATTTTGTAGAAGTTCAGGCACGCTTGGCTGGTAACTCTGCTCTGGGTGTGATAAAGCTGAAATCAAGAAAGATGTGGTACATATACACAATGGAATATTACTCAGCCATTAAAAAGAATACATTTGAATCAGTTCTGATGAGGTGGATGAAACTGGAGCCTGTTATACAGAGTGAAGTAAGCCAGAAAGAAAAACACCAATACAATATACTAACGCATATATATGGAATTTAGAAAGATGGTAATGATAACCCTGTATGTGAGACAGCAAAAGAGACACAGATGTATAGAACAGTCGTTTGGACTCTGTGGGAGAGGGCGAGGGTGGGAAGATATGGGAGAATGGCATTGAAACATGTAAATTATCACACGTGAAACGAATCGCCAGTCCAGGTTGGATGCATGAGACAGGGTGCTCAGGGCTGGTGCACTGGGATGACCCAGAGGGATGGGATGGGGAGGGAGGTGGGAGGGGGGTTCAGGATGGGGAACACGTGTACACCCATGGCGGATTCATGTCAATGTATGGCAAAAACCAATACAATATTGTAAAGTAAAATAAATAAATAAATTAAAAGAATGGGGGGAAAAAAAGGTTTCAGCAGAACTAGGCTTTTATTTAAGAGTTTTGTGAGGGGAGAATCCACTTCTAGTCTTTTTTAGGTTGTTGGCAGAAATCAGTTCCATGTGGATGCAGGATTGTTTTTTGCTGACTGCTCAGCCTCTAGAGGCTACCTGTACACCATGGCTCATGGGCCACCCCATTTTCAATGCCAACAATAGCACATTTATTCTTCTTATGCTTCCAGTGTTCCTGAGACCCTCTGTACCCCTTCTCTTCTGTTGCATTTGGAAAAAGTTATTTGTTTTTAAGGGCTCATGCAATTAGATTAGACCCACCCAGATAATCTTCTTGTCTTGGTCAATTCATCAGTAACATTACCAGAAAAAGACTGAAATCACTGGAGGTAGAGGGATTTTTGCCTCCTTCAGACTACTTTTAGACTCAAGATGCAACATCTTGCAGATTTTAGGCCTGCCAACCCCTACGATCATGTAAGCCAATTCCTTAAAATACATCTCTCTCTCTATGTACACACCCACACACTATATTAGTTCTATTCCTCTGGAAAACACTAATACACACTTCCCAACAGAATCCCATGTATCTGGTGGTCAAGATTCCTATTTTCGTGTAGGGCTACCTGAGAGATGAGAGGAAGTTTCAGAACACAGAGGAATACCAGTGGCATATCCCTACTAACTGTGCCCTAGCAGCAAACCACAACATACTGAGTTTCCTTGCTCCCACGTAAGTCAGTAGACAGACTGAATCATTGGTCTTAATCAAACTAAACCTCACGAAAGAGTAGCTTATCAAGATTCCTAGCAAAGAAAGTTAAAGGTTTAAGATACTCAAAAAATGTGAATGCAAGGGAGTTAGAAACAACACAACACAATAGATCTGACACTTCTATTTCTAGTAAAAACATTTTCAGCTAGACTGAAGCAAAAAAAATGACTAAATCAGACCTGGCATGAAATTAGAAAAACTCAAAATTATAAATAAAGTTAATTGAAATGCAGACTTATATTCACTCATGACCTTGTCCTAAGTGATTAACCTACATTTCAGCATTTTTTAACAACTCAAAATTTTGACAGGGCATGATTCTTTCAAGGCAAGGGTCTAGTGCTTGAGTGAGAATATATTTTATATGTAATAGGAATATTTTAAGAGTTACTATACTCTTACCTGTCTTCTTAAAAATGACTTAATATCTTTTCTTGACATGAGAGATATTCAGCATGACTGTTCATCATTTCTATAGATATATAGGACTCTATTCCTACAAAAAAATTGCCTGTTCCTAGAATTATTTGTTTTCCTCTAAGATAGTTGTCTTTTCTCTCAGTGTCACATTTTGTTATTATGTAACAGACTCTTCAGTTTTCTTAAGGTTTCTAATATACTATGCTTGAAAAATTCTCCCCTTTATTTCCTCTTTTTCATTTTTGTGTATGAAGGCCTCCTTCCATGGCAATTACTTGAACTGATGTCATCTCTGTTCAGAGTGGTTAATCTCAAGTGGGTTAAAACTAGATACATTGTCTTTTATTAATCAGGGTAAGAAGCCAAAGAGTAGATAGAGATATGAGATTCCCAGTTTTCTCAAGATATAAAGTGTCACACACAATCCCTCCACCACCTGAGCCCCCCTTTTTAAAGCCTTTTCTTAGTCTGCTTCTAACATTTTAATCCTTTGTTTTTCTCCTTGGGATGACTCATAATGTTGTATTAATCCCACTCTAGATACTTTAGGCCAACATCAAAGTACTCAATGGTACACAGAACTAAAAAGATATTGTAGGGATAAAAAGAAAATAAAGGAAACAAAGTACTACTAATTTCTCCTTTTTTTTTTTTTTATTAGTTGGAGGCCAATCACTTCACAACATTTCAGTGGGTTTTGTCATACATTGATATGAATCAGGCATGGATTTACACGTATTCCCCATCCCGATCCCCCCTCCCACCTCCCTCTCCACCCGATTCCTCTGGGTCTTCCCAGTGCACCAGGCCCGAGCACTTGTCTCGTGCATCCCACCTGGGCTGGTGATCTGTTTCACCATAGATAGTATACATGCTGTTCTTTTGAAATATCCCACCCTCACCTTCTCCCACAGAGTTCAAAAGTCTGTTCTGTACTTCTGTGTCTCTTTTTCTGTTCTGCATATAGGGTTATCGTTATCACCTTTCTAAATTCCATATACATGTGTCAGTATGCTGTAATGTTCTTTATCTTTCTGGCTTACTTCACTCTGTATAAGGGGCTCCAGCTTCATCCATCTCATTAGAACTGATTCAAATGAATTCTTTTTAATGGCTGAGTAATATTCCATGGTGTATATGTACCACAGCTTCCTTATCCATTCGTCTGCTGATGGGCATCTAGGTTGCTTCCATGTCCTGGCTATTATAAACAGTGCTGCGATGAACATTGGGGTGCACGTGTCTCTTTCAGATCTGGTTTCCTCAGTGTGTATGCCCAGAAGTGGGATTGCTGGGTCATATGGCAGTTCTATTTCCAGTTTTTTAAGAAATCTCCACACTGTTTTCCATAGCGGCTGTACTAGTTTGCATTCCCACCAACAGTGTAATAGGGTTCCCTTTTCTCCACACCCTCTCCAGCATTTATTGCTTGTAGAGTTTTGGATAGCAGCCATCCTGACTGGCGTGTAATGGTACCTCATTGTGGTTTTGATTTGCATTTCTCTAATAATGAATGATGTTGAGCATCTTTTCATGTGTTTGTTAGCCATCTGTATGTCTTCTTTGGAGATAATTTCTCCTGTTTTTAACCTCAATTAAGTTTTCTTTGTTCTAAAGACACAGTTAACTTAATCATGAGATTGGCACTATCTTGGGTTTTGGTTAAAATTCATTTTATAGTCTCTTTTAAGAGAATTCGTTCATTCATTGATAACTGTGTTCACAACTCACTCCAGTACTCTTGCCTGGAAAATCCCATGGACAGAGCAGCCTGCTAGGCTGCAGTCCATAGGGTTGCAAAGAGTCGGACACGACTGAGCAACTTCACTTTTCACTTTCACTTTATGTGAGTTGGGAAGATGCCCTCGAGAAAGAAATGGCAACCCACTCCAGTATTCTTGCCTGGGAAATCCTATGGACAAAGCAGCCTGGCAGACTACAGTCCCTGGAGTCGCAAATAGTCGGATACGACAGAGTGACTAGCACTTTCTTTTCACTTTATGTGCAAGGTTACTGTGTTAAGCCCCCAAATTGAAGCAAAGAATAACAGAACTTGAACATCTGTCCTGCTGAAGTACTCACTACTACATGGTTTGGAAAATTATAATGGTTAGGAAGATTATTATAATGACCCTTGGGCAAGTTACTAAAGTTATTAACTTAATTCTTCTACAATTCTCTAATCCTTTCTTAAAGTTCTCAACTATTATTAAAGCCTAAAGAAAAACCTGGCTTTTAGACACAGACACAAGTTCTCTTCTGATTTTATGATAGAGTAGATTAATTTACTGTGAATACTGTCAAATATACAGACTTTCTCAGGTTTTCAAAACTATTTCTACCTTTGGGAATATGTATTCAAATCTAGAGCTAATGCGTAAAAGTACCCAGATCCTGGAAAGAATAGGTTTTTCCTCTTAGCGGTCCTTAATACAAATAAACACTGCCTTAAAGGCTGCAACTGACCGCGCAGAAGCATGGCCCTGAGGACCTACCCCTCGCCCAAGGTCCGGGGTAGCGATGGAGAACTCACGGCTGCGACACCGCAGGAGCGGCCGGCAAGAGGAGCTTCCCTATATCCAAGGTAAGGGGCAGCGGCCGAGAGGAGTTTCTCCACGCCTGAGGTCAGGGGCGGCGGCCAAGAAGAGCTACCACATGCCAGAGGTCAGGGGCGGTGGCCGAGAGTAACTACCCCACCTCCAAGGAGCCACTGCTGCGCTGGCACAGGAGGGCCAAAGGAGCTACTCCACGTTCAAGGTCAGGAGGGGTGGCCGTGAGAAGATACCCCTCGTCCAAGTTAAGGAGCAGCAGCTGCGCTTTGAGAAGCATCTGTGAAGAGATACCCCACGTCCAAGGTAAGAGAAACCCAAGTAAGACGGTAGGTGTTGCAAGAGGGCATCAGAGGGCTGACACACTAAAACCATAATCACAGAAAACTAGCCAATCTGATCACAGGACCACAGTCTTGTCTAACTCAATGAAACTAAGCTATGCCATGTGGGGGTACCCAAGATGGCCAGGTCATTGTGGAGAGGTCTCACAGAATGTGGTCCACTGGAGAAGGGAATGGCAAACCACTTCAGTATTCTTGCCTTGAGAACCCCATGAACAGTATGAGAAGGCAAAATGATAGGATACTGAAAGAGGAGCTCCCCAGGTCGGTAGGTGCCCAATATGCTACTGGAGATCAGTGGAGAAATAACTCCAGAAAAAATGAAGGGATGGAGCCAAAGCAAAAACAACACCCGGTTGTGGATGGGACTGGTGATAGAAGCAAGGTCCGATGCTGTAAAGAGCAATATTGCATAGGAATCTGGAATGTTAGGTCCATGAGTCAGGCAAATTGGAACTGGTCAAACAGGAGATGGCAAGAGTGAATGTTGACATTCTAGGAATCAGCGAACTAAAATGGACTGGAATGGGGGAATTTAACTCAGATGACCATTATCTCTAGTACTGTGGGCAGGAATCCCTTAGAAGAAATGGAGTAGCCATCATGGTCAACAAAAGAGTCCAAAATGCAGTACTTGGATGCAATCTCAAAAACGACAGAATGATCTCTGTTCGTTTCCAAGGCAAACCATTCATATCACAGTAAACCAAGCCTATGCCCCAACCAGTAATGCTGAAGAAGCTGCAGTTGAACAGTTCTATGAAGACCTACAAGACCTTTTATAACTAACACCCAAAAAAGATGTCCTTTTCATTATAGGGGACTGGAATGCAAAAGTAGGAAGTCAAGAAATACCTGGAGTAACAGGCAAATTTGGCCTTGGAGTACGGAATGAAGCAGGGCAAAGGCTAATAGAGTTTTGCCAAGAGAACGCACTGGTCATACAAACACCCTCTGCCAACAACACAAGAGAAGACTCTACACATAGATATCACCAGGTGGTCAACACCAAAATCAGACTGATTATCTTCTTTGCAGACAAAGATGGAGAAGCTCTATACAGTCAGCAAAAACAAGACTGGGAGCTGACTGTGGTTCAGATCATGAACTCCTTATTGCCAAATTCAGACTTAAATTGAAGAAAGTGGGGAAAACCACTAGACCATTCAGGTATGACCTAAATCAAATCCCTTATGAATATACAGTGGAAGTGAGAAATAGATTTAAGGGACTAGATCTGATAGACAGAGTGCCTGATGAACTGTGGACAGAGGTTCATGACATTTTACAGGAGACAGGGATCAAGACCATCCCCATGGAAAAGAAATGCAAAAATGCAAAATGGTTGTCTGAGGAGGCCTTACAAATAGCTGTGAAAAGAAGAGAAGCGAAAAGCAAAGGAGAAAAGGAAAGATAATCCCATTTGAATGCAGAGTTCGAAAGAATAGCCAGGAGAGATAAGAAAGCCTTCCTCAGGGACCAATGCAAAGAAATAGAGGAAAACAAAAGAATGGGAAAGACTAGGGATCTCTTCAAGAAAATTAGAGATACCAAGGGAACATTTCATGCAAAGATAGGCACAATAAAGGACAGAAATGGTATGGACTTAACAGAAACAGAAGATATTAAGAAGAGGTGGCAAGAAGACACAGAAGAACTGTACAAAAAAGATCTTCATGACCCAGATAATCACAATGGTGTGATCACTCACCTAGAGCCAGACATCCTGGAATGTGGAAGTCAAGTGGGCCTTAGGAAGCATCACTACGAACAAAGCTAGTGGAAGTGATGGAATTCCAGTTAAGCTATTTCAAATCCTGAAAGATGATGCTGTGAAAGTGCTGCACTCAATATGCCAGCAAATTTGGAAAACTCAGCAGTGGCCATAGGACTGGAAAAGGTCAGTTTTCATTCCAATCCCAAAGAAAGGCAATGCCAAAGAATGCTCAGACTACCACACAATTGCACTCATCTTACACGCTAGTTAAGTAATGCTCAAAATTCTCCAAGCCAGGCTTCAGCAATATGTGAACCGAGAACTTCCAGATGTTCAAGTTGGTTTTAGAAAAGGCAGAGGAACCAGAGATCAAATTGCCAATACCCGCTGGATCATCGAAAAAGCAACAGAGTTCCAGAAAAACATCTATTTCTGTTTTATTGACTATGCCAAAGCCTTTGACTGTGTGGATCACAATAAACTGTGGAAAATTCTGAAAGAGATGGGAATACCAGACCACCTGACTGGCCTCTTGAGAAACCTGTATGCAGGTCAGGAAGCAACAGTTAGAACTGGACATGGAACAGACTGGTTCCAAATAGGAAAAGGAGTACGTCAAGGCTGTATATTGTCACCCTGCTTATTTAACTTATATGCAGAGTACATCATGAGAAACGCTGGGCTGGAAGAAGCACAAACTGGAATCAAGATTGCCGGGAGAAATATTAATAATCTCAGATATGCAGATGACACCACCCTTATGGCAGCAAGTGAAGAGGAACTAAAAAGCCTCTTGATGAAAGTGAAAGAGGAGAGTGAAAAAGTTGGCTTAAAGCTCAACATTCAGAAAACTAAGATCATGGCATCTGGTCTCATTACCTCATGGGAAACAGATGGGGAGACAGTGGAAACAGTGTCAGACTTCATTTTCTTGGGCTCCAAAATCACTGCAGATGGTGATCGCAGCCATGAAATTAAAAGATGCTTAACTCCTTGGAAGGAAAGTTATGACCAACCTAGATAGCATATTAAAAAGCAGAGAGATTACTTTGACAAAAAAGGTCCATCTAGTCAAGGCTATGGTTTTTCCAGTGGTCATATATGATGTGAGAGTTGGACTGTGAAGAAAGCTGAGCACTGAAAAATTGATTCTTTTGAACTATGGTGTTGGAGAAGAGTCTTGAGAGCCCCTTGGACTGCAAGGAGATCCAACCAGTCCATCCTAAAGGAGATCAGTCCTGGGTGTTCATTGGAAGGACTGATGCTGAAGCTGAAACTCCAATACTTCGGCCACCTCATGCGAAAACTTGACTCACTGGAAAAGACCCTGATGCTGGGAGGGATTGAGGGCAGGAGGAGAAGGGGACGACAGAGGATGAAATGGTTGGATGGCATCACCGACTGGATGGGCATGAGTTTGAGTAGACTCCGGGAGTTTGTGATGGACAGGGACGCCTGGCGTGTTGCAATTCTGGGGTCACAAAGAGTTGCACATGACTGAGCGACTGAACTAAACTGAACTGAACTGAAAGGCTTAGAGATTGTGTGAGGCAGACAATGTCATTCTGAAATACCTTACTACTCTACACTCATATCTATAGTTTAAAAGCTCTATGCTGTGACCTCTACTGCTATGGGTTTAGATTAAAGTTAACATAGGTAACAATGTTTCTTTGAAGGCTAAAAACCACTGCATTGGCAAACTGAGGTAGAAAAGAATCCAGTTGGCTAAGGTTCTTCAAGAACTTACATATTTCAAAGAAGGCTTCCATTGGAGGTTCATATTATATCTATGGTCATGTTCCTAAGGCCACACTCTTAATTTTAAAATATTCTCCAGAAGTAAAGCAATCACTTTCATACTTTCTATATCATATTACTCAATTGTTTCCAGATTTTTCTTTCACTTACTCAAATATATACTGAGTAATTACTGTATGCCAGGTATTCCATAGGTACTGATGATATAGTTATAAGGCAAAGTTACTGACCTTAAATTTACACAGCAGGAATATAATTTAAGTAACTGCTTATTAATAAAATATCACAAATTATTTTCACATGCCTTTCTATAAGTAAAGTTGAACTGAGAATGGGAAATACACACAATATAATAAATATATAGTACTACATGAGGACTACCACTTCAAAAAACATCATAAATAATATATGATTTGGGAACTGAGGTATCTGTTCACTCCTCCATATACTGTTCTCAATATGACTAATTTGGCTATTATCAGTATAGTATGAATAAGCACAGTAACAATGTGTTATTAAATTTGGTGCAGGGAAACATTCAGAACTCTGTGCAACCCTGGGACTAATCTAAAGATTCCAGCTGTCTATGGCAGATCCATGGGTAGGCAGTTTCCATGGGCCAAGTGAAGCAAGGAAATGGGTGAGAATCAGGGAAAAGCCGTGCCCTCCAGTGACCAGCAGCCTGTGGCTACAATAGCTATTGCCTGGTGAAACAGAAGTAGTCCGGCAGGAGTGGGCTGAAACTCAAGAAGGCAGTTGTTTATTGATTACAGGGTTTCAGCTCCTATTTTATCTCTTTTAAACAGCAGCTTCCCCATAAGCTTCATGGTAGAAGGTTTAGAAAGTCAAAGACACTAACCCTCTTCTTCACCATAAATCCTGTCTAGGCCTAAGTACTAGATCTCAGAAGAATTTTATATTTCCTTTGTTTCACTTAATTAACAGCAGTCTTCCAATTTACCCATATTGTTTCCCCCTCTTAAATATGCTTTCAAACAATATTACAGCTATACTTTCTGCAAAGAATGAGAGTGTAAGCAAAGTAGGGAAACTGTTAAATAACACAAGATGAAGGTATTTAAAAATTGGGATTCATGTTTTTCCCTGCACATGCCATTATCAGTTATACCACTTATTGCACTGTCTATTGTCTTCATGAAAATAACTGAAAAATTAAAATAATACTGTGATAAGGAGCTTAGTTATCAGTCTTAGTACAATGGAGGCAAAGATAAAATTCATTAAACCTGCTTAAAGCTGTGAATTTTCAACCTCCCAGTTTCATACTTAACTGGGCATGCAACAGAAAAGCTAAAATTAAACTGTGTACTCAATTTTATAATTATTAAAGAACATGTAAAACATACTGGAAATATATTATCATCAATGCTAATTAAAACATGAGGTATAATTATCTTATCTTTTAAGGGAATGGAAATGAAAGATCTCTTACAACTTTCCAACTTTCTCATATGAATACACTTGACTCTTTTGAAAAGGAATTATCTGCCCACAAAGAGTTTTTAAGTGTCTGCAGGTCCAATGCCATTGAGCACACTGAGAGTCTAAGTGAAATTAAATCTGTCCCACCTCTTTTCCCTTGCTCCTGTGTATTATTTTGATGTATCAAAACTTTGAAAAGAAATTAACACTCCTCCTTGGATAAATCATAAAACAGGGTATACTGATTCTGAAAAGCACAATATCTGTTTTTCCTATACTCAGCAAAAAAGAACCGAATTTAAATTAAAATGCTAATAAGCCAACTACTGTGGTGACTTCATACTGTTAATATTTAAAAATAAGACATGAAAAACAATGGCTTTGCTCTGGGAACACCCTATACTTTCCAACTACCAAGTAAACAACCAAGAGTAATAAATACAGAAATATGAAGTTGAAGAAGTAAACTAAGCCACCTACTACTTTTACATACATTTACCTCCCTTGGTATTATGCTATGTTTTTTAAAACCTTACTTTTCCATGTTATCTAGCATTGAGTTAGAAATACAGTATCATTTAGTAAATATTACTTTTTTGAATGACTGAAAATATACCTGCTTAAGTGTTCTGGTTGCTGGAGCTACTTTATACTTCACCCTACTGGTCACTAGTTTTGCCTTTCAAATAGAGACTTTTGGACTGTGTGTAACAAAGTAAAAATTACAGTGCAAATTGAAGGTCAAACATTCCACCAGTTAAAATTTGTCTTAGCTGACTTTCCCTCTTGATAACTGGCTATGATGCTTCTAAATAAGACAATGAAGAATCCAACTATGTTCAATATAACTTATCATGAAACGTACTTTACTTATCTGAAATCTCTGAAAATCACTATTATATGTTTAACAGTTAAAATCTGCAGAGTACTCTCCATGACTTACCACAGAAATATTCTGACATTTTCATATCAAAATGCTATGACAAAGAATGAGTTACACTTATCAAAATGCAAGTGATTTAAAAATGGCAAAGAAAACATAAGTACCATCACCCTCCAACACTCCATATAAAATTATTAAATAAAAAAAATTAGTAAATGTTTTCTAAGATTCAATGCCAAAAGAGCAAGTTATTCTAATTAACTAGAAAAGACGGCATTAACCAACAAAAAATCCATTCTCTGAGTGTAATCAGTGATTTTAAAAATTTTGGACCAGAAAGACTTATCTACAAAAGGAGAGGGGATAAGAACAAAGCTTTCAAGTAAAGCATTTCTTCTGGAGAAGTACTATAGAGGGGATTTTTATTAAGAAAGTGGTTCTCCTGGAGATAAGGGGTGATGATTTAAAATTGCAGCAGAAACAACACAATTTACTCTTCAACCCACTCAATTCTATATATATACATATGCCTTCTGTTCCATAACTTTAGCCAATTGCCAGCATCTCTCCATTCTCTAATTTAGTTAATGCTGTTGTATTAGCATAAAAAAGAAATTCAGTTAAATTCTATTTAGGTGATTCAAGATAATAAAAAAAATTATAGACTTAACAAATACAAAATAATACATGTGTTGTAGTCATTTGGGGAAACTCCTGAATTTCCTGAAAGACATTATCCTATCTTAACCTTTTCACTTGCTACCATGGTTCTCTTAAGAGAAGAACATCTTCTCAATCTGTGTCCAATTAATGATTATCTTTAATTGGATAATCCATACTGAACTATTATGTTCATAATAGTTTTCTTTTCATTCCTATTATACATAAGCACTATCTAAAGTTACACAACTAAGGTTTCTCTCTTTCTTTCTCTCCTTCTACTTTACAGTTTTTCTCCAGACTGATTCAGGTGATATTCTGTATATCCAGATGATATCACGTACTTCCAACAGTCAAAATAATCCCAGATGCAGATTATATTTCTATATCTATTTTCTGATTTTTAAAATTTTTTATTAGCCTGAGACTCACATTTTCAATAATATGCAAGATAATAATAACAAATATATGCTGTTGAATTCATTTATTTAACTTAACAAGTATCTATTGAGGACCCTGTATGTGTTGGCACTATGCTAGGAGCTGAGTTGCAAGGCAGATGTGGACCTTACCGTCACAGGGTTTACAAAGTGGCCTAAGAAGAAAGATAAACCATAAATAGAATAAGAAAAATACAATGTGTTGGAGCAGGGGTTTTCAAACTTTTTGGTCTCAAAATCCCTTTCCACTCTTAAGAGTTACTAAAGATCTCAAAGAACTTTTGTTCATACAGGTTATATCAATTGATATTTACTGTATAAAAACAAGCTGAGAAAAAAAATTTTTATTTAAAAAACAGCAAAAATAAAAATCATCATAGGTTAACATACATAGTATTTTTTAAAAAAAATTCTACTTTCCAAAATAAAAGCGTTAATAAGAAAAGTGACATTGTTTAACATTTTTTATTGTTGTTGTTGCAAATCTGGCTAAATAGATAATAGCTTAATCATGCCATGATGTTTTAGTTTGCTTTTTGTGTACTTCCCATTTCATCATATGACATAATAGAAAGATAATTACTCAAGAGTTAAGTTAAATACAATTTATAATTTTTATTTTCTCATCACCAACAATCTTAAATTGAAACTGGCCTTTTTTTAAAAAAAACTGTGGGTCCATGATGAGGAATACAATGACTATTAATATAACTTGGTTTCACTGCCTTGATCATGCTTAGATGCCAGAAACTTTATCTACCACTGCTTCTGAACTATCAGTACAAAAGCAACATAGTAAAAAAGGCAAATAATATTTTAAAATTAATATGAAATACTTTGAACTCACAGACCTCCCCAAAAGGACCTCAGAGACTCCCAGAGATCCATGGATCATACTTTGAGATCTGCTGTTAGAGAAGGATGTAGCTTTGTAGATGATACCGAACCTAGGAGTAAAGGAAGTTCTTCCTCAGAGTGTTGAATGTTTAAAACTATGTAAGGATTAAAAGGAAATTATGCAGGTGAAGGGGTTGAATGCTGGCTTGTGAGAGGGATGTTCTAGGCAGGAGGAAAAACACCAGGCAGAAGCGAGAATTTTATATGAATAAAAGGAAGATCAGTATTATTGAGTCGTATAGTTAAAAAGAAAAGGTACTAAGCAAATGAGGGATGCAAAGGTCAATAATGAAGGATTTTTTTTACGTTATGCTAAGGAAACTGCATTTTATCTTAGAGCAAAAGAAAATCCCTGAATGGTTAGGAGAGTTTGCCAAGTGAGCATCAGGTTTATGTTTCAGATAAAATTCTCAGGTTGAACTGCGGAGAAAGAATTGCAGTAAAACTGGAAATGGGAGTCTATTGTAATTGCCCTGGTGGGAGAAGAGGACACAGAGGGGTAGGCAGACTGAAATGATATTGATAACTTGGAAACAATAATAGGACTTGGTGATAAACTAGATGTGGGAGAGACAGGGAAGGAGTCAAGAATAAATCTTTAAGTTTCGACCTTTGGCATACAGAAGCATTTAATGAAAAAGGGAACACTGGAAGAGGAACAAATCTGGGTGATTCAGTAGTAAAGAGGAAAATATTAGCTTGCTCATGATACAAAGGTATCTCACAGGCTTTGTTACAACAATAGGTAAATAACTCCATTGAAGTAACTCATTGATACAGAGAACTGTTGTTAAACTTGCACTGTGCTGTGCTTAGTCGCTCAGTCATGTACAACTCTTTGTGACCCCATGGACTGCAGCCCACCAGGCTCCTCTGTCCATGCAGATTCTCCAGGCAAGAGTACCAGAGTGGTTTGCCCTGTCCTCCTCCAGGGGATTTTCCCCACCCAGGAATCGAACCAGGGTCTCCTTCATTGCAGGAAGAATCTTTACCAGCTGAGCTACCAGGGAAGCCTTGAGATAGTGAAGGAGTCAAGAAAAAAAATCTTTACGTTTCTCGCTTAGGCATACAAACACATTTAATGAACCAGGGAATACTGGAAGAGGAACAAATCTGGGTGATTCAGTAGAAAAGAGGAGAGTATTAGCTTGCTCATGATGTAAAGGTATCTCACAGGCAAAAACACAACCAGATAAGTTTACCAGGCACCTAGATATGTGAAGATCAGATCAGAGCTCTGAACTGGAAATACAGATTTGGTATCATCAGCATATACATGGTAACCAAAATCATGGAAATAAATTAAGCTGCCAGGGGATGATATGAAAATGAAGAGTAGAGAATATAGGAACCACATTTAAGAGGGAAAAAAGGGGATGCACTGTTGTTAGGTTGGTGAAAAAGTAATTGTGCTTTTGGATGAAAAAGTAATTGTGCTTTTGGACTTTGAATTTTAGATCATTATAACTAGGCTCAAACACATCTTTATTAATCAAAATAGGAACAATTAAATTACAGTCAACTAATTTTTGCCAATAAGAAATAAGTTTATTCCTACAGCATAAAAATCTGTCCTCTGGGATTCAATGAACTCTTGGAAAGCATTTTCGGGCTCCTGCTGGTTCTGGAAGCATGTTCCCTGAAAAACGTTGTCGAGATGACTGAAGAAGTGGTAGTCAGCTGATGAGAGATCAGGTGAATATGGAGGATGAGGCAAAACTTCACAGCCCCATTTGTTCAACTTTTGAAGCACTGGTTGTTGTCAGGCGGTTGGGCATGGTCATGGAGAAGAATGAGGCCCTTTTTGTTGACCAAAGCTGGCTGCAAGCTTTGCAGTTTTCGGTGCATCTCATTGATTTGCTAAACAACTTCTCAGATGTAATTGTTTCGCCGGGATTCAGAAAGCTGCAGTGAGTCACATGGGCAGGAGACCACTACACAATGACCCTGATCTTTTTTTGGTACAAGTTTAGCTTTGGGAAGGGATTTGGAGCTTCTTCTCGGTCTGATGACTGAGCTGGTTGTTGCTGGTTGTATAAAATCCACTTTTCATTGCACGTCACAATCCGATCTTTGTTGCTGCACAGAATAAGAGAAGATGACACTTCAAAATGACAACTTTTTTGATTTGTAGTCAGCTCATGAGGTACCCACTTATCAAGCTTTTTCACATTTCCAATTTGCTTCAAATGAGGAATGACTCTAGAAAGGTTGACGCTGAGTTCTTGGGCAACCTCTCATGTAGTTGTAAGATCAGCTTCGATGATCCTCTCAATTGGTTGTTGTCAATTTCCAGTAGATGACCACTACGCTTCTCATCTTCAAGGCTGTCATCTCCTTTGCAAAACTTTTTGAACCACCACTGCACTGTATATTTATTCGTTAGCAGTTCCTGGGCCAAACATGCTGTTGATATTAGGAGTTGTTTCCACTGCTTTACAACCCATTTTGAACTCTAATAAGAAAATCACTGGAATTTGCTTTTTGTCTAACATCATTTCCCTAGTCTAAAATACATATAAAATAAACAGCAAGTAATAAGTCATTATCAAAAAAACATAAAGTGAGAAATGTGAATTAAAATGACATATAACACAATCACATTTATTTAAGAATGTATTCCAATATCACACAGCAAAGTTCAACAATGCAAAACCACAATTACTTTTGCACCAATCTAATATTAAGAATGGACTGATAAAAGGACATGTCCTTATATAGTACATGTATTAAGATGAAGACTCTTTTTTAAAAGATAAAGAGAAGAAATGGAAGAAGTTGATTGCTCAGTTCAATTTAGTTCAGTCGCTCAGTCGTGTCCGACTCTTTGTGACCCCATGAATCACAGCACGCCAGGCCTCCCTGTCCACCACCAACTCTTGGAGTTTACTCAAACTCATGCCCATCGAGTCGGTGATGCCATCCAGCCATCTCATCCTCTGTCGTCCCCTTCTCCTCCTGCCCCCAATCCCTCCCAGCATCAGGGTCTTTTCCAATGAGTCAACTCTTCGCATCAGGTGGCCAAAGTATTGGAGTTTCAGCTTCAGCATCAGTCCTTCCAATGAACACTCAGGACTGATCTCCTTTAGGATGGACTGGTTGGATCTTCTTGCAATCTAAGGGACTCTCAAGAGTCTTCTCCAACACCACCGTTGATTGTTAATAACCACTAAATTATCATTAAGAATTATAAAACAGGTAATAGGACATGCCTCTGCCACCCCCATAAAATGAATAACATTCACGGATATTTTAGGATGAGTTTTACTAGGTTTTTAGGTAACTCACTAGAAAATGGTAAATCGTTAGTTAAAACACCAAAGACCCTATTTTCTAAATTACTTTTCTATAATTCTACATAAGTCTAACTAGCTTTATATCTTTATTAGATCAAATTAGATTCAATTCTAATTACTAAGATAATAAAGAAATTGTTTTAGATAGTAAATCTTTAATTTACTATCTATTGAGGGCATAATATACAGAACTATAATAAAAATCTTAAACTGAGTTTAACAGAATTTGGGGGGAATGCTTTCTATCTTACCAACAGCACATTTAGTTGAAGAAGCCCTCCAAAAAGAATTTTGGGTCATCATTTTTTATACATACAGTCATATCCATTTCATCTAAGTTATCAAATTTGTGGGCATAGTTATTTATAATATTTCTACTATATTATCCTTTAACTGTCCATGGTATCAGTAGTGATAGCTTTCTTTCATTTTTAATGTTAGTAATTTGTCTTCTGTTTCTTGGTTAGTTTGACCAGAGGTTTATCAGTTTTACTGCCCTTCAAAGAACCAGCTTTCAGTTCCACTGATTTTCTCTGTGGTTTCCCTGTTTTCAGATTTCATTAGTTTCTGTTCTAATTTTCATTATTTCTTTTCCTCTTACTTTAGATCTAATTTGGTCTTGTTTTCCTAGTTTCCTAAGATAGAAGCTTACACTACTGATTTTACATCTTTCTTCTTTTCTAATATATGCATTCAATGTTAAAAATTTCCCTCTAAGCCTGCTTTCACTACAGCTCGTCAATTGTGATAAGAAGCATTTTCATTTAATCCAAAGTATCAATATTTAAAAATTTCTACCGTGACTTTTTATTTGACACATATGCTAATTAGATAGTCTACAAACATTTTGGGCCCTTCTAGCTCTCATTGTTATTGATTTATAGTTTAATTCTATTGTGGTCTGAGAGAATACCTTTTATAACTCAAATCTTTCTAAATTTGTTAAGGTGTGTTTTATAGCCCAGAATATGGTTTATTTGGTAAATGTTTTGAAAAAAACAACCAAACTTTTTAAAAGGCAGCAAAGTACTTATTTCATATCATTTACAAGTATATATGTACAAGATGAAGGAGGGTTGGGACACAGCTATCTTACTATTAGAAGGAACGGCAGTAATTGGGGCTTGGGATAAAATTCAAAAAGTAACATCTCAATTCTGAGCTATAGATGCTATTTTAAAAGTGACTCTAGCAATAATAAATTTTTGGTCTTCATAAAATGTAAGTGAAAAAAGATCAAAGGTATTTTTGCTATGTGAGAACTTATCTGAACCCAGAAATCAAAATGACTTTATTCTGGGATAAGACCAGGAAAAAGATAATCTTTGCTATCTACATTTGCAAGTAGCACAGTGATAAAGAGTCCACCTACTAATGCAGGAGACACAAGGGATGCGGGTTCAAGCCCTGGGTGGGGAAAATCCCTAGCAGGAGAAAATCCCAACCCATTCCAGTATTCTTGCCTGGAAAATTCCATGGACAGAGTAGCCTGGCTATAATCCATGGGGTCACAAAGAATCAGACACGACTGAGCACATCTACGCTTGCTATGCAAAATCACAAGTCAAAGAGATTCAGATAGCAATAAATGCATATCATCCTACAGTAATATCTAGAAATAGAGTAAACATCTGACCTTTGACTATTTCATCTACCTCTCTGAAAGTGTTATGTATAAGAGGGCAGAGATTCTCTTTGGGAAAACTGAGTATTATTTTGTACTGAGTATCACTTTATATTTAGATGCATACAGTGGTAGATTAAGATAAAATATGCAGAATGATTGTTTCAATAGCATAGGAAGAGCAGTTTACATAAAAATTTTTATACTATATGGTCTCTATTGTGTAAGAAATGAGGCCTATTAAAAGGACTGGAAAGAAATATAACCTAAATGTAACCAGAATTGAGTAATAATTTTTCCACATTTTCATACTGTGATCTTATTTCATTTGGAGTCAGAAAAATGTACAATAATTACTTTAATTCAACCTGATAAGTACAATAGAGCTATAAAAAGGTTTGCTATTGGCCAGAGTATCAATTCTTTTGAGAAGTTCAAGTTAAATTCTGAAATGGAAGATATTTCAAATATATCCTAATGTAATATAGCAATAGTTGATCAGAAAAAGGATATACTGCACTTGCAACTGCCAGTGAGACCAAGCATATACCACTAGGGAAATTCAAATAGTTCCATAATACTAGAATACAGGCTGCAATAAGAGTAAGAGGAATAGGAAGAATAAGTACAGTTGAACATACTGGGGCCAGATGCTGTATGAAATAGTTTCTAGAATGAAGAAAATCTAAACCTAGCCATCTTAGGCTAAGATGTTTCAATGCTTAACTTCAATAATTAAAACAATCAATAGTTAAACAATGACATTAATAGTTAAACAATGACATATAAACAATCATATTTCTTTTGAATACTTTAAACTATTTTTTTTCCTTTAAAATTAAACCAGAGACTGACATTTGACTACAGCAAGGGAGAGGCTGGCAAATATACTCTTCAAGAAACAACTGTAACAAAGAACACAATCATGAAAAACAACCACTTGAGGGCTCAAACATACACAAATGTGTTGCTAAATGTTAATTCATGAAAACTAGCTGAATCTTGGTTAACAACAGTGGGGATTTGTGGTGCCTTTGCCTGAAGCCACTCTCATTACCTTCACCCTTTGCTCAGTTGGTATGGAAATTCTTTGAGGAGAGGGCTGGCTGTGAAAAAGAGCAACTTCACTTCTGGAAGGGGTTAAAGGGGTTTTGAGTGAAGAGTGAAAAACACACACAGAATTAAGTATCAGACTTGGTAAGGAACAAACAGGGAATGTATGCAGCTATGCTAACTTCAGGTTGCAGTTTTGGTTGGCATGAACTGTAGCCTGGAAGGCTGGTCAGAAATTCAGAAATTCCACAAAGATTCCAGAAATGAGAGAGACACAGAAGGGCTACAGAAACTCTTCACATAGTCTTGGCTGGTTGGGAGGCTAGATGAACATATACGGGAGACCCATGAGGGCCTGACGGAAAGCAAAAGGTAAGGCAGACTTGAAAACTGCCTTAATTTTAAATATACTCCCAAATCAACACACATTCACTGGCAAAGGCTGGAGGCCTCACAGGTTTAGAGAGGTGTTTGAGCACAACTTCTGACTTACCATCAACCCCTAATCTGTCTAGACACAGTTGCAACCCTAGCAAACCAGCCTAAAAAATTAAAAATAGTAATGTACAAACTACCAGGGAAACAGATCCCACAAACTAAGTACAGGCAGACTACCAAAAAAACCATCACTACCCATCTTCCTTGAGGGAAAAATCCAAACAAGAGTTCCTATAACAAATTATCAAAAATATATTGGACAGTTTTCAACAAAACGTGATGAGACATGCAGAAAAAACAGGAAAGTGTAATCCAAATTCTAGAATAATGGCAGTAAATAGAAAGATTCTGAGTGAGCCCAAATGCTGTATTTAGCCAAGACCTCAAATCAGCTATTACAGAAATGCTCAAAAACTTCAAAGAAACCATGTTTAAAGAATTAAAGGAAAATATGACAACAATGTAACAAACAGGGTTATCTCAACAATGAAACAGAGCCTGTAATAAAGAACCATATAAAAATGCTAAGATTCATATTTTCCATATGTACCTGTTTTTTTGGTAGTCATGTAACTATATAATTTCTTTCTCTCTCTCTCTTTTTTTTTGCCACATCATGTGGAATATGGGATCTTAGTTTCCCAAACAGGGATTGAACCCATGTCCCTTGTGTAGGAAGCGCAAAGACTTAACCACTGGACCATGAGGGTAGTCCCTATAATTTCTTACACTGGTCAGTATTTTTTAAAATACTTAAGAATGAATATCTGAGGTATAAGCTGTTTAGCAACTCATTATGCTTTGTAAGCTTTGTAGTAACCTCTGAATAAAGGTAAAGATCTTTTCCTACAGAATTAATCAAACATATGTTAATTTTTTAGCGAAATTGTTTATACCTAACTGGGCTTTCCTGGTGGCTCAGATGGTAAAGAATCCACCTGCAGTGTGGGAGACCTGGGTCCAATCCCTGAGTTGAGAAGATCCCCTGGAGAAGGGCACAGCAACTCACTCCAGTATTCTTGTCTGGAGAATCCCCATGGGCAGACGAGCCTGGTGGGCTATAGTCCATGGGACTGCAAAGAATCACACGACTGAGCGACTAAGCAAAAAAAAAAAAAAAAAAGTACCCAACTAGAGAATATTTCAACATGGTATAAAATCAAAATAACCAAAGGAAATGTTATGTTGATAATCACAGGTGTGTAACTGTTTTAAGAGGCTAATTTAATTTCCATGGTTAGCCTCCAGTGTCTGTCAGGAATGTTTCTAGAATTATTTTAAGGGAGTAATAAAATATTACTTGATTCCACAAACTTATTCTGATACTACAATATATAAATAATTTTAATATTATTAGTAATTAATTGTATTGAATACACAGTGAAATACTATTTAGCCATAAAAAAGGGGGGGAATCTTGCCATTTTTAAGAATACAGATGGGCCTTGGTCATTACACTAAGTGAAGTCAGACATGAAAAGATAAATACTATATGATCTTCTATGTAGAATCAAAGAAAATCAAGCTCATAGGAACAGAAATCAGGTTTGTGATTGTCAGAGCTAAGGATTTGAAGGTAGGAGATTGGGTGAAAGGTATTTCCAATTAAGTTCTGGAGATATAATGTCCAGCATGGTGACTATAGTTAACATTACTATACTGAATATTTGATAACTGAATTAAAAGTTCTCATAAGGAAAAAAGGGTAATTAGGTGAGATAAGGTATGGTTAACTAAACTCACTCTGGTAATCCTTTTACATTATATACATATTAAATCATTTTGTTGTATGTCTTAAACAATGTTACATGTTGACTGGTGGTGGTGGTTTAGTTGCTAAGTCATGTCTTAACTCTTGCGACCTCATGGACTGTAGCCTGTCAGGCTCCTCTGTCCGTGGGGTTTCCCAGGCAAAAATACTGGAGTTGGTTTGTCTATCCTTCTCCAGGGGATCTCCCAGACCCAGGGGTTGAACCCACATTTCTCCTGCATTGCAGGTGGATTCTTTACCATTGAGCCACCACGGAAGACCCTATATGTTGATTATATCTCAATAAAACTGGGAAAATACTCATGTATTTATTAAGTAAAGTTTGTGCCTATATGCATATATATTACCAGCAGGCAGGTTTTTATATTGACAATAAAATAATGGCAATTAATTCTATTAATAATCTATCCGTTAGTCACTCAATCATGTCCAACTCTTTGCAACCCCATGGACTGTGGCCTGCCAGGCTCTCCTGTCTATGGACTTCTCCAGGCAAGAATAATGGAGTGGGTAGACATTCCCTTCTCCAGGGCATCTTCCCAACCTAGGAATCGAACCTGGGTCTCCTGCATTGTAGGCAGATTCTTTACCAGCTGAACCAGCACAGAAGCCCAATCATCATCATCATCATCATCTATCAGTTCTTTATTTGTGATTTCTTTGTATTGGACAGCCACTTTAAATTTAACTGGATTTTGCTGTTTTGATATTTTCTATTACCATAAAAATAATTATTATAACATTTAATGAATGATTCTTTCTCATTTTTAGTAAGACCAGTCTATGCTATGGAACTATTAGTTTCCCAGATGTCCCTTCAAAGTTTACGCTACTTTCCTGTGTAACAGTATTACAAATTTACATTTCTCAAGCTAACACTGCCAGAGAAGCAAACTGCCCACTCCCTGTTGTAAACCATTATCTTACATTATTAGCACAGAGGTACTTACTCAGTTATAAACTCAGGGTTTGTAAAGCTGAGGTTGGTTAAAGGACCTTCAAGTTTAGAAGATTCGTGCGTGTTTAAGGCTGGAGTGGTCTTAGTGCCGAGTACAGCTCTTTTCTCATCTTTTTCAAGTGCTTTTCTCTTCCCACCATTTTGGAAATATTCTCTGCACACACTACAAAATAAAGTTATATTTTAAACAATAGGTATGGATGTAAAATTAAAATGGACAAATACTATCCTTTATTAATAAAAATGGGAAATTTTTAAATTATAGTTTCACATTTTTAAAATGTCACAGAGGTTAAGTTTGAGTACCTATAGCACTTTCAAATTTTTTAAATTACCATACAACAAAGCATGATCATAGATTATGTTTAATAAATTAGAAGTGTTTACCCAGAAGCATAATACCTATATGTTTTGCTGAACTTTATTCTTACCTAAAACATAAGCTCCTCCAGAAAAGCTTAGATAACTCTGCTATACAGTGACACATTCAAAAAGAACAGTAGTCACAGTTAATTCTGAGCCAGCTCTGCTGGTAGCACAGCTGTTTTTCAGATCCCTCCTAGTTTATAAAAACAAAGTCACAAAATCAGGTTGCCAACATAGAAAGAAGAGCATAAAAATCTAGGTCAGGTAAAAATAGTATCATATTGTAAAGGTATGCATTCAGAAAGATCAAAGGTTTAAATATAATAGTGATTTTTATAATACCTGGAAATTATTCCTACCCATCAAGAGACCATTACTGTTTGTCCCAATTTTTATAATATAAATGAATATTAAAATGCAGATTTTTCAAGATATATTGGAAAATATAAGCCCATTATCAGGTTGTTATCTAGAATCAGACACTAATGACTGGTATTAACATTAAATATTAAACGATTTTCTTCATACCTAATACAATTTTGGAGACGGAAATGGCAACCCACTCCAGTATTCCTGCTTGGAGAATCCCGTGGACAGAGGAGCGTGGTGGGCTACTGTCCACGGGGTCGTAAAGAGTTAGACACGACTGAGTGACTAATACACAATACAGTTTTAGTATGAATATAGTAGGGTACCATGCCTGGGTATGTAACAAGGCAATAAATATGAACCACAGAATCAACTCAAGATATTCACTAGCTATTAAAGACAAGAAACTTAAAGGAAAAAAAGACTGCTGTGATCTGCCTCTGGCCCTTGAGCTTATTACATGACAGGAGACACACAATTAAACAATTAACTGATATACTTATCAAAGTTTAAAGTGAATGTGAATGGAAGCTAAACAAATCTTTCTTTACAGAGTCTTAAAGGTGGCTCAGACGGTAAAGCATCTGCCTACAATGCTGGAGACCGGGGTTCAATCCCTGGGTCGGGAAGATCCCCTGGAGAAGGAAATGGCAACCCACTCCAGTATTCTTGCCTGGACAGGCTACAGTCCATGGGGTTGCAAAGAGTCAGACATGACTGAGCAACTTCATTTCACTTCACTTCAAACCATTATTACTCCATAGCTCATTCTCTGAACAAAGATGGACTACTTTAGTCCACAGACACTGCCTGGTACAGTTCCATAAACACATGGCTAGAGAAGAACTGAAAAAGTACTTTAAAACTAATTTTTGCAAGTACAACTATGGCGTCTAAGCAAACAGTGCCCATTTCTCCTCACACTTAAAAAAATACTATTAGCTCAATTTCAGTTTGCCTAAATATCTACTAAAGATGTCTTCAACTGATCCTATGGAGATTTAATTTTAACTCAAATTATATACAAGAGTTGAAACTCATTTATCATTAATCAAACATTTATTAACTACCTATCATGTGCCGGGCACACAGGTGATGGGAAAGCAAATTGAAGAAGACATTGCTGCTTTCAAGGAGCTCAAACTAGTCAAGGAGACAGTTATATAATAAAGAAAATACAATTTATAAATACCTATCATTCAGTCTAAAATCAGTAGTATAAAAGCTGATTTTAGGAAGATGAGTAGGAATAAATCAGGCTAGGAAGAATGGTAGCTAAGGAGGAAAGTCCTTTCCTGGTAGAGAACAGCATGAGCAAAGTCAAGGAAGAGAAAAGCATCATGGATTCTGCAGAGACAGACATCACTTCAAGGCATGTGAAATTTAAAGTGCCAGGCACAGAATGCACTGATGGACTCATAAATGAAAAGGCCAAAGAGAGGAATGATAGCCAGGTGACACTTGGAAAGATAAGCAAACTTCAGATCATGAAAGACTGACAGGCCAATGTAGGAATGTGGGCTTTAGAAATCTAACCTAATGACAGAAGTGATCTACTGGTTTCTTGGAGTGGGGGGTGAGGCTGACTACAAAGGTATATATTAGAGCTTTTCAGAGTGATGGAGAAGTTTTATATCTTGACATGGTGGTGGTACGTAAGTGTAAACAACTGTCAGCACTCACTGAACTGTACACTAAAATGGGTGTATTTTATTATATGTTAATTAAACCTCTGCAGGGTTAATTAAATACAGCCTTAAAACCTTGGAATTAATACTAAAAATAATACCTTTATCATATACACAAGGGTAAAAAGATTGCTTACCTTTCTATCAGGTGGAACCATACAGAATTGCTGATATTCAATAGTTCTTGATCCACAAACACTGCAAAACTGAGCCAAATTTATATGGCTCAGTCTCATAATTACCTAGAAGCTGGACTGCAAAATACTTAAAGGGCTAGGATTCCAGATACTCACAGGATAATAACCACTATCTAAATACCAATCTCCATACACAAGTTCCAAAAAATATACAAATCATTAGGATAAGAGCACACACAGCTCATACCTATGGCATAACTAGGAAATAGGAATAGTACCTAATTATATATGTAATTTGGAGATAGAAATCTGAGGCCAACTGAGTTGGCTTTGGAATTATCCAACTACAGAGTCAGATGAGGACTATGTAAAAGAGGAAGGTGCAATAATGTATCTCAATAATGCTGAAACTGGATCAGTTCAGTTCAGTTCAGTCGCTCAGTCGTGTCCGACTCTTTGCAACCCCATGAACCACAGCACGCCAGGCCTCCCTGTCCATCACCAACTCCCAGAGTCCACCCAAACCCATGTCCATCGAGTCGGTGATGCCATCCAACCATCTCATCCTGTCGTCCCCTTCTCCTCCTGCCCTCAATCTTTCCCAGCATCAGGGTCTTTTCCAATGTCAGTTCTTCGCATCAGGTGGTCAAAGTATTGGAGTTTCAGCTTCAGCATCAGTTCTTCCAGTGAATATTCAGGACTGATCTCCTTTAGGATGGACTGGCTGGATCTCCTTGCAGTCCAAGGGACTCTCAAGAGTTTCCTCCAACACCACAGTTCAAAAGCATGAAACTCGATACTGAATACCAAAAATGAACCTAGACACAGACAATACAACCTTCACAAAATTAACTCCAAATGGATTACAGACCTAAATGTAAAACACAAAACTATAAAACTCTTCAGAGAGTTTTGTAAATTTCCAGGAGAAAATCTAGATGACTTTGGATGTTGTATCTAAAAAGTCATGGTCAAATGCAAGTCACAATCTATAAAAGAAAAAAACTGAGAAGCTAGACTTCACTAAAATAAAAAAACTTCTGCTCTGCAAAAGACAACGCCAAGAGAATGAGAAGACAAGTCATAGACTAGAAAAAAATATCTGCAAAAGATATATCTAATAAAAAAAAGATATATCTAATAAAAGACTGTTATCCAAAATATACAAAGAATTCTTGAAACTCAACATTAAGAACATAAACAACCTGATTAAAAAATGGGCAAAAGACCTAAACGGACACCACAGTAAAGAAGGTATATAAATTTCAAATAAGCTTAAGAGAAGATGCTCCATGTCATATATCATTGGAGAAATAAATGCAAATTAAAATAGCAATGAGATACAATACTTTATTAGAATGACCAAAATCCAGAACACTAACAACACCGAATGGTGGTGAAGATGTGGAACAAAACTCTCATTCACTGCTAGTGGGAACGCAAAACAGTACCGTCACTTTGGAAGACAGTCGGTAGCTTCTTACAAAACTAAATATATTCTTCCCATATAATCCAGCAATTGGGTTTTGTGGTATTTACCAAAAAAGGAACACTTATTTCCACACAACACCCTGCACATGAGTGTTTATAGCATTTATTCATAACTGCCAAAATATGCAAGCAAACAAGATCTCCTTCAGTTGTTGAGGTTCAGTTCCTAAGTCATGTATGGTTGCAACCCCACAGACTATAGCATGCCAGGCTCCTCTGTCGTCCATTATCTCACAGAGTTTGTTCAAATTCATGTCCATTATTCAGCGATGCTGTCTAATCATCTCATCTTCTATCACCCCCTTCTCCCTTTGCCTTCAATCTTTCCCAGCATCAGGGTCTTTTCCAATGAGTTGGCTCTTTGCATCAGGTGGTCAAAGTATTGGAGCTTCAGCAACAATCCTTCCAATGAATATTCAGGGTTGATTTTCTTTAGGATTCCCTGGTTTTATTGCCCTGCAATACAAGGGACTCAAGAATCTTCTCTAACACCATAATTTGAAAGCAACAATTCTTTAGTGCTCAGCCTTCTTTATGGACCAACTCTCGTATCCATGTATGACTACCGGAAAAAACATAGCTTTCTCTATTCCAACCTTTGTCAGCAAAGTGATATCTCTGCTTTTTAATACACTGTCTAGGTTTGTCATAGCTTTTCTTCCAAGGAATAAGCGTCTTTTAATTTCATGGCTGCAGTCACTGTCTGTAGTGATCTTAGTTTTTTGAATGCTGAGTTTCAAGCCAGCCTTTTCACTCTCCTTCTTTTACCCTCATTAAGAGACTCTGGTTCCTCTTCACTTTCTGCCATTAGAGTGGTACCATCTGTATATCTGAGGTTGCTGATACTTCTCCTAGCAATCTTGATTCCAGCTTGTTGATTCTTTCAGCCCATACATCAGTATATCTTATGATGTACTCTGCACAGGAGTTAAATAAGCAGAATGACAACTACAGCCTTGTGGTACTCCTTTTCCAATTTTAAACCAGTCATTGTTTCATGTCTGGTTCTAACTATTGCTTCTTGACCTGCATGCAGGTTTCTCAGGAGACAGGTAAGGTGGTCTGGTATTCCCATCACTTTAAGAATTTTCCATAGTTTGCTGTGATCCATACAAGGGCTTTAGTGTAGTCAATGAAGTAGAAGTAGATGTTTTTCTGGAACTCCCTTGCTTTCTTCATTATCACCGAATGTTGGCAATTGATCTCTGGTTCCTCTGTCTCTTCAATATCCTTCTGTAGCTGACTGGATAAACAAGCTGTGGTTCACCTAGACAATGGAAATACTATTCACCACTAAAAAGAAATAAGCTATCAAGCCAACAAAGACATGGTGGAACCGTAAATGCATATTATTAAAGGAAAGATGTCAATATGAAAAGATTAAATACTGTAATTCCAAATATATACATTGTAGAGAAGGCAGAACTATGGAGACAGCAAAAAAAAAACTAAGTGGTTGTTCGGGGAGGGGGAGAATGGCAGTAGAATGAATTAAGAGCTGGCGCACAGAGGATTTTTAGGGCAATGAATTATTCCGTATGATACTATAATGATAGATACTTATCACCACATTTTTGTCAAAACCCATAAAATATATAACACCAAAAGTGAACCCTGATATAAACTATGAACTTTGGATTATAATGATGTGTCCGTGTGGGTTCATCAACTGTAACAAAGGTAGCACTATATGTGGATTGTTGATAGCGGTGTGACTGCCCATATGTGGGGGCAGGGTGTATATGGGAACTACTTGAATTTTCTGTTCAATTTTGCTGTGAACCTAAAACTGCTTGAAAACAAAATCAAGACTATTTGAAAGGGAAAAAAAAATGAACACAGAACAGATATCATTTGCCTCCTGACAGTACCCTGACAAGGATACAATGTCACCAATGTGACATTCTTACTGGTAATAAGCTTAATTTGAACCTAATTACAAAGAAACAACCACAGAAATCCAAACTGAGGGACAGTCTGTAATTTGACTTTACAAAATGTCCATGTCATAAAACACCAAAAAAGAAAAAAATCCCAAACAACCCAAAACCCTAGAGAATTTTTCCTAGATTAAAGAAGAGCACATGGGTAACAACCAAGTGTTCCTGAATTATTCAGGAACAAAAGTACTGTGATTTCTACAATTGACTTGCAAATGGCTCAATACAGTGAAGGGGAAAGGAGACAGAATAGTGGAGGTGGGGAGAAAAAGAGAAAAAAGATACAAAATGAGACTAAAATAGCCCAACATTTTTTTCAAAACAGAAGGGAACAAAGTGAGTCAAAGGTTTTATATCTAGCCAAGCTATGCATCTTGTAACAAAACTATAAAAAAAAAAAAGCTTTTGGTATGTAATAACTCATATAATATCATAATTATAAGATGTTTTGAAAGGATGAGCTTCATCTATGACTTCAGAGATGTTGGTGAAAAGGCTGGAGGCAAATAAAAAGCATTAAATGAATTTAAAAAGATAGTTTATAAGGCTGAAGGCCACAATTCCCAACAAAGCAATGTCTATGTATCATAGCAGCCATCTTTACAAAGAAGAAACTCCATGAAATGCACGGAGAAACAGATACAACTAAAACAGGAACTTTAAACACACCACTGAGGTATTCTCATTTTTGCTGGTGGAATTAAATGATATAACTTCTATGGAGGATGATGTGGCAATATCCAACAAAATCACATATGTATTCATTCTCTTACTCTGCAATTCCACATTTACAAAGATACACTGTCAAAAATACAAAATGAATATGCACAAGGCTATTCATTACAGCACTATTTGTAACAGAAAAAGCTTGTAAATAACATAAGATGAGTAAGATATCTATATACTGGTGATAGTCAACTTATGTGCCAACTTGACTGGACTACGAGGTGCCTACATATCTGTCAAACATTCTGGGTGTTTCTGCAAGGATGCTTCTAGACAAGACGAACACTAAGTGGGCAGACTGAATACAGATTTCTTTTTCATAAGGTTAGCTGCATCCAATCACGTAAAGGTCTGCATAAAGGAAAAACACTGACCCTCCCCAGAGCATGAGCTGCTTCTTGCCAAACTGCCTTTGGGCTGGAACATTGAATTTTTCCTGCCTTCAGACTCAAACTGAAACAGCGGCTCTTCCTGGGTCTCGAGCCTGCTGGCCTTAGAATTGGAATTATATCATTGGTTTGGTTCTCCTGGGTCTCTGGCATGTCAACTCATCCTGCAGATCTTGGGACTTGTCAGCCTTCATAAACACGAGCCGATTCTCTGGAGAATCCTCAATACAACATCAAATAAGAGTGATCTCCGTGACATACTATTAAGTAAAAACGAAAGGTACAAAAGAGAGTACATGACCTGTACCATTTGCAGAGATAAGACAGGGTGGGTCCATGTGTACACATTGTGCGAATTTGCTAATTTCTGCAAAAAGGAGAAAAAAGAAACAAAACGGAAGGGAGCCTCTTCTGAGTATACCTTTTTTTGTAAAGTTTTGACTTTTGAATCATGTAAATGCCTTATATTTCGCCAAGTTAAAAGAAAATAAGAAAAAACCCCATAAAATAAAGTGAAACTAACTGCATAGTAAATTGGTAACATAACCATAAACAAAAGAACTGTTTAAAGTAACTTTCAAACAGAGTATACACAGTATTCTGACTTTTAGTAAGCTATGTTCTAAAGACAAAAGAACTAACTGCAAAGAAATCTTAAACTTCACTCAGCTTATTGTTAGAAATAAAACTCGTACTGTAATTTTGATACCATTTTACGTGAACTATAGAACAAAGCAAACATGTTAATGTTATTCAGAACTAAGTCCTTCAGGGTAACAGAAGAGATAAGATAAAACATAAAGAAGTTAGGCAAAAAACCTATAATGTTACATTTGAATAGAAAATATCAGTTATGAATTTAAGACTATATGTATTTTTTAACATGTTCACTGAAAAATTCTAGAAGCACACCCCAGTAGTACATCTCCTGCCCAGATCTTAATATATAATTACTATTTTCCACTACAAGAAATTAAGGCTCCTTGATTCTAGGTCTTGACTGGGAAAGTAAAGATTTATCTTGTCATAGCTACCAAGATAGTGCTCAAAGGTAATGTCAGAACACAGAAGCCAGCTTTGAAGAGTCTCCCACTGGCTAAATATGGAATAATTTAAACATACACATTCACAGACAAATCAAAGACTGATGGAAAAAGCAAATAAATAACAATCCAGGAGGCTGCAGTAATATTCCAAAAACAAACAAAATTCACCAAAAACCAAACCAAACAAAAAAAGTCACAAAAAACTCACTTGTTACAATTGCAATCAACTACTATTGAAAATTGGTAAATAAACAAAAAGAATTAGAAGTATATGTTTATTTTGACCTATTCTTTCTATAATCATTCCCTGTTCATAAAGGAAGGTTTTTTTAACAGAAGAATGACCGCTAATAAATGCAAGGAATGATATGATGAAAAAAAAAATCATTTTGCAACCCCAGATGGAGTAATTTATTTAATAAAGAAAATAAACCTGTTACTCGAAAGACTGTTGAGAGACAGCATTGATCCACAGGCCAAAAATGCCAATCTACACATTACTTGCTAATTACAAAAGGAAAACATAAGTTTACAATGGAAAGATCTAGTAGTTACCACCTTAACCAAATGGCAAAATTTAGCATCTCTAACAGTGGAATAACCTGAATAAGAACTTGCTATCGTGATGCAATATGAAGTATGCAATCCACCTAATAAATATTTTGGCAAAAATCTGAGACCTGAATCAACATTTTAGACTCAACTTTCACTTTAAAAGAAATAAAGGAGATTGAGCAAATAGTTAAATGGCACCATGAGAAAATAATCAAATAAATTCATAACAAAGACACAAAGCTAGTTTTGCATTAGGATACAGACAATCACAAGAGGCCCCTGATTGTACTATAACTAGGGGGAAAAAACCCCTATACAATCTAAAAAATAATGTATTAAAAAGAAACCAAGAGAACTGAGGATGCAAAGAGATCTAATGGAACTAAATTTCAAAAGGTGACAAGCCCTCCTAGGTGAAGTGATCCGAGGCACTTTGTGGATTTGCAGAAAGGGTGGGCGAGTGGTAGAGGATCAAGCCTTCCAAAGTAGAGGAATTTTGTCTGCTTAAAGGAAAAGCAGCTGAGCTTTCAATGGCAGCTTAGAATGATGTGACAGACTGGAAACTTTAAGAAACTCAAATGCAGAGATTGTTACTACCCATTCTCCTGCTTTCCCACTTAGGTCTTTTTGCAAGTAAGAAAAAGGTGGGGGAGAGGGGACTCACTGGAGACTTGGAGTGGGACTAAAAAGGCAAAATTCTCTGCACTCTTCCATGGGCGTCTTCCCTGATAGCTCAGTTGGTAAAGAATCTGCCTGCAATACAGGAGACTCTGGTTAGATTCCTGGGTCAGGAAGATCCCCTGGAGAAGAGATAGGCTACCCACTCCAGTATTCTTGCACTTCCCTTGTGGCTCAGCTGGTAAAGAATCCGCCTGTAATGTGGGAGACCTGGGTTCAATCCCTGGGTTGGGAAGATCCCCTGGAGAAGGGAAAGGCTACCCACTCCAGTATTCTGGCCTGGAGAATTCCATGGACTATATAGTCTGTGGGGCTGCAAAGAGTCAGACATGCTGAGCGACTTTCACTTCACTTCACTTCCACGGATGTACGTCCCAGAGTCCTGCTATACACGCAACAGGACTCACTCACTCTCAAGGCATTTAAAGCCAGAAGTGAACTGAAACTATCTAAAGAGGTAATCCAGTTTCAACCCAGCTTAACTCCTAATGAGTTCAAAGTGTTCAATCTCTCATCTCAGTTGCCTATCAGAAAAAAGCATGCCCTCTCTGGGTAAATAATATTTAAATATTTACCCCAGTCTCTTCTAAATACTAGGTTAGTATATATATTTTTATTACCAGACATACAATGAGGCAGGAAAAAATGATCCCTGACGAAAGGATAAAACGGCCAAAAGAAACAGATCCACAGATTAACTTTACGTTGGAATAAGCAGACAAGGACTTAAAATAACTATTACAAATTAAATTATATGGAGGAAAATATTAACTGATGAGATGAAAACATGGAGAACTTTAATAGAAAAATGAAATCTTTAAAGAACAGCCAAATTATTAGAGAAGAATCAAGTCTTGAAAACATCTCTCTTGGTAATAATAAAATAGAATAAAAAGCCAAAAAGAAAAATTGGTAAGGATATGTAGAATATTTGAAAAATGCCAGTAATCACTTTGAACCAACAATCAAAAAATACAGAATGTGGTATATTTTACAAATCAACTGACATTTCTTTAAAAATTCAATGTTAGGGAAAACAAAAACAAGAACCTAAAAAAATCTAACCACCAATACATGAGCCTTGATTTAGGGAAAATATTATAAAGAATGTTTTGGGGATAATACAAAAATCTGAATTTATGAACTAGATATTTTAGGAAATTAGGAAATCACTGTTGATTGTCTTAATGTATTTACAGTATTATGGTTATGGAGAAAAGGGAGATGAAATAGCATGTTATCTGCAATTTACTTTCAAATGGTTCAGGAAATGGTGTGTTTATAAGTTTCCTCTGTGTGGAGAGTTAGAAAAGGGAAATTCTTTTATTAAACATACAATTATAGCTTTATATCATGCTTTGTTTCCAACTTAAATACTTCATATTACAAATAAAATTTTACTCATTTTTAGAAGGAAATCTTAAGTATAAATTTCTTCAAGCTAAACAGTCATCAAAAATCTCAGCAGGGTAGTAATGTCAGTAAGTCTTATTTCACATATCAAATTCCTCTTAAGTTTTAAGTATAAATACTTAAAAGCAAACTTTTATCAAACCTCTCTTTAGTTCATCTTAGCTTTCAGACTGACACTGCCCTCAGAATCGTCAATAGGGAAAGGAAATACATATAACCCCAGTTAGAATGACAGATAACTCATTTCAAAATCCTATACTGTTTGAAGTCTTTTTTCACTCCCAAGTTTTAAGTTTACGGTAAAGCCACTATAACCTCTCTTGTGTTTACTTCCCACAGTAAAATCTTTTTAGTATATTTTGCCACTGTTCTTTTTTGGCAGTTTGATCTAAATTCTTATTAATGTCTGTTTTTAGCAGTTTGACCTAAAAATGACCTCTTTCAGAACACATGGAGATACAGTAACTATTGATAAAAACACAAATCTGAGGAAGAAAAAGGAAGAGTGAAGTGTGAGGCAGATTCATTATTCAGGTGGAGGGTACAAGTAAATGCTCCTGTGAGAATACCACATATCAAAGTGGTATTTGAAATAAAGTCTAAAAGCTTGCCTGAAGTACTGGAATACTAATTTAAAAACAGTGCTGCTAAGAGCAAAGAACGATGGTCTTCAGTAGTGATAGTACTGATTTCCTGATTGGATTACATTATTACTTTGTGTCACAAGGGAAATGACATGTCTCAAATCGCGTTTCTTAGCTTGAAGGAGAAAACGTACAGTCTGTAGAACAGTCAGATTTATAACCAGTTTCTGCTCTAGAAGAGGCAAAAAAAACAAAAAAACCCCAAACGTTTTAATTCCAAGCATCTAATTTCTTATGATTCTGGCTCCTTCCTTTAGTTCCCCAATTCTGTAATTCCTTGGCTCCACAATCCATTCACAATACCAATCTTTTCACTGTACCTCACCTACCTCCTATTTCCAGCTCCTTTCTTACACATCATCATGATCACCACAGTGTATACATCAGCATCGCCCCTGCTCCTCTCTTAAGTCACTACACTCGTGTGAACTTTAATCCCACTACACCATCTGTCCTCACTCTCTCCCTCTCCAAGAAAACTGTTTCACTATAACTCTGTGCCTTGATTATTGTAGTAGCTTCCTAACTGGTTTCCTTACTAACATCCTTGCCTTTTCTATAGTCTATCTTAACACTACAATTAATTCTTAAAAGATTCTTGACACATTTCTAAATGTTAATAAGAGCCTGTTACTTCTTCTTAAAACATTTAATGACTTTTGATCTCATGCAGCATAAAGGTCACTGACTTTATAATGGTCCACAAGATCCTGCAAAATCTAGCTATTTGTTATCTTACGTTCTACCACTCTTCCCTTTTCACCCTGGCGTCCTTGCTGCTTCTGAAACATGCCGGCGAGCTCCTGCCTCGAGGCCTCTGGGCTTGCTCCGGCTTGCTCTCTCACTTCCCTCATGTCTTTACGCATCACTTCAGTGAGGCCTTCTTTGCTATTTACTTTATTTTATTTACTTATTATTTTTTTTGCTTTACTTTTCTCATAGCACTCACCACTTTCTGACCTGTATATATTTAGTTTATGAATTGTTTCTTGCTTCTAACTCCCACTAGAGAGCAAGCGTTTTATCTGTTTGGTTGATTGTTGTACTTACAGTGCCTCTGATGTGACTGATACACAGTAGACAAACATTTAAGTTATTTATTAAATGAATAAATAAAAGAACTAAGTAAAATACATATTTTTATCTGGGCTATCTGTTGAAGGGATGAAATAGGAATTATTATATAATTTTTAAATGATATTAAAACAAAAATTTTGAATAAAGAATAATTGGATTGAAATATAAACCTAAAGTTACCATAAACTTATTGTCCAAGCAGAAAGATAATGTTTTGCTTTCGAGAATTCATAATTCAGTCAACATACAAATCTGTTCTCATAATTTTACCCCTTGAGAGAAATGATAAGCAGTATTCCATTTTTTGATGTTTTTAACATTAGAAGCTTTGCTATGAGAAAATAAACATTATCCAAAGTCAATATAAAAGTTGGAATACCCTGAATCATATATAAAAATTCAGAAATTGGAAACTTTTACAGATGTTTTCAACTTTAAAGAATGGAAAATATTAATTTTTACTTGAATTCAAATATAATTATCTAAAGAAATTTCTACACTATAACATGAATGATGACTCAACTGCTAATTAAATCTCGTATTTTAAATGTACCAATGCTTAAATATATTAAATGTACTTAAAGGTATACTTCTAAAAAGTTGAAACAAAAAATTTTAAGTTATATCAAAGAAAAATAATTTGATTTAAAAAGACGAATGAAATAAACCTAGAGAAAGTAAGGCAAGGGGGAGAAACTATTTAAAAGACATCATCTGTTCTAAAAATTTCTATTTTGGTACAATGAATCATATTCAGCATTACTTAGACTTAAGAATTTAAATAAGACATCAGAAACCAAAAATGTTAGTTCATAAAAACACTCACCTACAACACCATTCAATACGACCTTCGCCCTCACAAGTTTTTGCCCAATGATTATCTGCCAAATTTTTCATTGCAACAGCATATTCACAAAGAGTTTCCTCATCCTCACAATGTTCTCTCCAGATCTTATCAAAATCTCCCACTAAAAACAAGGGAAAAAAAAAAGGTTTACTTAAAATATGTCAAACTCTTAAGTTTCAGCATAATCTAAAATTATTATTTAAAGATGAATGTAAACAAAGTTATGAAGCAAAATTTCATGAAATTTAAACTTTATAAATTTTGAAGCTTTTTTATGTAAATAGATTCACCATTTTAACCATGATGATTTGATAAGCAAATAAAATTTACCATTTTAAACAGATTTGTGACACTAGATCTCTACATATTTATCAGTGTCCTATATTAAAAAGGGTTGATAGGTGAGATGGCAACATACATTAGCATGCAAGTTAAACGTTTGCATTGATATACTTGGATTTGCTCTAGGAATGCTACACTTTAAAAAATTATAATCCTAGGGCAAAATTTTGCTAGAGAAATTACCCTGGAAACCTCTCCAAGGTTTTGAGTCTATATACGATGAATAAAAATTATAAGGTGACTACATTATCTGGCCACAGCATTACTTCCATCTACTACCTTTTTCCTTTTTAATTAAATCAGTGATCATATTTAACATGAAATTTGAAATATCAATGTGAGTTCTAACAAAGGTATGAAAATGACACAGTCAAATAAATAACATTAAAACAATTACAAAGTTAAAAAAGTAAACAAAAATTATCAATGTGGCTTGAATCAATGCTCTTAGATATAATTTAGGTTCTCTTGCCACGTGTTCAAGTACAGGCAATTGTTTAGTGACACAATAAACTTAAAAACATAAATATGACAGCCAAATTTGGGGGGTGATAATTATATTCTTTCCCCAGGTGAGACAATTAGTTTCAGTAAGACTTGGGTTTTTTTTAAATAGAAAAGGAATTATAATGGCTCAAATTTAACAGTACTTATCTATTCATAATTTGCAAACCTTTATTGGTTATTTTAAGCACCCAGTTCAGCAGGTACAGAGTTGAAAACCAAACTATTAGCCTTCCAGTTTGACCAATACAGGAAAAAGCAATTAAGGGTACAAACATGCCCTCACACACACACTGCTCAGTTAAGATGAATGTGTATCAGTCTCAAACTTGGTCTGTATACTCATTTTAAACCCACAAAGGATGAAAAGCTGTCTCTTTTCTGTGTGTGATTATGTTCTTATACAGTAATATTTTCATTAATCACTAATACTTGGTAGTAATAGGGCCCTCATTTATTATACAGCAGACTGGCAATAACTGGCCATTAGAAACAATACTTGTGTAGTAACAGGGCTCTCAATTTGTTATATAGCAAACCGGCAAAAACTAGCCATTAGAAACAAACAAGCAAACATATTTTTCTAAATTCTCAAAGAAACACTCTCCAGTTTTAGTAACATCTTTCAGGTGTACTTATTTATTACGTCTCTAAGTAGGACTATAGGAAGTAAAGTCTTTGAAACAAATATACTGATTAATGATTCTTCAATATATCTATTATGCTCATAAAACTATTCCTGACTTTACTCATCAGATTTAATGTCAAATGGTTCATTAAGGTACAGATTCATTTTCAAGGTGCTTTATCTTTATTTGAAATGGATATTGTCAATTCTTTTGCAATAACACAAGAGACGACTCTACATGTGGACATCACCAAAACCAGACTGATTACATTCTTTGCAGCTGAAGATGGAGAAGCTCTGTACGGTTAGCAAAAAAAAGACCTGGAGCTGACTGTGGCTCAGATAATTAGCTCCTTATAGCAGAATTCAGGCTTAAACTAAAGAAAGTGGGGAAAACCATTAGGCCATTCAGATATGGCCTGAATCAAATCCCTTATGATTATACAGTGGAGGTGACAAATAGATTCAAGGGACTAGATCTGGTAGACAGAGTGCCTGAAGAACTATGGGCAGAGGTTCATAACACTGTATAGGAGACAGTGACCAAAACCATACCAAAGAAAAAGAAATGCTAGAGGGCAAAGTGGTTGTCTGAGGCAGCCTTACAAATAGCTGAAGAGAAAGAGAAGCAAAAAGCAAGGGAGAAAGGGAAAGATATATCCAACTGAATGCAGAGTTCCACAGAATAGCAAGAAGAGATAATAAAGCCTTCTTCAATAAAAAATGCAAAGAAATAGAGGAAAACAACAGAATGGGAAAGACTAGAGATCTTTTCAAGAAAGCTGGAGGTATCAAAAGAACAGTTCATGCAAGGATGGGCACGATAAAGGACAGAAACAGTAAGGACTTAACAGATGCAGGAGAGATTAAGAAGAGGTGGCAAGAGTACACAGAAGAATTGTATAAAAAAAGGTCTTAGTGATCTGGATAACCACGATGGTGTGGTCAACTCACCTAGAGCCAGACATTCTGGAGTGTAAAGTCAAGTAGGCCTTAGGAAACATTACTATGAACAAAGCTAGTGGACGTGATGAAATTCCAGCTGAGTGATTTCAAATCCTAAAAGATGATGCTGTTATATTGCACTCAATATGTCAGCAAATTTGGAAAACCCAGCAGTGGCCACAGGACTGGAAAAGGTCAGTTTTCACCCAAAGAAGGGTAGTGCTAAAGAATGTACAAACCACTAGACAATTGTGTTCACTTCCCATGCTAGTAAGGTTATGTTCCAAATCCTTCAAGTTAGGCTTCAGCAGTACTTGAACCGAGAACTTTCAGATGTAAAAGCTGGATTTAGCAAAGGCAGAGGTATCAGAGGTCAAATTGCCAACATTCACTGGATCATAGAGAAAGCAAGGGAATTCCAGAAAAACATCTACTTCTGCTTCATGGACTGCACGAAAGACTCTGACTGTGTGGATCACAACAAACTGAGGAAAATTCTTCAAGAGATGGGAATACCAGACCATTTAACCTGTCTCCTGAGAAATCTGTATGTCAGTCAAGAAGCAACACTTAGAACTGGACATGGAACAACTGACTGGTTCAAAACTGGGAAAGGAGTACAGCAAGGCTGTATATTCTCACCCTGTTTATTTAACTTACATGCAGAGTACATCACACGAAATGTCGGGCTGGACAAGTTACAAGCTGGAATCAAGACTCCCAGGAGAAATGTCAGCCACCTCAGATATGCAGATGATACCACTCTAATGGCAGAAAATGAAGAGGAACTAAAGAGCCTCTTGATGAGGATGAAAGAGGAGAGTGAAAAAGCTGGCTTAAAACTCAACATTCAAAAAACTGAGATCATGGCATCTGGTCCCATCACTTCACGGCAAATAGAAGAGGAAACAGCGGAAGCAGTGACAGATTTTTCTCTTCCTGGGCTCCAAAATCACTGCAAATAGTGACTGTAGCCATGAAATTAGAAGATGCTTGCTTCTTGGAAGGAAAGCTATGACAATGCCAGATAGCATATTTAAAAGTAAAGACATCGCTTTGCGGACTAAGGTCCATATAGTCAAAGCTATGATTTTTCCAGTAGTCATGTATGGATGTGACAGCTGGACCATAAAGAAGGCTGAGCACTGAAGAAGTGATGCTTTTGAACCCTGGTGCTGAAGAAGACTCTTGAGAGTTCCTTGGACAGCAAGGAGATCAAACCAGTCAATCCTAAAGGAAATCAACCCTGAATACTCATTGAAAAGACCGATGCTGAAGCTGAAGCTCCAATACTTTGGCCACCTGATGCGATGAGCCAATTCACTGGAAAAGCCTCCGATGCTGGGAAAGATTGAAGGCAAAAGGAGAAGTGAGCAGCAGAGGATGAGATGGTTAGATAGCATCATTGACTCAATGGACATAAGTTTGAGCAAACTTGAGAGATGGTGGAGAATAGGGAAGCCTGGCATGCTGCCATGGGTTCCAAAGAGTCAGACTTATCAACTAAAAAACAATTATCAATTCTAAAAGACTCTTTGTTTGAACATGTAAGTTTCACTGTTCTATGTAATGTACATATTCCAAATAAATACATAAACTTACTACATTTTCTGGTAATAGAAGTCATTCAAACCAAGGTTCTATGATCATATATGTTTGGGAAAATCTATGTTTAACTTAAAAAGATTTCCTTTTTTCAAGACTTAGTTTAGATTCTACAAAAGGTACAACTAAGGGAGCCCTAGGAAAACAGGAGTGAGGGAGTTGGGGAGAACAAGTTAAGGGAGGAGAAAATGCTAATACAAGGGTGCATTGTTGAGGCTGCGGCTGTGGACAACACAGAAGCATAGAGTGTGCCTCAGGAATTGTGCACCCAAAGGATGGGAGGCTAGAGCATTTTTTCAGTTACTATCCCCCAATAATTAAGAGTCGGAACAATCTGTGCTTCTATTCTACACTAAGGCACTGAAAAAGAGGATGCCCTTAGTGGGCTCCAGCAGTTTTGGAAAAAGCTGAAAAGCAGAAAAGAAAGCAGCATCATTAAATGGGGATTCTGTCAGGGCTAGTCCCTCTGAGCTCACAGTATCTGACCATCACACCTGAGGACCAATGTTATGTTACACACAGGAGCCACCAAAGACATCTACTATAAATTCTCTGAGTCCTTACTATGTCATTGTATACTGTGAAACTATATTCAAAATTCTCTTTAAATACTGCCAACTTTTTATGAAGTTTTAAGGCTTACAATTAATATTTGCTCCACTAAAATTTTGAGGAAGGATTCAAATTTGTCTGTAAGCCTATAAACCCAAACTGTTTGCAAACTTCAATTTAATGTTTTCACTAACATTTAGAGTCTCCAGATTCTCCAAGTATGCTGATACTGAGACTAATATGATTAATAGTATATTTAATATATAACCAAGACTAAATGCAATTGTACATACTTTTCATTTTCTTTAACAAATTTGCTGAAAAATACTCTATGTTAAATACTACAGAGAATAATAAAGTTAATGAGCAAGCACTGGCATCAAACAAAAGGGAGAAGACATGTAATAGAATGTGGTATCTGTTCTCATAGAGATATAAGCCTGACATATTCTCTATGGTTCACGTAAGCCATTCCAGACCCAGAAGTTTTAAATCATGAATTTATTCAAGTTACCAAACCCCAACCATGAGGTATAACACTATGCTGCACGTCTGGTGGTTACAAAGTTGAACAAAAAACATAGTTAGCCTTCAGTTACTAGAAAATTCCACTTTCCAGAATACCCAAGAAAACTTATTTTTAAAATAAATTAATTTATTAAAAATAGATGTTCTGCAGCTGAACCTGAAATTAATCGTTAATAAACATTTCCTGCTGCTGCTGCTGCTGCTGCTAAGTCGCTTCAGTCGTGTCCAACTCTGTGCGACCCCATAGACGACAGCCCACCAGGCTCCCCAGTCCCTGGGATTCTCCAGTGGGTTGCCATTTCCTTCTCCAGGGCATGAAAGTGGAAAGTGAAAGTGAAGTCGCTCAGTCATGTCTGACTCTTAGCGACCCCATAGACAGCAGCCCACCAGGCTCCCCCGTCCCTGGGATTCTCCAGTGGGTTGCCATTTCCTTCTCCAATGCATGAAAGTGGAAAGTGAAAGTGAAGTCGCTCAGTCATGTCTGACTCTTAGCGACCCCATGGACTGCAGCCCACCAAGCTCCTCCATCCATGGGATTTTCCAGGCGAGAGTACCGGAGTGGGTTGCCATTGCCTTCTCCAAAACATTTTCTAGTCAGACTAAAATAATAAATGTAGAGAAGACATCAGTATTCGTTTGTTCAAATACATCATTTTAAGATCAAGTTAAAGCTCTGCCAAATCTTTAAAGTCCCCTGATTGTCACATAAAATTCTAAAATAAAGTTTGCATTAACAGGACTATATATTATATCCTTTGTTTAAATGTAAAGAAAGGATATCAAGCTGGTTTTAGAAAAGGCAGAGGAACCAGAGATCAAATTGCCAACATCCGCTGGATCATCGAAAAAGCAACAGAGTTCCAGAAAAACATCTATTTCTGCTTTATTGACTATGCCAAAGCCTTTGACTGTGTGGATCACAATAAACTATGGAAAGTTCTGAAAGAGATGGGAATACCAGACCACCTGACCTGCCTCTTGAGAAACCTATATGCATGCTGGTCAGGAAGCAACAGTTAGAACTGGACATGGAACAACAGACTGGTTCCAAATAGGAAAAGGAGAATGTCAAGGCTGTATATTGTCACCCTGCTTATTTAATTTATATGCAGGGTACATCATGAGAAACTCTGGGCTGGAAACAGCACAAGCTGGAATCAAGATTGCCAGGAGAAATATCAATAACCTCAGATATGCAGATGACACCACCCTTATGGCAGAAAGTAAAGAGGAACTAAAAAGCCTCTTGATGAAAGTGAAAGAGGAGAGTGAAAAAGTTGGCTTAAAGCTCAACATTCAGAAAACTAAGATAATGGCATCTGGTTCCATCACTTCATGGGAAATAGATGGGGAAACAGTGGCTGTCTTTATTTTTCTGGGCTCCAAAATCACTGCAGATGGTGATTGCAGCCATGAAATTAAAAGGCGCTTACTCCCTGGAAGGCAAGTTATGACCAACCTAGACAGCATATTAAAAAGCAGAGATACTACTTTGCCAACAAAGGTCCATCTGGTCAAGGCTATGGTTTTTCCAGTGGTCATGTATGGATGTGAGAGTTGGACTGTGAAGAAAGCTGAGCACCGAAGAATTGATGCTTCTGAACTGTGGTGTTGGAGAAGAGTCTTGAGAGTCCCTTGGACTGCAAGGAGATCCAACCTGTCCATTCTAAAGGAGACCGGTCCTGGGTGTTCATTGGAAGGACTGATGTTGAAGCTGAAACTTCAATACTTTGGCCATCTCATGTGAAGAGTTGACTCATTGGAAAAGACCCTGATGCTGGGAGGGATTGGGGGCAGGAGGAAAAGGGGATGACAGAGGATAAGACGACTGGATGGCATCACCGACTCGATGAACTTGAGTTTGAGTAAACGCTGGGAGTTGTTGATGGACAGGGAGGCCTGGCGTGCTGTGATTCATGGGGTCACAAAGAGTCGGACACGACTGAGCAACTGAACTGAACTGAAACTTTTAAAAACACTAATTAAAAAACTAATTAATAATTTAAAACCCAAGTGATGCCAACTTAAAGTTGTGAAACCAAATTCAGCATGAAAATCAATGAATCAAATTATTCTAAAACTTGGTCCTACTCTCAGGATTAAACTGTAATTATTGACTAAACTCACCTTCATAAACCTATGCCACAACTAAAGAATATTCACTACAAGTTACTGCCAATGAAAAGACAGTAACTAGGAAAAAATAGTACATTCATTAATTGATTAAAAGACAGAGTTCCATGGAATATAAGAAGAAAAAAAAATCAAGCTCATAGATGCAGAGAACTGACTGGTAATTCCCAAGGACAGGGAGTTGGGCAGTGGGCAAAATAGGTGAAGAAGGTCAAAAGGTGCAAACTTTCAGTTATTAAATAAATATGTCATAGGGATATTTTTTTAAAAGAATTCCATTTTTAGTAATTTTGAGATTAGTTTAAGATATTATTACTTTGATTGCAACGATCTTTTTAAGAACCAAGTATAAGAAGCTAAGAAGTTATTTCTTTGTGCTCTTACTCAATAACCTCAAGAACAGCTAGATTACAGGTCCAAACTCGAGTGAACCAATGGAATCTCTATACTGTCTCTTTAGAATGGATACTATTCCTTCTTTCTGAATTAACTTCTCTCATGCCATCTAGAATAGAAACTTGCTTTCTTTCGAAACATAAAAGAATTCTCATACTCTTCAAGAGGGTTTACCTCCCTCCCACTGGATCTTCCCTGGTGGCTCAGATAGTAAAGAATCTGCCTGCAATGTGGGAGACCTGGGTTCAATCCCCAGGTTGGGAAGATCCCCTGGAGAAGGGAATGGCTACCCACTCCGGTGTTCTTGCCTGGAGAATTTCATGGACAGAGGAGCCAGGCTACAGTTCATGGGGTTGCAAAGAGTAGGTCACAACTGACCATTAACAGAATAAACGAAGTAAGCCAAAAAACTCACAACCAGGTGGAAACAAGTTCAGCAACCATTACAAGACATTAAAACAAAGTGATCAGGAACAGATTATCTACATAGTTAAACCACACACTGACCAGCTTTCTCAGTATTCTTGAGCATTTGATATAGTAGCAAACCTAAAGATGGCACAAAAACATCTAAGATGTTTGATGTTGAAGCGTTCCTGAGAATCAAACAAAGGAACCACCTGAAAAACTTGCATATTACACCTAATGTGCTGCTACTAGTCATTTCTCTGATAAGAGGAAAAATCCAATATTCTAATGTGCTAAAAAGGTTGAATCTTTCATATACAATGTTATTAACAGAAATATAAGCAGCAAAGGGGGCGAAAAAAAAAAAAAAAAAACAGATAAAGAACAAAAGCTTCAGCAATCCTAATACTGAAGAAGACACTACAGAATAGTCTAGATAGAAATTCCAGGAACCATTCAATCTTCAATACCCTTAAGGGCATCCAGGTGGTAGTTACAATTACACCTTTTATTTTTAAAAGTATGTATTTAACACAAATAATGCTTTCTATATGCCAGATACTGTTTAAGTACCTTACAAATATTAACTCATTTAACTCTAATGCCAACCCATTTTGACAGATATTTTACTTTACAGATAAGGAAACTGAAGTACAGAAAGATTAAGTAACCCTCTCAAAGGTACACATCAAACCTGGCAGTCAAATGCCAAAGTCTATGCTCCTCACCACTGTACCACCCTGCTTCTCATAATGAGTTTCTAATTTATGAACTTTCATGGATATGAACAAAGCTTTGCACTAAAGCAAAGTACACTGACTCTACTAGCCACAAACAAATGGTCTTTTGTCAGTCAAATGCAATTATTTATCCTCTAGGTGGTGGTGATTTAGCCTCTGCAACTGCATTATTTGTTAGATTCCTGACAGCAATTTCAACTCTGGCTGCACAATGATTTCACCTAGACGTTTAATTTAATTGGTCTGAAGTGGGAACTGGTCATTTATTTTTACTGCTCCCCAGATGAATCCACTGTGCAGTCATGGCTTAAAACCATGGGTTTATGGCAAGACTGTAAACTCAAAAGCCTGGTGAAATAATATACAGAGCAACTGAGGCTTGGGGCAAACTGAAGAGCCAAATTTAATTCAAAAACAAAACACTGCATGGATAAAAGTTCACATTTATAAATATAATTTGACCCATGGTGCATTTTTTGTTTGTGGAGCACTCTCTTATTACAAACATACTTATGATGAAAAGTTAATTCAAACTGTAAAACTCTGAATACACTCTATACAAGAGATGGAAAGAATCAGTTAGAATCAGTATCTGTTATTCCCCTGTGAAACAACTTTACCTAAATGCGTATCACCACACAGATCTCTTGTTTAGTGTAAACAAAGGACTTATGGAGAATCTTCTAGGACTTAATTTTTATGTAACTGGGAATAGGAATTTCCATATAAATAGAGGAATTTCTGTATAAAAGAGAATAAGTAATACTCAGATGTCCCTCTAAAGGCATGGGGTTCTAAAATAACCTGTGCAATGAGCATCAATGATTCTACATGTAAAGCACAATTAATTAGTACAGTTTACATCAGTGGTTCCCAGATGTTTAGATTTTAAAACCAGCACAAACTTCACCTCAAAAATATAGGAAATGAATATGGGGGTTGAAAAATTTTGTGTGTGAAGTTAGAGTATATTAAATAAATACAAAGACATATACAAAATTATTATCATACCAACACACACAGAGACACTTACACCACACACAACATCCTTATTAGTTCACATTTTTTGAGAAAAAAAAAATTTTTATCTATACTTACTCCTGACAGTTTTAATTAAAAAAGTAGACTGATGTTAATGATATATGAACCATTTCAAAAGGCTAAATTAATCTAATATACTCATTTAAGCTATGACCATAAATTCATTACAAAAAATTTGTACTGAAAATTAAAATTTAAAAATTATGAATATAAAAAGATTAGATTCAAAGCACAAGGACATATTCTATATCAGCTTCCTTCTTTTGTGTGTGTGCCTTAAATCTACAAGGCAAGGTGCTAGATACCAGGGACACAAAGATAAAAAGGCAGAGTCCTACTCAAGGAACTAAATTTAGTGGGAAAGACAGATAACTCAACTGGTAAGTGATAACTATTGGCTTCCCAAGTGGTTCAGTGGTAAAGAATCCACCTGCCAATGCAAGGAGATGCAGGAGTCGTGGTTTGATCCCTGGGTCAGGAAGGTTCCCCTGGAGGAGGAAATGGCAACCTGCTCTGGTATTCTTGCCCATGAAATTCCACGGACAGAGGAGCCTGGTGGGCTACAGTCCAAGCGGCCGCAAAAGAGCTGGACACGACTGAGCACGCACGCAAGTGGTAACTACAATCAAGGAACGGTAATGGCATCTTGGGAGCATAAAGGAGCATACTTATTTACTTATGTAAAACCAGTAAGACACTACTGGTATCTTCCAAGAGTCTATCCTCTATTATACATTATCATCACTCCATTGGGCTGTTCATCTGCCCTCAAAACTTTAACAGAGGATTTCCAATCCTTTACTACCAAGGGATACATCCGAATTAAATCATTACCATTACCCTATGACATGCCAACGTGCCTATCTACTCTTTTCTCCATGCCCCCATCTCAACACACACATTTCTAAACTGGCTGGAAATGGCTATTTACATTTTTCCAGGCAAGAAATCTTGGCATCATCATTGACTCTTCCCTTTACTTTCACTAAAACTGTTCACTCTGACTTTCAAAAAGTATTTGACTTATCTTTCTCTATTTTCATGAACACTACTTTTACTTATACTATTATTAACCTTTAAAAAATAGATTGGTGTAAGAGTCTCCCAGCTGATTTACTTTCATCTAGACTCCTTCCTACTTCAATCTATTGTACTTCACCTAGGTGTTCTTCAACTCCTTTGCCCACTGTATAATCTACAGAGTTTTAAAATAATACAGATGCCTGTGCTCCACAAAGTTCCACAGACCAAACTAATGTGGAATCAAGGTTGATATCCACTGCATTTGTTGTTATATTCTCCCCCTCAAAATCAAAGGATCTATACCAATACTCTTGATTTTTACTGTATCTTTTTTTTTTTTTAATTTTTTTATTAGTTGGAGGCTAATTACTTCACAACATTTCAGTGGGTCTTGTCATACATTGATATGAATCAGCCATGGATTTACACGTCTTCCCCATCCCAATCCCCGCTCCCACCTCCCTCTCCACCCTAAAATGTAAAAATTTCCTAAAAAGATACCTACTACAAGGTGACTAAAAATAACAAAATCAAATAGTTACTATGTGTCCCTCACTGAGTTTATTCATGTTCCCTTTATCTTCCAGTGTTACTGATTATTACATTTTTTTCATTTTTCTTTCCCTGCTAGAAATGCAGTTCAAACTCCTAGCAAAACTAGGAGACTCTCCTTCCTGTGGACAGTTTTCAACTTACTCATTTGGTGATTGAGCAAAGATTCCATCACTAAAAAACAATGCTTTCAGATTTTGTATCAGAATCAGAAAAGAACATGTAAAGAAAAAAAGAGTTAAACGTCACTTGATTAAAAAAAAAAAAAAGGAAAACAAAGGGAATCTGTTAAAGTGTCTTGGGGTCAAAGAGTTGGTCAGTAATTTAAAGCAGTATTGAAAGTCCCCAAAGGAGAAAAAAATTAGGAAATTTCAACTAAAAACACACAGTCTGTTATTCTAATTTTAAAAGTAATTTCAAAACTTTGTTTCATGAAAAAACACTAACAATACATTTATTCTTTCACTTTTAGACCTTTTGATTTTAGTTTAAAATTATTTCTAATTCAAAGGTTTTTCCCTTCCCCCTACAATTCTCTTGTTTCAGCTGTATGCTAAGGAAAAATCAATCACAAATGAGCAGCATATCCTAAACTGCTGTTGCAGCACCCTTTGTCTTAAACAAGGAGAATAATTTGAATAATCAATAAGAATTAAACATCTAAACTAGGCTACTTAGTAGCTGACTCTTAAAATGCTGCTCACAGCTGTTAACCTTTGTAACACAATTTTTTTCCTGACTTAGTCTACAAAATCAACTTATTCTGTGTTCTTCTCTTCTGTTTCAGTATCAGTAACCTATCCTATTTATTCTAACTACTTTTAAAATATTATCACTGCTACTAGTAACACTGATGTTTTTAAATGTAGAAAAGTATAATAAAGATCAACCATTAACCTATGCTTTGAGAATATCATTGTTAACAGGTTAACATGCCTTTTAATTTTTTTCTGATTGATAACCTGTACCGGTCTATGTGACAAACTGTTTTAACCTGTTTTGGCATGCAGAAAAAGTAAATTCAGAGACAATTAAATTGATGAAAACTGCTAAAGACATCCACAAAATAGGTTAAAAAAAAAATAAAGGTTTCCATTTATATAAACTCAATCCTTTATCTATAAACGACTGACACTAGAAACACTCCTTCTCATCTCCATTGCTAAACATTTCCTGATCATTTCCTTTTGGTAACTACTTCAGATATCAGCGCTGCCTGGAACACTGACCTTTATCTCCAACTCTCACTTTACTCTTATACAAAGAGGCAAAGGATCTCTAAGTGCTGACAGAGGACAGGCAGTAAAATGGAGTAGAAAGGGGAAAAGTGTTAAAAGAGTGCATGAAACTTAACTGCTAGTCTTCACAATCTTATCCACTACCCCCTACCCCAAGCCTGCTCATTGCCACAACAAGCATCAGTTTGGACAAATGCACTGGGAAAGGTGGAGAGAAACTTTTTTCTACCAACCTTATTTTCAATCTTATTCTTGCTTCATTTTCAATTCCACTATCAAAGAGAAGGAAAGGGAAAACTTCATTATCCAACACTACACTCATTATCCAGGACTCACTCCTGTCTTTTACTATCTAGTGAATGTTTTGCCTCTTCCTTCATTCTACTCCAATTTATTTTCTTCTCTGCTGTCACTCCAGAAGAAACCCACGCTTCACATAGCTCTAAATCAGCAAATCATTCCTATTATTCCACGGACTGCCCCATTCTCATCAATTTACGTCCTTTTACCCAAGGTAAATTCTAGGGCTATTTCCTGCTTCTCATTTTCCCTCCCACTCCAAGAACATTTGGAGACATCATTAGGCTTTGAAGGGGGGGGGGGGGGGGGGAGGGACACTCATCTCATAAAATCTGTTAAAATCTCATAATAAAATATGTTTGGTACTAATGATGAACTATCCAAACTTCAAGCAAGTTATTTACTATTTTTAGGACTCAGCTCACTCATGTGTAAAAACGAAGGAAGTCATTTAGATTATCACTTGAACATCTGGCTGACAAATTTCCGAGCACCATTGACAGGGGTTCTGAAACTGCATATCTGAGGTGGAATGGAGTAATTTTCTAAAAGGCATCCATATGAGTCTACTGTTTATTCATGTTGGGGAATCACTAAAGTTCCTTCTAGTTTAACATTCAAAGATTCTATGCTGGAATTTTCACTGTATTTTCTGATAGGAATATTGTTATAAAAGGAGTACAGTTTCCGTAATTATTGGTATTACAGTACAGGCATGTTACTGATTAAATAGGCCTTTGTAACCTGACCCAGCACCATTTGTATTATTATTTTATAAGCAGAGAAGACCTGCAAACGACACTGTAATGACAGTAAGACCTCAAAGTAAAGCATTAAATTAGTAAAGCACTAAATTAGTAAAGCATCAATTCTTTGGTATTATTATGTGAAAAATCAGACTTTTTCAGGCGACTTTTTCACAGATTTTTGTCAAATCACAAGTCTTGACCTACATGTCAGAAATAAAGATAGAAAGGGCATGCTTTTCAGGATCTTTTACTTTGCTAGTTCACTGATGGGGCTTTATATACCATTAAAACCCAGAGAAGTCTAGATCATTGGTGGAATTCAGGGCATTAAAACACCTAAAGAACAGTCTCATTCATATGCTTACAGAATGCCAGGACTTTACCTGCCCTAAAGCAAACTGTATCATTCACTTATGAACTACATGTATCTATCCTAGCTCTGGTAACTTCCAAATACTAATTCTCGTTATAAACAAGCATTCCCTTGGTTAATATTCAGGCTTAGACACATGCTTCAACATGCGGGAACTAAGAATAAACAGCACTTTCTGAAGACAGGATGACACAATAGTAGTATATTTAGTAGAACCTAATTTTTGAATGAATTAACAATGGATAATCAAATCATTATAAAAAGGTAAAAATGAATTATATGCTATTCATTTTTTTCTTTAAAAAGAGGTACTTGCTTAAGTTTGTACAAAATACACGATAAAGTGTGTCCATTTATTTCTTCATTTTTCCAAACAACACAAGAACCTACTGAATGCCATTATGTAAGTGCATTCTCTGAATATCAAGAATGATGCAATCGTTGCTATGGTAACTACTCATTTTATTGAATAAATTGTGCGTTGGGGTTAAAGCATTCTTTTAAAAAACAAATTTCAATGTCTCAATATGCCTGATAAGTCTCTATTGCTAACTATTAAAACAATAACTAGAGGCTATTTTTTAGGATTACTTTTTAAGCAGCTATTTAAAAATCGAGCCTTGAGTTGTCAAGGGGAGAAAAACTTTAAAGTTTGAAAAATGAAACACATCACGTACATTCAAAAGAACAAGAGACACTTAGTTATACTCTTCCAGAGTAACCGAAAAGTGTTTGTAACTCAAAAGTAACATTATCTTAGCTATCTGTTCCTTCCCACTGTCATAATTTTGCTTCTGATCCAAGCTTAACCAAGTATAAGACAACCACTACAAGACTGCCGACTTCTTAATATGCAATTAAGCTAAAGCCAGAAGAAAGTAAAAAAATTATCCCTCGTTTTGATCTTTAGAAGAAATGTCTCCTGAGCACAGGAAAAAACTGGGAATTTTCACTGTCAGTTTCTTATAAAATAGTTCTGTTTAAAAAAAGCCTGTATTTTAAAACACCAAGTATAACTGTAGATCCCAACTATAAACACTTCTCAGGTCCAAGCAAAAGCTACTATGGCTTCTCCTTTGCTCAAGATCTTTCATAAGAGGGGTTCCCAGCGATGGCCTGTTTCGCGGGGTACCCTTAGGAGGCTTAGTAGTTGCATACTATTCATATCTAAAGAATATTTTGAGAATCTGCCCCAGATCTCTCTCTCTCCCGCCTAAATAAACACTAAGATCCAGCATTTAATAAAAGAACGGGATGGGGGGGCGGGGGCCGGGGGGGTGGCAAGGATGGAGCCCCTCCCCCTTTTAACAAGGTGAAGTCCAGTCAGCTAAAAGCCCTGCTGACTTCGCAGCCCTGGAAGCCAATGCGAGGAAGCTCTGGCCCGGGCTAAACCCGCAGGAATGAGGTAGTAAGAAGAGGGTCAAACGCAACAAATCAAACAGGCTGATCAAAGCGCAGGGTGGTCAACTCGCGCTTCTTCCAGTCCACCTTTCTCGAATGGATTTCTACCTGACTTCGTGTTTGAGCTGCTAGTCTCTCGTAACGATCGACCTCCACCTCCTGTGTGAGGGTCTGGGTGCTTGTGTGTGTGGTGACAACAATCTCAGCACCCAGGCTGGGGACAGGGGATGGGGGAGGTGGGGACTCGGCTCCTCCACAGGCCTGGAACTCTCCTGAAGGGCCTTCGAAGAAAAGGGGGCGGGAGGAGGGTGCCTGAAGCCGAACCGAGGACTCGACCGAGAAGGGGGCGTCCTGGCCTGGGAGAGCGGCCCTGGCAGGGGCTGACGTGCAGCTCCTTCAGGTTGTAATGGTGGCCCCTTGGGGGAGGGGAGAGGTTGACAAGGGGCCGGGGGCGACGAGGCCTCCCCTTCCCCCCGCTCCATTCGCTGTTTACCTTCCCGGTACTTCTTGCGGAGCCGCCGGTGGACGCTCTTTACCACCCCGGAGAGCTTCTCCTGCTCCAGCTTCCGCTCCTGCTCCCTAGGCGGCGGAGTGCTCGCGGGTCCGGCCCCGTGCCCGCGAGCGGCGCTTCGGCCGCCGGGCCCCGGCTCCATGTCGCTGCCGCCGCCGCCGCCGCCGCCCCTCGGGCCCCCGCAGACGCCCGCCTGACGGAGGAGGTGGGGAAGGAGGAGGCAGCAGCGGAGGCAGCAGCGGGAGGAGGCAGAGGAGTCCGAGCGGCTGCCGAGGAGGTGGCCACTTACTCAAACGCACAAGCTGATTGGTGGAGTCTGGAGGGCTGGGAGGAAACGGAAAAGGCCAAAGGCCAATAGACGGAGAGCGCTAGGCCGCACCCGCTTGTTTGGGAAGGCGAGCAGCTGAAGGAGGCGGGGCTTGCAGCTGAGGTTGCTGAGGCAGTGGGAGCTCTAGGCCCGACAGCTCCTCTCCCTTCCCCGCCGCTCCAGGGATCCTGTGCGCAGGCGCTGTGATGAGGCCACGGGAGACGCGCTGCAAGCCATGCGCTTGCGCGACTGAGTTTGCTTAGGTTGGGCATCTTTCTACCTCCCGGCTTTCTCACGTCTTCGAGCCATTTCCCCTCCTGAGAGTTACATTCTGGTGTGATGCTGTCAGGGTCCTCTATCTGAGACTCAGCTTCACCTTGTCAGTTGTTGGTTCCCTTTAGCTGCGTGGCCCTGAGAAGCGCTTAGGAGGTGACTTGGGAGCACGATAATTTTACATTTTAAGGAACCCAGGCATGGATGCTTTGGTGGGCACAAGAAGAGGTCTGGCTACCAAGTGCGTGCGTCCTGAGTTGTGCCCGGCTCCTTGCAACCTTATGGACTGTAGCCCGTCAGGCTCCTCTGTCCATGAAATTTTCCAGGCAAGAATGCTGGAGTGGGTTGCCATTTCCTACCTCAGGGGATCTTCCCGACCCAGGTATCGAACCTAAGTCTTTGGTATTTACAGGTGTATTCTTTACCACTGTGTCACCTGGGAAGCCCAAGCACTGTTTAATTCAAGAGCCAACAGTGAATGATGCCTGTAGTGCTAGGGTTGGGCAGAAAAACATGGGAACTGGGGAAAGGAGAGGGGCAATAAAAAGCAATATAAGATGGAGGAGGGGAAAGGAAAGCTAGAGAATCCATAACAGATGCCCTGGAGGACGTCTGTGGTGGCCCGGGTGTCAGAGAAAGCCTGCCTTGGTCTAATTCGCATCAGAACTCTGAGCACTTTTAATGTTGGCATGGGTAACTTGACGCCTTTTAAATGGATAGGTTAATCTAGGCAGAGTGCCTAAGTGGATTTGGCAACCTGTTCTACCTCCCTCCTCTTATCTCTTCTCATAGTAAGCTTATGGGGAATATGGTTACTGACTTCTGTCCCAGAAAGGTGGAACACTGCTTGAGAGAGAGAGAGAGAGCATTAGCTTTCAAGTGGTACAGAGGCTGCTGGAGTTTCAGAGATTCAACCAGCCGAGGGCCCTTAATGAATTGTGTTAGGCTGTAGTGTTCCCACCCCACCCACCGCACTGCAGTTGTTGGTTACATGATGTTTGGAAATTGTTGCAGTAACAATCTGATCAGTAATTTTATAAATATAAATGAGGCCTGCATTGTGTAACCATTTTGTATGCCACCTTTTGAATAATGAAGATCTTGAAAAAGGTAGCGTTATACCCTCTCCAGAAGACAGGAGGAGCGAGAGTGTGGAAGTGAAGGGAGAAGATTGGTGAAATTTAAGATGAAAAATATGTCCCTACCCTCAGTGAAGAAGAAGATCAAACACAGATAAACTTCATAAGTAGTTATGAACTTAGTTATGAACTAAGTTATAACTCCTCATGTAGTTATGAGGAGAAATTACACAGACATGCCTAATAAAATAATGCGTGCATGCTAAGTTGATTCAGTCGTGTCAGAGTCTTTGATTTGAGAACCTGAGGACCATAGCCCACTAGGCTTCTCTGTCCATGGGATTCTCCAGGCGAGAACAGTGAAGTGGGTTGTCATGCCCTTCTCAAATAAAATGAGAACATGGTTTCTTATTTGGGGTGGGGGGAGATTTCATTTGGGAAAAAGAGGAACTTGAAAAGACAACATCGTTTCGCTCTTTCCGTATTTTAATATTTATTGAAGGCAGAAAGAGGTACAAATATTTGAAAGTTATAATCATGGTAAAGAGAGCATTAAATTTCATTTATACTGAATTGGCTTCCCTGGTGGCTCAGACCACAGAGTCTTCCTGCAATGCAGGAGACCCAGGTTCAATCCCTGGGTTGGTTCAATCCCTTCTCCCCTGGAGAAGGGAATGGCAACCCACTCCAGTATTCTTGTCTGGAAAATTCCATGGACAGAGAAGCCTGGCGAGCTACAATTCATGGGGTCGCCAAGAGTCGGACACGAGTGAGCGACTAACACACACACAATCATAAAGAGAGTATTAAATTTCATTTGTACTGAACTGTAGTTAAAAGAATTTTTCCCTCCATGCTACTACTAGCACATGAATTTGTCTGTGTGTATGTGCACTCAGTTGTGTCTGACTCTTTGCAACCTCATGGACTGTTAAGAGTCAGACACGACTGAGTGACTGAATTGAACTGAGTATAGAAAAATATCCTTGGCAAGAAAAGTAACTTGTCTTCTTTGTTCAGTTAAGTTCAGTTGCTCAGTCATGTCCAACTCTTTGTGACCCCATAGACTACAGCACGCCAGGCCTACCTGTCCATCACCAACTCCCAAAGTTTACTCAAACTCATGTCCATTGAGTTGGGGATGCATCCAACCATCTCATCCTCTATCATCCCCTTCTCCTCCTGCCTTCAATCTTTCCCAGCATCAGGGTCTGTTCAGATAAGTCAGTTCTTCATATCAGGTGGCTAAAGTATTGGAGTTTGAGCTTCAGCATCAGTCCTTCCAATGAACACCCAGAACTGATCTCCTTTAGGATGGACTGGTTGGATCTCCTTGCAGTCCAAGGGATTCTCAAGAGTCTTCTCCAACACCATAGTTCAAAAGCATCAATTCTTTGTCACTCAGCTTTCTTTATAGTCCAACCCTCACATCCATACATGACCACTGGAAAAACTGTAGCTTTGACTAGACAGACCTTTGTTGGCAAAGTCATGTCTCTGCTTTTTAATATGCTATCTAGGTTGGTCATAACTTTCCTTTCAAGGAATAAGCGTCTTTTAATTGCATAGCTGCAGTCACCATCTGCAGTGATTTTGGAGCCCCCCAAAATAAAGGGGGTTCTCGTGCCTTGAAAACCTCATGAACAGTATGTCTTCTTTGTAAGGAAACTAAAGTCCCACAGACAATGAGAAGAGTCAGCATGTAAAAATAAAGTGCATTCTATTTTCAGTATGAATTCAAAACATATTAATTGATGATGAAAAGTGAACTTGTAAAATCCATATCAAAATCTGGGTGGTGGCACTGAGCTAGCAAATGGAAAAATTCTGGGCATACTTTGCAAAAGTGTTGTACTTTTCATTGCTACATTTATTGAGGTTTCCTGTAGGAGGGAGAAGGTGACAGGATGGAAATTAGGGTTCTTTATCGAAAGCATTAATCCTTGGTATTTTTTACTCCTCTTTGACCCTCCTTATCATTAAAATCTTAAAAGCAATTAGGTTTTAATGTATAATAGAAGTATTAGTATTAAATTTATATTTATAAAATTCACAATGGTGTACAATAGTGCAAAAGACTTGTTATTATTGAAGAAAGAGATATTCCAAGCTGGGCAAATATTCAGCTCATGGCTATTTAGAAATAGAATTTTTAGCAATTCAGTTGAAATAAGGACAAGAAAAATAAAAAGCTGTATTGTTAAAAATATTTATATATTATTTTTATAGCTTTTACCTATTAATATAAAAATACCCATGAAGTTAAGTATTTTTCTTCTAGTAATTCAAGCTTTCAAAATGTAGATGTATCATTAATTTGGCACATTTAGAGAAACTGTTGAAAAGCTCTTGCTTTTCATATTTCATTTCAAATCATAGAAACTTTTTTTTTTTGGAAAATGTATTTAATGTTTTGTTAGAAACAAACATAGCAGAGAACTGGCAAGAAAAAAGAAATTTTAGTGGTGTATTTTCCTTCAGCATGACAGATCATAACTTTAGATTTCTTTCTATTTATTGAAAATAACATTATTTTCTTTAAATATTTGTTTATAGTTACTGATACAATGTCTTCCCTGCAATTAACATATCTGCCAACATAAAAATCTTTAAAATAACACAGATTAACTGTCTTTTCAGAGTTAATATGTAGAATATGTTGACTAGTATTAATTACAGCAAGTGGTAACCATTAACTATTGCCTCACAAATGCAACTATAAAGTTTACAATATTTTTGTGAGATACTAAATATAAAGTTCATTTAATTACCACAACAAGGCTAATGTAGGAGGAGATTTACCTAGGAAATGGGAAGTATTCTTCCAGGTGATGGATGTTGTCCTTATAATAAGAGTAGGACTGAGAGATTTTCTGAATCTTGATTCCATCTTTATGTTAACTACCAGAGCAAGGTTAACTATCAGAGCAAGGACTGAGAGATTTTCTGAATCTTAATTCCATCTTTACGTTAACTACCAAGCAAGTTAACTACATTAACTCAGATTTTCTGAGTCTTATTTATTCTCCTTTTAATGTGAATGAAAAAGTTGGGTTAGATTAGTATTTTTCAAGTTTTTATGTTCACCGTGACTCATAGTAAAAAATGCATCTTACATCAGGGCTTGGGATATATGTATATCCCAAGCCCTGATGTAAAATGTGTATATATAAATATACACTGTATATACAAATATAAATATATCTTATACATATGTATAAGTATATATATATTGTACATATACATATATAGAGACACACATATATAATAAGGATGACTGTTTTATCACCAGACAATACTTACCTTCCCTAAGTGCCATCCATGGTGATATTTACAATTCTATTTTAATTTTTAAAAGTTTGGAGCACACTGCATTGATTTTTATGGTGTTTTAATGAGTCATGGCTTAAAATTTGGAAAACACTGGTGATTTAAAAGATCCCTTTCAACCCCAAACCATCGTAATTCTATGACTCACATTGATTTTAAGAATGCTTTGTGAGATGTACCTTGCCATGTTGAGGCTTCTCCGTGCCTTTTAAACATCATTTTTATGTCTGGGGAATTTCCACTATTATGAATGCAGGCTCAAATAAATGACTAGACTCTGCTAATCATATTCTCTGGAATGAACTGTCTGTTCAGAAAAGAGCAGAACAATGAAGCAAAAGCTACAGGGAAACTTTTGTTTTCTTGAGTGAGACTGTGCTGGTGTGGGTCTTTTAGGATAATAGCAACCAAAGTCCTATCTTCTATTGTCCAACATTTGCCCTTTAAGCCAAAAAACAGTGAAGTGAGAGCTAACACATTAGTAGCTGACAGTGAGATCTGACCTAGCACATTAGTTCCTGGGTCTGACTTAGGTGTAGATCCAGGCTGGGTGGTCTGTAAGTCTTCCTCACTGGTCCTTCTGGAGATTGAGGGGACAACTGACATCCTTTAAGAAGTGCCTTGTCTATTTGAACAGCTGGAGTGAGCCCTGTTTTTTGCATAGAAATGTCTAGTGAAGAAACATCTCAGAAGAGAATTAGTTGACCTGAAGGCAGTTTTCACTAGCCTTCACTGTGACTTTTGGTGATCTGTTCTCTATTGGGTTCCTCACCTTCCTCTGTTGCAATGATGGTGACTTGTTCTTACTTCACAGTTGTCTGAGTAAAAGAAAATCATAAACTGAAAATGTTTTGAATAGTTAAAAAATCACAAAGGCAAATAAATTTGATAGGTATCATTTGTTTTTAAGGGACTTGATAAAATTTTCCTGGATACTGGAAGCTAGATTTAGACTTTCTTTTATTGAATGTGCATCAGTCTCCCTTTAGATTTTAATAGCTTGTCACTGAATCATCTTTTGTTTTTCTTTTCCTAAAGGAAAGATCTTTAGAAAACACAGATCTCATCCATAGATCTAGTACACAGATCTCATACTAGATCTGAAATTACAAGATGTTATATGTCAAAGAAGGAAGCAACCACAATACATTTCCCAAAGTCAACTGTATTTCCCCATAATTTTAAAAATACAATTAGAATTTTTTTTGGAAAGCCAAAAGTTCCAGCCGTAACATTTTAATAAAAATGATATTTCTAATTTACAAATTCTTTATTCTAAAACTGAACTTCAACAATTCTTCTTTTATTCAGTAAAGATGTATTCAGCCATAGGTCAAAAGTCTCAGTATTGCTAGGATGTCAATTTTCCCTAAATTGATATAAAGATTACACTGTTGGTGGGAATGCAAACTAGTACAGCCGCTATGGAAAACAGTGTGGAGATTTCTTAAAAAACTGGAAATAGAAGTGCCATATGACCCAGCAATCCCACTTCTGGGCATACACACTGAGGAAACCAGATCTGAAAGAGACACGTGCACCCCAATGTTCATCGCAGCACTGTTTATAATAGCCAGGACATGGAAGCAACCTAGATGCCCATCAGCAGATGAATGGATAAGGAAGCTGTGGTACATATACACCATGGAATATTACTCAGCCATTAAAAAGAATTCATTTGAACCAGTCCTAATGAGATGGATGAAGCTGGAGCCCCTTATACAGAGTGAAGTAAGCCAGAAAGATAAAGAACTTTACAGCATACTGACACATGTATATGGAATTTAGAAAGGTGATAACGATAACCCTATATGCAGAACAGAAAAAGAGACACAGAAACACAGAACAGACTTTTGAACTTTGTGGGAGAATGTGAGGGTGGGATATTTCAAAAGAACAGCATGTATACTATCTATGGTGAAACAGATCACCAGCCCAGGTGGGATGCACGAGACAAGTGCTCCGGCCTGGTGCACTGGGAAGACCCAGAGGAATCGGGTGGAGAGGGAGTTGGGAGGGGGGATCGGGATTGGGAATACGTGTAAATCTATGGCTGATTCATATCAATGTATGACAAAACCCACTGGAAAAAAAAAAAATAAAAAAAAAAACTGATCAAGAAAAAAAAAAAAAAAAAGATTAAAGGTAACCCCAATCAAAATCCAAGCCATTCTTTTGGTAGAAACTGACAAGTGATTCTAAAGTCCATATGGGGGGCGGGGGGAGGGGGGAACACAGCAAAAACCAGAAGATTCAAAACAACTTTGAAAATGGAGAACAAAGCTGGAGATCTCAAGACTTAGTATATGGCCAAAATATTCAAGAGTGTGTATTGGCTTAAAGAGAAACAAACAGATCAATGAAACAGGAAAGAACATTCAGAAATAGACACATACATGTACAAATAACTGATTTTTCCACAAAGTTGCAAAGCTGACTTGGTGGAGAAAGGATACTGTTTTTGACAAATGTTACTGGAAAAATTGGACATCTATGTGCAAAACAATGTCCTTCATCCCTACCTCATACCATTTATAAAAATTAACTGAAAATAGAACACAGACCTAAATATAAAACCTAACACCAAAACGTTTAGATAAAAATCTTTATGACCTTGAATTGGGCTAATAATTGGCAAAAAGTTCATGGAAACGTGCTCAATATCATTGGTCATTCAGTTCAGTTTAGTTGCTCAGTCGTGTCTGACTCTTTGCGACACTGTGGACTGCAGCACGCCAGGCCTCCCTGTCCATCACCAACTCCCGGAGTCCACCCAAACTCATGTCCATTGAGTCAGTGACGCCATCCAACCATCTCATCCTCTGTCATCCCCTTCTCCACCTGCCCTCAATCTTTCTCAGTATCAGCGTCTTTTCAAATGAGTCAACTCTTCACATCAGGTGGCCAAAGTATTGGAATTTCAGCTTCAACATCAGTCCTTCCAATGAACACCCAGGACTGATCTCCTTTAGGATGGACTGGTTGGATCTCCTTGCAGTCCAAGGGACTCTCAAGAGTCTTCTCCAACACCACAGTTCAAAAGCATCAATCCTTTGGTGCTCAGCTTTCTTCACAGTCCAACTTTCACATCCATACATGACCACTGGAAAAACCATAGCTTTGACTAGACAGACCTTTGTTGGCAAAATAATGTCTCTGCTTTTTAATATGCTGTCTAGGTTGGTCATAATTTTCCTTCCAAAGAGTAAGTGTCTTTTAACTTCATGGCTGCAATCACCATCTTGCAGTGATTTTGGAGCCCAAAATAATAAAATCAGCCCCTGTTTCCACTATTTCCCCATCTATTTGCCATGAAGTGATGGGACCAGATGCCATGATCTTAGTTTCCTGAATGTTGAGCTTTAAGCCAACTTTTTCATTCTCCTCATTCACTTTCATCAAGAGGCTCTTTAGTTCTTCACTTTCTGTCATAAGGGTGGTGTCATCTGCATATCTGAGTTTATTGATATTTCTCCCAGCAATCTTGATTGGTCATTAGGGGAAAGCAAGTTAAAATCACAGAGCTACAACTACACATCAATGCTAATGACTAAATTTTAAAAGTTTGCCCATACCAAGTATTGGCTTGGACATAGAGGATGGAGAATTCTCACACAATGCAGGTGGAAATGTTAAATGATGTGATTACTTTGGGAAATGGTTTGACACTCTCTTAAAGAACTATACATACACCTACCATATGACCCAGCCATACCACTCCTAAGTATTTATCCAAGAGAAATGAAAGCATGTATCTTTATAAAGACATACATGAATGTTCACAGAAGCTTTATGTGCAAGAGTCCCAAATGAAACAAATTATTTTTTTTTTTGAGTGCTGTGTGTTTTTATTTTTTTTTCCATTTATTTTTATTAGTTGGAGGCTAATTACTTTACAATATTGTAGTGGTTTTTGCCATACATTGACATGAATCAGCCATGGATTTACATGTGTTCCCCATCCTGAACCCCCCTCCCACCTTCCTCCCCATCCTATCCCTCTGGGTCATCCCAGTGCACCAGCCCCAAGCACTTGTCTCATGCATCCAACCTGGACTGGCGATCTGTTTCACACTTGGTAATATACATGTTTCGATGCTGTTCTCTCAGATCATCCCACCCTCACCTTCTCCCAGAGTCCAAAAGTCTGTTCTGTACATCTGTGTCTCTTTTTCTGTCTTACATATAGGGTTATTGTTACCATCTTTCTAAATTCCATATATATGCGTTAGTATACTGTATTGGTGTTTATCTTTCTGGCTTACTTCACTCTGTATAATGGGCTCCAGTTTTATCCATCTCATTAGAACTGATTCAAATGAATTCTTTTTAATGGCTGAATAATATTCCATTGTGTATATGTACCACAGCTTTCTTATCCATTCTTCTGCAGATGGGCATCTAGGTTGCTTCCATGTCCTGGCTATTATAAACAGTGCTGCGATGAACATTGGGGTGCATGTGTCTCTTTCAGATCTGGTTTCCTTGGTGTGTATGCCAAGGAGTGGGATTGCTGGGTCATATGGCAGTTCTATTTCCAGTTTTTTAAGGAATCTCCACACTGTTCTCCATAGTGGCTGTACTAGTTTGCATTCCCACCAACAGTGTAAGAGGGTTCCCTTTTCTCCACACCCTGTCCAGCATTTATTGCTTGTAGACTTTTGGATAGCAGCCATTCTGACTGGCGTGTAATGGTACCTCACTGAGGTTTTGATTTGCATTTCTCTGATAATGAGTGATGTTGAGCATCTTTTCATGTGTTTGTTAGCCATCTGTATGTCTTCTTTGGAGAAATGTCTGTTTAGATCTTTGGCCCATTTTTTGATTGGGGCAAATGAAACAAATTAGATGTCTCTCAACAGATGAAAGGATAAACAAGCTGTGATTTAGCTATACAATAGAATACTAGTCAGCAGTAAAAAGAAATAACTATTGATTCACACAGCACAAATTAATCTCAAAATAATTAAGCTGAGTGAAAGAAGCTAGAGAGAAAACAAAGCACTTTATGGTTTCACTTACATAGGAATCTAGAAAATGCAAACTAATCCATAGTGACAGAAAGTGGGTCAGTAGTCATGATAGGAGGGATTAAAAGGGAGCATAAAGAAACTTTTAAGGGCAATGGATATGTTTATTATCCTGATTTTGGTGATAGTTTTATGAGTTTATACAGATGTAGACATTTATCACACTATACACTTCAAATGCATGTTCTCTATTGTATATTCTGTTAAAAATAATATGTTTGGTACCTATTATATCCCAGACATTCTGCTAGATATTGTGTCTTCAGCTGCAAAAAAAGAGAGAGATTGTATTTTCATAAAGTTTGCAGTTACTAGTTAGAGGATGCAAACCAGTGGAATTCTTATTTATGTACTATTTATAAAATAAAGCAAGTGGAAATTTGATACAAACTAGTTATTTATGTTGCTACCTAGATAAATTTAGTGTAAAAATAAAAAGGGCTTAGCATATCCATTAAATGAGAATATATATAAAAGTGAAAGAGATATCAAATAATTCTTGAATATGTCTCTTAACAGTGCTCATGACCTTAAGATAGAAAATGACAGGCAGCATTTTAAATTCATGGTTTGGATTAATTCCTAGAAGTCAATAGTGATAGAGACTGGATTTTTGTGTTGAATTAAAATATGTGCTAGTTAATTTTAGGAGAATATGTTTTCCTAAATGGAAAAAGAAAATTCCCATCAAAGTATCAGTCTAGTTAAAGATAACTAGTGATGGACTAGTTGAAGAGAAGTATGATAAATTTTTGTTTTACCCTTTTGTTCACTTTGCATGTTTTAGGAAAAGCATTAGATGGGGGAAATCTTTTGTTAATTATTTTAAAATATTCATCTAAGTTGATTTTAGTCTATAAAAATTGGCACTTGAGGTTTATAAAACAGTCATAGTTGGTAATTAACTTTGCTCAGTTGAAAAAAAAGCTACAGTCAGTGACATAGCACTTTGAAGTAGAGAAATTAAGCAAAGAAAAATTGTGAACTAGATCATCTAAAGCAATATAGTTTAAATTGGACGTTTAAGGCTTTTATATGATGATTTTATACTTTTCCTTTTCTTTCTTTTTTATTACATTCCCACTCTACATCCTTTCCAGCCTTTGCATCTTAAAGATATTCCTATCTTCCTTTATTAAAAGATAAATACCATTAGAAGGAACATTTTGACCTTTTAAAAAAATAAATTAACCAGGCATCATATGATATGGATTTTGAGGAAGACTAAATGCTATGTGATGGAGAAGACAAAGGTGGGAAAGTGAATAATAGTGAAGCCATTTTGCTTATTATAATTTTAACCCATAACAAGGAAAGAGGCAGTGGTTCATTCTAAAATTTAATGATTTAAAATAGTATTAGTAAATTTTTGCTCAAAATTCCAAAAATTAGGCAGGGCTGAGGGATGGTATCAAGCAGGTAGTTCAACTGCTGGGAGAAAACCCACTTCCAAGATGACCTCACACATGTTCCTGGCAAATTGGTGGCTTCACCTGGGGCTTCTCACAGCATCATAGGTTCAGGGTGCGAATGTGTGTGCTAAGTCGCTTCAGTCATGTTTGTGACCCTATGGACTATAGCTTGCCGGCTCCTCTGTCTATGCGATTTTCCAGGCGAGAATACTGGAGCGGATTGCCATTTCCTCCTCCAGGGGATCTTTCTAACCTAGGAATAGACCCACATCTCTTATGTCTCCTGCATTGCCAGGCGGGTTCTTTACCACTAGCCCCACTGGGAAGCCCCAGGCTCACGGTAGTTAGACTTTATTCTTGGTTGCTACTTCCTCTAGAGCATAAAAGACACTTCCAGGCCTTCTTCAGGGTTGATTGGTCTCATATAATCTTGAGTATTCTACATCTCCTTTGGATCATTGTTTAAGCTATCTTCTCTGCCTGAAAGGCCTTCCGCATGCCTTTTTGCTAACCTATGTCTTATATTTCCTCCCATATCTTCCACACGAAGCACTCTCCTTTGTGAAACCTTTTCTAATTATTTCATATTGGTATGGTAAACCTTTCCTTTTGAAATCTGATAGCTCTTATAATCTGTAATATTCATTTGTCATTGAAAATATACTGTCTTATATTATTATTTACTTTCCTATGGATAACATATTCTTCCTCCTCAACACACTGGATAGTTCTTAAAAACACAAACCAAGATCCGTATCTCTTTATCACAGTGCCCACCGTATGATATATACTAAGCGAAGATTTGATAGCAAGGACAGCTGAATACTGGGGCATCTTAGTTCTTAGTTCTTTCTAGGAGATATTATTCTGCTCAAAGTGATGTAGTCTTGAACTTACATAGATGCTGTGTAAAAAATTCTATTTGATGAGATGTTTACTTGTACTACTAAAGAATATTTTTAACTACTTAGTAGATATAATGAGTTTGAATCATTTATTTTATTACCTTTTTTCAATCTTTCTTTTTTCACTTCATGTCTCTTGGTCTTTCTCACTGATCCAAAGAAGCAATGATTATTAGGATGTTCAGCATCAGTGAGGTAAGCCTAGAAAATGCAAATATAAAACTAGTTAGCCTGCAAATAATGAGGAGAAATGTTTATTAACCCAATTGTCTTCAACTGGACAGAGGAATTTTAATAGGATAACTTTTCTGAACCACAGGCAAAGGTACAATCAGGCAGAGCTGTACTGATTTTGTCCTCTGGTAGAAGTAGTGAAGTCGCTCAGTTGTGTCCAATTCTTCGCGACCCCATGGACTGTAGCCTGTAGACTGTAATCAGGCTCCTCTGTCCATGGGATTTTCCAGGCAAGAATACTGGAGTGGGTTGCCATTTTCTTCTCCAGGAGATCTTCCTAACCCAGGGATCGAACCCGGGTCTCCCACATTGTAGGCAGACACTTTACCGTCTGTCCTCTACTACTCCATATGTTTGTAACTGTTATGACTTCGAGAATAAAAAATGTACCGTTACAATGAGGAAGGAAAACCAGTGAATATAAGAACTTGACAAAGAATAAGTTGGATCTGTAAAACAATGAATTCCATCCAAAAAATGTCTTGGCTTATAGATGTGTCAGCATCTTCAAAAGTAGTTTCTTTTCAGGACACTGCAGTGATTTCAGTTTGAAGAAGTTTCTGAACCTTTAACTCAAGGTAATGAGCCAGTTAATAGGAGACTGGGTTTTGTGTAGGAAGCAATTACCCCGATTGATAGGAAACTTGAGAAAATGAGCACAAGCTTTAATGAGATCGACAAAAAGGTCATGTGTCTGAGAGCTGAGATGGAGTAAAAAGGAATGATGATGGGAGAAATCATTAAAGAGGATGGCATGAAAACCAGTAAAAATAAAGATGAGATATAATATCATTGGATCTACCTCTCTAAAAGGCCACAGAATTAATTTATTTAAAGATAAAGTGATCTCTAGATATTTGGGAGGAAGGAGTTCATGGTTCAATTGTACCTTTGTCAATTATTTAGTTTTAATTCAACCGAGTATAGTGATAAAATAAGTATTAATAGAACAAATCATTCTATACTGATATATATTCTAGTTTATAGATGACTTTTGGAAAGAGCAGGTCATAAGCACTGCTTCCATTTCCTCTTCTCTCAGTCACTTCTCAACCCACTGCAATCTGGATTCCACCCCCACCAGTCTACTGAAATTGCTCTGAGAAAGGTTAGCAATCATGTGATCACCAAAGACTTTAGCCTCTTTTCAGCTCTCAGCCTATTTCTCCTTCCAGCAGAATTTGACGTTGTTGATCATTTTTCTTTCCTGTAAAGCTCTTTCTTAACTTCTCAGACACAATTATGTCTTATTTTTCCGTTGTGTTTCTGCCTCCTCTTTATTTTTCTCCTAGTTTCATCTCTTCTGCTGGAGTTTTCCAAAGGAACCGCTATCTTTTCTCACTTTACATGATCTTCCTGAGTGATATCATGCAGTTCTGATATTTCAAATATTACCTCTGTGTCTCTCAAATACTGATTTTTCAACCCTTTCTTGAATTTTGGATGTATCATTGGATTAACTATAACTCTTCAGGTTTCATATTGCCCTTTCAAAACCTGTTTTTTGTTGTTGTTATTGTTTGACTTTTGGGTTTTTTTTGTTGTTGTTTTTTTTTTGTCTCAGTTATCAGCAATCATATTTACCCTATTGCCCAAGCTAAAAATCTTGGAGTAATCTTTTCTTTTTTACCTTTCCTCACTACTTATATTAAAGTTTGATCCATTCCGCCTCTTAAGGTTCCATACATGCCTTTCCATTGCTACTATTGCTATCCCAAGTCAGATTCATTTTATTTTTTTGCTTGGCATTTTTCTTGGTGTTTTCCTAACTGGACTTACCTCTTAATCTAACTTATCTCTGTTTCTATATATTCTTTATATTGCTGCCAGAGTTATCCTTTTAAATGATGGGTTTGATCATATTACTTCCATATTAAAAAAATCTTCACATATCTTGATGACTTGAAGGCTGCCTACTTCACTTCTAAAAACATATCTTCTATGAGCTCAGCTATTGATCCACAAGAATGGGCCATGAGAAACTATATATATTCAATGACACCCCACTCTCTAGTCATAGTTTACTGAAACAGGAGGAGTAGGTACTTGAACTGGCTCAATCTCTCTCCCTCCTGTAGAAAGGTTATACTTATGAGCAATGGAGTCACCATGTTCTAGTATGTGAAATGGAGAAGAAATAAACTAGGAAAGAAAAGGAGAAATGAGTGATGATATATATGCTAAATTCCAGCCCTTCCCTGGCTGTTACTGCTTTTCCACTCTTGAAATCTGTAAGATATTTGTATCCTTATTTTTACATCCCCTTTCATTATAGACATCACCCAAGTAGATATCTGTTATTTGCAACTCAAAGAGTCTTAATAATTACAGTTGTCAACAAATTAAGTTCTAATTCTTTGGCAGGCATGTAGTACCCTCCAAAAACTAGCTTTCAAGTTTCATCTCTTTTCACCGCCTACACTTTCCATTATAGCCTCAGAAGACAATAAAACATTGGCTCAATCTTATGTCTCCATGGGATTGTCCTCTTCCTTTTCCAAGTATACTTCCTTCTAAGAAGGACAGATGTTCATTGTTCTTTCTAGTTTTCTTTTTTGTTCTTGGCTTGTTTAGCTTTATCATACTGCAATCTCCTACTCTCCTCACTACCTTCCTTGTCCAACTTAGATTCCACAGGCCATCATTCTCTCAAGGGCTTCCTCAATTACTATGCTCCCTTTTCAAACTTCCCCTTTAATACTTCCTCTTTCTCAGAACCATCAATCTCTTTGTCTGAACTAGGACATCCCCGTCACTGTACAAATATGCTCTCATATCTTACTCCTTGGAAGGAAAGTTATGACCAACCTAAACAGCATATTAAAAAGCAGAGACATTACTTTGCCAACAAAGATCCATCTTGTCAAGGCTATGGTTTTTCCAGTGGTCATGTATGGATGGGAGAGTTGGACTGTGAAGAAAGCTGAGTGCTGAAGAATTGATGCTTTTGAACTGTGGTGTTGGAGAAGACTCTTGAGAGTCCCTTGGACTGCAAGGAGATCCAACCAGTCCATCCTAAAGGAGATCAGTCCTGGGTGTTCATTGGAAGGACTGATGCTATAGATGAAACTCCAATACTTTGGCCACCTGATGCGAAGAGCTGACTCATTTGAAAAGACCCTGATGCTGGGAAAGATTGAGGGCAGGAGGAGAAGAGGACTACAGAGGATGAGATGGTTGGATGGCATCACCAACTCGATGGATATGAGTTTGAGTGGACTCTGGGAGTTGTTGATGGACAGGGAGGCCTGGCATGCTGCGCAGAGAATCAGACATGACTGAGTGACTGAACTGAACAGAACTGATCTCTTGATTCAATATATTCCTCCAACTTTCATTCCATTTTTCTGCTTCCCTTCAAAACTAAACTTCTTGAAAATGTTATCTACTCCTGCTTCTTTTATTGCCTTAGCTAGTTACTGTTAGTCACTCAGTCATGTCTAACTCCTTGGGCCTCTGTGGACCATAGCCCACTGGGCTTCTCTCTCCATGGGATTTCCCAGGCAAGAATACTGGAGTAGGCAGCCATTCCCTTCTCCAGGGGATCTTCCCAACCCAGATATTGAACCCAGGTCTCCTGCACTGCAGGCAGATTCTTTACCATCTAAGCCAGGGGAAGCCCCTTGGGTGACCAGGGAAGCCCATGGTAGCTGGGCTACCAGGGAAGCCAGGCTACTCCTGGCTACCAGGGAAGCCCCTTCATTGCCTTACTTCCTATTTACTCTTCAGGGCTTCCCTGGTGGCACAGTGATAAGGAATCCACCTGCCAAGGCAGGAGACACAGAGATGCAGGTTTGATCCCTGGGTTGGGAAGTTCCCTGGGAGTAGGACATGGCAACCCACTCCAGTATTCTTGCCTGGGAAATTCAATGGACTGAGAGGAACCTAGTGGGCAACAGTCCATGTGGCCGCACACGACTGAGCACAACACCTCTTTCATCTGAATTTTGTTTCAATAATTCTACTGAAATTGCTTTAGTCAAGATCACCAACAACTTTTGTTTTATAATATCCAGTGGATACTTCTCTGCCCTTAGCCCCATTGAACATATTTAATCACTTCTTCCTTCTTTAAATACTCTCCTCTTTTAGGGAGATTTTTAGATTCTGAGATAACCTCATACTGTAGAACTCTGAGTTCCCTCTCTAATTATTCCTTATTCCCCCTTGGTTCCTTTTCTACCTAAGCTTTAAATGTTGGAGTTGATCTATTCTTCCCCATCTATATAGTTATTTCCTCAATCCTCCCATTCTTGTAAATCTGAAACCTTTGGTCATTATTGATTCTTCCCTTTTGCTTGCTCACATTTTAATTTCTCACCAATTCCTGTCAAACTTCTCTTCAGATATATTCAGAGCAGCTCACTTTTATCCATCTGCCCTGGAACCTCTCTAATTCACTGCCTTTATAATTTCTCACCTGGACTTCTGTAAAAACTTCCTAACTAACCTTCAAGAAGCCTCTATTTTTGTCTACCTTCCAATCTATTTTACATTTGGAAAAAGAAATTCTTTTAATCTTTTAAACATATAAGTTGTATCATGCCATTTATTGTTTAAAACCATTTTATAGATTCATATTGCCCTTAGAATAAAATTAAAACTTTCTACCATGACCTACCAGGCTGTGAATTTAGTAACATCTATTATTTCACTTTTAACTTGTTCCACTTTCCATTTATGCTCTAGCCATTGGGTTCTTTCAGGCCCTCGAACATGTCAAACTCTTTCCAACCTCAAGTATTTTGAACATATTTTCTCTGCTAGAAATTCTCTATGCATTTTGAAGTTTTGGCTTCTTCTCATCATTAAAGCTTCTCCCTAGAAAAGTATTTCCTGACCATCAAGTACAAAACAGTGCCTTTTACCTGACCAAATTCCCTATCGCAGCATTATTGTAATTTTCTTCATGATATTTGTCACCAAGTATATATTTACCCCTGTTTATTATCTTTCTCTTTCAGTAAGTGGGAAGAGAATTATCATATTTGCTTTGTTTGCCACAGCATATCCTGGCACATATGTGCATGGCACATAGTAAGTGCTTAACCAGTATATTGAATTAATGAATAAATGGATGAACATTATTGTCCTAGACTTTCTCTTTACCACTAATCCCAAAAGACTGGGAGTTTCTCAAATGCAGGACTATGCCTTATTCACATTTGTATACCTTACCCTGAGCATAATTCCTGACACATAGGGAATGCTCAGTAAATGCTTAGTAATTTTTAGCTAAAATGAGTACAAATCACCAGATATTTTTTAATAAAATAACTGCTTTACATTTCTCTGCTCTATATCATCTAGAAGAATCCTGCCATTGTGAACAATACCAAGATTGTCCTTGGCTTATAATAACTAGTGTATCCTTCATCCGTACATCAAATATTGAGAGCATAACAGTGCCAGGCACTGTTCTAAGCTCTGGGATATAAGAATGAAAAAAAATAAAGAAAACAATAAAAAGAGACTTTTCCCTCATGAAGTTTTTATTTCAGTGAGAATAATAACTCAAGGATTCTGCTTCAATTAGTGAGTCTTAAGTCTTGGTATTTAGTATTTTTAAATTAGTATTCTAATGTACAGCGGGAGTTAAGAACCATTGCTTTAGGATGAATACTCCTTATTGCTTTTTTTTTTCCCCTGACCATATACCTCTAGTGGCATTTTTTTCTATCAGAGTGTGAGTTTACTTTCCATGTGTCAATATTTGCTTTTTTTTTTTTTTACTACTTGCTTTTTAACTTAAAATATTTTAGGATAAAGCAAATATGCAAGATAAAGCACCATATTTTAATGAAATTTTCTCCTTAGCTAGACACAGAATCCACTCCAGAGGAGTGGAGTAATTTGAATCTCTCCCACTTAGAATGTAAATTTGAATCATGAAAGCAAAAAGAATCTGAACAAGGAACAGAAAATATCTGGAGTTTCCCTTTCCCAAGTAAGCATTGTTTTGTAAGACTGGAAAATTTCTTGTTCCTTTTTTTTTCCTCATTGCTTTCTATATTTACTATTTCTATTTATTGCATGGAAAACTATATTCAGTGATAATTATTCATAGATGATAATTAGATGCAACAGGTCCATGTTCTCTAATGCTGTTGAGGACTTTAAATCTTGCAAGTGAACATGTAGTCTCCAGATACTTTCTGACACCCGTTTCTATTGAGAAAAATATACATACACTTTGGTGAGTTAAAATAGATGGATGCAGCCATGTAAACATCAATTCAAATAAAGCACAGAATGTTTTCATCATTCTAGGAAAATTACATTGTGCCCCTTCCAGTCAGTTTTCACTTCCCATATACAACTGATGTCTGAATGTGCTCACATTCCTTTGCTGTGTCATCTTAGGAATATTTCTCCTGTCCTTCAGCTTCTTATAAAAGGAATCATACTGTAAATGTACCTTTGTGTCTGGCTTCTTTCAAATCAAGCCTCTACAAATTCATGCATATAAGCCAGTTACTTAATTGCTTAGTCACACAAAAATTAACAGTTCTCAGAGAAATATAGTGAAATCTAGAGTCTTTACAATGTGTCACCCACAATATCCAGTGTTCAATCAAAAAGGAATAGACACACCAAGAAACAAAGCGTATAATCCCTAGTCAAATGAAAAAAGAATCAATAGAAAGAGATCCCAAGTTGATCTGGATGTTAAAATTAGCTTTCAAATACTTTAAAGAAATATTTATGAAGATGTTCATGGTTTAGGAAACAGATGATCAAAATGAGTGAATAGATAAGCAAATCTCAGCAGAGAAGTGAAATGATATAAAAGAACAAAATGGAAATTCTATAACTAAAAAGTACAAGAAGCATATGAAAAGTGATCAATTCCATTAGTCATCAGGAAAATGCAAATTAAAAACACAATGAAATAACATTCATATCCCCAAATTGCCAACATTTAGAAGATGACAATCAAATGTCAATAAGGATATAGACCATCCTTCTGGGATATTACTGGTGGGAGTGTTAAATGATAAAGCCACTTTGAAAAGTTTTGGCAGTTTCTTATAAAGTAAAATATATACATCCTGTGACTTAGTATTTCTATTTCTAATTAATTAATCAAAAGAATGGAAACATAGTTAACCAAGTGAATGGAAACGTGTCCATACAAATACTTACAAACACATATATTAATAGCAGAAACAATTCAAATGGCCAACAAGAGTTTAATAGACATATACGATCTGTTTATACAATGGAATACTGCTAAGCAATAGGAAAAATGTGTTAAAATGTATTTCCTCTAGATTGTGTTGTAATGCCTCTGTAGTATTCTTCTGGGGGTAAAGGATAGAAGTCATAATATGAGAATACTGAGATGTTTCTTCTAACTGAGAATAAACTTCCTGTGATTGTCACAATTAATAGATGTGTCGTGCCAATTATTGCTAGCTTGACCTTAAGTAGAGAGATCAATATTTTGAGGGATTTCCAATGGATACCAGATATCAAAAACTAAATCATGTTCCTACAAAATTCTTAGGTTACAAGCTTAACCCTCGGGGCCTTTCCTGGTGGTCCAGTGGTTAAGACTCCGAGCTTCCACTGCAGAGGGCACAGGTTCAGGGACGTAAGATCCCACAAACCACACAGTGTGGCCCAAAAGAAAAAAAAAAAAGCCTAACCCTCCATGTGACTGTACTTAGAGATACGCCTTTAAAGAGTGATTGTGGGTAAGTGAGGTCACAAGGGTGAGACCCTAGTCCAGCAGGACTGTGTCTTTACAGGAAGAGACGCCACAGCTCGTTCACCCTCCCTGCAGACACATGCCCAGGGGAAAGGCCATGTGAGGATACATGGAGAAGATGACGCTCAGCAAGTCAAACAAAGAGGTCTCACCAGAAAGCAAGACTTGCCAGTGCCTTGCTCCTGGACTTCTGTGAGAAAATGAATTGTTTAAGCCACCAGTGTGTGGCACATTGTTATGGTAGCCCAAGAGGTCTGATACATCAAGACTGAAACCTTCTTGACTCTTCATTATTAAACTCATGGTGTTAATTCCTGGGGTTTCTAACTAAAAGCTATTTAGATTCCTCTGATCAGGTAATACTATCATTTTTCTTAAGTTTTCTTGTCCTCTCCCTGTTCTTTTTATTTTTAAATAATTCATATTCACAAATAAGAAGATAGGATCAATTCTTTAGAACTCTTGAATGATTCTGAAATTCTCTAGAAACATGGACTGACAGTAAAATGCAATATCTCACTGGATTTCAAAATATGGCATCAAACTTACTTTAGATTCATATAGTGTCATGTGTGCCACTCAAGTTTATCTTCAGAGGTAGGCATCACTGAAATCCAAACATTACAGAATAAAGAATCTTTTACCATCATTCCTGTGTGTACTCTTGACAAAGGGAGGGGGATTTTTAGTTTTTCCTGTTTAGTTCACTTTCCTATATTGCTAGTATTGCTTAGCAAAATAAATATTTTACCATATGCATCTATAACCCAATACTATAATTGATTTTATACAATTTTATAATAGTAATATATGATGGTTTGCTCACTAAGTGTTTGTGTCTGCTCTGGGCTCAGCTGCTCAGTTGTGTCCGACTCTTTGCAACCCCACTGACTATAGCCTGCCAGGTTCCTCTGTCCATGGGATTATCCAGGCGAAAATACTGGAGTGAGTTGCCATTTCCTCCTCCAGGGGATCTTCTTGACCCAGGGATCAAACCCACATCCCTGCGGTTTCCATGTTGACAGGTGGATTCTTTACTGCTGAGCCCCCCGGGAAGCCCTGAGTGTTCCAGTATATGGGATAATGCTGATTTATTGTCAGTTTTTTTTTCCAGTTCTAACTACACAAAGGAAATAGTTCAAAAATCTAAGGGAAACAAGAGCAATTATGTATATTAGTTGCAACTTCATAGAATGTCCACCTTATTTCATCTTTAAAATTCTGAATACTTTATAGCAACCTGTTAGGCTTACCATAATGTCTCTCACCTCACATGTGTTATAATCTTATAATTAGAGAATATCACTTCACTCCTCTGTAGACCTGCCACCATAATGGGAAAAATCTCATAATTACATCTTTATGGAACTTTGCAAATGAATGTTTATTAAAAACCTGAATTTAGTAAAGCAGCATATAAAGAGAGATGCATTTGCTGCCTAACAAATTGTTGGACCATATTATTATCTGATTATATTAACATGATATATCATGGTATAGACATTGAAGTGGCTATTTTAATTTCCTAATTAGATCTTAGGTTATATAGTTTAGCATCCCTGTTATACAGATGAGGAAAGTTCACAGAAGCTGTTCATAGAAAGTTCTTAAAGAAGTGAAAAAAATTATTTTAAAATTGACATCTTTCATTTCCCCATATATGAATTCAATTGATAGTCGTTTCTCCAAGTGTATCATGTCTCATGCATGTAGAAACACAGAGTTTTCTGTTTGCAAATGTTAAATGTTTATTTCTGGTACTTGAAGATGATAAAGACTACACTATGAGAATGGGAAATGGGATTGCATTGACAGTGCAGATTACATGGAAAATAGCAATTTTTTTTAGAGAGGGGTACTAAAAAGCTAAATAGAAAGCATGATCAAATAAAACAAGAAAATACCAAGCTAACTCTTCAAAAATTAATCAGCAATACTTAACAATATTTAGACATTTCTAAGTTATTGTATATGTTAACACATTAAGTTATTTTGCACCTTGAAAGGCTCGAGCAGATGTTAGATTTCGTGCATAATTTGGTAGATGTAAAGCCCTTGTTTTTTCTGGGTGGTGGTTTAGTCGCTAAGTCGTGTCAAACTCTTGTGATCTCATAGACGGTAGCCCGCCAGGCTCCTCTGTCCATGGGATTTTTCTGGGTAGCATACCCTGTATCGGGCTTCCTAGGTGGCGCTAGCGGTAAAGAACCCGTCTGCCCATGCAGGAGACTAGACAGGTGGGTTCGATCTTTGGGTGGGGAGGATCCCCTGGAAAAGGGTATGGCAATCCACTCCAGTATTCTTGCCGAATAATCCTAGGAACAGGCGAGCCTAGCGAGCCATAGTCCATTGGGTCGCAGAGTTGGACGGACTGAAGTGATTTAGTACGCACCCATAACCTATATTATCACCATCATTTCTGATGCTATGGAGTCAGTTAGTTATACGATACAGTACCATTCAGGTTCTTGGCCGGTTATCAGAAGGCATGAATATAACTGAAAAATTACCTTCAGGATGGAAAAACCCATATTATAGTCTCATTTATTTATGAACCTATTTGTTCATCCTTTTTTCAATTCATGTAAAGCTGAAAAAAAAGGACAGGGGAAGAAATTGACAGTTTTAGGGTTAGAAGCAAACTTATTATACAATGAATGGAACATGAAAAGGATGCTTCGGGGGTGGCTCAATCAGAGCAAGATCTTTCGGGTTCCTAACTTTATGTGATGACTCCAAAGAAAGCAAAGAGAATAAGACTATGGCTCTCTCCACCTCCTATAATCCCACATGCCTAACTGGGGAGCCGCTGCTAATGAGCCCACGTGCCACAACTACTGGAAGCCAGTGTGGCATAGAGCCTGCGCTCTGCAACTGGAGAATCAGCAGTGAGAAGCCTGTGCACCACAACTAGAGAGTAGCCTCTGCCTGCTGCAACTAGAGAAGTCCACGCAGCAATGAAGACCCAGCACAGCCAAAAAGAAATAAATAAAATTATTAAAAAAAACAACAACAACAGAAGAGAGTATAAAAGAGATAGTATTTTTGCTGTTGTTGTTAAAAATGTCAGAAAATTAATGTTGTTATTCCTTAGGGTATATTTCTAGATATCAACAGTAAAGCTGGAAATTTTGATAGAGATTTGATTTCAATTTCACCATATTTCCATTGCTGAAATGTTGGTTCTTAGTGATTCAAACAATTGAAAAAGGAAGGGTTGTGTTGTCCTTGGGGAGATGGCCTAAAGGAGTAAGGAAATTTGGGTTCTGAATAATTCAACTTTGATACTAAGTTGCTGAATAACTGAGAAAGTTGCTAAACCTTTCTGGGAACACAGTTTGCTTCTAAATAAGAATATTGAACTAGATATCTGTGCAGTCTTTTGCAGATTTTATTTCTAATGATTGTTAGACCTCTGCTTTCATGGCAAGGTATGGAATCAATTATTTCCAGATGAAAACATTAAATTTGTTTTGTGAAGAGACCTAGAGAAGGATGATATGAGGCTGAAGCAAGTCTGATTGTAATTTTGAATTAATGATGCTGGAGTGATTTAGTACTTATCAAGTACACAGCAGATTTAGATTTGAAAAGGCAGGGCATTCAAATTTTTGTGAGCTAGTCTAGAGACTACATTAGATTTTAAAAACAATTTTTTAACAGACCTAAAAGAAATTCCAAGAGTTAATTAATAAATGTACAATAGATAAGATAATTTATTAATAGATGGTTGTATGGGGGATTAAGAAGTGACACATACCTATAAAGTTAGCAAGAAAATAAACTTTGCCCAAATGCTCAGCTATTATTTTAGATAGTTCAGGTTGCTTGGCAATGCTAAATATGGATAATTGGAATAACAGCAATTTACATTGTGAAGGCTCTATTTTGACTGCTAATTCAGACTTTTTTCAAGTCAGCAGAGTTTTTCAGGGCTTTTAGCAGAATGATCAAAGGCCCTAAACATACCCTTGGATATTGCAAATTCAGAAATCAGCAGAATATTCAGCATTATCTCCAGAGATTAGTTGGTAATACACCTGGCAAAGAGGCTCATTGGGATGGAGAACTGGGAAAGTAATAATGATCTCAGATGACATAGAAAAGGGAGGATAGATATCTCTGAAGCTTAATAAACAGCTACGAAGACTCTCATCAATGTCATGATTAAATCTTAGATTTTCTATGTCTATATTTCTGGAATCTAATTATAATAATTGGGAGGGAGGATACCATGCTGAGATTATTTCCAAGCTTTCTTCTTCTCAGAGCTTTGACCCCTATGACCCCTATTATAAATTTGTTGTAAATAGACCTAAGGAAATTTGGCCATACATAATAATTAACTTTTGGTATAGATAACTAAGGTCTTTTCCCCCATAGCTTCACTGTGTAGTGAAATGTCACAGTGAAGGCAAGTCCAAATTTGTCACAAATACAAACATTACATAGCAGTGTTTATTGAAAAAAGTTATGATGCTTTATAAACTGCATCATTTTAGGCACTCTGACAGAATCTTGCATATAAACTTCAGTAAAGATGAATATGGCTATATTGTAATGCCAAATATAGCTAAACTTTTACTTAGAGTCAGGTGAGAAAATCTGCCATTAGGCAGCCAAAAAATGTACTCATAAGTCCTAAGTCAGGGCTTTCTTCTAAAAGGCGTAGGATAGTGGGTTGCTTAGATATTAGGTTATTAATCTGAAGGTATGAAAATCTGTACATTTGTAGCCAATGCACATACCTTGAACACCATTCATTTCACAGTGAAAAACTACTTCTAACAAAACCTCATGTGCTGATTGGAGATAAAGATATTTGAAAGGCTAGTGTAGATGTTTCTGGATTGTTTTGGTTAGAGCCATTAAAATCCAGCTGACCACCCATGAAGTGTATGTTCCTTATTAGGACACTTCAATGATAATTACCTGTTTGGTGGCTCAGAGAGTAAACAATCTGCCTTCAATGAAGAAGACCCAGGTTTGATTTCTGGGTCAGGATGATCCGCTAGAGTAGAAAATGGCAACCCACTCCAGTATTCTTGCCCGGAGAATCCCATGGACAGAGAAGCCTGGTGAGCTAGAATGCATGGGATCACAAAGAACTGGACACGACTGAGTGACTAACACTTCTAGTTACTTCTAGGGTAAAATTAAATTGAGATTCATATATCTCTCCGTCCACATTGGGGTATTTTAAAGTAAATTACAGACAGTATAGAGCAGCTTCCTTAAAAATGTTAAAAATAACAGTAATATGTGTGCTTAGTCGCTCAGTGGTGTCTGATCCTGCGACCTCATTGACTCTAGCCCTCCAGGCTCCTCTGTCCATGGGGATTCTCCAGGCAAGATTCCTGGCGTGGGTTGCCATGCCCTCCTCCAGAAACAATAATATGGGTTTATCTTTGAAGGGGGTGCCACTCGTCAGCACTCACCTTTCTCTTTCTTTCTCATAGTTTCTCTTGCACCCCCACTGAACCTTCTAATTTTGAATTTGTAATCCTTCTGTCCCATCTCCTTCAAGCCCAGTTGAGAAGGAAAAAAAATAAAGGGAACAGACTCCCTTTGCTGATAAGTCTCTCCAGCTGTGTGGCTGTCCTTTTGTAATCAGTGTTTCTCTGACAACATGAGCACCTCGATAAATGGAGAGAAGAGGTAACTAATAAAAAAAAAAAGTGTGTGTGTTTATAAATAAATAATGAAAATAAAGAAAATACAGACTGACCTAAAATTCCATTACCCAGGTAATATGTTGACACGTTAAATGAATAAATACTTGAATATGATTGGAAAAATCCGTACTGTAGAAGCATGTGCTAGTGACTCAGTCATGTCTGACTCTTTGTGACCCTATGGACTGTGGCCCTCCAGGCTCCTCTGTCAGTAGGATTCTCCAAGCAAGAATATTGGAGTGGGTTGCCGTTTCCTTCTCCAGGGGACCAGGGAAGAGACTCCCTTCCCCATCTCTCTCCAAGCATCTTCACTCATAGCCACAGTCTTTTTTGTGTAAAATAATGATAGGCACCATTTTGCTGCTTTTTTCTAGAGGAAAAATCAAATCATTCCTCTTATTCTCTCTCACAAAATGATCACTTTTCCTTATTAATTTATGAGTTCTTTGTAAATATGTTACAAATATTTTTTCTTATGTATTCTTTGATTTTGTTTATAGTTATAGTTTTATTTTTTACTATTCAGAAGTTACTCCACATTGATTTGAAACACAGCTTTACCATAATGGAAATCTCTATGCACGCTGTGCACCACTTGACTTTTTCTGTTTCGTTGATCTATTTCTTCTCATGTTCCAATCTGTTTAATTATGGAAGCTACATGATGTCTTAAGAGCTAATAGGGCTAGCCCCATTCACTCTTCCATTTAAGAATTTTCTTTGTCATCTTTGTGTGTTTATTTTTCCAAATGATCTTTAGTATAATTTTGTCCAGGTTAAAAAAAAATCCTCTTGGTGTTTTGTGATAGCATTTAACCTACAGAGTAATTTAGAGAGGAAATGACAATATCATCTCCTTTTTATACAAGTGAATGGTGTGTATAACAATTTATTTAAACTCTTTCATATACTCTCCTATGTAGTTTTAGATTTAGGCATATAGATTCTGCAAATTCTGTAAATTTCCTGCAAGTTTATAGTTAAATATTTAAACTTGTTACTGTTCTTGTAAACGGGGTAATTTCTTCCAGTACAGTTTCTAGCTGGTTGTTTCTGAAATATTGCAAAACTAACATTGTTTTGGCAATAGCACCCCACTCCAGTACTCTTGCCTGGAAAATCCCATGGATGGAGGAGCCCGGTGGGTTGCAGTCCATGGGGTCGCTATGAGTCGGACACAACTGAGCGACTTCACTTTCACTTTTCACTTTCATGCATTGGAGGAGGAAATGGCAACCCACTCCAGTGTTCTTGCCTGGAGAATCTGAGGGACGGGGGAGCCTGGTGGGCTTCACACGACTGAAGTGACTTAGCAGCAGCAGCAACGTTGTTTTTAATATTTACTCTGTAACCCATGGGCTTACGAATTTTCATGTTATTTCTAACAGTTTTCAGTTACTCTTAAATATATACGCATGCCCTGACATGGAAATGGCCAGTAGATATATGGACACATGTACCACATTTTGAATCTCCACAAAATCAGTGCTAAAAGGATAAGGTAGCCTGTAAAAGTTTTTTCTCCACCTTAAGCAGAATGGACAGGCTAGATATGTATATTTTATTTAGGTAATGGCTACAGGGCTTCCCTTGTCGGTCAGTTGGTAAAGAATCTGCCTACAATGCAGGAGACCTGGGTTTGATTCCCGGGTCAGGAAGATCATGGAGATCAAAAGATCTCCAATTCCTGGAGAAGGAAATGGCAACCCACTCCAGTATTATTGCCTGGAGAATCCCATGGACAGAGGAGCCTGGCAGGCTACAGTCCACGGGGTTGCAAGAGTTGGACACGACTTAGTGACCAAACCGCCACTGCCATATTGGACAAAAGAGAGAGAATTGTGACCATTTACAGCATTTTACTGTGGTTGAACTCTTTGTCTTGAAAAGCTTGGCATTTGTAACTATGAAACACTGACATTTTGTGAACAGTTTGAGGAAGAAGTAATAAGTTGACCAATTCTTTAGACTTTCTGACTTATTATTTCAAGACTTAAGTCTGAGAACATAACCTAAGTGGTCCATTAGCCTTACTCTAGGTTTTAAAATGAACCTTTTGAAGACAAAATTTCTTTGCTTTTACCATGGGCAAAGGGAAAAAAAATGAGCACACAATGCAAGCATTCAGGTTACAACTGAACAGAGAGAAGAGACAGCTCCTTCCATCTCCCACCAAATAGATCTATAATGTGCGTGTGTTCAGTCATTTCAGACTCTTTACAACCCTATGGACCGTAGCCTGCTGCTTCTTTGTCCATGGGATTTTCCCAGCAAGAATACTGGAGCGGGTAGCCATGTCCTCCTCCAGGGGATCTTCCCAACCCAGGAATTGAACCCATATCTCATGTGTCTCTTGCATTTCAGGCAGATTGTTTACTGCTGAGCCACTGGGAAAGCTCAGATCTATAATGGGGAGCAGCAATTTTCAGCCTGTAGTGACTGAAATCAAGGTAGGGTCTGTTGTGTAAGGAGTGTCACCCAGGAAGCCTGGGTAAAAGTGGGGACCAAAAAATGAGTCCCAGTCCCTGAGAGTCAGGCAATGGACCTTTGTAAGACCACTTCTCACCAGAACATAGGGACATAGGTTTTTTTAAAAAGTTTTTATACAGTTTTTAAAGGTTATACTTCATTTACAGTTATTTTAGGTTTTTGGCTGTATTCTCCATGTTGTACAATACATCTGGAGGATTGGTGGATCTTAGTTCCCTGTCTACGTATTGAACTTGGGCCCTGTGCAGTGGAAATGTGGAGTCCTAACTACTTGACTGCCAGGGAACTTTCTGACTCTATTTAACTGAGCTTTCTGTGTATTAATTTTTTTATAGCACTATCTGTGATCTCCTAGGTCTTTGTCCACATTTCTTTCCAAAAACCTGTTATCTTTTATTGTAGTTCATCTCACGTTATATCTCCTAGACTCTAGGAGCCTTAAAAGCAAGCCTCATATCCTGTTTACCTTTATATTTTCAGGATTTGGCAAAGTAGCTGATATAAAATAATGTCACATAAACATTTAATGAAAAAATAAGTTATTGAGATTAGAAAGAGGCAGACTGGTAAAACCCAGAAGGGAAGCAAAATTCATCTTCCTCTGAAATAAAGAGGCAAGAAAGTTGTACATACGTAGTATTGGTCCTTCATGAATGTGCTCTCACCATTTCAAAGGTAAGGTAAAAAATCTTGGGGAAAAAACTGGTTCAGCTAATTATGAATTTGTGTCCTAAGTATTCACACTTCTATTTTGGCCAAACTACAAATATTGACAGTGGTAAATAAAATTTTACAAGATATTCTCCATGAACCAAGGATAAATGAAGAGCGTGATTCCGGAAATTAGAGAATAGTTCAATGAGGTGATTATCATCCCATCCATTATCAGATCAGGCTGTCCTAAGGATGAAAATACTCAGCTTAATCCTATTTTAGGACTAGAATTGGGAAACCAGAGTCTATAAAGTCTTGAATGCCTGTAATATGTAAATGTGCAGGTATCGTTTTCTTCTTCAATGGCACTGAATATTTATTTTGGCTGAAACTTGTGAGCTGTGTGATATTGTGATTAATAATAAGAAATGTACATCTAGTTTTCATTTGCATTAAAGGAATAGAGCTCCTAAAATCCTTGGAATTTCCTAAGTGATGAAAGCAGTAAAGGTGTCTTTTATTATGTTCTTGATGTGATTTTTGGAAAGCCGTTGGGTAACCTAGCATCCTGGGTGGCACTAGAGGCAAAGATCCTGCCTGCCAATGCAGGAGATGCAAGAGACGGGTTTGATCCCTGGGTTGGGAAGATTCCCCTGGAGGAGAAAATGGCAACCCACTCCAGTATTCTTGCCTGGAGAATCTCATGGACAGGGGAGCCTGGTGGGTTCCAGTTCGTGGCGTCACAAAGAGTGGGACATGACTGAAGCAACTTACCTGTGTAACCTAAGGTGGGGGCTGGTTGCTAAGCAAACCAACCAGGTGATCAGAGGGATGAAACTTTCATTTCCACCTCCTGACCTGCTGGGAGGGGAGAGGAGCTGGAGTTCAATGGCCAATGATTTAATCAATCATGTCTATGTAATGTTGCTTTTAGTCACTCAGTCGTGTCTGACTCTGGACTACAGTATGTCAGGCTTCTCTGTCCTTCACCATCTCCCAGTAATGAAGCCTTCCTAAAACTCAAAAGGAGGGGTTTGGGGAGCTTCTGGGTTGGTAAACATGTGGAGATTCAGGGAAAGTGGCACTTCCAGAGAGCATGGAAGTTCTGAGCCCTTTTCCCATACCTTACCATGTGGCATCACTTTCATCAGGTGGTTCCTGAATTGTATCTCTTTTAATAAACCAATGATCTAGTGAGTAAACAGGTTTTCTGGGTACTGTGAGCCACTGTCGCGAATTATTCAAACTCAAGGGGAGACTTGTTGGAGCCTCTGGTCTATGGCCCCTTGGTCAGATATACAGATGATAACCAGGGCTTGTGATTGGCATTCTTGAGTTGGAGGAGGTTGTTGGAACCTCCTGTTTGTAGCCAATTTGTCAAAAGCACAGGTAAAAACTTGAACTTGTGACTGACCACTATCTCAGATGAGGGGAGGGGCAGTCTTGTAGGGCTGGGCCCTTAACTATAGAATCAGAATTGTAGAATACCCACCTGGTAACCAGAATCTTTAATTTTACTATTAAATGCTATTTGAATAGGAATCTTGGGGCTTCCCAGGTAGTGCTAGTGGTAAAGAATTTGCCTGTCAATGTGGGAAATTTAAGACATGCAGTTCTATCCCTGGGTTGGGAAGATCCCCTGGAGGAGGAAATGGCAACTCACTCCAGTATTCTTGCCTGGAGAATCTCATGGGCAGAGGAGCCTGGTGGGCTACAGTCCATTGGGTCACACAGAGTCGTACACAACTAAAGTGACTTAGCATGCATGCATGCAAACAAGGATTTTAAAAAATAACTTAGCTACTGAAAATACAGAGCTTATTTTCAATCACTGAAAGTATCTGGTAAGCTAGTGTGGGTTCAAAAATATTTTATTTGTTTCCAAGTAAGCAACATTATTTTATCAATATCAAAAGTTAGTATAGCCATATCATTAAGAAATATGATGAAATTTCTGAATTTGTAATTTGTGTTCTAGTAGCACTGATTTATGGCAACCCACTCCAGTGTTCTTGCCTGGAGAATCCCATGGATAGAGGAGCCTGGTGGGCTACAGTCCACAGGGTCGCAAAGAGTCAGACACGACTGAACAACTACACTTACTTACACTTAGCATTGATTTAGGAAAGTGCAGTAGATTGAATCTGTGCTTTTGAGTAACTGTGAGGACAATTTATTTAATTGCTATAGAGAAAGAAACCATGTTATATGTATGTTTATGTATGTTTAAATGTATGTTATCGTCTGTTTTGAAATGAGAAGGGCATGCCCTTTTAAATAACAACAAAAATAAGTAAATTTATGAGTGATCTAAAGCTTGCTATACCTATTACCGAGAGAAAATGCAATATGAGCCAAAGTACAGGGCAAAGTTGGATTTAAACAAGCCCTGGCTTCAAAAAGGGAGAAGAATGGGCATGAAAAAGAAACATGGTCAGAAGAGGAAATTTTTCTGCTGATTTGAAAAATGCTGTCACATGGAAGTTATAACGGGAAATATAGGACATATTCAACCTTGGGCTCTTTCTGTCAAATTCTGTAAGGAAGGAAAAGTTAGAACTCTGAAGCAAAGAGAGTTAAGCCTCTGGGGAATTCAATAGCTAAGTCAAAGGTAAGCTGAGATCATAGATAACTATTAAAATGAGAAAAGGTGCAGTAAAATTTGAACTCCAACAATTGAGGAAATTTGGACTTTTAAAACTTGAGGATATGAATACTCTAAATCTGTAGGGGTGAGGCAGGGGAGAGAGGCTCAAGAAAGAGGTGATATATGTATAATTGTGGCTGATTTGTGTTATCATACAGCAGAGACCAACACAACAGTGTCACCTTCCTCCAATTAAGAAATAAATTAAAAAAGAAAAAAATGTTTAAAAATCTGTAGAGAATATAATTGGATTAAGGTTCATAATTGCTACATTTAATAAAGATGCTCTTAAATTTTACCCAAGTATTTGTACTTCTTCAGACTTTGATCTAAATTATCTAATCTTTAAAAGCATTTTATCATAGGTTATAATTTGTACACTCTAAGATATACCATTTAGAAATCTGGAAAACTCAGCAGTGGCCACAGGACAGGAAAAGGTCAACTTTCATTCCAACACTTAAGAAAGGCAATGCCAAAGAATGCTCAAACTACCGCACAATTGCACTCATCTCACACGCTAGTGAAGTAAAGCTCAAAATTCTCCAAGCCAGGCTTCCGCAATATGTGAACCGTGAACTTCCAGATGTTTAAGCTGGTTTATAGAGTTATCGTTACCATCTTTCTAAATTCCATTTATATGCTTTAAAAAAAGGCGGAGGAACCAGAGATCAAATTGCCAACATCTGCTGGATCATCAGAAAAGCAAGAGAATTCCAGAAAAACATCTATTTCTACTTCATTGACTATGCCAAAGCCTTTGACTGTGTGGATCACAATAACTGTGGAAAATTCTGAAAGAGATGGGAATACCAGACCACCTGACTAACCTCTTGAGAAACCTGTATGTAGGTCAGGAAGCAACAGTTAGAACTGGACATGGAACAACAGACTGGTTCCAAATAGGAAAAGGAGTACGTCAAGGCTGTGTATTGTCACCCTGCTTATTTAACTTATATGCAGAGTACATCATGAGAAACGCTGGGCTGGAGGAAGCACAAGCTGAATCAAGATTGCTGGGAGAAATATCAATAATCTCAGATATGCAGAGACACCACCCTCATGGCAGAAAGTGAAGAAGAACTAAAAAGCCTGTTGATGAAAGTGAAAGAGGAGAGTGAAAAAGATGGCTTAAAGCTCAACATTCAGAAAACTAAGATCATGCCATCCGGTCCCATCACTTCATGGCAAATAGATGGGGAAACAGTGGAAACAGGGGCTGACTTTATTTTTCTGGGCTCCAAAATCACTGCAGATGGTGATTGCAGCCATGAAATTAAAAGACGCTTACTCCTTGGAAGGAAAGTTATGACCAACCTAGATAGCATATTAAAAAGCAGAGACATTCCTTTGTCAACAAAGGTCCATCTAGTCAAGGCTATGGTTTTTCCAGTAGTCATGTATGGATGTGAGAGTTGGACTATGAAGAAAGCTGAGCACCAAAGAACTGATACTTTTGAACTGTGGTGTTGGAGAAGACTCTTGAGAGTCCCTTGGACTGCAAGGAGGTCCAACCAGTCCATCCTAAAGGAGATCAGTCCTGGGTGTTCATTGGAAGGACTGATGCTGAAGCTGAAACTCTAATACTTTGGCCACCTGATGTGAAGAGCTGACTCATTTGAAAAGACCCTGATGCTGGGAAAGATTGAGTGCAGAAGGAGAAGGGGATGATGGAGGATGAGATGGTTGGATGGCATCACCGACTCAATGGATGTGAGTTTGGGTGAACTCCTGGAGTTGCTGATGGACAGGGAAGCCTGGTGCGCTGCGGTTCATGGGGTCGCAAAGAGTTTGACACAACTGAGCAGCTGAACTGAACTGAAGATACATCATTATTTATTTTGGACAATTTAACTATAATATGCTAAAATATTATTTCATTTTGCATAGTTAAATTTTAGTGAGGTTGAACAGTTTTTCAGGTCATCATTTTATGTGAACTATTGATTCATTCATGCCCTTTTTCATCTGTTATTGTGATTTCTGTGTCTTTTCTTACTGATTTGATGAACATATTTGTATGAATGTTGACACTTTGCTGTATTTACACGTGAAAGATAACATGATAATGTGAGTAAATGTTTTATAGAAGTAACATAATTGTTATAAAGAAGTGTTTTATTTTCATTATACAGTAATGGAAAGCAGACTTTTTGGATCTGGAGGCCATAGCCTAGGTGCTCACATTTATTGGCTGTTTAATTACAAGAATTTCAGGTATGTAACTTTGAAATAACTGCTAGAGGGTTTTTGTTTGTTTTTTCAACTGAAAATGTCTATAGTGGTAACTACAGTTAGAGTATGAAAAGTCAATTAACTTAAAAAATATCACGGATCTTTGTGCAAAATAACATAAAATAAGAGTTTTAGACCCCCAACAGGAAAGTTAAACAATTCTCTAAAAGTTTTTTTTTTACAGCTTTATGATAGCATGAAATAAGTTGTTATTATTGTTATTTATATAATAAGTCCTTGATAATAAAGATTACTCTGCAAATGAAATTTCTGAGGATAGTGTGTAGAATCAAAGGAATGTGACAATATGCTTCACAGTCCATTCCTCAGCTTGCTAAAAGTTTGGGTCAAATCCTATTATAAAAGGACCTATATAAACAATAATAGTTAATATTTACACTGAACCAGATATCCCCCTCTGATTAAAAATACCATACCAGACATGTTTAAATGTTGAGTCAAAATTTTTAGGCATTAAAGAAATAAAGTTAGGTACTGTGGAATATTTCAGAGCCCATGTAGGCACACTTCTCATACAGCAGAGTCTTAATCCTCTTAATAGTTCTGGTGCTTCTTAATCTCTCCCACTGTTGTGTAGGCAGCTTGCAGCAGATGTATTCGACAAATGCTAAGGTACTCTGGGATCACGGTTGCTTCTAACACCAATAGAACTTTATCATTTCCATATACAGGCTGATCCCTAGTCAAGAAAATTTGTAATTTGGGGGGCATCCTGACTTACAGTGAGGACTCAGCTACATTCTTATCAACTATCTCGTTTGGCTATGCCTTTGAATGACAGAAGTGTTTGTTTTAAATGTTTGGTTGCATAGAGTTGGTGGACAAGTTTACCCTTATTTTTGCCTTCTCTCTCTAGTGCTCTCTTTCTCAGGCAGAAGACATAACCATTCCACCTAGGTAGAGGGGAGAGTCAGAACATTCCGCAGTAATTTATACCTCTATTAATATTCTTACTTTTGCAATAGAAACATGTGCCTCCCTTGGTTGTAGAATTTCTATTTTAAAGTTGCCAGGAGTACATTAGGGAGTTTTGCTACCTGTGACTCTCTTTTGCCTCTCTCTCAAGTTCCATTCCATGGTTAGAACAGTCCTTGTAAAGAGTAATAAACTACACCCATGTGTCCTACCTCCAAGTCACTTCAAATGTACGTATTGTAACCCTGTTTCAGACTTCTGAAGAATTCAGCCCCTGGGTGAGTTCAGCCCCTAATATGAAATGTCAAGAAAATTCAAACCCATGCACTTTCCTCAATTTATTACTTAACAGTGTTGCGTCACAAAGGGAAGGAAAAATCCTTTAATTATTTCACATAAGATATTCCACTTTTTAATTTGCTGAGTACTTTTCTTAGTCAATAAGTAGTGCAGATTAGGGCTTCCCTGGTAGCTCAGTGCTAAAGAACCCGCCTGCAATGCAGGAGACCCCAGTTCGATTCCTGGGTTGGGAAGACCCCCTGGAGGACGGTATGGCAACCCACTCCAGTATTCTTGCCTGGAGAATCTCCATGGACAGAGGAGCCTGGTGGGCTACAGTTCATGGGGTCACAAAGAGCTGGGCATGACTGATGACTAAGCACAGCACAGTGGTGATCAATTTCCATATTTTCAAAAGGCATCATTTTTGTATTTTCCCTGTAATATGTATTTTTCTTATACAAAGTTGTATATGTCTATGTATTTTGTGGGACCAGGATAAACCTTAGCTTAACATAACAAGGTTAGAGCAAATGAAAAATGGGAAAGAATTCAAGAGATGATGGCGGTACTGGTAATTGAGTAAGGGCAAACTACTATCATTCAAAAGAAAAACAGAAGAGGATAATTTAAGAAACAACAATTTCCTTTATGCCTCTTGAGCAGCTGGTTAAAGCTCAACTGATTTTTTTTTTTTTTTTTTTTTACATAACAGGATACCAAGTACCAAGGAGCCTTGTTGGTAATGCATCACTGAAAAACATTTACCCAATGCATATAGCGCTGATAAAACTTGAAATATATCTACTGGCCAAACATCAAGGTTTCAAGGTCTCTAAGTACTTTCTGCACAGCACAGAGTTGTATTCATTACTTGAAAGAATGACCTGTTAATGGGATTCAGTGGTATTGGTATTTGACACATAAGCTAGAGATAAAATTGAGTGAAATGGGTAACTTTTCAAAATGAATACCAGGGTAGGAAGAAAAGATTCTCTCCATCATTATTGAATAATGTCAATGTTTTCTGTCTAGGGGGATTTTCCTTGCTGTACATTAGTAATTGTTCCTCAAAACAGCTTATGAAATTGACCTTAAATATATTTCATGATGATGCTCACCTCTATGAGGTGTGTGTGTGTGTGCGTGTTTAAACCAGAATCAAATTTCCATTTCCTACGGGCTTTTAAAGGCTGTCTCCATAGTGATGGCCAATGAGCAGAGAGGATTTCACAGGTTTCTTTCTCAGTACATGCGGCACAGTCGTCTCTTTTCATGTCCTTCTGTTTGTTCCCTGTGCACCATTACTGGCTGCCTCCATGGCAACATCCAATGAGCTCTTGCACGTACATCAGCGCACTCTCTGTGTGTGCCCCTCTGTGCGTGCCCTCACGCGCTCAGTGTCATCATAAAGCATCTGAGCGCCACACAGGTCCAGTCAGTTGGTTTTATGTCCCTGGCAACCGCATTTTCCTTCCATTCCCTCAGGATAGTACCAATTCTGATTGTCCTAAGAACTGTACCTATTGAGTTGTCTACCTGCATCTGATACACATTAATCTTCTATGACTTTGGTTTCATGGATACAAACTGTTAATATATTTAAATATGGAGATAATTGGCTGCATACCTACAGAAAGGCCCTAATTTCTAAAATATCAAGTCTCAATATGATAGCTCTTTTAGCCTGCAGTATTTTCACATAAAAGACATTCTATTTATACATTTTTGCATTTCATCTATTTCTTCCTAGAATTTAAAACACTCTAGCTTCAAATTTGTATTGTTTTGTTGTTTGAATGACTTCTCTCTGTGTGGTATTTTATTTTATAAGAAAACATTAAATCTGCCCTCAAGACACTTAATTGTTTTGACAATCATCTGACATACCCACCTTGAGGAGATATATGCCTAATGAGAAGAAGTTGATAGTGATCTCAAGTAATATATGGATCCATTAATTAACTGACTTATTAAAAAATCTGCCCATGAATGCAGGTAACTGAAAGTGTATATTATTCTATTTTTTTGACAGGAGAGGAAAAGAATAAAAATGAAAAATGATTTGATATAAAGTTGATTTTTGTGAAAATAAAGTTACTGGTAGTATATTGCACAATTACTGCTATTCCTTACCGTATATATTTGGGAAATGAATAGATGAAAGGTATGATTCTTTTGAACTGATCTAAATTATTCATTGATAAATGATTTGATAACTGCAATAAACTAAAGATTGATTACCAAATTTTCTTATATTGATATCTTAATTCAGAATGATAAATTTGATTTAGGTCAGATGAAGTTAATCATAAAACCTTCCAAAGTAAAAGTTTTGGCTCAGAAAAAAGTTATGAACCATAGGATAAAATGAACCCATATAATTATTAATTATCCAATTTATTTTAATTATCTTCATAGAGAAAATTTTTGTTTTCCCTAAGCTCTATGATGAATTGTAGAAAATGCATGTTTATTCATTTGGTACTCTGGATTTTGGATTCTTATAAATATAATTCTGGTATCAATTATCTCAGGGTAAAGACCCTTTGTAAATAAGAGGAATGCTACTCATTCAAGGCATGAAAACATTTTTGAAGGTTCCTTAACTTCAAGCACAAATTAAAAGAGTTGTAAGAATGTGAAAGTGGAAAATTTTTAAATCAAAATATTACATTTAAAATTTATTTTAACTCAAAGAGGCAAAAATGAAAACAGAAATATTGATTAATAGGTCAGAAGCATAAAGATGGTACACTTTAGACATGAGTATGCGATTAAACTAAAGGGAAGACTACTCTGGTTTTAGATGTTTTTGTTATTTTGCTTATTTTTAACTTTTAGATTTCTTACTGAGATATTTTAATTAAAATCTGTTCTATTGTAATACTACACTTGTAATTCCTACTTCAACTACTAAAATCATCATTTAATATGAATCAATTCAAAGTCTGGGAGCACAGTTTAGACTATTTGAACTTGATTACATCCAGTTATTGTCATCATTTTGTGTTTTTTTAAAAGTTAACACATATTGCAATTGCAATAATGCCTTTCAAATGGATGATTTTCCCATGCATTTTGGTGGTGTTATCCCCTTAAACCAGAAGTCCCATGTGTTTGTCTTTGGGAACAGCAAGAAACCTTGAAGTTGCAGAGACGATTATAGTATCATTCCATCCAGAGTACTTATTAAGCAACACTTGGGAATCCATGTTATTTGGAAAATTTCTGACTTTTCTCTTTTAAAGCAACCTCGTATTTCTAACTCATAGTTCTGCTTCTGCTTCAGCATTTCCTTAAGAGCCTCCCAATTTCCTCTCTTATTTTATTCACCTATTGCAGGAGCAACAAATTACCGACAATGGAACATTTGCAGTCATTCTTTGTTTTTTCTTTGTTTGCCAAGAGTCATTTTATGTAATTGTTCAATATCAGCTTTTCTCACCCAACCAGTCTTACTGGCATGTCTTAGGTTCTCTCTCACTTTTATGTAGGATATTAAACTGTCAGGTAAAATGAACAATTCTTCTAGTGTTAAAAATTATTCTTTGCTTATTGCAAAGTTTTTAATATGTTTCCTTTTTGTTTCCTTTAACTATGGTGGAACCTAAAATTATACAAGACTAGAAATTGTTTAATATTTATGCCCTTGCTATTGTTATGCAAGCAAGTGGAAAGCCATTTCCAACACTACAATTCACTTCATTAACAGCGAATAAAATTTCTATTTCTTTTTTCCTTCAATTTTCACACTGATAATTTAATCTCAGTGACTCATAAGTAAATTATAAATTTTGTGCATGGTTATTATTATAGGATCATTATATTATCAAGAAACCTTTATATTTCTCCATTTACAAGCTGAACAACCCTCAAAATGATTGTGAAAGTAAAGATAGCTCTTTTTTGCAGTTTTATTTCCTGCCTTCCAGTGACAACTTCAAGTAAATCACACTTTGAGTTCCTAAAGTGCCACAAAAGTCAATGTGATGCTTCCAATATTAATGGTCATGTTTATTGAGGTCTTACTACATGATAGACTATGTCCTAAGCATTTGATATGAATTTATTCAATTTATTCAAACTTGGAAAGCAGGTACTTACTATCCCAACAAACTAGTTCACAATAAACTGTGGAAAATTCTGAAAGAGATGGGAATACCAAACCACCTTATCTGCCTCCTGAGACATCAGTATGCAGGTCAAGAACAACAGTTAAGAACTGGACATGGAACAGCAGACTGGTTCCAAATTGGAAAAGGAGTACATCAAGGATGTATATTGTCACCCTGCTTATTTAACTTATATGCAGAGTACATCATGTGAAATGCCAGGTTGGATGGTGCACAAGCTGGAGTCAAGATTGCCAGGAGAAATATCAATAACCTCAGATAAGCAGATGGCACCACCCTTAATGGCAGAAAGTGAAGAGGAAGTAAAGAGCCTCTTGATGAAAGTGAAAGAGGACAGTGAAAAAGCTGGCTTAAAACACAACGTTCAATAAACTAAGATCATGGCATCTGGTCCCATCACTTCATGGCAAATAGATGGGGAAACAATGGAAACAGTGACAGACTTTATTTCTTGGGTTCCAAAATCACTGCAGATGGTGACTGCAGCTGTGAAATTAAAAGATGCTTGCTTCTTGGAAGAAAAGCTATGACTAACCTAGACAGCATTTTAAAAAGCAGAGACATTACTTTGCCAACAAAGGTCTGCCTAGTCAAAGCCATGGTTTTTCCAGTAGTCATGTAAGGATGTGAGAGTTGGATTATAAAGAAAGCTGAGAGCTGAAGAATTGATGCTTTTGAACTGTGGTGTTGGAGAAGACTCTTGAGAGTCCTTTGGACTGCAAGGAGATCAAACCAGGCAATCCTAAGGGAAATCAATCCTGAATATTCATTGGAAGGACTGATGCTGAAGCTGAAACTCCAATACCTGGCTGCCTGATGTGAAGAACTGACTCATTTGAAAAGACCCTGATGCTGGAAAGATTGAAGGCGGGAGGAGAAGGGGATGACAGAGGATGAGATGGTTGGATGGCATCACCCAACTGATAGACATGAGTTTGAGCAAGCTCCAGGATTTGGTGATGGACCAGAAAGCCTGGCAGGCTGCAGTCCATGGGGTCACAAAGAGTCGGACATGACTGAGCGACTGAAGTGAACTGAACTGAACTGACTATCCCAACTTTATAAATGAAGAAACTGAGGCACAGAGAGGTTTAGTAAGTTGTCCACGGCCATGCAGTTAGTGAGGGGAAGAGCTGAGATTTTGAACCTAGACCATCTAGCTCTTATTATTCTACAATTGCATGAAATTCACACATTTTAATGTTCTTTTTAGGGGATTCTTGGTGGCACTAGTGGTAAAGAACTCACCTACTGATGCAGAAGACATACAAGATGTGGGTTCGATGCCTGGGTCAGGAAGAACCCCTGAAGGAGGGCATGGCAACCCATTCCAGTATTCTTGCCTGGAAATCCCATGGACAGAGGAGCCTGGTGGGCTAAAGTTCATAGAATTGCAAGGAATCAGGCAAGACTGAGGTTACTTAGCATGCATGCATTACAGAACTCTAGTTATAATCCTCCCATTACCTTAGTATGATAAGTGAATTACAAAAATTGAAATTGGAATCATAAAGGCTACAAGGAAAACCAATGTGTCCCTGGAAGCTGCCTAAGCCCCATTTTCCCCCAAGTCCTCTGGATTTTGTTTTCATAAACATCATTGCCTATGAGACTGCTTTTAATACTATTTTTCCTTCAACAGAGTGCTGGTGTTCTTCTAGTGCACTCATGCTGAGAGGAAGAAAGATGAAATAGCTGGGAAAGCATAAGTTTGAGGGAAGTTAATACAAATTGGTGGTCAAAAATTATTTACAGATTTTTGAAATTTATTTTTAAAAGCTATATTTATATAAGCTCCATGGCCTATATATTTATAGGTAAATATTTCCTAGCTCCTCCTAGGATACCTGGATTTGAATTGAGTGTTCTAGTTTGTATGTCATCCCACTTTTCTTCCCAATCCTCCTTAAAAGTATTAGGCATCCTCAGTTGAGAAACAACTCAGGGAAACCAAGAAAACCAAAATCTATTGAATGCCACTCTTTCATTCACCTCACTTTATCAACCATTTTTGATAGTATGTATAGTGAGTTCTCTATCCTTGGCTGTCCTGATTGAATTTCATGGCCTCAGTTTTACAAGGCACAGCCATCTCTGCTTCTGGATGACTTACGTTCTCTCTGGGATGCACAGAAGGCTCATCTCTGAGTCTTGTTTCATGTTTCTGTTCTGAAGAGCTCTAAAACCTGCAGGCGAATGTAATATGAAACTTTGGCGGAGGCATTGTGAATCAGACCAGGCTGGAGACAAGACCTTGCTGGAAACGTCCCATGCCTTGGACAATATATATATATGAACTTGAATTCAAAGTTCTTTCCTATTTATAAAATATTTTTGTATTGTAAAACAGTGTGACAATAATACTAGAAAAGAAAAAGTTACTTAGATTGTCATCACCCTGTGAAAACAATTCTTTTTATCTTGTCACAAACATAAATATTAATACTCCTATATCTTTAAGTGGAATGAATATTGCAGGCCCCTAAGAGAAAGTCTTTGCTTTACCTTACGCTTACCTCCCTCAATATTTTACCTTATGCTTACCTCCCTCAACTTTTTACCTAAAAAAATAGAGCTAATTTCAATAGTGAGAAGTGGATGGTTTCCTAAGGATGTAGTAGGGAATTGAGGAGGAGGACTCAGACTGCATAGCATCTTCAATATTCTTGTCTCCTGCTCAAGGTTTCTTCTCTCTTCTGGTCCCTTCATCCCATCCCTTTATAGTCCCCGCCCCCAACTAGCCTTAGCTTTTCCGCTCTTCTCCTTGGTTTTCACTTCCACCATGGCAAAATGATCAGCCATCTATTATTTTTCAGATGTGTCCCTGTGGGGTGTAATTTCATCCTCTTAATGTAAATTTCTTGCCTATCTTACTGCGTTCAGGCTACTATGAAAAAATACCATCAACTGGGGCCTGGTAGGCTGCAGTCCACGGGGTCGCGAAGAGTCGGACACGACTGAGTGACTTCACTTTCACTTTTCACTTTCACGCGTTGGAGAAGGAAATGGCAACCCACTCCAGTGTTCTTGCCTGGAAAATCCCAGGGTCGGTGGAGCCTGGTGGGCTGCCGTCTATGGGGTCGCACAGAGTCGGACACAACTGAAGAGACTTAGCAGCAGCAGCAGCAAGGTGACTTCTAACAACAGAAATTTATTTCTTAACAGTTCTGGGGGGCAGGAAGTCCAAGACCAAAGCACTGGCATATTTGGTGTCTGGTGAAGCCCTGCTTCCTGGTTCATAGATGGCGGCTTCTCTCTGTAACCTCACACTGGGGGAGGGAGCTAGGAAGCTGTCTGTGGTCCCTTTTATAAGGATGCTTATTCCTTTCATGAGGGCTCCATCCTCATGACCTAATAACTTCCCAAAAGCCCTATCACCAAATACCACTACACTGGGGATTAGGCTTCAACATAAGAATTTTGGGAGGGAGACATAAACATCCTGTCCACAGATATATCATTGACAAAATCTGTTTCTGTCTGGCAGGCTTCAGTGGGCTATTTCTCAAACCCTTTCCTGGGAAGTGGGCAAACGACTGTGTGTTTAGGTTGTGGGAAGTGATGGTGAGTATTTGAGTTCTCGAGATGGAAAAGGGACCTTCAACTGAAGTTTATCTAAGCCATTGTATCTAACTCACATATGGTACAATACTTACTTTAGTATTTGAAGTAAAAGGGGAGGAAGGAGAGGAAAGAAGGGAAGAAAGGGAAGGAAACAGAGCATTTTTTTCCCCTGGGTGCTTTTTTCAGCAGTCCACAGCTTTTTTTTGGTATCCACTACCTTCATTTATGACACATCTATTTTTAAAAATAACTTTCTGAGGTCCTTTTTATAATTCCTAGGCATATATGCTTTCAGTTGTACCAAGTCCTCTTCAACATTCAGATCTCCCATTGTCAATTACCTTCTCTCATATGCTTTTTGTCTCATCAGGAAGTCTAGTTTCATCTGGATGTCATGAGGACATGTGTTTAAGCTAACATGTACTAATGTGTGGAGAGTGGAGAGACATTTACCCTTTCAAGAAGAATTTGTGTTTTAAGGAAAGATATAAGCCAGAGGGAGATCTTTTGGGGGAGGATTCTAATTCTATGGTATAATAACTGAAGTGTAAAAAACCCAAACAAACGAGGAAGTATTTTGGGCATTCAGGACAATATTTAAGCGAGAAGTTATGTTTGGGAATCTGGATTCAGGGTCCATTCACTGTCTTCACAACTGCTTCTTTACTCACTCTTCTGCATGTAAGGATTGTCTAAAAGAATTTCTCCTAACTGTACTCCCCCTTTTTTACATCTTATGATAGCTCACCTGGCAATAGTTCTGGGACTTTTCTAAGGGGGTACTGGTATGTCAAGCTAGAGGGAGAAAAGGTTGAGATAGGATTCAGGGAATGAAATTTGTGGATCATCAGTAAGTGCTATTTCTCTAAGTCAAAAGTGCTTCAACTGAGAAGCAACATTATTTGACACCTGGTCAGAAATTTCAGTAACGTACCTTTTAAATTATAAAAGTAATATATGACCATTATTATCAATTTAAACAAAAAATTTAAATGGAAAATACATTAATTTAAAAGTGATAATTCTCTTTCCTCAACTCTATTTCCATTGTGCAGGGGCAACTACTGTTAGTAATTTGGGGTATAAGTTTCCATACTTTTATCCTGTTGCTGCAGCTGCTGCTAAGTCGCTTCAGTTGTGTCCGACTCTGTGCAACCCCATAGATGGCAGCATACCAGGCTCCTTGGTCCATGGGATTTTCCAGGCAAGAGTTCTGGAGTGTGTTGCCATTACCTTCTCTGTACTTTTATCCATGCTCAGCTAATTTTGGCTCTGCATAATCCTGACATTTAGCTTTTCTAGCATTTTCATAGGCTATCTTGTATCAAAGGTTAGGTCAGATTTACATCTGGGCTATGGCAGATAGTATTTAATAAAGGACACAGTTCTGTCAAAATGAGCATTTTTCGTAACATTATTTTAGAGAATCAGCATTGAACATTTAGTTCTCCCATATGATATTTCATTATCTTCCACAAAACTGTTACTTGCAAACATGACTATGCCTAAACTACTTATTTATATGTTCCTGTTTTGTTTTTATGTCATTTTTAGCTTGGGGTCTTTTCTTCATGTCCCTTTTCTTTGCATTCTGATTATTTGGCAATGCATTTTAAATGGAGAAGTGGAATACTGGCTGGAGTACAAAACAAACTTAAAAGACTCTTAAATTCAGAAACTTCTATTCTTCTACCTATATTGATCAATGATTATTTTACACTTCTGTTTCTTCATCTATAAATGAGCATACATTTTGGACAAGTTTGCTATTTGGTATACATTTTAAAGTAATCATTTAAGCCTTAAATCTGTGATTGTCTTTCTTGCATTTTCTTTTCTACAGGTGGAATAATTCAAGTAATTTTTATGCCAGTTAACTCTCATCTTTGGGAGTTGTTAATTTGTTTCAAATGCATCAGGATAATCTTTTTAACGTGGAAGTTGCTTGAGAACAGAGCAAATTTGTTTTTTTACTTACATTTTTGAGGTGTTCTCTCTTTTAAAAAAACTGAATTTATTTGAATTGTATTGACTGTGCAACTGTTCTGCACTTCAGATACTATTTTTAAAACCTAGGACTGGCAAAATCAGTGAAAATCAGTTACAGAAGAAGAATATTTAATGGCAATATTGGAAAGAAACTGAGCCCTGGGAGTGTTAGCATACTTTAAACTGGATGTGAGTCAGCCATGAAATGCTGTTATCAAAAAAGGGAATGCATAAATGAGGCAATTATCTATGCAAATTTGGCTTCAATATGTTGAATTTATTATCATTTTATTATACAGGATTAGGTAAGCAGTGTAATATAAAAATCGAGAAAGTAAAGCCTGTTCAATTGTATGTTTTAAACCCAGAGGTAAATGAACTCTGCAGAAGAAGCAAGCCTATTTGGAGATAACAGTAACATTGAACAGGAAAACATTTTTTATCATGAATCGTAATTACTTGTGCAAAAAAATTTTACTGTATTCTATGTTTAAAACCACAAAGCTCCTCTGTACTTGGAATTCTCCAGGCAAAAATACTGGAGTGGGTAGCCATTCCCTTCTCCATGGAATCTTCCTGACCTAGGGCTCAAACCCAGGTCACCTGACAGCAAAGAGATCAAAGCAGTCAATCCTAAAGGATATCAACCCCGAATATTCATTGGAAGGACTGATGCTGAAGCTGAAGCCAATACTTTGGCCACTTGGTGCTAAGAGTCGACTGATTAGAAAAGACCCTGATACTGGGAAAAATTGAGGGCAGGAGAAAGGGGCCACCGAGGTTGAGATGGTTGGATGGCATCACCGACTCAATGGACATAAACTTGAGCAAACTCCAGGAAACAGTGAAGGACAGGGAAGCCTGGTGTGCTGCAGTTCATTGGGTTACAAAGAGTCAGACACTTAGCAGCTGAACAACAGGTAAGTTCTATGTTAGGATCCAGGCCTTAGAAGCAATGCACTATTCATTGCTTTCCCCCCACCTTTCTTTAAGAACATCTTTTTCACATAATGAAGGTGGTAAGTGTTATGTGCTTTTCTCTGAGAAGATGCCTCCATCAAGTTCTTGTACTGAAATTAGCATTACTCTTTCTCACATACCAGAGTTAGGCCAGCTACTGTCTTGATTACCAGTGTGGTAGTTGCTTTCTTCTTTCTGTGTCTTTTTTGGCATTTTGGTGAGCAGTGGGGAAAGGCTTTGTGTAGGGTTGCTGAGGAAATGTGCAAAGTACTGTATCCAGTACTCAGCATGGGCTTAATAAGTAATTATTGAAAGGGTTACCAATCCTCGCCAGTCACTCCCCAGCAAGGGTCCTCCTGCTTGGTGTTATTTGAGCCAAGAGGATTTTGGTAGCAAAAGAAAGCTTTATTATTTTTTTCTATTTTTACATGCTAATTTATTTTTTATTGAAACATAATTGCTTTACAATATTGTGTTTCTGCTGTACAAAGAAGTGGATCAGCTATATGTATATGTGTGTGTGTGTGTGTGTGTGTGTTCAATTGTGTCCAACTCTATGTGACCTCATGGACTACAGCCTGCTAGACTCCTCTGTTTATGGGATTTTCCAGGCAGGAATACTGGAAGACGTTGCCATTTCCTCTTCCAGGGTATCTTCAACGGAAGAATTGAACCACGTCTCTTGAGTCTCGTGCATTGGGTTAGATTCTTTATCACTGAGCCACCTGGGAAGCCCCTATGTATACATATGAGAAAGCTTTATTCTTCAATGAAAGAATAGGGAGATACGAGCTCGCATTATAGAGCACAGCTCTTCTCAGTAGGCGGTGGGTGAGGCTGCCTTATAGGGTTCTCCTGGGTTGTGGGGAGAAGGGGCGAGTTCTCTTGGCTCAGGTGTGGCTATGCTGCTCACGCCACACTTCAGACTGAGGTGCTCCGAGTGGCCACTGTACGCAGAATATGCTGCTGCCATCTTGAATGAGGTGTCTACATAGAAGTCAGCTGTGGAAATTTACCTCTGAGGCGACATGCACAAAACTTGTGTACATGCCAGCTATAGGCAGATGAAACTGGACTAAGAAGAAGTAGTTAGACTTTATCTTATCACTAAATACCATCTTATTTTTCTCAGGAACCCCAGTTGGTTTTTTCTGATGATGAGCAAACAACTGCATGAGCAAAATTGAGAGAGTAAAATCAGCTCATGCGTAGCAAAGCAGGCTGCTAATTACTTGATGTGATTTGAAAGGCAGTAGAAAGACTGCTTGGACCTTTAATTTGGCAGATGTAACACAGTGCCTGGAATTCTCACCTTCAGTTTACAATTTTTTACTTTATGTTTGGACATTGAATACCTGGAGTAACTAAAATGGGAGTCATCCTGGAGATAAAACCTAGTGTCAACCAGTATGGCATGTTAGCTAGTTTGTCATCACTGTGAGAGCTTTAGAAAGAAAAATCTTTGATTTCTGAAGAAGAGGGGTGAGAAATGGAGGGGGAAAACATTTAGAATCTGGAATGTTTGTTTTTAGAATCTTAGGAGCAGTGAGGAGAGGGCTGATGAGGGGAGAGACACTCTGGTAAGGGGGACGGCACAGAGAAGGTGGTTTTGGCTGTGGTGGTGGCAGGTAGAGGTATAGGGTCGACTGAGGAGAAGTTGGACCCGCTTTACAGTTTAGTCCACGTGTGAGAGAAAGGGAAATAGTCCAACTTACTCCCTTAGTTTTCTGTTTATGGCCAAGAGGGCTGAAAAGGGGGAGAACATTTCTTCCAACTGGTTGTCTGTTCAACTCTCCAGAGAATAGCTTAACTGTCACCCTGCTTGCCTTTGGAGCCTTGAGAAAGTTTCCTTCATTACGCTGGTTTTTCCATTCATGAGACCTTCGTTCTGGGGCAAAGGAATGGGTTGTGAGAAACAAAAGAAGAGATGAGTGTTAGATTTTGATCATTCTAACAGGCGTGTGGGTGGGTGGGTTGTGTGTGTGTTGCTCAGTCATGTCTGACTCTTTGCAACCCCACGGACTGTAGCCCACCAGGCTCCTCTGTCCATGGGATTCTCCAGGCAAGAATATCAGAGTGGATTGCCATTCCCTTTTCCAAACAGGTGTGTAGTGATATCTTATTGTTATTCTAATTCCTTAACTACTTTAAGGGTGCAGTTCAGTAATAAATATGTTCACATTGTTGTGCAACCAATCTCTAGAACTTTTTCATCTTCAGAACTGAAACTCTATATCCATCAAACAATTACTTTCCATTTCCTCTTCCCCCTACCAACTGACAACAACCATTCTACTTCTTTTTTAAAGTGTACAATTTAATGGTTTTTAGTATAGAATTGTGCAGCCATTACCACTATTAATTTTAGAAAATTTTCATCACCTAAAAAAAAAAATGACCTTTAATGATTATGCTTCGATCATACCATCTGACTCCCCCACCCCAGTTGTGGCCAACCACTAATGTCTTGTGTCTTTATAGATTTGCTTTTTCTGAACATTTTATACCAGTATGTGAACTCTTGTGACTGGCTTCTTTTGCTTAGCACAGTGTTTTCCAGTTTCATTCATTTTTTAGCAAGTATGAAATAATATGCATTTTGTTTCTATGAGTTTGATTGCTTTTAATACTTCATATAACATACAGTATTTTTTTTTTTTTAGTGTATGCCTGGCTTATTTCACTTAGCATAATGTCCCCAAGATTTATTTATTTGTGTCAGAATTTTCTTTGTTTTTAAGTCTGAATAACACTCCATTATATGTGTATATCACATTTTGTTTATCCGTTCGTCTGTCAGTGGACACTTGGGTGTCCATCTGTTGACATTTGTGAATATGGGTGTACAAATATCTGAGATGCTGCTTTTAGTTCTTTTGGGTATATACCTAAAAGTGGAATTGTCAGATTATTTTGTAATTACATTTATATTTTTTTCAGGAACTATCACAGTGTTTTTACATAGTAGCTGCACTGTTTTACATTCCAACCAACAGAGAAGAGGGGCTTCAATTTTTCTGCAGCCTTGCCAACATTTATTTTCTGATTGTTTTGAAGTTTGGTTTTATTTTGATAGCAGCTCTGGCAATGACTTTTAAAGGTCCCTTTGACCAAGCTATCACCTTTTCTTTACAGACGTGGAGATTGTAGTTCAAAGGAGCAGTGGTTCCCGTTGACAGTAGCTAAACGATTGAACTCAGATTTTTAGAACCTAAGTACAAGGGTTTATATACTATAGAAGGATTCTCACAATATAGCAGACAAAGCTATTAGAAATGGCAATCAAGAGGCTCTTAAAATAAGAGAGATGAGACATTAGAAGCATGATGGAGGAGGTTTCTATTCTTTAGTGTTATGTTTGTGTTTGCAAGGATGAGAATCTGTTGATAGTAATAGTGCCAAAGTGAGGAAATTTTTTTTTAAATTAGCTACAGGAACAGTAATGCTTGACCCTCATCAATATGCTCAAATTAACATTTTCCGATTTACATTGGTATTAGCCCAGGAGTGTAGAAGAGCAGCAGGAGACTATCTCAGATCATTATGAAACTGGAGACATATCTTCTGTCTTTCTCTGAGGATTTTCAAATAAACAGTAATTATAATGGTAGCGATTTAGGAATTGCTGATTACATAATTTCAGTAAACCTGTCATTATCTGTAAATATTTCATGAAAAATAGAAATACAGTGTTTTTGATAGCTTCATGTAGGTATTTTTTTTCTTTGAAGGAAAAAACCCATTAACTATGTTCCTTATATACTTTCCAGGTCAGGCAAATACTACTTTTGGAGCAGAGAATTGTATCTGCAGTTTCACATATCATTGTTATTCTTTACGGCTATCTATTTTGGGTAGAATGTTGCAGAAACTGCTAAATGTTTATTTGATGGCAGACTTTCTCTCTTGCACTCTGCAGAGAAATAAAATGTGATGATATAAGTGTAATGTAGTGTTCTGCACAGTTCAAAATCCTGCAGTTTCTTTGTTTTCTTCCTGCTTATGATGCGAGATACTTCTAGGCATTCTAAAAAAGTACAGATCATGGAGAGTTTAAAACACTGGACACTGTGAGAATATCATGTGGGGGGACAGCAAGAGCCTGGTGAGAGTCATGTTCGGGTCACACGTGACACTTCTTTATTCGATTATCCCAACTTTATGGGTGATAAGTGTGAAGAAGAGAGAAGTCAGGAGAAGACAATGTCAAACAAATCACAGAAATGATCAATTGTTAAATTTATTCACATAGGAAATATTTACTAAATATCTATTATGTGCCAGGGTATAGTATTAGACACACATGGGAAAAAGACACCATTCTTAATTTCAAGGACCTTAGAAATCATCTCTGTGATGTTGTGCTCTCAAACATCAGAATCACATGGAAGTCTTATTCAGACAGAGGTTGCCAGATACTACCCTTTACTTTCTGATTCAGTAGATAGGGCAGTGGTTGGGGAGCAAACATTTGCATTTCTAAAAGGTTCTTAGTGGAAGTTGATGCTGCTGGTCCTGGGGCCACCCCTTGCAAACCACGATTATCATGAAACTTTTGTGTCAGCAAAAGGAAATTCTAAATTTAGAAATTTTTACTTGTAAAAGCCTTGTTTGATTATATGTAATAAAAATATTGAGGTTTGGGACTTCCCTGGTGGTCTGGTGGTTAAGACTCTGTGCCCCTAATGCAGGGGGATCCAGGTTCGACCCCTGGTCAAGGAACTCATCCCACATGCCACAGCTAAGAGTTTTCATGCTGCAGTGAAGATCCTGTGTCCCGCAGCTAAGACCTGGTGCAGCCAAATAATTCAATAATTTTTAAAAATATTGAGGCTTTACACAGTCAACTGAGGCTGTGCAATTAACATTGGCCGTAAAAGTGAACTTAAAATAATTATGCTTCTGACATAGCTATATTCATACCTATACATCTCTATTTTTCTGTATACATGTGTATTTCTTTTTCAAGAAAAGATATGAAGAAAAGGTACCCAGTAAAACAATTTTGGAGATCTTGAAAGATGTTTAGTGTATTATCAACAAAAAGAGATACCTAGTAAGGTACGTGAGATATAAATAAAAATATTTAGGAAAAAAAGCTTCAAATTAATGAAATGTACAACCCCCTACCCCTACTAAAAGCTCATATCCCAATGAAGCCTCACAAATGTTAGAGAAATAATAAAGAAGGAAAAAACCCTTAATGGTTGTCCTGTTACCTTAAAAACAAAATAACAGAGAACAAAATAACTGGTATGTACTTTGATGTAATACAAAAGTGGTTGTGTTTTACTTTAAGAAAATGACCCAGTTTTCCATGGATTGGCTCCTTGAAGGAATCATCTTGGTTGTTTAATGATGAAAATAATATAATGATAAGTTAGTAATGATGGATACACTTCTTTATGTAACTGTACATACACATGGTACAAAATACAAGCAATGACTTGAGGTTATCAGACAAGAAAGATTTGAGTATAATGCAAACAAGTGTAGAAATAGCAGAAGTGGCTAAAAGTGAGCTAAAGATGGGTTATGTATTATGTGATATCCTTTTTTTGATGTTCTCAAAGAATATTGACATTTAAAACACTAATTTGCACTCGCAGTGCTATTGAGAGGAAGTAGGAAAGCATCGCCTATTTTGCTGCATGTTTAAGATGGATATAGAGAGGCATGAAGTTTTCCTGATGCTCCCAAGGCTTGATACTTAAGAGTTAGGATCAGTACATAGGATCATTACTTTTGCTTGTTTGTTCATTTTGCTGTTTTATTTTTAGTCTAGCTTTAAATACCAGACCACATGTTTTTTTTAAATGTAAGATTTGTAACAGCCTTTGTTTTGGAAGGAATTTCCAGGGATTTAAACTTGTTAATTTCTTCATAGCTGAGTTCATCTTCTGTGTAGGTGTAGCAGGCAGTTGCTGTTAGTGTGATTCAAGTTTCACCACTAGAGTGTCATCTTTATTAAATTTCTCTCAGTGGCATGCTAGTGAACTAGTTCCTATTTTTGCCTGATACTCTTGCCAGTGGAGTCAGTATTGCAGAATGGTGACTTGGGAAGGCTCTGGAATCAAGTTGCTGTGGTTCAAATTTCAGCTCCACCAATACATTAGGTCTGTGACCTTGCAACAGTTTCTTAATCCTTCTAAACCTGAGGTTCCCAATCTGTAAATGGACTTTGGCAGGAGCTGGGCCTGAATTTCTATGAGGGTCAAGGAACTGTAATAACGTCACTCTGGAACCAGGTCAATCTCTAAAGTTCAAAAAGGAAGAATCTTTCCCGGAACATAGCTGGAGTTTTGTTTGACTCTATAATTGGAGAGTTGACCAATTATAGACCAAGCTAGAATCATCTAGAGCTTGGACATATCTGTTTAGAGTGTTCAACCTTAAGCTCTTCTGCCACTTTGGCAAGTTTTTCTGGATAGAGGGCACTCTGGCCTTCTGTGAGGATCGTCCATTTGTTTCGATAGCAAGTTTCTCAAACAGGTGCTGATCTTAACCTAACCTAATAGGACGTTACAATGGGTTCTGGAGTTTCTTGAGGTACTTCGAGGTGTTCCTATAGTTCTTTGCAGTTCTGTACAACTAATGTCATTGACTAATCTAGGAGTGTATAACCACTGAACAGAGAAGGAAGTTGTACTAGTCTTGAGGCAGAGGATACATTTCAGATTGTAATGAGAAGACAGAAGCCAACTGTAGCTTTAAGTTTAATTGAGTTTATAATGTGAGCAGTAGGAATGACAGGGAAATAGGGGATTTAGAGGAAAATTCCTGTGAATTTTTATATTGAAGAATAAAGCTGTTAGTCCATAAAACTATAAAAGTAAGCTTATTTCATCTCCTAATTAATAACATCTAGGTTAGAGTTTGCATATTATCATGCTAACTCTTAGGATGCACAAAAAAATAAATCAAAGGCTTTTTGAGGGTTTAATTTTTCTAAGCAAGCTATAGAAGAGCACAGTAAGGCATTCTTCACTTCTCACTTGACTTTTGTAGCATGCTCATAAAGATAGTTATTTTTACAAAATATTCAAGGGCTTCTTCAAAGCCTCTTTTGAAGGATTTACTTTGTCATCAGATCTTTATTTCTCAGTGACTTATCTGTTTTCTAATTTCACTTTTATGGACTTCAAGAAATCCTGCACCTTTTGTAAGATTTTCAATTTCACTGATAATTATATCATAATTTTTATAAGAAAATGACAAAGATATGAAAATAGTGCATAGGATAAAAGCTAGTGTGAAGCAGGAAAAGATTTTTGAGTATGAACTAATTTTATGTGTGGGAGTTCCTTAGCAAATATTCTTCTGTCATAATAGTTTTGCTTGCCTATGAAACCTTGTAAGTCTGAGAGCTGGAAGAATACCTACATGGATAAAAAGAATGGCCTGTGTAATTTTGTTATACACTCAGGGCAGGAGTCTTATGGCTTTGTGTTTCCAAATGTGTTACTGACAATAGAAGCACCCACATCACTTTAATATTGGTTCCAACATATTACCTCTACTTTCTAGAGTTGGGATTTACAGATTTGATGATTCTTTTCTCAAACCAAAGATTTCTAAAAGTAAGAGGATAACTACATTCATAGAGTAGTGCTCCAAATTCCAAGTTGTAATTTCTGGACACCTATCATAAAGGTGATATGTCTTCAGAAAGTGAGGACATCCATCTACAGTAATTCTTAAAATGGCAAATCTGTCCAGTGGCCACCTTGCTTTGGTGGCCAACAGTTCCCTCCATTAAAATAATGGGCTTGAGACATTTGGTGAGGGCAGGCTCCACTGGGCTCATGAAGTAAGCGTTTGTCCCTGTTTGTTCCTCTTTTTCTGCCAGGAAACTAAGAAAGAACTCTCATAAATGTAGACTCAATGGTTCTTGTAGAGGCTGGATGTTGGGCGTCTAAGCAGAAGTCCTGACTATTGTTACCCTCTTATCTGGATGTGGTGAATAAAAGCTACCTCAAAACAGGCTCACTCATTATTCCTAGAATGAGCTCATTGTGAAGGTTTCTTTCTCATTTAGGCTGAGTCCACTGGCAGAATAGATTTTGCTAGAGTCTGTCCTCTTCCATGGGGATTTGAACAATAGTTTTAGCTTAGTACCAACATTCTTAGAGAGGGCTCTCCTAAAGCATATAGCAGGGAAACAGGATAGTTCTCAAAGGGCATGTGAGAGCATAATTGACATTTTGGACTAGATAATTCTTTGTTGTGTAAATTGTCCTGTGCAGTGCAGAATGTTTAGCATCAGTCCTGACTTCTGTTCACTAAACGCCTACAGCGTGCTTTTAGTCATGACAATCAGAGATGTCTGTGTTGTTGTACCGTTGCTCAGTCATGTCTGACTCTTGGCGAGCCCATGGGCTGCAGCACGCCAGGCTGCCCTGTCCTTCACTGCCTCCTGGAGCTTGCTCAAAGTCATGTCCATCGAGTGGGTGATGCCATCCAACCATCTCACCTTCTTCTCCTCCCACCTTCATTCTTTCCCAGCATCAGGGTCTTTTCTAATGAATTAGCTCTTCACATCAGGTGGCCAAAGTATTTGAGCTTCAGCTTCAGCATCAGTCCTTCCAATGAATATTCAGGGTTAACATCCTTTAGGATTGACTGGTTTGATCTTCTTGTAGTCCAAGGGACTCTCAAGAGTCTTCTCCAACACATTTCAAAAGCATCTGTTCTTCGACACTCAGCCTTCTTTGTGGTCCAGCTCTCACATCCATACATGACTACTGGAAAAACCATAGCTTTGACTAGATGGACACTTTTGTCAGCAAATTATGTCTCTGCTTTTTAATATGCTGTCTAGGTTGGTCATAGCTTTTCTTCCAAGGAGCAAGGGTCTTTTAATTTCATGGCTACAGTCATTTCATATGCAGTGATTTTGGAGCCCAAGAAAATAAAGTCTGTCACTGTTTCCATTGCTTCCCCATCTATTTGCCATGAAACGATGACACCAGATGCCATGAGCTTAGTTTTTTGAATGCTGAGTTTTAAGCCAGCTTTTTTACTCTCCTCTTTCACTTTCATCAAGAGAGATGTCTCCAGACATTGCCAAATGCCTCTTCGGTGGAAAATGGCCCCTGACTGAGACCCAGTCCAGACCAATATTGGGAAATCCTATTGACTGTATCTTCAAAATGTATTCAAAATTCAACCACCTCTCATCACTTCCGTTTTCTATCTTTGTTGAAGCCACCATCATCCTTTGTCTGTATTACTGAAATAACTTCCTAATTAGACTTCCAACATCTGTCCCACCTTCTACCCTTTTCAGTGTCTTCTCAGTGCATCATCCAGAGTGATCTTTTAGAAACATGCCTGTTTATATCAGCACTTACCTGCTCATAACCCTCCAGTGACTCCCAATTTCCTTCAGCGTAAAATGGTCAACCAAGTGAGCTTAGGACTTGTTGATACATTGATAGCACCTGCTGAACCAAGGATCTACATGGGAGCTGGCCGTATGGCAGCCAACTGCTCTTGGCAAAACTCAAGAGCTTTCTAAAAGTTTTTCATGAAGTTGTCTTCAAAGCCAGTTTAATCAGACAAGAACATTACCCTCATTCCTTATAGTCAGATACTTTTTCTCCCAGGTTTTTTCCCAGTCTATCATCAACACATATACTAGACTATAGGTAATAACTATCTCTATCCAAAAATTAAAGCCCACATGTGAAGGATGAAGTTTTACACCACCAAGTTCATTTAAAATAAAGCAGTAGATTCTAAAGGCAAATCCACAAGAGGATTCCCCCAAATTGTTTTAAACAATGTCAAGATTGAGGGAATAAAAGCAAAAATTCCTAAGGTAGCTATATAGGAGATACTATTCATTTATATTTTTAATTTTGAGGTGTAATTAATATGAACTCGCCTGTTTTATTCAAAATTGCCTCCTAGAATAGTTTAGTAATGTGACATCTTAAAATAATTATTTTGTAAAATTTAAAGAATATGCCCTAGAAATGTGAAAAGTAAGATGAAAATTAAATAGTAAGGTAAATCAAGAGATAGAACACCTTAATTACAAGTGAACCAAAAAACTTTTTCCACCAGATCAACTTGAAGTAAAATCCTATGAAAAGAGCAAAAATAAAGGATGGTTAAAGGTAAAAAATTTACCCCCAAAACCCTTACTTTGATTTTAAAAGATGTCATCAGTCTTTTAGAGCACAGAAATAGTGAATGCCCCTTTCACTACAGCTTGGGAAGATCACGTTTGGCATTGCTAGTCTGCTGCAGTCTAGTGTCTTCATATGGGAAAAATAGAACTAATTGGATTCTTTTCAACCAGAAATAAAAGAACATAAATTCTAAAAAAATATGTAAGAATTGATACAAAATGATAAAAATGTTCAACAGGTTCTAAACAGGAATGCAGTTAAGAAAACATTCTATTGCTCTGTGCAATGGGGGTGAAGTCAAGCAAAGTAAACTTGAAAGTCAAATATCACAGAGAATATTTTGATGACAAGTGGTAATGTTCCATTGCATAGCAAGAGCCCTTCAAAATATGAGAATTTGAATGTAAATTGGAAATACTCAGAGAGGCTCTCAAAGGTATAATCCTTGTCTGGTGAGGGAGCTATAATTCCTTGTTTATTTTTTCTCTTTGACATATTATAAGCTATTCACTTATTCAAGGATTTTGTGAATTATCATTAAAATATTTATTTCTTTTACTGCCTACTTTTTGGCCATCGTACTTCTCTAGGGAGAGAATACAATAATTTGACAGCATGTTGGCTCTTACATATAACTTTAATCTCCTGTTAGTAAGTCTACTTTTTCTCCAGGCTTTTGGCTTGGGATAAGTTTTTTGCTGCCACAGAAAATAGTGCCATCTTTCACAGACATTTGCAAAAGTAAATTTACTCTAATAACATGCTAAAAACTTAATTTTTAAATACAGAGATACAATATAGTAAGAGGTATGGCTGATAAAATCATTTAAGTGCATTCATTAATAAAGACACATTTTTCCATACTAGAGACGGCATAAGTGGTGGTTATGGTCTCCAGCTAGCCAGCCATGCTTATTTAATTTAAAATGCAGTTGAAACTGAATGTTCTATAAATCAGATACATTATGGGTTAATAGGGCCTTTGGGGAGGTTGAGATTGGAGGCAGTGAGAGGAATAGTCAGGGAATTTGACTGACACTGTAAATTATTTCTAAGGTAATTGATTTCCAAGTCAGACTTCAGGATGCCAAGACTGCAAGTAAAATATGTTCTGGGAAACTGAGAGATTGAGAGAGGGCAAAAAGGAAGAATAGGAGATAGAAGTTTCTTCTTGTTAGGCCACATGTGGCAATGGAAGCCTGCCCCAAACTAAACTCTCTCATCAGATCACGCAGTATGAAGAGGGCTTGTCTAACCTCAGCGCCAGAGAAGTCACCAGGAGAGGACTCTCTCTCTTCTTTCAGCCTCGTTCCCCAGAAATCACTGCTTGGATTTGTTGAGAGACAATTATTCATGAGTCTTACATTTCTGCACCTCTTACAAAGCAAGGCAGCAACTACTTTTTGTTCTCAACTATGTTTTCAAGGATGTTTGTTAGAAGGAAAGACTTGGAAGATGGAGATATTGTCTCCTCCAAAGGAAAGGGTAGGATTGTTTATAGTAGGAAGATAGAGATAGTATCTCTCTCTGGAGCAATGGGCAGGAACTCTCACAAACACGTGATTTGTGTTCCCTAAGGTCAGGGTACCTCTGGTTTTATTAAATGCTATGGGAATGGTGGGTTTGGGTATCAGTGCAAATGCTAACAGTCTAGTTATTGCAATTGCTTTGAGTAATAACTTGTCCTTTATCTCTCATCCAGGGTTTCATGTCTTCTACCAATACCCATAAAACTGGCAGGCTAACTTGTTAACTTGAAAGTAGCTTGTATGTTAGTTTGTGGCAGGCTAATTTATTAACTTGCTTCTTTTCAATAAAAGCAGCATATTTTGATTAGATTCTGATATATATATATTATATATGTATATAAATCTATAAAACTAAATATACCACCTATTTTTTTTACAGATAAAACTCTGCTTGTTTATATATACTAATTTAGCATAATGAACAAGATGTTTTGTGAAAAGAGAGACATGATTGATTTAAAAAGTCATTAACCATGACTGTTAATATTTATGCTATTCAAAATTTTATTTTCATTATAATCCATAAAGTTTTTTAAAATTTTTCTTTATTTTTAATTGAAGGATAATTGCTTTACAATATTGGCATTATAATACATAAAATTTTATGCATACATTTCTATAGTTTTAAAGCTGTTTGTTGTATTTTTTTCCTAAGTATTTGTACAAAAGAAAAATAGATTCTGTTATTCTAAATTTGCTCAATGGTCCAAAGGACAAACTCAGCTAAAGTTTACTTTTCTACCATAAAAACTTTTGAATTTACTCTGTTTCTGCGGAGCGTATTGTCCTGAATTTCCTATTGTTTGTGGCAGAGTATGGCTCAGTCCTGGTTAGGTGTGGCTGAAGGTAGAGCCTAAGACAAATTTAAGGGTCAACAAGTAAGACCTACATTTTATAGCTTTAAATATATTTTATTATTAGATTTAAATGTAGATTTAGATATTTGGGGAGTGGTGTGTTCTCAATACATATTCACTCATTCACTAAACTACTTTATAGTTTATATTAGAGACTGAGAAAGCTCTCTTAATTATTGAAACAGCCTTTTTCTCAGGATCTACCACCAGCTTTTGGTATAGACAAGTTATACAGTAGATGCAGCTGCTTCCCTTACTTTTTAGCGAGCTAATTATTTTTTTTTCAGTGCCTTGCACATGGAAGGATAGAGAGGGATACTGAACTGAATATAAGTATACTGTTCTTCTTTAAGACTATCATAGAAAGTAGAATTAGGAATTGACCCAGGTTATTTCAATGAATAAAACAGAACAGTGGCACATGCCCTTTCCCTCTGTAAATATGGACAAAAACCAATTTTTGTCAAACAGGCCATTCCTTTATTTCTGTGAAAATATACATGTGCATTAAGATCTCTGGGCTCCCTGGTCACTCAGCAGTAAAGTATCTGCCTGCCAATGTAGAAAACACTGGTTTGATCCCTGGAGATCCAGAAAGATTTCCTGGAGAAGGTATGGGCAACCCACTCTAGTATTCTTGCCTGGGAAATCCCATGAACAGAGGAGCCTAGCAGGCTATACAGTCCATGGGGTCACAAAATAGTTGGACATGACTTAGCCACTAAACAACACCGACATTAGGATCTTTAAAAGATTAGATAATTAAAATTGTCAGGATAATAATCACTTTACTTTAGTGGGTGTTCTGCCAGATAAACTAGACAGATTTGACACAAAGTTATAATAGCAAATAAATTGAAACATCATTTAAAATACTTGTCTTCACTCACGCTTTGGAGCTCCAGTTTGGTCCTTCAAATTAAATACCCACATATTTAATTATTTAGTAGGAGGATAAAACCAATTCTCAAAACATTTAATAATAAAAATAAACTGACAGAAAATATCTGACAAACAAGTGTTAACTCATTTCTGCATTATCTCATTTAATAGTCACAATTATTATTATTTCTGTATTATAGATGAGGAAATTAAGACACAGAAATTAAATAACTTGCCTGAGTTTACATAGCTACAAAGTGGTAGAATTTAAATTCAGTACAGTTAATTCTTATGGCCAGAAAATGATAGCATTTTTCAATGAAAATGAAAATGCCGTTGTTTTTAACAATACAGTCTGGCACTTGATATTATCTCAGAAACCAAATTCTGAAGAAGAAATTTGCATTTCTTTTGTTTTATCCAATTCAACCTTAAGGTGGAACTACCATGAAAAAGAAAACAAAACAAATTATGCATATGTTTGGAATAGCTTGTTAGAAACCCATTAACTTTCAAGTATCAAGATTTTAACCACTAAGGGTATTAGGTTAAAGCTATCACTTAAGAAAATTGCACATGTCTCCCTTGGGAGAAAAATAACTCAATCCTAAAGCTACAAAGCTAAGACTACAAACTCTACAACTAGATAGTATACACTTTAGCAACACCAATCAATTAAACCTCATAATCCTGCTGAAATTGAGTTCTAACTTTCCTGAGAGGACACACCGGTGGACATCTATAGCCTTCAACTGCAGATGCCCCAGTAGGTTTCTATCCTGGGCAGCTGTGTGGCTGCCGCTATTCCCATTAGCTGCCTGGTCAGTGCCAGCGGGGTTCTAGATTACCCAGGTCTGAGCAACCTAAAGTTCCAGTGTTGATCAGGAGATAAAGTATTTACTTTTGGTTCTGCTCTAACTTCTCTGCCAGCAGTTCTGCAAGGTAGATAACTCTCTAAACATGATAACTTTGTTCAATCAATCAGACCCAAGGGTGGCCTTGAGTACTGTTAAAGTACAGGGAACTCTGCTCAATATTCTGCAATAACCTAAGTGGGGAAAGAATTTGAATAAGGATTGAAAAAACACACACAAACAAAAGCCACGTGGAGAAATAAAGATCTCAATAAAATACATGAGAAATTAAAAAAATAAAAAGAAGATAACTGCTTCTGTGGTATGATTTACAAGACCCTCAATAAAGGACTTTGCTATTATTACAAAGTCTCTCACCCCCCATCCAATTTCTAGGGATCAACCTCCTACGAAACTGGCATGCCTAGAAGGTCTCAACTTACTTTATTAAAAAGGATTTAAATAATTTAGGGGACACAGTCATCTTCCCTAGATGAAATTAAAACTTCTGTTCACTCTTTGATTTTTTTAGTTTTTATAATTCCTTGTTAATCAACATCAACCTGTACAGTATTTGACTAAGCCATTTTTCACACAAGTGAGAACTTCATAACCAAACTGCTCTTGCTTCATAGGGTATAATCTTCAAACCTGTTAAGGACTACCTATTACCCTCATTATACCAGAAGCCAGCTCTGAATGCATGTACCCATTATTACTCTGTCTGAGGCATCCTTAAAGGAAATTGTATTAGAAGAGCCATCACCTCCAACTCAGCCAAATGGTATTAAAGCTAGTGTGTACAACTCTAATCTCTCTAACTGCAGTAGTTTCCAACCTCTGTTTTCATCAGAACTGCTTTTGGTTCAAACAAAATTTCACCTAGAAGCTCAGTATTGATTGGTGTGTTCAATAACTATTAAACACTTATGATGTGACAAGCACTGAATATTTGCCTTAGTGAGTGGAAATGCCATCCATCCACCAAATAAGTTTGGACCAAAGTGTAGGAGTCATCCCTCAATCCTCTTTCTTTCACTGCATACATTCTGTCCATCAGCACGTTGTTACCTCTGCTATCTCCAGTTCTACTACCTATCTTCATTTTTCCACTTCTCTCTACCTACACAAGATCCAAGTCATTGTTATCTCCCGTAACAATGCCAGGATACACCTCCCTGCTGATTCTGTTCTTGCTCACCTATTATCTATTCAACAAGATAATCTAATGTTTCAGCATGATCTACAATGCTCTGTATGAACTGCCCTCTGCCTGCCATTCCCATTTCGTCTCATCCTTGTCATTCATGAAGCTCGAGACACAGTGAACTTCTTTATGCTTCTTTATGTCAAAGATATTCCTGATCTGGGTTCTTTGCACTTTGTTTTCTCTTTCTGGAGTGCTCACCAGGACCACTCATGGCTGTCTCTTTCATATGTCAATACTTTTCATCTCAAATCATGTTACTTCCTTAGAGAGATCTTCCCCACCAGACCACTTAAATTAACCCTCCAACCCTTAGGCAGAAAGTGAAGAAGAACTAAAGAGCCTCTCAATGAAAGTGAAAGAGGAGAGTGAAAAAGATGGCTTAAAACTCAACATTCAGAAAACTAGAATCATGGCATCTCGTTCCATCACATTATGGCAAATAGATGGGGGAACAATGGAAACAGTACCAGACTTTATTTCTTGGGCTCAAAAATGACTGCGCCATGAAATTAAAAGACCCTTGCTGCTTGGAAGAAAAGCTCTGACTAACATAGACAGCATATTAAAAAGCAGAGGCCTTACTTTGCCAACACAGGTCCATCTAGCCAAAGCTATAGTTTTTCCAGTAGTCATGTATGGATGTGAGAGTTGGACCATAAAGAAGGCTGAGTGTCGAAGAACTGATACTTTTGAACTGTGGTGTTGGAGAAGACTCTGAGAGTCCCTTGGACTGCAAGGAGATCCAACCAGTCAATCTGAAACTCAAATACTTTGGCCACCTGATGCAAAGAACTGACTCATTGGAAAAGACCCTGATGCTGGGAGAGATTGAAGGCAGGAGGAGGAGGGGATGACAGAGGATAAGATGGTTGGATGGCATCATCAACTCAATGGACATGAGTCTGAGCAGTCTCCAGGAGTTGGTGGTGGACAGGGAAGCCTGGCGTGCTGCAGACCATGGGGTCGCAAAGCGTCAGACACTACTGAGCAACTGAACTGACTGAACTGAACCGCTAGTCACTGTTTATCACATTCCCTTGTTCTATTTCCTTCAAAGCATTGGGTACTGCCTGAACTATTATGCTATTTTACTTGTGTACTTTTATTGTCTGTCTACCTCTCACTCTTCTATAATGTAAACTCCTTTCATAACCATGTCCTTTAAAATTGTTTTTGACATATAGCTGGTCCCAAATGGCTATCTATTACAGACAGTGGGGAATAAAATAAAGTCCTTGTCTTGACAGAAATTTCAGTTAGACAAAAGAAGTAAATAATGAATAGACACAAATTGGCATAGGTGCCATAAAACAATAGATTTCTCTGTGGTCAGAGAAGGTGGCTCCACACAGAACATAGAGGACGCGAGCTGGAGGGAGTCAGCCATGTGGCTATCTGAGGCAAGAATACCCAGAGGGCAAAGGCAATGAATGCAATGGTTTTAATGTTTTTTGAGGCAAGCCTGGCCCCTTTGAAGCTAGAGTGAAATGGGTCAGAGAGGAGAGTAATGGGAGATAATGGGTTATAGTGGAAGGGCTGTTTCTTTGAGCATTATAAAGTGAAAGTGATAATAAAAAGTGTTATTTATTTTATTTCACTCCTAGTAAAGTTAAAGTGAAGGTGTTAGTCGTTTAACTATATCCAAGGACTGTAGCCCACCAGGCTCCTCTGTTCATGGAATTCTCCAGGCGGGAATACTAGAGTGGGTTGCCATTCCCTTCTCCAGTGGATCTTCCTAACCAGGGATCAAATCCAGGTCTCCTGGCTTGCAGGTGGATTCTTTACCATCTGAGCCACTAGGGAAGCCCTCAACTCCTAATAATTTAGACATTAAAACTCACATTTTTCTGAGGAGCACACCTGGAAGGTATTTCAGGCTTCATGGAAGGTTTTTCATAAGTAGTCTAATGGGTTCCATTGAGGTTGATGTCACTCTGGATGATATTACATTGTTCTGGTGTATCCAATCACAGTATATATAAAAACTGCAGAAAAGAATGCAAAATTGTGAAGAACAATCAGATCTTAATCATACTGGACCTCCCAGAAGTGATTATTTTTTACTCTAAACAGTCATTTAATCATATTGCTGACATTTTGATTCAAGGTCAAAATGGGGGAGTTCAGTTCAATCATGACTTTTGAGTCAAAGTAATCTGGTTGCTTTTGGCTACTTACAGGCAAAAGGTGTGTATACCAGAAAAATAGCTTCATTCCAGTTTTCAGAAACACTTGTAATTTTGGGGGGAAGTGGCTCAGATGGTAAAAGAATCTTCCTGCAATGCGGGAGATCTGGGTTTGATCCAGGGGTTGGGAAGATCCCCTGGAAAAGGGAATGGCTCCCCACTCCAGTGTTCTTGCCTGGAGAAGTCCATGGAATTGCAAAGAGTCAGACATGACTGAGTGACCAGCACATTCTACTTCAGACAGTAAATTTTTTGATAGATAAAATTTTAATTCGAGTAGTGGGTACACAGAAATTAGGTAAAATGTTGTTTATTACAGAGAACAAATATAGGGAAAACCTTGGTACTTAGCTTCAAGGTGTTCATGGTTTAACTGATAGACAAGACAAACACACAAATCAAAAGGAAATACTTTGGGAATCATATATCAGTGTAAAAATGACTGTTTCCTACTGCTGTGCTTACCTTCCTTCCACCATGATTTTCTAGCCTCTGAAACTTACTTCATGTTCCTGACCTGGGGAGATGTGAGGAGTAGTTATGGCTGGTGGTGGTGGGATTCGGGGTCATCTGTGTGAGTAATCTAACTTTGGCCTCATACTCATATTCTAATAATTGGACCTGCCTTTTGCCTTGGCATTGACCAAGCTCTCCTTGCATCCTGGTTATCTCTGTACTGTCAGCCTCATAACATTTCCAGGGTTAAAAAGATTAAAGTTCCCCCCAAATCAAACCTGGGCTTGTGATAATTTGTCTGAGGACACTTGCCTGTTTTCCCACCTGTCGTCTGCCACTAGAATACTCAATCAGTTCTGAGATTGATATTATAGTAGTAAACTATAAACAGCAGACACTTCTAATTCCCAGAAGACAGAACCTGGGAAGGAAAGACACTTACCTCACTATACAGTTTTGAATTTTTTACCATGTACCTATGGTATTTAAAAAAGAAAAAAATTGAAACAGCAACAACTTTAAAAACTGACAAGATGGTATTTTTCTAGTTCACAGAAATATCTGAGTTACCTCAAATGAAGTACCTGATGCTTGAGATCCAAGCAAGCAATTCACACAATGGAAATCAGGTAAGCTAACCCTCGCTTATAATGTGAGAACTTAGCATTAAACCTCAATGGTAGACCCTGGGAGGTTGGATTACCTACAACTCCAATGTGGTTTGTGAGCCAATATGATAGCAAGACACAGAAGAGTGTAAAGAGCGTGTAAGAGATGGAGGATTTGCCTCAGTGCCTATGTGTGATGTGGGGGAAGGGAAGGACTTGCAGGCTTATCATCCTCATTGCGCGAAAACAGAGGGGCAGGTTGGAGACCTGCCTGACCTTTCAGTCTCCTGGAAGAAAAAAAAAAAAGCCCCAAGGAACCATCTTTATACTTGAGTAATCTTTCAGTCTTTTTAATACTCTACCTTCTTGTACTGTGTTGTAATCAAGGAACACATTCCTTCTCCTTGGAGATAGAATGGGAGGCCTACATTCTAATTCATTTTTTAGGAGATGGAGTAAGGAAGGAAAAGGGACCTTTAATTTCCTCCCTAGAGAAGAAAAATTGTTGGACAGATGAGTTCATGATTGAAGTGGGAATGGGGGAAATAGATATTGGAGATAGGATCAATATAAGGTGAGGGTGGCTAGGTAATGTCATGTAGGTTTCAGAGAGTCTGAAAGTTTTGATTAAGAGATTGGACTTTTTTCCTCTTAGTTTATTTAATCATTCAGTAAATGTTCCCTAGGTGCCTGCATGATGCCAAACCTGGGTTGGAGGCAGGGTGACAATGATGAACAATATAATCTTTTGTGCTTAAGTAGCCTAGATTCTCTAGGGGGGAATAGATAAGTAAAGAGGCAATTAAAATAATGTATTAGTGCCATGTCTGGAGCAGATGGAGCTGTTCCAGGAAGACATATGACCTAATTCTGGGAGGATGGAGGAAACTCCCTAGAGGAGGAGACATTTGGGAGGTAGTCTTGAGCTAAACCGGCAGAGATGGTGGCAAAAAGCACTCAGGCAAAAGGACCATCATGCAGATAGATCAGAAAGTGAGCTTGACTTATTAGAGGACTTAAATTCCCTTCAGTTTATGTGGGAAGTGACCAGGAAAACAGTGAGTAATGAGACTGGAGAAATCTTCAAGGCTGGATAGTCAAAGCCCTAGTAAAACTCATGTTAAGTGGTTTGGAATTTGTCCCAGGAACAATGGGAGAGCCATTGGATAACTTTATTAGGGAAGTGACATAAGCAGATTTACACTTTTAGAAAGATCACTCTGTCTTGTGTGAATAAACGACAAGAAGGAGGCAAGATTGGAGTCAGAGACCAGTTAGCAGGACACTGAAATAATCCAGGCAGGAGATGATGGCCACTGTAGTAAAATTAAAACTGGGTTTGCAGGATGTGCTTGAATTCTTTTGTTGCATCTCCATTTCCCCCTCTGCCTTTCTTGCTGCTACACTGGGCTTTGGGAAGCTGCCCCTTACAAGCTAATCAGCTTTGCCCTCTGGCTTCCAGGTAAATGTGGCCAATGGGAAATACCTGTAAGTGATCAGAGGAAAGAAGAGTGAGGGTGAGATGCCAGTTCCCACGGATCCCTCCCAGTGTGGTCACTACAGGCTGGCATCCAACAGAGCCTATAGCGAGTGTCTGGCAACCCTATCCATGTAGCTCTCCTCTTCAGGTCGGGTAACAGCTCACTACTCTAGCCTGTTATGGCCTAGGGGAGGTAACTTCCAAGGTACTGCATCACCCTTATGGTTTCCTTTAGACCCAACCAATTTTTGTAAATATTCTCATTATTAAGCTCTTCTCAAATTATGTAGCTTTCCGTGACATCTTTTTTTTTTCTCTTGGGGCCCTGACTGGTGAACAAGAGGACAGTGAGAGTACACAGATGCAGGCATCATAAAATGGTATAATTGAAATGATCCTTGTGAGACAGGGTGCAGGCAAGGGGGCAGTTGGTAATAATTCCTGTAGATAATACATTTGAGAGGTGTTTGGCTCCTTAATTAAAAGGAATAACTATAATAATAGCTAGTGTCTTCTTTAATGTTAGACACAGGGACAGGTCTTTAAGTGCATTGTCTTAATTCTTATAAATTTCATAAAGTAGATATTATTCCATTTTATGGGTATGAAAATCATGTCTTTTAGCAGTTGCATAACCTGATGTGGGTTACTCTTCCATCAGGTGTCAGAGGTAGAATTCAGATTCATCTCTGCATGATTCTACATCGTATTTGTATGGAGCTCTGAGGGTATTTCCTGAATGCAAATACTTAAGTTTCTTAGACTAAGTTTATATATGACTGTTAATGGACTATGTTTAAAAGAATTGAGGTTGAGTTTGGGGAGTTATTTTCTAATCAATTGCTTTAGTGTTTTACTATTCTGGTGTGATTATAAAAAAGCTACAAAAATAATTTGACACTATTTTCCAGGGTGATTGTTTGACAAAGAGATGCAGTCTTTGTATTGATTGAACTAATAATTTTTGATGACTTCCAATGGTCACATTAGATTGTGGGTAGCATTAAGATAGAGAAGAAAACTTCAGGCAGAGGGGAGGAATTATTGACTTTATAGGAAGAGAAATGTATAAATGTACATTTCTTGAAAAAGATTAACATTCCATATTGCATTTGCCACCAGAGGGAGTCATGTGAATGCCATAACATATTGACAAAGGAAAAAGAAAAATCATTAAATATTTTCTCCCAGTTCCACTGATATTTCAACAAAAATTCAAAATTTGGTAGAGCTTGTGCAACTATGGGAAAGGACTTAAACATCTCACTGTAGGGCTGGAAACAAAAGAAGTGTCTTGCTTAAATTAATCATGCAGGGTAAAAGATATCAAAACAAACTAATAGACACATTGCAGATTTTAGCAACACAAGCTTAATGTTATTCTAAAACTAAAAAATCAAGCTGTGATTTATTTTGTTCCAAAAATCATTCTCTGCTATTACCAAAATATTGTTCTAAAAAAAAGTTTTGGAGTCAGCAATCTAATCATCAACTTTACTGGTGTTTCACTGAGCATATTTTATTTTACCTTTATATTCCCTGGACTAGGATGACTGTGACTGTTACTGTCAGCAAATAAAATAAAAGTGCATTGAAAAGAAACTTCATAGGTAGAAAGATTCTGTATCCAAAGAGTGTTTGATGTATCTATGCTCTCTGAAAACTTGGCCAAGATTTTCTCAACTGGCAAAGTATGGCGGGGGAATGGGCTATTTAATAACTGATAGATTTACAACTCAATTTATTTTATATTTAATTTTAGAATTGATCAGTTAACAGCATTTACTGAAAGCTACTATATATACAGTACTGAATTGTCCATTAAAATCAAGACCAAGTGACAATAAATCTTAGAAAGATGAGCTCTGAAATCATGTTTAATGCCTTATATAGATCACTAGTTCTCAAAATATGGTCTTTGCAAGCCCCAATACTATTGCCTGGGAACTTGTTCAAAATACAGATTCTCTTATTTCAGTCCCATATCTATGAATTCAGAAAGACTAGACATGGGGGCTTAGCAATCTGTGTTTTGACAAGCCCTTTAGATAATTCTGCTGCTGCTGCTAAGTTGCATCAGTCGTGTCCGACTCTGTGCAACCTCATAGATGGCAGCCCACCAGGCTCCTCTGTCCCTGGGATACTCCAGGCAAGAATAGTGGATGAGTTGCCATTTCCTTTTCCAATGCATGAAAGTAAAAAGTGAAAGTGAAGTCGCTCAGTCATGTCCGACTCTCGGGACCCCATGGACTGTAGCCCACCAGGCTCCTCCATCCATGGAATTTTCCAGGCAAGAGTACTGGAGTGGGGTGCCATTGCCTTCTGTTGGATAATTCTAATATGCGCTTAAAGTGAGAATCAATGATAGAGATCTAAAATCTGATCTCTTCAAAGTATTATAAGTCCAGCAATTTGTGCAAATTGCCGCATGAGCTTTCTGTTTTGTTGTAATAGCTATTTTCTTATGGGTAAAGTAAATTTAAAAATAAAAATGAAATGGGTGATTATGGCAAAAAATTACTTCCAGTAACTCCAAATAGTCATAGATTAAAGTAATTGAGTTTAGAAATAATAAACAGATGGATTAGAGAAGCAAGAATAAACAATACATACTTTCTGTTCAATGGCAGTGGAATTTATTTTTTCTCTGTCTCCACAAGCATTACTTTGTCTAAAGATCACAATTTATTCATTTTTCCATTTATAATTTTGAGATTTTATGATTACTTAGGAACTTAGAAGATGCTCTAAAAGCACATACTTTACAAGGGCAAAGTAAGATTTACCTAGAAAACTAGAAACAAGATTAATGTTCAAGATGACTTTTATATCATATTGTCTGAATTTTTCACAGAACACATGAATTAGTTTATAATAGAAAATACATTTTCATTAAGTAAAAAGTGTTTCAAATTATTTTTTAAAGTCTAGCTGCAAGCAAGTAACTTTAATGTGACAAAAGAGATCTAGTTTTTAGTTTTCTTTACCTAGTAAGTACTGAATTGTCAATATGACTGGTTGTGTCTTATATTGGCTCTTTCATATATGGTCAAGTACAGTGCAGTCTATTAGATTACAGGCATACCTTGGAGATACTGTGGGTTTGGTTTTAACCCAAAGCAAATAAAGTAAATATTGCAATAAAATGAGTCACAAATTTTTTGGTTTCCCAGTGTATATAAAAGTAATGTTTGCATGATACTTAATGTCTATCAAGTGGGCAATAGGATGCTAAGACACTGATGTACATGCCTTAATTAAAAACTTCTTGTGTAGTCGCTAAGTCATGTCCAACTCTTTTGCAGCCCCATGGACTGCCAGGCTCCTCTGTCCATGGGATTTCCCAGGCAAGAATAATGGAGTAGACTGCCATTTCCTTCTCCAGGGAATCTTCCCTACCCAGGGATTGAACCCATGTCTCCCGCATTGGCAGATGGATTCTTTACCACTGAGCTACCAGGAAGACTCTAATTAAAACATACTTTATTGTTAAAAAATGCTAACCGTTATCTGAGCCTTTAGAAAGTCATAATTTTTGCTGGTAGAAGATCTTGTCTTGATATTGATAGCTCCTGACTTATCAGGTTATGGTGGTTGAACAATGGGGTGGCTGTGGCAACTCTTAAGGCAATGAAGTTTGCTGCATCAGCTGACTCTCTTTCATGAATGATTTCTCTGTAGCATGAGAAGCAGTTTGATAGCATTTTACCCACAGTAGAACTTCTTTCAAAATTGGAGCCGATCCTCTCATGCCCTGCCATTGCTTTTCAACTAATTTTATGTAATATTTTAAATCATTCATTGTCATTTCAACAGTCTTCACCAGCAGAGGATTTCATCTCAAGAAATAACATTCTTTGGTCTTCCATAGGGAGAACCTCCTCATCCATTAAAGTTTTATAGCAAGACTGCAGTAATTCACTCACATCATCCAGATCCACTTCTAGTTCTCTTGCTATTTCCGCCACCTCTGCAGTGGTGGAATTTGAAACACTTTTAACTACTCCTCTGAAGTCTTGAACTTCTCAAAGTCATCCTTGAGAGTTGGAATCAACTTCTTCCAAACTCCTGTTAATGTTGATATTTTGACCTCTTCCCATGAATCATGAATGTTCTTAGTAACATCTAGAATGGTGAATCCTTTCCAGAAGGTTTTCTGTGAATTTTGCCCAGATTTATCAGAGGAATTAACATCTATGCCAGTTATAACCTTATAACCTACATTTCCTAAATCATAAAACTTGACAGTCAAAATGGCTCCTTGATCCATGGGCTGCAGGATGAATGTTGTGATAGCAGGAAAGAAAATGACATTAATTTTGTATATCTCCATCAACATTCTTGGATGACCTGGTGTATTGTCAATGAGCAGTAATATATATATATGTTTTTTTCTGGGCAACAGGTCTCAACAGTGGCCTTAAAACTTCCAGTAAACCAAATTGTAAACAGATGTACTGTCAGCCAAGCTTTGTTGTTCAATTTATAGAGCAGACACAGAGTAGATGTAGCATAATTCTTGAGAGTCCTAGGATTTTGGGGATGGTAAATGAGCACTGGCTTCAACTTAAAGTCATTTATATCCTGTCCCCATTGCTTCATCCATAAAATAGAAATAGTAATAGTTCATTCTTCATGTGGGGATGGTATGTGACAATGCAGGAAAAATACAGCCATTCAAAAATTAAATGTGGTGAGATTTTTTTGTTAGCTCCCAAAATATAAAGAAATAGATGAAGCTAAGTTTATGGCTTATGAATATATAATTACTCTTGAGGGCACACCTCTTGCAACTTAAACACAGAAGGCTTTTTTATTAAGATTTGATCTTATTTACTGATATTACTTAGTGGCAGGTGTGTCCTAATCCTGTGATAAGAAAACCATTTCAAATGAAGAGGTTATTATCAATTGATGACAACTATGCAGCCTTTTGAAAATCCCAGGAATATATACTTGTCATTATAATTTTCAACTTAAAAAATTTATGATTCAAAAACAGGGAGATCCAAAAATGGAGAGGACATCTTGTTTTTCTTTGGTGTTTACAATGATTGAAATTTGGAACATTTTTCATATTTTAATTAAAATTTTTTGTAGGTGCTAAATGAATATTGTTGATGCTAATATTGACATAAACCTTATTTTGTCTGAAACTAATAAATGTTCAAGGAAGATACAGATAGTTGATAAAACCATGGGGCACTCAGCCATCACTGGGAATGATTAAAAGGCTGCAGGTGTCAGGGAATCAACTGATACAGCTCACTTAAGACTACTGAGTAGCTTATGGGCTTCCCAAGTGGCTCGGTGGTAAAGTATCTGCCACTAGGGCAGGAGACACAAGACACGTGGATTGCATGACTTGTCAGAAAGATCCCTTGGAGAAGGAAACAGCAACCCACTCCAGTATTCTTGCCTGGAAAATCCCATGGACAGAGGAGCCTGGCGGGCTTCAGTCTGTGGGGTCACAAAGAGTCAGACACAACTGAACACACACACACATCCACAGACACACATGCGATGGCTTATGAGCAGCACTCTGATGGAGGTTTTTCTTCCCTGAACGAGAAAAGAAAGCAAGAAACAGACTAGAGAGATCACCTGTCATATGATTTTAAAAAGAAGTGGACTTTTGATTCCTAGTCAAATTTATTTAAAAAATAATTTTCAGTGTAAGCAAATCCTTACAAAATGGAAAGGGTGGATATACTATGATAAGAATATCTTCTTAATTCTAATTAAGAATATCTTCTTAATTCTCTATTTCATTGTTTTAAGTAACATTTATCTACCCGTAAGATCCTGTTTCTGCTGGGCTGTGAAAATCAACTCGGATTCAAATTACATAAAAAAGATAACTCTTCAAGGGAAAATATATCAATCCTTAAGATGATTTCTTTTGAACAGATAATGTTGGAAGGTGCAGATGAGGCTAATGTGGTAAACATTTTTGTTGTAAACATCATTCATTATTTTTGAAAAACAGTTTACTCTAAAGTTTGGAATTGTTATTTCCAGTTTGGTTTCCACCATGCTTTTGCTTGATTAGGAGAAGAGATGACTACAAATAAGATAGAGGTTAATGATTTATGAAACCCCTTGTGTCAAAAACTGGGCTACTGTCCCACTGCCCCCAGGAATCATGAATGATGAATTTGTCGGTTACCAGTAAGTCATTCATTGTAGTGGCTCTAGGCTTTCATGTTTTAGTCAGACTAAATGTTCCATCTAGGATCACAGTTTAGAGTGACCTAACAAAGGTCCGTCTAGTCAAGGCTATGGTTTTTCCAGTGGTCATGTATGGATGTGAGAGTTGGACTATAAAGAAAGCTGAGTGCCGAAAAATTGATGCTTTTGAACTGTGGTGTTGGAGAAGACTCTTGAGAGTCCCTTGGACTGCAAGGAGATCCAACCAGTCCATCCTAAAGGAGATCAGTCCTGAGTGTTCATTGGAAGGACTGATGCTAAAGCTGAAACTCCAATACTTTGGCCACCTCATGCGAATAATTGACTCATTGGAAAAGACCCTGATGCTGGGAGGGATTGGGGGTAGGGGCAGAAGGGGACGAAAGAGGTTGAGATGGCTGGATGGCATCACTGACTCGATGGACATGAGTTTGGGTAAACTCCAGGAGTTGGTGATGGACAGGGAGGCCTGGCATGCTGCGATTCATGGGGTCGCAAGGAGTCAGACACGACTGAGCAACTGAACTGAACTGAACCTGTCCTTAACTTCTTTGGAACCTCACTCTAACTAGCAAGGCAATTTGCTTGTTTCTTTAAATGTTGTTTGGTAACATTTATCCACTCTTTCACCATTGTTTAGATCCTTACAACTATCATTTTCTGGCTTCTTTTAAAAAAGATTCTGTTTTAAAAATTTATTTCATTTCCAAGTAATGGATTTAAGTTGCTTTAGTGTAGCCTGCTCTTTGTTTATAGAAGTAAGCATGAGCTGTATCTTTAATACTGTTGTTGGAAATGAGAATGCTGTTATTAATATTTTCAGTAACACAGCCTTCACCTGTCTAGTGATATGTGAATTCTCCTCTCCTATTGCTTCGAAAAGCTTTTCACTAGCTGTAGATTTTGCTGTTATCTAGAATAAATTATTGAACTTTTTCTAGTATATTATGGCCAATGTAAAGATAATTATGAAATCACATTTGAAAACAATTTTACAGGCATAAACAAACATATACTATTATTCTTCTTGTATACCTATTTCTAATTTTGTGATTTGGCATGTGTATCTATGATATAAATTTATCCTGAATGACAGATTATTTTATGTAACCCAGGAAGACTTTTTTTCTTTTGTTGTTCAGTTGCTAAGTTTTGTCTGAATCTTTGTGACCCCACTTACTGCCACATGCCAGCCTCCCCTGTCCTTCACTGTCTCCCGGAGTTTGCTCAGACTCATGTCCACTGAGTTGGTGATGCTATCTAACCATCTCATCCTCTGTCACCCACTTCTCTTTTTGCCCTCAATCTTTCCCAGCATCAGAGTCTTTTCCAATGAGTCAGTTCTTCGCATGAGGTGGCCAAAGTATTGGAGTTTCAGCTTTAGCATCAGTGCTTCCAATGAACACCCAGGACTGATCTCCTTTAGGATGGACTGGTTGGATCTCCTTGCAGTCCAAGGGACTCTCAGGAGTCTTCTCCAACACCACAGTTCAAAAGCATCAATTCTTTGGTGCTCAACTTTCTTATAGTCCAACTCTTACATTCATACATGACCACTGGAAAAACCATAGCTTTGACTAGATGGGCCTTTGTTGGCAAAGTAATGTCTCTGCTTTTTAATATACTGACTAGGTTGGTCATAGCTTTTCTTCCAAGGAGCAAGCATCTTTTAACTTCATGGCTGCAGTCACCATCTTCAGTGATTTTTCTTACTCTAAAGAAATTTGAAGTTAATATTAATCACAACCAGTTATTACTAGTAAATGTTTAATAACCAGCTCTCTAGAAAGAAAAAAAAAAAACTTGACTAATGGTGTTTGTTAATCTCCACGGTGTAAGTACTTTCACCATGGCTGATTTCAACTACCAACCCGATGTCATTGAATACTGAGTGGGAAGACAATGCATGTTATTGGTTCTCTCAAACTAGTATGAGCCAAGTGTAGCCAACCAGCGATTTTAGTTCCATTTTTATAAATACTCACTTGACCTAATAAAAATTGAAATTATAAGGTTTTTTGTTATATGCTAAATTAATATATATGTGTGTTTTGTGTTTTTCTTTTTTTTCCTTGCTTGTTTTAGAGAGGAGTGAAGCAAGAAAAGTCTCTGAGTACTTCTAAATAGATGATCATTGCAGGAAACTCTTTGTTACAACAAATCCCAGACATCAGAAATAGAGCCAGGTTGTCAGAGACATGAATTACCCCAAATCCTTTTTTATCTGGAGAGAAATCCCTCTAAGTTAACACTGACTTTTGTTGCTGCTATTTTTATTATTTGTGATCTATAACACTGATGAGTAGGAAGCATCCCTCTACAGTGAGTTTAATGATTTTGAAAACATATAGGTTTTTTTTTGTTGTTGTTCATAGAAAGGGTAATCTAGAATAGTGCTCTTCAAACTGAAGTTCATAAGTGGGTATGGGTCTAAGAACTGTGAGGAGAAACAGGCAAAAGTTGAAGTAAGGATTTGGAAACTTCTACAGTAATTTTTTGACATTGCTGCAACATCCTACTTCATGATCAGTTGACTCATAAGCTACGACTATAGTCATTGGATGAGAATAGACAGTTTAGGCTTTAGTTTAGTTTAGGCTTTTAGAGAGTCATTTGTTATATCTATGATGAGGGATTGAGGATTAATTTTGAAAATATATCACTTGCCTCATTTTGTGTAAAAGTTAAAAGTAAGTATCTTGAGCTTGCCAGAATTGCTTTAAAATCTTTTGCATTCCTATTGATATTCTTCTGCAAGACTGGTTTCTCTACTTTTGAGTGTTATTAAAAACAAGAAGCAGCTGTTTAGAAATACATTGCTGTCAATCCAACCTCGATTAGATAATTTGACAAGCAAGAAGCAAGCTCATTTATTGCACTAAAACATTAAGTATTGATACCTTAGTGTTTCTTTGAAGTGTGTGAAGTGGCATTTCATATGGGAAATTGCTATTTCCTCACATAGTCTTCAGTTACTATTGTGGAATGACAAAAAACTACAAGTGTGTTAGAAATCACTTAGTTTTGCAGTTCTTTGTAATTCTTTTTCTCTGCTTTGATTATGTTTCTCCTGAGTACATCTATTGAAATTTTATGTAATTTTATATGTTTGTTGAACCTGATGATAATAAATTAAGCTTGTCTTTATGTCTTTATTTTTATTGTATTTTGTAAAAATATTGGTCAACATGGAAACACTGGGCCTTCTCCACAGATAGTTTGAAAACCACTAGGCTAGAACCAATAACTGAGTAAGGAAGTTGTTCAATAATTACTTATTGGACAAATGGAAAGTTAGAGCTTTCAATAAGATATCGATAGAACCAGAGATTTTTTTATATCTCACATTATTATAAATTAATAGTTAATAGCTAATCTCAAAAAATATATGTTGTTAGTTGTAAGATAACTTTTTACTTACAGACTGTAACTTGCTTCACTTGGTATTAGTAGTAGAAATTTTCATTTATCTTCCCTGAATGGAATTTGCTGCATTCTCTAGTGTGGCTACAGTCGAGTCTAAGGTCATATTAGGCAAAATCATCTTTAAAAAAATACAAATCTGGTTATGCTAGCCACTTCTCTGCTTGAAATCCTTTAATGGCCTCTCATCACATTTAGAATAAAATTCAAAATCTTTTTAATAATATGCAAGGTCCTACAGGGTCTGTACCCCACTACCCACCCAACTTTATCTTACCTTTAGAATACTCTAGTGATACTGTTCATAAATGTTTCTTGAATAAGCCAAGCATGCGCTCATCTCAGGGCCCTTTTCTTGATGGTCCCCTTTGAGATTTCAGATCAATATCACATTCTAGAGTCTTTCCTTTCACCTCCCATGGCTTATCTATTCCATGACCTTCATTTATCATCATCATGAACCTATCATTAGTCTGAAATTATCTTTGCTATTGTTTGCTTGTTTGATTATTCCTCTGGGGGCTTCCCTGGGGGCTCAGATGGTAAAGAATCTGTCTGCAGTGTGGGAGACCAGGGTTCAATCCTTGGATTGGGAAGATCCCCTGGAGGAGGAAATGGCAACCCAGCCTGGTATTCTTGCTTGAAAAATTCCATGGACAGAAGAGCTTGGTGGGCTACAGTCCATGGGATTGCAAAGAGTTGGACAGGATTGACCATGCTGGCCATTGTTCTCTTCCTTTCCACTAGAAAGCAAGCTGCATGAGAGTGGGAACCTTGTATTTTTTTGTTTGTGCCTGTATCCTCAAAGCCTAGTATTCTGGGAAGATTCTAGCATGTAACAGGTATTCAATAAATAAGTTTTTTTAATTTACTTTTTTGAATGAAGGATAATTGCTTTACAGATTTTTGTGTTTTCTGTCAAATATCAACAAGAATCAACCACAGGTATACATATTCCTGCTCCCACTTGACCCTCCTTCCTATCTCCCTCCCCATCCCCTCCCAGATTGTTACAGAGCCCCTAAATACCTGTTTAATAAATGGATGGATGGGGGAGATAAAGCATTTGACTTGTGCTAACAGCCACTAAACCACTTGAATTGACTGTGATGAGAGACTTGGAAAAGCCATTTCACCAAAGAGATGAGTAAGCCAGTGGAGGTCACATTGTCAATGTAAAAGCATTCATCTATGGAAATGAGATATGTCTCTCAATAGGTAGATAAACTCCACTTCCCATGGTATATGTAATCATGTAATCACCATCCCCCCCCCCCCAAATCTTCTAAGATTCCATTCAATAAGCTCATTGATTAATTTTCCTTTGAGAAGTCCAACACATTTCATACACCCCCTCTGGAAAAATCAAGTATTTGTTACAGAACACAAGTTCTTAAGCTGTATCCATAGATTATCTGAAATTGGATGCCATCTGTGAATATGTACATTTTTAAAAAGGAAAATATCAAGCTTTCATCAGATTCTAAATAGGTCCATGATTCCTAAAAGATTAAGAACTTCTTTTACATGAACTCCAGAGAACATAAGCAGGAAAGACTCAGAAATAACATACAATCTGTGATATTTTGGCATCAGTTTATAGCATATACAAAGATGAAGGTAGAAATTTATAAAAATACTTATTTCTATATAACTGTTTTTGAATACTTCTGTGATTAAATTCCCCACCATGCATGTGGTAAGAAAGATAAAGTTAAGTGGCAGGCTTTCTGAAGATGAGACCCATTTTGTAATTAATTATTTTGGCAGAATGACATAATTGATGAAGTTCACTTCATTGATTTCAGATTGATCAAAAAATACCAATAATCTTATGGGATTTTATTTTGGTATGTGAAAATTTTCCTGTTAAATATCATAATAGCGCTAATCATGACTAACAGCTGAAATCCTTCACACTTGATTTTCAGTCTGACTTTGATCAAAAGATCTACTTGAACTTTGTTTTTTAAGAAGCTAAGGCCTGGAAAATACTGACATAATTTATCACTGCATGTCTACTGTTTCATTTATAGCCTAGGATGCATTAGATAGATTTAGATGTAGATTTCATCCTAATTTAGTTTAGAAACATGTTTTATCTCATGTCATTTATTTATTATTTTTTTAAACTTTTCCTTTTTTCTTTTTAAAATTTTTTTTCCATTTATTTTTATTAGTTGGAGGCTAATTACTTTACAATATTGTAGTGGTTTTTGCCATACATTGACATGAATCAGCCATAGATTTATCTCATGTCATTTAGATGCATTCAATCAATTCTAATCTATTTTAGATTATTGAAAATATCACACATGCCAATTTCTGTTATTTCATTTAACCTTTGCAATAAAGAATAATGAAAGTGTCATTTTTGGAAAAACATACTTTCAGTGTGTACTATTTATTTTGCACCTACCACTTGCTAAATGTTAATAGGCTGGCTGTTATTGCCCTCAACATTATATTGTTAGATGGATGAATATATATCTATATTAGTATTTTAAAACATAATATACACACATATCTTCTATAATTATTTTCACAAGATAGTTACCTAAGTTGTTGTGGTCACTGTAACACATAGCTGATATTATTATGTGAATTACATAGTGAATATGAAGTATTCTAAAAAATTAAAGTTTTGCTCTTTTAATTTTCTAGTGCTTCATGGAGGCCTTTTAGCATTCCAGGGTAGATCCATATTTCATATAAGATCACCATATTCAGAACTCATAAGAAAAGTTTAGAAATTTCTATGTGATTTTTATATACAATATATCTGAGTGAGAAAAGATAAAGATATAATTAGATCAATTCTAATATCTTTTCCTAGTCTTAACATTGTGCTTAGTTGCTCAGTCATGTCTGACTCTTTGCGACCCCATGAACTGTAGCCCACCAGGCTCCTCTGTCCATGGGGATTCTCCAGGCAAGAAAAATAGAGTGGGTTGCCATGCCCTCATCCAGGGGACCTTCTCAACCCAGGGATCAAACCCAGGTCTCCTGCATTGTAGGCAAATTCTTAACCATCTGAGCCACCAGGGATGCCCAGAATATTGGAATGGGTAGCCTATCCCTGCAGGGGAACCTGTCTCCAGGGGAACTTCCTGACCCAGGATAGAACCGAAGTCTTAGCATTAACAATCTTTATATTCATGTTATCCAAGTTATATCATATAAAATTAAAAAATACATCCTGAGTCTACTCTAATATTCTTCTATGTTTTCTTAATAAAATTAAGCAATTGAAGAACCTATCAGAAAAAGTTATCACATGCTTTGCTGGCACAAAAATGCCTTGCATGTTAAGCTTTTATACTCTTGTGAATCATAGCAAAGAACAATAACTATAGAGAGATGTTTCTGACTACTGGTGCCCTACTTTTTGGTGTTGAAGCTAGACTTATCCATAAAATATCACATGATATTGAGGTAGTGGCTGCTTTATTATCAAGAAGAGTATCATCTATAGCATGGAGCATGATTTATAAATTGATAATGAGGTCTACTGCTCTCTTTCTGTGGGTCCTAAAATTCCACAATTAATTCTATTACCACACTGGTACAATTTGTAGTATTTCAACCTCTTTGGGTTATTTTCTTTTAAAATATAATTTTATTATATTTTTTTGATTACAAGAATGTTCTCCAGTGAACAAGATTCATTTTTATTTTCAGGAAAAATCACCAATTAAAGTTATTTTTTTTTAAATTGCTATTGTATAGAAGTTAATGTAGTCCAGTGTTGAAGAATGGGGTGATGTGATTACAAGTGTGGGTTCTGGATTTGTTAATGTAGCTCTGACCTTAGTCAAGTGATATGAAAAATAATGTAATCTCTGTTTCAGTCTCAAGTGAAAAACTGAAATCGGGAGCCGGCGGGCAGCGGCCCTCGCCGGGGACCCTCCAGCGGGCCCAGGGGGACAAAAGTGGCTCTAAATCCAGCACGTGCGTACTGAGGCAAGTTAATGGATTTAATATGAAGCACAGAAGCAGATAATGCCAAAGAGCAAGCAGTAATTGGTACACATTTAGTGAATGGGGCAGCCTTTCCTTCTCCCACTGCTGCTGAGATGGCGGAAATTAGTCGAATTCAGTATGAAATGGAATACACCGAAGGTATTAGTCAGCAAATGAGGGTCCCGGAAAAATTAAAGGTAGCACCACCAAACGCTGACCTGGAGCAAGGATTTCAAGAAGGAGTTTCAAACGCTAGCGTGATCATGCAAGTTCCAGAGAGAATTGTGGTAGCAGGAAATAATGAAGACATTCCATTTTCAAGACCAGCAGATCTTGACCTTATACAGTCAACTCCCTTTAAGCCTCTGTCTCTAAAAACACCACCACGTGTGCTTACACTGAGTGAAAGGCCGCTAAATTTTCTGGATTTAGAAAGACCTGCTCCAACCCCTCAAAACGAAGAAATCCGTGCAGTTGGCAGGCTAAAAAGAGAACGCTCTATGAGTGAAAATGCTGTTCGCCAAAATGCACAGCTGGTCAAAACCGACTCCATGTATGGCATTTCAAATATAGATGCAATGATTGAAGGAACTTCAGAAGACATGACAGTTGTAGATGCAGCTTCATTAAGACGACAGATAAACAAACTAAATAGACGTCTACAACTTCTGGAAGAGGAGAACAAAGAATGGGCTAAAAGAGAAATGGTCATGTATTCAATTACTGTAGCATTCTGGCTGCTTAATAGCTGGCTCTGGTTTCGCCGCTAGAGGTAACCTCAGCTCTCAGAAATATTGTCTCAACAGCTGGAAATATAAAGAATTTGCAAACTTCAAAAAAAAAAAAACTGAAATCATAATTCCTACCTAAAAGATTGTTTATGATTGAGTTATTACGTGGCAATGGATGGCCTAGATTCAATCAGACAATTCTAGACAGTAGCATCCAGTCCAACGTTTTCTACTAGTGTCCTTGGTCTCCAGCTTTCCATTTTGTTGCTCCTGTAAGCCAGCTAGCAGTTTACTTGGACCTTTACTTCATTTTTCTCTTTTTGTGCTTCAGCCTGTGCGTTTGCGTCTTCCTCCACTTGTCTCTTATGATTCAGAGGTTTCCAAGAAGATGATGTTAAGGCTGCGAGCTGCAGAAGCTTTTAGTTAGATGCAATCCCTTTTGTCTACTTCTGTCCAGTCCCGTTTGTTCATTTGTTTTTGTTGCCTGTACTTTTGTTGTCATATCCAAAAAATCATTGCCCAAACTAACATCAAGAAGATTTTTTCCTTATGTTTTCTTCTAGTAGTTTTAGAAGTTTAGGTCTTAGGTTTAGGTCTTTAGTCAATTTTGCGTTTATTTTTTGATATGTTGTAAGATAAAACTCCAATTTCATTTTTCTGCGTTGGGATATGGAGTTTGCTGAACATCACTGATTGGAGAGACAGCCTTTCCCTGTATTGGCACCCTCGAAGAAGATTAGTTGACTGTAGATGCATTGATTTATTTCTGGGCTCTCTAAAAATCTATTTTAATTTTGTAGAGCCATTTCTGGACAATAACTTTTTGCTTATAGGAGACTCTTCCCAAAATAGTTTGAATCTGGCTCCTACTATTGCAATAATTAACAGTTTGTGTAAATAAATTGCAATACACTAGATTAATAGTTACTTTTTTTTCCTAATGACCAGCCAGTCTTTACTTAACTTTACTGACTTTGCAGAGAGATCCTTTTCTGTTATATTTTAACCTCATTAAACAAGCAAATGGTGAGGCTCAAAGGAGCTTACAAGTGACAGAGGATGTCCGGAAGCAGATCTTTTTAAGGGGGAAGCTGACCTCTCAGACTTTCAAAATGTCTCATTACTAAGCAAGCTCTGTTAATTTGCTTCATCCACTGGTAGAAAACTAATGTGTTTATGAATAAATTTCTTTGATAACTACTCTTTGCTTTTTAAAAAATACAAGGTGAAGGATGTGCTAATTTTTCTTTGACTGATAAACCTTTTCACCCCTATAGTTCTTATGAGGATACTTGTTATATGCTTGGGATATTTTTATAATTTTTAGATAACTGTGTTAATATCAGGCAGCAACTGAGATAGTTCATAGTTATTCATTGCCTCAGTCTGTCTATAGTTCCATTTAAAGCAAATACTTATAGAACACTCACCATGTACCAGGTATGGTGCTGGACACTGGTAACACAAAGGTAAGTAAGGCACCGTCTCTTCCCCACAAAAAGAAATGGTTTAGTAAGACAGACTTTAACAGAGGTGTTACAATAGAATATAATAAAGGCTTTTATGGATACATGTGTATGTATGACTGGGTCCCTTCGTTGTTCACCTGAAACTCTCACAACATTGCTAATTAGACATACCCCAATACAAAACAAAAAGTTAAAAAAAGAAATATCTTTTTTTAAGGACCATCCCTATAGGTGGGCGTTTGCCAAGGGAACAAGGGAACAAGGACATTAACAGTAGAGGAACTTTAGGTACAGATGTGTAGAACTTTTTAGGCTGTTGTCTGCTGAGATATATGAAAAGAAGACAAGGAAGGCAGGGAGAGGGGCAGCAGTAGTTCAATGACTAAACTGTATGATGGTTGTCTCTAGTGCTGAGTGTAAAGATGTCCAAATCAGACAAGTGGAGAAGAAGAGATATGACATCATCAGATTTTATAAAGAAAAAACTCTGATAAAAATTCTGAAAGCAGGAAGTGGACAACAGCATCAGATCTCCCACTTTAACAATCTCTCCATCTCAATAGGTCTCCTCTGTACCATTAGAGAATTGTGACTGCTGCAATGTTTGAAGAAACAAACTATCTCAGTCTTTATTTATCCTTTTAGATGTATTTGTTTTAAGGAAGAAAATATAGAAGCATAGCTAGAAGAGACCTTGACAGTCCTCTGGTTTGTTTCTTACATGTCCCACATGGGGAAATAGAATCAAGCCATATAGATGGCTGAGGAGCGAGGGCCGTAACCAGACCTACGGTACTCTCTGCTGCACCACTCTGGGAGTTTGTTTTGGTTGTGTTGTTGTTGTTCAGTTGCTAAGTTGTGTCCAACTCTTTGCAGCCCCATGGACTGGAATATGCAGGCTCCCCTATCCTTCACTATCTCCCAGAATTTGCTCAAATTCATGCCTATTGAGTTGGTAGTGCTATCTAACTAGCTCTTTGTCTGCCACTCCCTTCTTTTGCCTTCAGTCTTTCCCAGCATCAGGGTCTCTTCCAATGAGTACAGCTCTTCAAATCGGGTGGCCAAAGTATTGGAGTTCCAGCTTTAGCAACAGTCCTTCCAATGAATATTCAGGGTTGATTTCTTTTAGGATTGACTGGTTTGATCTCCTTGCTGTCCAAGGGATTCTCAAAAGCCTTCTTCAGTGCCACATTGTGAAAGTATCAGTTCTGGTTTGTGAGAATAGATCAAATTGGGGATGCTGCTCAGCTCACCTGCATTATGAGTACAACAGAAGATTTCATTAGGACAAATGGATAGTTAGATGAATTCTGATATTCCTGGAGGGAAATAATGAAATAGAGTTTTATCTGATTTGGACTTGATTTATTTTCTCTACATCATCTTCAGCATGAAAGTGATTTGTTTGACAACAGTTTCATATTGTAAAAGCCAGCTTTACATGCACACAAAGTGGTTTGGAAGCATATTGTATGTAATAATATAGCATAGAGTTTCAAGTAGTAGTCATCTACTCTATTTTATGTAAATGTGAAAATCATTTTTCATTTCTATGTTTTCTTTACAGACTAAGCCTATTATAAAAATACCCAATTCTAAGCTACTCCTTTATAATCTTGTGATATATTATAAAAACTTTGAATACAGGCATACCTTGGGGATACTGTGGTTCCAGGACACTGCAATAAACTGAATATCACAATAAAGAAACTCACATGAATTTTTTGGTTTCCTGGTGCATGTAAAAGTTATGTTTACACTATTGCAGCCTGTTACATGTGAAATAGCATTATATCTGAAAAATGTACTTCCCTTAATTAAAAAAATTTTATTGCTAAAAATTGCTAACCATCATTTGAGCCTTCAGTGAGTAGTAATCTTTTTGCTAGTGAAGAGTCTTGCCTCAGTATTGATAACTCCTGACTGATTAGGGTGGTAGCAGCTGAAGGTTGGTGTGGCTATGGTGATTTTTTAAATAAGACAAAGTGAAGTAATTAGCCTCCAACTTATAAAAATAAATGGAAAAAAATAAATGAATAAAAAATAAAAAATAATAAAAAAGAAAAAAGAAAACAAAACAAATAAATAAGACAAAGTGAAGTCTGTCACATTGTTTGACTCTCTTTCACTTGACTACTTAGAGGCCATTATAGGGTTATTAGGGGGTCTAATTTCAATATTGTAGTGTCTCAGGGAACAGGGAGGCCTGAGGGGAAGAAAAGAGATGGGATCAGTCTGTCAATGGCGGGCAGAACACACAGAACATTTTATCAATTAAGTTCACTGTCTTATATGGTGTGATTTGTAGTGCCCCCAAACAATTATATTAGTAACATCAAAATCACTGATCACAGATCTCCAAAACAAATATATTAATCATGAAAATGTTTGAAATATCCTGAGAGCTACCCAAATGTGACATAGAGACATTAAATGAGCAAATGCTGTTGGAAAAATGGTGCCAATAGATTGCTTCAGGCAAGGTTACCACAAACAAAGCTTCAATTTGTAAAAAAAAATACACTCTCTGTTAAATGCAATAAAACGAGGTATACCCATAGTTATGGTGAATAGAAAAAAAAACGTGACAAAAATTTAAAGTGCAGTAGTTAATAGATTTAGTTAATATAAATTTTTTATCATTTTACCAGAAAATTTATTTTTGAGGTTTTCCATTTTAATAATGAAGATGGTCTTTTTTACACTATTTAATTTGAACTTAATGTATTTGCTGTTTGAGAAAGCAGCTAGGAATTCATGTTGTTTTAGCCAAGGAATGGTTTCCAGGGAAAAGATGGTCTTAAAGAAGAATATATTTCCAATATAAAATAGAATCCTCAACTTAAAAATTTGCATGTAGTTTTGGAGATGATTAAATTCCTTTGGCTCTTTGATGTAGACATGTGTTGTAGGGTCGTTTTAAATATGGAAAAGAGTTCATTAAAATGAGTTTGTTACTTAAAGATATGTAATCTCTCTGTACTTTAAACAATGAGTAGACCTGCTGACAAGAAATTAAACCGCTCTTAACATGGGAACTGTGATCGCTTTGTTTCTTGAGAGCCAATCAATGCGGATCCCTGCACACCGGCTTGGCTTTTATAATAATATTAGATATCCTTCAGTTTGGATTTAATGCCCCAAACTACTCAAACATACAGATGGATTAGAGGTTTCAAAAGGTTGTTAAATAATTTCATTATTATAGCTGATGAAAATGTATGTTTCTGAACCACTCTGTAATTACTTTGAGGGCTAGCATTGTCTAGATTGGTATTTATTTTGGTAGGTCCCTCATTTATCTAGATTGCCAGGAGAAATATCAATAACCTCAGATATGCAGATGACACCACCCTTATGGCAGAAAGTGAAGAGGAACTAAGGAGCCTCTTGATGAAAGTGAAAGAGGAGAGTGAAAAATCTGGCTTAAAACTTAACATTCAAAAAGTGAAGATCATTGCATCCAGTCCCATCACTTCATGGCAAATAGATGGAAAAACAACAGAAATGGTGACAGACTTTATTTTTTGGGCTCCAGAATCACTGTAGATAGTGACTTCAGCCATGAAATTAAAAGACGCTTGCTCCTTGGAAGAAAAGCTGTGGCAAACCTAGATAGCATATTAAAAAGCAGAGACATTAATTTGCTGACAAAGATCCATATAGTTAAAGCAATGGTTTTTCCAGTAGTCATATATGGATGTGAGACTTGGACCATAAAGAAGGCTGAGCACTGAAGCACTGATGCTTTTCAACTGTGGTGTGGAGAAGACTCTTGAGAGTCCCTTGTACTGCAAGGAGATCAAACCAGTCAATCCTAAAGGAAACCAATCCTGAATATTCATTGGAAGGACTGATGCACAGTCCTGAATATTCACTGGAAGGACTGATGCTGAAGCTGAAGCTCCAGTACTTTGACCACCTGATGCAAAGAGCTGACTCATTAGAAAAAACCCTTGTGCTGTGAAGGATTGAGGGCAGGAGGAGAAGGGGTCGACAGAGGACAAGATGGTTGGATGGCATCACTGATTCAATGGGCATGAATTTGAGCAAGCTCCAGGAGATGGTGATGGACAGGGAAGCCTGGTGAGCTGCAGCCCATACGGTCGCCAAGAATTGGACACGACTGAGTGACTGAACAACATCAACTAGTTTATCTTGTGAACATACACAGTGTGAATCATGCTGAAGTAAAGGCTACCATTCTTTACATATATACTGTGTAATATAGGAGAAACTTAGGTCATATTGAAAGTTATGTAGTATTTCAGAAATAATTTCTCTGATTAATTTCACAATTAATTCACCTTGACTGAAATGCATGTTCATTTATTCATTAAAAAAATATATTATTTATTTAGTTGCATCAGGTCCTACTTACAGTGCATGGGCTCAGCTGCCCTGCAGTTTGTGTGATCTGAGTTCCCTGACTGCGGGCTGAACTCGTGTCCCCTGCACTGCGAGGCAGATTTGCAACCACCTGGCCACCAGGGATGTCCCTCATTCATTCTTTAACTTATTAACCAAATATGTATGTGTTACACTCTGAGTATTTTCCAGGCACAACTCTAGATGCTGGGTTACAGCAATGAACAAAACAGATGAACTTGACAAAAAGGAACTTTTTGTTTTAGTGAGGGGAGACAGGCCATAAGCAAATGAGTAAAGAGACAATCCTGGAGGTGTTAAAAAGTGCTCAGAAGAGAAATAAAAGAGCAAAGGGAGATGGAAAATAAAGAGGGTGATGTGTATGCTGTTTTATATGTGATGACCAAAGAAGATTTCTCATAAAAAATATAAGCAGAGTCCTGAAGGAAAGGTGGTAGACCTAAGCAGAACTCGGGTGTAGTCGTTACTGAGCAAAGAGAACCATAAGAGCGAAGGCACAGATATGTGTTATTATTTCATATCTACAAAAAAAGAGACTGGGATAGAAAAAAGGATAGGTAACTGTGTAGAGTCACAGCAATGCTGGTGGGCGGTGCTGGGATTTGAACCTTAGTTTTCAGAAAGACATGGGAAGTATAGAGAAGACTAAGCTGTGTTTGGGGAAAGAGCATTCTATGCAGACCTTACGAGAGCGTGTCCTTAGTCTGTTATGAGAGTGGCAAAGAAGTCAATTAGACTGAAAGATGGATTTAGGGAAAGAATGGTGGGAGATGAGACTGGCTGTGGCAGGGTATAAGAAAGAGTTGTACAGATTGCGTAGAGCCTTGTAGACTGTTACAAGGGCTTTGGATTCTATTCTCGGTGAGCGTTTTGAGCAGAAGAGTGATATGATTTTATTTATGTTTTCTAAAGATACACCAGGTGCAATGTGGAGAAGGCCCTGTACGGGTAGTAAAGGTGCCAGGAGGGAGATTATGTAGTAAAAGCTCAATAGTCTTGATCGGAGAAACACTATTTGGTTTGTTCTAAGATGGTAGTGGAGGAAGGGGTGAGAAGTAATTGGATTCTGTATATATTAATATTTTGAAGGAAGGGCCATCGAGATTTACTGATATGTGAGAGCAGATATTATAGTAAGTCTCTAGCAGACAAATCCTAATTATATAGTCAAAACAAGCATGTTTAAATGGATTCACTGATGAAAATGTCCACTTTCAAAATATGCATTTCTTTAACCTGAAGGCTTTCAACATATTCCTGCTAGCACCATTTTCTGTTTGACCTACATAATGCTGCCTAGAAATTACTCAGCCTTCATTTATACAAAGAAGGTGTGATCAACATCTAAGATTTCTGCACAATATGTTTATGGGTTTTTATTACAGTAAATTTTTTTTTATTTTATTACAGTAAAGTTTTTATTACAGTTTTTATTACAGTAAACTCTGCTGTGTTTGGTTATTTTGAGATAATGAAGTCATCTCAAGCCCTATTATCTACAAGACAGAATCTGGTCTTTTGGTGACATTTTAACTAATTCAAACATTTATACTCACATACATTAAAGACATACTGTATTATTAACAAGTGTAAGGTAGGTGACCCTACCAATTTAAGAAAGTTGAAAATAGCCGTTAGGAAAATATGCAAATGAGAGTTCCTACCTAATGCATTTGGAAGAAAATTGTCTTGAATTATTAAATTTTATGTATTATCTTACATCACCATTTACTCTTATGTTCTGTTTCTTTTAAGTCAAAGTAATTGTATGATATTTGGCAGAGTAAAAAGAAACTCTCTTCTTCAGAGTAGGAGAAACATTTCTTTTCAGGAATAGAGATACACATTAGCATTATGAGTTAAATGACACAATGATGTGCCTATACTTTGAATAACCTTATGGAGTTAAAACTGAAGTTTGTTGCATCGTTATGTAGACTCAAAAGGGCAGCTAATCACTCTATTGTGGAACTACTTCATAGTTGTCTAAGGTTTAGGAAATAGATTTGGATTGGATATAGAGATTTGGGATCCATGAGTCTACAGCTGCTTGAAATCACAGTCTAGATGGCACCTCCCAGGAATGTATGTAGGAAGAAAATCAAGAACCTGGTAGAAGAACCTCAGTGACATTATGGAACGAAGATCAGGTGGAAGGAAAGGAATCATCCAAGGCTGCTGAGCAGTGAGTGAAGCCAAAGAGTAGGGATGAGAATCATTATAGAGAGGTTGGAGAAGATGTTAGGAAACAGGTAGTTACCAGTGTTAAATGTAACAAAGACAACAGATAATACAAGGGCTGAAAATAATATATTGGACTCAGTAATTAGATCTTTAGCTAGAATAGTCTCAGTGGCATGCCAAAGAGAGAAGACAGATTTTAGTAAATTGAAGAAAAAATAGGTGAGAAAATGAGTCAGAATACAGAAGCTTGAAGGAAAGAAATAATATGTGATCAACTAGCAGAAGTGAGGGCATAAGTATTATAGGGCAAAAGCAGGAAACTCCTAGAGAGAGAAGGGTCAGGAGGAAGAGAGAATAATTATTGGAGCAAGTCTCTTGCTGAGGCATCATGGAGAACATACAGGAAGGATAGATTTTTTTGTAGGAGGAAGTGTCTTCCTTTTGATATAGAAGTAGAGAAAACAAGAGTGTGTTGTGGGGGTAAATTTTGGGGTCCTCTGAGGGTGGGAAATGGGAAGAGAAAATGCCTGAGTTCATTGCAGATGTTTCGTCTTGTGTCTTTACCAGCACTACACTTCTATCTATGATGCAAATAAAGACTTTTCAGTTTATTTGAAAGTAATCGATCAAGTTTTCTCTTCTTCATTTCTGCACCTCCCCCCCTCCACTGAATAACCACAGTATCATTTGTGGAGATATTGCCATATAATTTTAGTTATGTATTCTTAGCATGAGATATATAGACAGGAGCTGGTATAATATACATGGAAATATGGACATGATTATCCTGCACATTTTCACAGAAGTAAAAGTATTAGGCAGGCATATCTGAAACATCTTTTAAATTTCATTTTAAGAATTTATTACATTGGGGGTTAAGTTTTATTTGGACAAAGAGCACTAATATAGAACCAACTGTAGAGTTAATATTTTAGTAGAATGGTCCAGAAAAATTTTCTTTTCACTGAGGAACTATGAGACAGGTGAGAGACTGGTGACACCTCTGACTCCTCCAGGTGACACAAGGCCTGAAGTCAGAGTTCTTCCTCCACAGCTGAAGCATTCCAATGTGTAAGACTGGGTATCGTTATTTTGAGAAAAGGCAGAGAGGGAGTGTCTTCATGGGATAGAATTTCAGTAGCTAAATTGTTTGATTAAATGATGTCTTGCTTCGGTTTTATTATCTAATTTATTGTGTACAGATGGGCTGAAATGAAAACCACACTTCTGAATGCTTGATGAAAGGCATAGAGAATGATGGAGTGTATTTTCTAAAGATTAGCCCCTTTATCTTCCTGTTTCTTTCTTTTTCAGTGAAAATAAACACACAGCTAAATTGCATTGTTTTTAAAAAGGAAGAAATGAACTGTATGTAGGCCTTAACTGTAAGGATCATCTTTTTTAATGATGCTAATGTGAATTACTTTTAATAGGATTTAATCTCATGGGTTGGAGTAGTAGAGAAAGAATCATCTCAGCTATTTAAACAATATGTGCCTAAGTGGTGTATAAGGATTCTAAATAATATTAGCATTCTATAGGTAAAGCAGTTGTTGGACCTAATTAAAAATCATCATTCAAAATAGAAAATTATATTCCTATTAATATTTAATTTCTTTATATCAAATTGTTTTTTTTTGAGAAATGGTAAGAAAATTTGCCTAAAATGTTTATATAGAGCACCATTCTATGTAGTTGACACTTTGGAGAGCATTTTTTTCAGGAATCATTTTCCAGTGATTAAAAATCCTTTGGATATTAGTATAATAAGAATTTGTTGTTGTTTCTTGTTCAGTCGCTAGGTCATGTCTGACTCTTTGTGACCCCATGGACTGCAGCAAGCCAGGCTCCTCTGTCCACCACTATCTCCTGGAGTTTGCTCAAATTTATGTCCTCTGAGTCAGTGATGTTGCTATGAAGAAAAAGATAGACAACTGGATAAATGATGCTGGGACAGATGACTATTTAGGAAAAGATAATTTCCTACCACATATATATATATGTGTGTGTGCACATATATATATACAGCAAGAATTTCCAGATAAATTAAACATTATATATTTATCTACATATATTATATATTTATAACATTATATAACATTATATATTTATCTATATATACATGTGTGTGTGCATAGTCACTCAGTCGTGTCTGACTCTTTGTGACCCCATGGACTGTAGCCTGCCAGGCTCTTCTGTCCATGGCATTCTCCAAGCAAGAATACTGGAGTGGGTAGCCATTACCTTCTCCAGAGGATCTTTTCAACGCAGGGATCGAACCCAGGTCTCCTGTATTACAGGCAGATTCTTTATCATCTGAGCCATCAAACAAGACATTGTTATTCACCTTTCAAACAACAAAGATGAAACTGACATCGAAGTGAGGGAAACCGGGCTCTCTCATAAAGTACTGGTGATATCAGCGTAGGGGACATTACGCAAGGTGCAGGTCCTTCTTCACTGAAGCATAATTGATTCAGCTGCTGGGGCTGTGTCATCTGCAGGGATTTGGAGATTGCCTTAGCAGAAGAAAGCCACCCAAAGTCACATTCCTTCCTTAGGTTGTCCGCACCCATGACTGATCATTGTGGTTGCATAAATCCCTAGTCAGCTCAAGTCAACACAATTCTGAACAGCTTTTCTAGCTTCAGAGGGCAAGTACAGCTTTGTCTTGTTTGAGGGTAAACTGGTTATGTGCATCAAAAGACTTAAATGCAGTTTATTGTTTGACTCAGTGATTGTATTTCTACAAAAGTAGTCTTGGAGATAGGAAAAGATGTATTTCTAAGGATATCACTGCAGCACAATTGATAGTATAGAAACTGTGTAGACAATTTACATGGCCAGCTGTTAGATAGTCACAAAATTGTTTTGATCACAAGGCCATGAAAAATGAAATTACGGAAAAACATTTGACAGAGTACAAAAATACTTATGTATGTAAAAATAACAGATTTCTAAGAAACATATTCAGCATAGCCTGTTTTCAAAGTACATATCAATGCATACAAAAAATATAGAAAGGAAATATAATAAAATGTTAACATTGGTTTCCTCTAGAAAAATAAGGTTATGGAACACTATTTTCTTTGAGCTCTCTGACTTTTCTAAATTTTCAGCAATAATAATAAATGTCTTATAAATTTAGGGGAAAATGCATATTTTACTTTTTAGCAGATTTTTTTTTTTTTTTAACTCCTTCACAAACACATGAGAACTGTCATGAAATCTGCTTTGATTCTGATTTATTTTGTTTCAGGAATGGATGAGGGAGGAGTTCCCTAGGAACACTTCCTATTTGTAGCTGTTTCCAATGGGACACCTGCTCCCCTATTATATATGTGTATCTTGCATGTGAGGTTTCTTTTGTGGGGGGAAACAATACAGTAGGTCTATACTCTTGACTCTCATCTTGGAGCCTAAGATTGAGCTGACGACTACTCAGAACCTGTCAAAGGATAGTTAATAGAAGGACCAGTTAGCCAACCATTTTCTTCTAGAGCAATGGTTTTGGAGCTGACTAGAGATGGGGTAGGGAAGGAAAGTAAAGAGCGGTTACTGAATGATAGGGTCTCAGGCCTTCTCTGTTCCTTCTTCAAGTAGAGTGGCTATACTTTGATCTATTTTCCATGTCTGACTTCTGATATACTCCAAGATATACTTGGAATTGAGTTTTCCTTGGTTTAAAGTAGTCTTTGAATGGCAGTTTTCTATGGTCTTTCAGTTCTATCCCTTAGATCACTCAGAAGTATTTGGACTCTATTAGTTTAGCTACCATTAGAAATGTCTCCAGTGAATTGTGAATCAACATCCACTTTATATAAGGGGTAAAATAAAAATTAGTCAGTGAAAACTTTTTTTTGGCCACTTTCTTTTTTTAACTGAAGGATAATTGCTTTACAATGAAAAACATTTTAACATTTTTCAGAAGCAGTTTGGAAGATTCCATCATGTTAATATTCAACACCCTTTTTATACAAAAGGCATGTAGAAGATTCCTCCTTGAACTTAGGATGAAAAAGACTTTTTTCCTCTAGTGAAATTGACATGAGATTCAAAAACATTTATTTGTTTATTCATTCATTTATTTTTGGCTGTGCTCTGTCCTCTTTACTGTGTGGGCTTTTCTCTGGTTGCAGTGAGCAGGGGACTACTCTTTGTTGCAGTGTGCTGCCTTCTCATTTGCAGTGGCTTCTCTTGTTGTGGACACAGGCTCTAGGGCACACAGGCTTCAGTAGTTGTGGCACATGGGCTCAGTAGTTGCAGCTTCCGGACTCTAGAACATAGGCTCAGTAGTTGTGGCTTAGTGCTCCGAGGCATGTGGGATCTTCCTGTACCAGGAATCAAACTCATGTCTCCTGTGTTGTCAGGCAGATCCTTTACTACTAAGCCACCAGGGAGGTCCCCATCATGAGATTTTTAATCAAGAACTAAACAGCTAACTAAATTTTCATTTTTGTTTTGTCTACAAGTATGCTTGGAGTCAATCTGTAGTAATTATCTTATCTTTCAACCATTATTATGCAAATATCTTTCATTTTAATGATTTATGATAGCTCTTATTTTCATATATGACCTGTATACTTATTATGTGTTTTTATTATAACACATTCTAAAACTTTTTGACAAGTAAATGGAATATACATTATAAATGATATTTTAAAATCTCATAGAGACTAAGTGCTAGATAAAATATGACATTTATAACTACAACTAACTTGTTTACTATATGCACGCAAATATTATGATAGGTCTTTGGTTAATAATGTTTCATTTTACATATTAGATCAATACTTCCTCTCCCGTCCCACCCTTCCATCACTGTAGACTAGTGTACTTGTATTACCAAGGTCCTATCTACCTGCACAGCTCATGAACTGCTCACTCTAGACCACATATTTTCCTTAAACATTTGCTTTTCTCCTCATGGCTGGGAAAGTAGTTTTCCTGGTGCATATGGAATGATTAAGGCAGAACCATGATATATAAAAATGTTTTCATAAGTTTCTAAACTGTACTGTATATATATAAAAAGAAAACAACTGTGTGGGGGGAGCAGTAAATATTAAATCACTCTTTTTAGGGGAAATGAGTTTTTGAAATTCACTGTGTATGCAATTTGAAGTGTAGGATGTTTCCATAGGAAATGAATGATTCATTTCAACTACAGAAAAAGGCATTTCATTAGTCAAAATCCTATCCAGATGAGAATTATATGAATTTGGTAAGAGATTATTTTTCTATTTTATATCTCTATGTAGTAGAACAAATCTTGTTTTCCCTCCATAATTAGTAGGTATTCCATCTGTTTTTAAACACTTTGGTACTAAGATCTGGAAAAAGAGGCTCACTCTTCCTTTTTGTTCCTCCAGTGGGGGATTGCAGCATTTTGGAGTTGTGTGAAAAATCTGTACTTGTCTGTCTGAGTGAGATCCTTGGTTCCTAGTGAGGGAATGGTGATGGTGCCAAAGCTTCTCCTGAGTAGCCCTGGTATGGACTCGCCCATTCCCTAGGGCAATTGAAGGCCTGAAAATGAAGAGAGATGTAGGAAAAAGTAGATCTATACAAATGTCATAAAATAGCTATGCTATTATACTCTCTCTGTTAATAGAACTAAACAGCTTAGACTAAATATTGTTTACTGTTTAGTTTTTCTACCTTACAGTCTTTTTTCATTCACTTATTCAACAAATATTTGTGGAATACTTGTATGTAGGGATACGGTGGAAGCAAGAAGGATATCATCCCTGGTCTGGTGAAGTTTAGAATCTAGTGTATAGAGAGGCAAGAATTAAATAATTTTCATAAGTATATATACAAGTCAAAACTCTAATATTTTAAAGGAAAAGTTCAAGGAGCCTTACTTAAAATAGGGGCAAGGGTGGTAGTGGGTAGTTAGCTTAGACCTAAAAATAAATAGGTAGGTATTATCTAGGTGAGAAGTGAAAGTGTAGAGTATTTAGGCTTAAAAGTTAAGTTGTAAATGTAATGAGCAGCTTTAAAGTTATAACATAGACCACAAAATGAGAAATAATTTATAAAATGGAAATAAAAAATCAAATTAAAATCTTTCATATCATCTTCTATGTGTTGCATCTGACTCTGCAAACCCATGAACTGTAGCCTTCCAGGCTCCTCTGTCCATGGGATTCTCCAGGCAAGAATACTGGAGTGGGTAGACATTCTTTTCTCCAGGGGAGCTTGCCAACCCAAGGATTTAACCTGGGTCTCCCGCATTGCAGGAAGATTCTATAGTTTCATAAGTCATGACATTTTGTATAAAATTTTTACTGCAGCCTTTTTATCATCATTATTTTTAACACTAAAGGGCAAGTTTTCTTATCATTAAATTCTTAGATCTTACTTTTGAGGAATTCCTTGGAAAACCAAAGATATAAAAGGTTAGTATTTTTCTAGATTGTTGACAGTCTTGGAATTTTGAATGTTGTCAGCTTTTCCTGAAGGATTAGTAGGCTAAGACCTTTCCAGAACTGATTTCTGGTCTCCCAGAACTATCATTTGTTCTATCTCTGAGAAACATCTTCCATGAAGGATGATTTGTCTTCAATAACTTTTAGATCTTGACATATTTTAATTGTGGTTCATCAACCTTATATTGATTGTCGTGTGGCCTGAGGCTGAATGAACTCTTCTTTCAGATTTACAGAGAGATCACCATGGGAAATTAGGATCATATGGTAATTCTTGTCTTGTGGACCATCATATTACAAATTTGCCATTCTTTACATTATTCCCACTTCCAAACTTTGCACTTGAATGACTTGTGTATAGTCATTTTGGCAGGCAGTTATATGCACACAGGTTGTGTTTGCTCCTTGGAAGAAAAGCTATGACAAACCTAGACAGCATATTAAAAAGCAGAGATATTATTTTGCCAACAAAGGTCCGTTTAGTCAAAGCTATGGTTTTTCCAGTAGTCATGTATGGATGTGAGAGTTGAACTATAAAGAAAGCTGAGTGTCGAAGAATTGATGCTTTTGAACTGTGGCATTGGAGAAGATGCTTGAGAGTCCCTTGGACTGCAAGGAGATCCAACAAGTCAATCCTAAAGGAAATCAGTCCCGAATATTCATTGGAAGGACTGATGCCGAAGCTGAAACTCCAATATTTTGGCCACCTGATATGAAGAACTGACTCATTGGAAAAGACCCTGATGCTGGGAAAGATTGAAGGTGGGAGAAGAAGGGAACGACAGAGGATGCGATGGTTGGATGGCATCACCGACTCTATGAACATGAGTTTGAGTAAGCTCAGGGAGCTGGTGATGCACAGGGAAGCCTGGCATGTGGCAGTCCATGGGGTCGCAAAGCATCGGACATGACTGAACAACTAAACTGAACTGAACTGTGTTTATGAATATATAAAGGTCTAAACATCTAGGCAAAAAGCAAATACTGCAGTCAATTATCCAAAGGCTTTATCTGCATGAGGTTCAACATGCAGAAATTTACCTTCACCTGTTTCCTCTCCATTCCTGGAAACTCTAAGAAGACATTCAGGCCAATCATAGCCCCCAGGGAGACTGGATCTCACAGCTCCAAGCTCACAAATATTTTGCCAAGTCCACTATCATGGATTGAATTGTACTGACCCAAAATTCATATTTTGAAGCTTTAAAAATCCCCCAGTACCTCAGAATGTGACCTTATTTGGAAATAGGGTGGTTGCCACTGTAACTAAGAAGAGATCAAGCTGGAGTTGGGCAGGCCCCTAATCAAATGTGACTTGGTGTCTTTACAAAATTGAAAAATTTGGATGGGCTTCCTGAACAGGGAGAACACCATAAGAAGAAGGCAGGGATATCAGGGTGATGTTTCTGCAGGCCAAGGAATGCCAAAGATTGCCAACAAGCCACCAGAGGCTATGCAAGAAGCATGAAGCAGATTCTTCACAGCCCTCAGAAAGGACCAACTCTGCTCATACCTCAATCTCAACCTTCTATCCTCCAGAACCATGAGAGTAAGTTTCTGTTGTTTAAGTCGCCCGGTTTGTAGTACTCTGTTACTGCAGCCCTAGCAAGCAAATATACCCACGTTTCAGTAGGTCTACTAGAACTCAAGTAAAGTTGGTCAAGTATTCAAACCCAAGTAAAAAACTTTGCCTTTGTCGAAGCTCTCTTCTTGGATCTTACAGGTTCTTTCATCTCTGTGATAATCAGTGCCTTCTCCCTCACCTGGCTCTTATGGAATATATTTTTTTTCCCATTTCATCTCTTTTCATACCTGATCTACCCTACTGCCTCCCCTCCTCATTTTCTACTAGTTTCTTCTATTGTGCCTTGAGAAAACCTGTCCATCTTCTCTGAGTATTTCTTCTGCTTTTTCACTTTAAATAAAGACCTGCATTTTAATTCTGACTACTAGCATATGATTTGAAATCTATCGTAAGGACTGATGTTGCAGCTGAAACTCCAATACTTTGGCTACCTCATGCGAAGAGCTGACTCATTTGAAAAGACCCTGATGCTGGGAAAGAGTGAGGGCAGGAGGAGAAGGGGACGACAGAGGATGAGATGGTTGGATGGCATCACCGACTCAATGGACTTTGGTTTGGGTGGACTCCAGGAGTTGGTGATGGACAGAGAGGCCTGGCATGCTGTGGTTCATGGGATTGCAAAGAGTCAGACACGACTGAGCGACTGCACTGAACTGAACCAGATCTTGTCGCTGATTCTTCCTCTGTCTACAGCCATTTTTTCTCCTCCCTCATGCCTACTCTTTCTTTCCCTCACTTTTGTGATCTCCTCATTGTAGACTTGTCACCCTTCAGCCACGACTTGATCCATTGATTCACTTGCCTCCATAACCAAGCTGACCCTCTTGTATCTCTTTATTATTTTCTGTGGCATCCTAAAATTCTTTGCAGTCTTGACTATCTGACATATCCATTGTCATTGATAAGTTATTCACATCACCCATTTCTCTGTTCCAACCTTATTGGATAAAATGACAAAATAATGCTATTGGGTCCAATATTCATTTATGATATGTAATCTCAGCCGGCCTTTGCTATTGCATAGCCATTATGACATTTTCATAGCAAGTCTTCTGTCCTATTCTCCCCTTCTGTCAAATTCTCCTCTGGTCCTAGTAAATCATCTTGCCTTCAACTTTGATGAGGTTTAGTCCATATGACTTGGTGACCTCAGCATCTAAAAATGGAATTAATTGCATCCCTTCTACAAATAATTCTACTCTTTGGATTCTTCGTGATTGTCTATGTAATCAGCAATGGAAGCCTCCAAATGCAAGCCCAGATTTACTTTCCTGGGAATATTTCCTGTTTATATCTTGGATATAGTTCAAGTAGAATATATGGCATGCCCCAAATAGGCTTTAAAATTTCCCAACCTTATGCCTCTGCTAATATTTCATACTTCTGAATGCTGCTATTTTTCACTCCTCATTTTGTTCATATCAAATAATTTTCACCTTTCAAAAGCCAACTCAAATGTAGCCTCTCCATCAAGTCATTCCTCATCACCCAGCTGGTACTGATCTTTCCCCCTCTTATGGCATTTATTCCACTAGTTATAGGTAATTATTTTACCATTATAATGTAGGCATTCCCCTTTTTTTATTTTAATAGATTCTAAGCTTCTTTAGGGCAGGCTTGCAGTTTTATTACTCTCTCTCTTGTGTTGCCTGCATATGATAGATAAAAACAAATATTGATGAACAAATAATTTAAAATAACTGTTTAATTATTAGAGCTAAATAGTTACATATTTATTCATCTAGATATCTGAAAATTTTTAAACATAGAAATCTTAGTATAGAAACATCATTTTCTGAGATGATAAAATAATCTTCCAAAGCCAAAGCAAAAGGAACCAAACCAAACAAAACAAACACACAAAAAAATAACAACCAAAAAATAAAAACCTCAGAGTTTAATATATGAGGCTTAATTTTTTATAACCAGTATGCTTTAGTTTTTCTTATGCTAAGATATTATTCCCTATTTCAAAACAAAGTTGTGAGGATCAATGAGAAGAGATCTATTTTTTCTCTGTATGTAGGTGAGTAAAGCTGTACAAAGCAGCAGAAATTACCCTTTTTGTGTGTATGTCTATGCTACACTTTGTAGATTTACTCTGAATACTAACTATTATTTCCCACAGGATTTTCAGTGTAGGTGTTCTTTGCCTCTGTCTTCTCTGCCACAAGACACACTAACGTGATACTGAGAAATGCAGATACAAAACCAGGGGGATAAATTCTGGACTTCTCAGTTCTGTAACCTGAAAAAAGCAACAATGCATAAAATGCTGTCATTTGGGAACACAAAAAGAGATTCATGCCAAACTTCTTTTTCTTTTCTATTTTTTCTTTCTTTCTTCGTTTAACACAGCAATATCTACTATATCTAGTGCTTTGGTGCATTAATTAAACACGTTTTTTCTGAGGTATGCCTAGGAATTGCTAGTATGGCCTTTCTAAATTTAATCTGAACTCCTCTTCTGTCTTCTGATCCTTCTGCTATCACTTCTCTTTTATTCTTGCTGCCTAATTGAGCTGAGAGATGGTAGTAGAGGACCTACAAATGAGTAACACTTCCCGTTTTGTTTTCTGAAAGTCCTGAGCCATATATTGATTTCATAGGACATTTTGTTATTGGTTGGGCTTCCCCAGAAGCTCAGTGGTAAAGAATCTTCCTGCAATGCAGGAGACTTGTAGGAGACGTCGGTTTGATCCCTGGGTCAGAAATATCCCCTGGAGAAGGAAATGGCAACGCACTGTAGTATTCTTGCCTGGGAAATCCCATGGACAGAGTGGCCTGGCAGGCCATAGTCCATGGGGTTGCGAAGAGTTGGACACAGCTGAGGGACTAAACAACACAAACTGGGAAATAGAGCATGTGCTTTTGAATTAGCTAAGCCTAAATTTAAATCCCAGTTCTACCCTATATCCCCAGTAACTGAGCGAATCATTTAACTTCTCTCAGTCTCAATTTCCTTATCTTTTAAAAAGGAGATAACAACATTGACTTTTCAGAGTTTTTTGGAGTTTTAAATGAAATAGCATATGTAAAGCACATAACACAGAGCCTGGCACAGAATGCATATAATAAATAGTGGGTATTATTCTATTTCTATTTAAGGAGATACATGATAATTTCATTTAATTACTACATATTCCATTGACCCTAGGTTCTCTTTTTAGAATGTTAACAATTTGTAGCTGTGAATCAAGTTTACCCCATACCTCCTCTATCACTTTGCCCTCCAAATCCAGCTTATTTTTGGAAAGTACTTTCCCTGGGAAGATAGAGATGAGCATCTGAGTTTGGTGAAACACTGCAAGTAGAGTGAGGAGGGGACTGTGTACTGCCTCTTCCGTGAAGTTCATGTATAACTTGTCCATATTCCATGTACTTTCAGTATTTTATTTCATCAGGATATTGCTGCTGAGAAAAAACTATCTTTAGCGCTACATACAGGAACAATCTCTGCTGTGAAGCTCTGGGCAAAGAATAATGTAACTTCTCTCATCACAGTGTTGGTTTTACTCAGGATTGGACATCAACATGGAAGTTAGAGAATTTGAGATTGACATGTGTATACTGTTATATTTATTTTATTTTTTTCATTTATTTTTATTAGTTGGAAGCTAATTACTTTACAATATTGTAGTGGTTTTTGCCATACACTGACATGAATCAGCCATGGATTTACATGTGTTCCCCATCCTGATCCCCCCTCTCACCTCCCTCCCCACCCCATCCCTCTGTCTGGGTCTTTATATTGTTATATTTAAAATGGGTTACCAACAAGGGCCTACTGTACGGCACAGGGAATGCTGCTCAATATTCTGTTGTACTGATTATACATACTCATGGTGCTATACTTATTGGATTGAATATGCAGTTTTCCTGTTTCCTTATTGCTGCTGCTGCTGCTAAGTCACATCAGTCGTGTCCAACTCTGTGTGACCCCATAGACGGCAGCCCACCAGGCTCCCATTCCTGGGATTCTCCAGGCAAGAACACTGGAGAGGGTTGCCATTTCCTTCTCCAGTGCATGAAAGTGAAAAGTGAAAGTGAAGTCGCTCAGTCGTGTCCGACTCTTCCCGACCCCATGGACTGTAGCCTACCAGGCTCCTCCGTCCATGGGATTTTCCAGGCAAGAGTACTGGAGTGGGGTGCCATTGCCTTCTCCGGTTTCCTTATTACTTCAGTTATAAAGATTCATGAGAGTGTATCTACAGCCACAGTTATAATTTTATTAAAATAGTTATTTGGCTATTATTTTATAGATTTGATAGTATATATATATATTCATGTGCATCCAATTTTTTGAAGGTTTATTTATCTATTTTCAAATGTGTCATTTATTAGATTTCAAATCAGTAGTCATTTAAAAATAAATAACTGGCAGGATTTATTTTTAAAATAAAATAAGCATTGGTAGGATTGTTTTACTTTTCCCCCAAATTTAAGTTGCTATTTCTGTATCCTGTTTTGAAGAGCGCAGGATAAAATTAGTTATATGGAGTTTGTGGTTTGTTTATTGGCAATAAATGGCACTAACTAGTTAACTGAAAAATCTGCTGATTCCATTCATGCTAAGCCTATGAACAGAAAGTATAAAATTTGTTTTAGATAAGAATCAGTGAATTTCATATCCTTGATTGGTGCCAGGTTGGCAACCTTTTAATGATACCAGATGGACATGGAGATTTTATTTTATTTTTTATAATGAACAAAATAGAGAAGCAGGTGCTACAGAACAATTCTCAGGGTTCCATGGGGGGAAATTTGGCTTCTATTTTCATTCTAGCATTATTTCTTGTTTTGAAACAGCTAAAGATTAGATATTGAAGGAAGGGAGTGAATGGTCACCAGTTGGGAATTCCTGTGAAATGAATTACTACCACAACTACTACTGTAGTGTAGGTATGCTCACAATCAGGATCTTAATACTCAAACACTTAACACATTAGAGCCGTTAGAATCAATTAGTTTAGTATCACTGTATCTCATAATTGAGAAGGATTAGGATATTTTTACAGATGTGACAAAAGAGGCCTACAGAAAGGAGTTTTGCCCTAAGTTACATAGCTAGTTAGTGGTATACCCACCCACAACCCAATTCCAGGTATCTAACTTTGAACCTGTTACTCTTACCATCACATATATTGCCAAACTCTTAACAAGAAGAGTAAAAATATCATCTGTTGGGTTTTTCCCTCCTATAGGATGAACTTAGTGAAACAAACAATCAAAGGAATGAGCTGTCTGTTGGAACATTTGCCTTGAGACAGCTCTTCCTTATTTGGTGGATTCTCCCCAGAGTTTCCACATAGACCTTGTTCCTTGGCAATTAGCATATTAGAAAGGAAAAATATTTGCAGCCTAATTTAAATCTTCTAATTAATAGTCATTATTATTTTTAACATAATCCAACTGCACTGCAAACATTGGAGAAAACAATTAAGGCAAGCTGAGAGGGAGAGATAAAATCTTTCACAATTATCACATTGCTAATCTCTTCTAGATCATTTCATATTGGGGATATTTTCTTGGAATTAATCAAAAGATCATTCCCCAGTTGCTTAGTCTGGGTTGTATGGTATGTGACTATGTCCAGACAAACCAAAAGAAATAGTCTATTTTAAATGGTTTTAGCAGTGAAAATTCTGTCTTGTCACAACATTGCAGAATGACCAAGTTATAGGATATAAGTGCACAGAAACATGTATAAATATAGTTAGAAGTTTTGCTAACCAAACTTTAAATGGTTAAGATGGTTTTATATTGCTTATTCCACATTTTTGCTTTTCCATTTATTATTTCCATCAGCTGCCATTCATTCTTGACTAGGTATCTAGTCCACTTAGTTCTCAGCTCTGCATCCCTGGAACCACTGGTTCTCTGGGCAAACTCTGTCCAGATTGTTTGGCACTCCTTCCTCAGTCTCTTCCTGAACCTCTCCTCCCAATTCACCCCCTGACCCAATCCCAACCAGACTGGCTGCTACTAAGATCAGTCATGGCCAGGGCTGGCTCTAGGAAGGATCCAATCTCTTCTTTTCCACCTTGGTGCTGAAACTCTATCCCAACACACCCTTGTTCATTGTGTGGTCCTAACCCAGGACTCTTCTGGTAAAGATTAATTTTTAAGCATAGAGATAACATTGCAAAGGGTAAACATTTAGCTTTTGAGATAGGCAGACCTAGGTTTAAATCCAGCTCCAACTCTTATTACCCATTTGACATTAGACAAAATACTTTTCCTTTCTAAGTCTCAGTTTCAACCTATTAGAGTTGTGAAAGTGAATGTGTTAGTCACTCAGTCCTATCTGACTCTGTGCGACCCTGTGGACTGCAGACTGCTAGGCTCCTCTGTCCATGGAATTCTCCAGGCAAGAATACTGGAGTGGGTTGCCATTTCCTTCTCGAGGGGATCTTCCCGGCCTGGGAATCAAACCCAGGTTTCCTGCATTGCAGGCAGATTCTTTATAGTCTGAGTTGTGTTAGTCATTCAGCTGTGTCCAACTCTTTGCAACCCATTAGACTGTAGCTTGCCAAGCTCCATTGTTCACAGAGTTCTCCAGGCGAGAATACTGAAGAGGGTAGCCATTCCTTTCTCCAGGGAATCTTCCTGACCCAGGGATTGAACCTGGGTCTCCTGCATTGTAGGCAGATTCTTTACCATTTGAGCCACCAGGGATGCCCAGCCACCATCTGAGTTGTAGTGGGGCTTAAATGAGAGAATTAATACAATTAATCTGGCAGAGAGGAGTAAGTACCAGTATATGGTGTTTATTTCCTAAAGGAAATCAGTCCTGAATATTCATTGGAAGGATTGATACTGAAGTTGAAACTCCAGTACTTTGGCCACTTGATGTGAAGAACTGACTCACTGGAAAAGACCCTGATGCTGGGGAAGATTGAAGGTGGGAGGAGAAGGGGACGACAGAGGATGAGATGGTTGGATGGCATCACTGACTCAATGGGCATGAGTTTGAGTAAATTCCAGGAGTTGGTGATGGACGGGGAGGCCTGGCATGCTGCAGTCCGTGGGATCACAAAGAGTTGGACATGACTGAGCAACTGAACTGAACTGAATTGATGATGTTTATTATGATACAAGGCAGGAGAGCATGGAAAGTTAAGAGTTTGGGCTTGGGAGGCAAATAGACATATATTTAAATATTGTTGCCACTCATCACTAGTAAGTTATTTTTTCCTCAGAGTCTCAATTTTCTAATTTGCGAAATAAAATGAATAATAATGCCTACCTTGCAGAAGATTTAGTGAGATAATAGCTCTAAGCTACTTGACACTCTATGGCATATCTGTAAAGTGAATGCAAGTAGTCAAGTTCATTATGTATTATAGTGCCTCTCTCTGACCTCTTCACTATCATGGTTAGCTTTTCTATCAGAAGACTGGGTTACTCTCTTGCTAGCCTCTTAGAAGCTAAGCACATTACCCAGAAACTCAGAGGAAATCTGCATTCATCTAACCATCCATTTATTTATTCATATGACAAGTGTCTATTATTGACTATTGCTGTCCTTTATTTAACCTCTGTGTTGAACTTCCTTCCATAGCTGACAGATAGGTCTTCCATCTTGACTGGAAAAGCTTACTTTTAAGTCCCCAGCAACTTGCAGTCTTCCCTGTTCTGCTGTGGGTACTGGAGCCACATCCTATGGCTGTTGACTGGCCCCACCCACCCACCCGGAGCTCTGCCCTTAGCTGCTTCTTTACAACTTGTGCACTGGGAAGACCCAGAGGGATCGGGTAGAGAGGGAGGTGGGATGGGGGATCGGGATGGGGAATACATGTAACTCCATGGCTGATTCATGTCAATGTATGACAAAACCCACTACAATATTGTTAAGTAATTAGTCTCCAACTAATAAAAATAAATGAAAAAAAGTAATGCTTACTAAAAGTTTTGAAATTGTGCAGAAATTCTAAGTGAAAGCAATACTAATTTGTACAAAATAGAAGCATGTATTTTTAAAAAAGCAGATTCAATAGAGAAATTTCTGTATTGGTTGTGATCACTCAAAACAATCATTTGAATCTCTTGACCCCAAAAAGCATTTCCTATTATTGCTGATGTGTTTGACATTGACATGATGGAGTCAGGCTGGTATTAGCCTTTAGCCATTTTATGAAGGATGGCAGGTGAATTGTGGAGTGGGAGAAGTAGAGCTGGCCCTAGAGAAATAATGTGAATATGTGCTCAGTCACTCAGTCATGTCTGACTCTTTTCGACCCCATGGACCATAGCCTACCAGGTTCTTCTGGTTATAGAATTTCCCAGGCAAGAATACTCATGTGGGTTGCCATTTCCTACTCCAGGGGATCTTCCTGAGACAGAGGTTGAACCCGTGTCTCCTGTATTGGCAGCTGGACTCATTACCACTGCACCACCTGGAAAGCCCAGAGAAGTAATAGGTGATGTAAACTTCTCTTTCCAAAGAATCCAGTTTCTCCCTCTTCTTATACTTACTTTAGTGCTGGCTTTTTCAAGTTTCAAAAAGTAAAACTTACTTGACTACCAAACAGGACTGAAGTTACCAGTGTGTGGCTCTCCGTTCTCCCAGGTACATACTTTTTATCATCATACTATTTTCTGTGAATTCATTCTAGCCTGTTCTGCTAAGCTTGTCCAGCACTGCCTGAATTTATGAAAAAAGTAGTTTCAGGTAGATATTTCTAAGTAAAAAAAGAAATCTGTGCTGACCTTCATATTTGACACTTTTCCTTGCAATTTAAAAGCAAATGTTAATCAAATCTATAATAATTCATTTCCTTCCTACTAAGTATAGGAAATACCAAATCATACAGCTCTGGTTGATGAATATTGTTGCTGTGTTGCTGAAACTTGACTTTATCCGGAGGCCTGGGTAGCTGGCCAGTGATTTACTGAATCACTGCACAAAATCATATACCCCCTATTGGCAACTACTATAAGCTTAGAAGCTAGTAATCTCATTCCTCCAGCGATGTCTGACACCTGTGAAGTGCAGTTTTATGATATAATTGATCTTTTCCTGAACTTAAGTTTACCAGAATTCAATCCTTTTTGATGGGATGAAACATTTGCTTTGCTGATTTGTTCCATGTATAAAGGGGAACATAGTAGGTAGTGCATAAATGTTTGTTGAATGAGTAACTGAATTCTCTTGACATTAATTTACAATAATTAAACAATCTTTTTTATGATCTCTCCTTCAGAAATAAACCACAAGTCAAGTTTAGTTAGCTGAATAGAGAAAGTTTTTACTTGTAGTTTTTTTGGGTTAATAAAATAAAGGCTTATAATTATTTGTCCCTGATCCTTACAGTTACTTAACTCTCAGGAGAGCCTTTGAACTGAAATTTTAGTTTTTTGTTTTTTAAAAAAGTATTAGCTATAGGAATGGGTTTACAGGAATATTCCCACTTCCCCTTTTCTTTTAAATAGTTGTAAGATCAAGAAATCCAACCATCCAGTTTTATTTATCACTGATTAACACCCAGAGCGCTCATTTCTCTAACAAATTAATGAAGTTTCAAGACTCACTTACTCTTATGTCCAACTGACACCCAAATAGTTCCCATTTATTTTGATTTAAAATAACTATGATCATGATAACAATAATTTAATAAAATAATGAGTACCCACATATACAAAACCCAACATCATTTATGTTGTCTTTAACAGTTTATATCTGAAATGAAACAAAATTATTCTAAAGTGTACTTGAATATACATTAAAAATTCAGTTGCTATTAGAAGGTTAATATCCTTAGCACATAAAAAATGGAATATAAAATTGTAAGGTTATATTCTTAATGGCATTTCAAGGGGGTTCTTCAAACACCACATTTGAAACATCTGGTAAAAATTGGGTTACTCTAGAATATATTTTATAATGTATTTTAATTAATGGGGAAATATGCTGATATTTAAAATTAAATGAAATTAAAAGATGCTTGCTTCTTGGAAGAAAAGTTATGACCAACCTAGATAGCATGTTAAAGAGCAGAGACATTACTTTGCCAACAAAGGTCCATCTAGTCAAGGCTATGGTTTTTCCAGTGGTCATGTATGGATGTGAGAGTTGAACTGTGAAGAAAGCTGAGTGCCGAAAAATTGATGCTTTTGAACTGTGGTGTTGGAGAAGACTCTTGAGAGTCCCTTGGACTGCAAGAGATCCAACCAATCCATTCTAAAGGAAATCAGTCCTGCATATTCATTGGACGGACTGATGTTGAAGCTGAAACTCCAATACTTTGGCCATCTGATATGAAGAACTGACTCCTTGGAAAAGACCCTGATACTGGGAAAGATTGAGGGCAGGAGGAGAAGGGGACAACAGAGGAGGAGATGATTGGATGGCATCACTGATTCAATGGACATGAGTTTGAGTAAACTCTGGGAGTTGGTGATGGACAGGGAGGCCTGGCATGCTGCAGTCCGTGGGGTCGCAAAGAGTTAGACATGACTGAGGAACTGAACTGAGCTGATGCTGATAGTAAGACAATATTTATTTATACTTGATAAGTCTCTTAGTCTTGAAATTGTTCTTAGTGATATAAAAATGTATCTGTGTACTTTACTACACTATAGGCTAACCAATTTCTAGAAAGAAAATGAAGTCGCTCAGTCAAGTCTGACTCTTTGTGACCCCATGGACTATAGATTACCAGGCTCCTCCGTCCATGGTCTTTTCCAGGCAAGAGTACTGGAGTGGGTTCCTTCTTCAAACCAATTTCTAAATGATGCTATTTTTGAAGTCATAATGTGATGTATTGAAGTCTAAGACCTTACTGAAGAATCGATTGAGATATCCTTGATTAACACAATGTGCCTACCTCAATGTGAAGAATGTTCCAATATAAAAATGTCTTTAAAAATTTAAACATATAGCTTCAATATTACTTAGTATATTAATATTAAACTTGCAGAGCTATTATAAATAAAACATCACATAGCCTTTCTGATTATATAGGACATTTGTTTGAAACTCATCACAAGGAAGTCAAATGAGAAAACATGATACTTCAAAATTTATCACCACTAAAGAAAACTTTAAAGTTCCTTTGCCATTAAAAAGTGTCATTAGTAGCATATTCATTAATAAAGGAGAGGGCAGGATTATCTAGATTTTGATTACAGATTCTCTTTCTCTCTCCCTGTTTTAGGGATAATATTTGGGTTAATATCTCAACTGGGACAAGGCAAAAATATATTTTTAATTTAAACATTTCTAAAGTTACTATTTTTGGTCTTCTGTCCTTGTATGCAAATAATATTTCTACTTTTAGCCCTTCCCTTGTGGCTCAGCTGGTAAAGAATCCACCTGCAATGTGGGAGAACTGGGTTCGATCCCTGGGTTGAGAAGATCCCCTGGAGAAGGGAACAGCTACCCACTCCAGTATTCGGGACTGGAGAATTCCACGGACTGTATAGTCCATGGGGTAGCAAAGAGTTGGACATGACTGAGTGACTTTCACTTCACTTTTTAAGCATTCATTTATCCCTTAATAGTAGGGCTTCCCTCATAGCTCAGTCGGTAAAGAATCTGCCTGCAATGTAGGAGACCTGGGTTTGAGTCCTGGGTTGGGAAAATCCTCTGGAGAAGGAAATGGCAACCCACTCCAGTATTCTTGCCTGGAGAATCCCATACACAGAGGGGCCTGCTAAGGAACTTTGTGAGGGTGGTAAATAGGCAGATGACAAGACCCATGGGCTTAGAATTTTGCTAGAGAAATCTGAAGCAATTAAAGAACAGCATCATATCACATAAAACCACACACAGATCACATATAACCTAGGCATGTGGAGAACTTGGGTTAAACTGATCAAAGATGGAACTGGAGTAGGGCTATGGACTGGATTGCATAGCCTGGGGAAGAAAGAGATGTGTGCGTCTGTATGTTGGGGGAGGTGTGTGTGCGTGTGTGTGTGCATGTGGCATGTGTGTGTTTATATGATGTTGATATGGAGAACAAGAAAATAATGAGAGAACAATATGGATAAAAGAGAACAGTGCTACATCTTAAAATGTCTTATAATGGGTTTAGAACTTTTATGAACACTATTTAGAGAGATATTGAAGGTTCTTTAAAGTAAAGTCAAATTCTAAACTGCTTAAAATATTACTGCTATCCTTCTTTCCTATTGCTTTCAAATTTTCTAACTCCTACAGATGAAGTTTTTTTCCCCCTGTGTCACTAGTACATATCACTGGAATAACTTTACCATTCTCTCTCATTTTTTTTATGTGGCTTCTTTCTGGTGATTAGGTACATGTGTCCTGCTACCTCTTGGCTTCTGCTACTAATAGTGAACTATATTTAACTATCAATATAAATATAGATTTAGTTGACTGAAAATAGAGTAGTTCTTGGTTGAATATTTGTGAGGATCTATTTTGTTACGTACATACAATTTAAGCTGGTCTTAAAATTATAACAGAGAACAACTATTCCTCAGCAAATCTCAATATAGTAAGAAATGTCTTTCTCTCTTGCTATTTTTCTTTCTAAAAATGATAGTTTTTCATGCCCATGATGGAAATACAGAGCACTGGAGCTCTGGCACTGCAGAAAATGCTCAAGACCTTCCAGGCATAACAAATAATAGCACCACAGAGGAGAACACAGGTTCTTTCTGCATCAGGGAACAGAGTGGCATCATATCTAAAAGCACTGATGCAACAATTGTACAGAATCCCAATGCAAGTGTGTGTATCAGGAGCATGTAAAAATAGGGACATTTGTTTCTCTGAGTTATGAATTCTTGCACTCATGAATATTTCCCCATGCTACTACCAAATTCTTTATTAGTAGCTAAAAATTTTCTACCAAGGTAAGAATAATATCTCTTTCTAGTCAACAACCTTATAGACTCAAAAGATATAAAAATGGATGTATAACTAAGTCATTTTGTTCCTGAAAATCAGAAATTGTAAATTTAAAATGCATTGTTAATTATAGCCATTTAAACTTAAGCCTAGGATGTGATTAAAATAATAGCAAAACACTTTTGTAGTGGGTTGAAATTAAAAGCCAGTGTTTTTATGCATGTAAAACATGGCAAAAACAACTCCAAAAAGAAAACCAGATTTGAGTTAGTTTCACAAGTCTTTCAGACTAAAACCTCAGCCATATTAGACTCAATTATAAGATTTTTAAAGCACACAGTAGAACTCATTGTACACAATAGGTGCTTATTAAGTAACTGTTCAATGATAGATCATTTTGTAATCACAAACTGTGGAGGAAAACTAAGTTATCTTCCTAAATTTTGTTTCATATATTTGAAACAGGAACTTGAAACAAATGCAGTGCCCTCTAAAAGAAATTTATGAATTATTTATAGTTGAGAATAGAACATAAAAAGGAATAACAGGGCACAAATATCCATAATTTGGTCATTTGAAATGGAAGCAGGACATCAAGCCTGTCTGATTAAAATTAAAAGTGCTGTTATGAAGTTAGCACATGAATAAAGCAGAGGCCTGGTAAAAGAGAATTTTAATATGCTCTATTCTCCAGCATTGATATCGACAAGCTCGGATCAGTTTGGGCCTATAACTGCTTAGATAGGAACCTAGTTAGTTGAAATATTGTATGTAAGGAATGACTGTCAGTGGACCCGTGTCAGCAGTGGGAAGCTATGTTTGAAATAACCATGTCGTTAATCTCCTGGGGACACAGGTGACCCAAATGGATAAACCATAGATTTGCCCAAGCTGGAGGAATTTTAGAGATCAACGCCTTTGCTATACAATTGAGGGAACTAAGAGGTCAAGTGAATAGACCATGGTCTACAGCTACTCAGCAACTCAGTTCTTGACACCCAGGCCGGCACCTTTTTTCTCCATGGTACAGGATAATGAAATAGAAACTGTATTTACTGAGATTACACACATTAACAAACCGGAGTGGCAGTATGGCAGTGGCTGTCACTTTAGAAGATGAAATCACCTAAGTAAGAGATCAAATATAAAGAATGAAGTTGAATTGGGATGGATGTCGGGGGGCTCAAATGGACAAAACAACAGCTTTAGAAAATGCAGTGAAGGATGGCCACGTGTATAAATACATGACGATGAGTCAATAGTTTATAACAGTGTGAGGACCATGTGGATGCATGAATGCCAAGTGGGCAGGACTTGTAATTCTGCCATTATATTCTCCATTAATCATTCCTTTACTATGTATAGTTATGAATGCTAGTTACAGAAGGCTTTAGAGAGATTTCAGGAAAGTAAGTGTAAGCAGTTGGGACATAAGAATGGTAATCCTGAAAGTTGGCCTTTAAAGGGAGACTAAATAACGGACTTCACGAAAAGATTTTACCCATCCAGAATAACCATCCCTTTAAAATCTCAACTTTACGTAAAATGTGACAACACTGATTTAAGACTAAAGAATATGAGCTAGATGTAGGTAAAACTCTCCATATGGTATGAGTTGTGTAGCCCACTTTCAAAATTTGAGTGATATAATATGAGCAGTATTATTCTAAACAGTCATATGAAAGATCAGATGGATTCTCTTGTTTCTTTGGTAATATGATCCTATGTGAGAGGGGAGAGGGCTTAGTTACTGCCTACTCTTCTTTGCTTCCCTTAGTGGAGCAGGAGGGAGAATAGCAAAGTGGAGGTGAAGTCTGAGGGCTGGAACTCTGTTTCTGCTCAGTTACTTCAGCTCCCATTAATCTTTAACCTTTTACAGTTATTTTGTTAAAATGAACAATAGCAATAGCAATAGCAACAACAATAATAATAGCCAGTATTTACTGAATGGTCAATCTTGGCTGCACGCTATTCTCAATACTTTACATCCATTTTTTCCCTATTACTACTTTATGCAAGTTACTTAAGCTCTCTGTGCTTCAGTTTCTTCATTTGTAAAGTATGGATTATAATAGCATCTGCTTATTGTGATAATCAAGTGAATTCATATATGAAAAGTGTTTAAAACTGTCTTCAGCACAAAGTACTTAATAATAGTTATCATTATCATCTCATTTTTGATCCTTAAAACGCAATCTTCAAAAATATTGTGATTGCTGCTACTTATTCCATTTATAGGTAAGCAAATAGAGACTCAAAGAGTGTAATAAACTGTTTTCAAGATCATAGAGATAGTAAGGGATATAGAATAAGAACTTGAACTTCCAAATCTTATGCTTTTTAATCTCCTTGCCATCGTGGTCTTCCTCTTCCAGGCACCAAAGGCTCAGCCACACCACACTAAACTTTTCTGATTAATAGTGGATCCTTATGTTGATCTACAGTTTGCTCATTTTATTATTTCCTTTCTCTGAAATGGCTTTCCTAACTTTGTCAAGTAAATAAATTTAAAATTATCCTTCAAGATTGAGCTCAGCTGCTACCTCTTCTATCTCACCTTCCTTCTCCCATATTCACAGAGTTAATTGCTTGCCTGTGTTTCTCTTACACTTATCTCACATATCTCTCTTACAGCACTTATCACATTGTCTCATAATTTGTTCTCTGCTGCTAGATGGTGAACTATGAGAGAATCAGTAAAAATTAAAATTTACTTAAGATGCCAGACTTCCTTCTAAGGCCTTCATAAGGATGCCCTCGTTGAATCCTTTCAATAACCCCAGGATGTATGTTCTATTATCCCTTTTCCCTTGAGGAGACATAGAAAGGTTAAGTAAGTTGCCCAAGATCATAAATGCAATAGGCACACAATAAATGATTGCTGAATTGAATTATATTTAAGTAAAAATGCTTACTAAAAATGATCAGAAATTTCCTTTTTTCCCTGAAGAAAATGAAATCTCTCAATTCAACATCGTTTTGGATAGAGGAGAAAAAAATGAACTTCTCTTTCATCTAGTTCAATTTTTTCTTTCTTAAAGCTATGAAAAGAAACAACCAGTTACCTTTAGCTAGTTGAAACTCAATTATCAGTTCAGCTTTAAAGTTTTTAAAATAATATAATAACTTTTTCCCTTGATATAGTAAATGATTTACTTTCCAATGATCATTATTCACATGATCTTGAACAGCCATATAAGTTAAATGATATTTTATTGTCTATTCAAAACCCAGTAATTCAGGACATGCATTACAATGTCAATTTTAATACTTGTATCAAGAATCTATAAGTTTCCAAACATACAGATTTAAAAAAGGAATTGTTTTCTGCCTCTAAGCCAAGACTCTATGTCTTTCTGAGGATGATGAGGTACCAGAAAGGATGCCGGGTGTGAATAATTTCAAGCCCCAAACCACTTGTGACTCCTTTAAGGCCTTTTTTTTTTTCACATTCATTCAGAGGGAAACACACTCTTTACTTTCCTCTGGGGCCTTAAGGGCTCCAGCCCCTGTATTAACTGCCTAATTTGGTGGGAGGAAAACTGGCTTTAATAGCTTTTTGAGCAGTAATGGACATCATCCCCTTAGCAAAATGAGATGACAGAAAAATTGTTTCTCTATTTTTAAAAACAAGATCTTGTTTATGTAATCCTTTTATAAAGTTAAAGCCTCTTGGTTTAAATATATTTTTTATATACTGCTTGTTACAATGCAGTAAATGGCAAAATGAGTTAGCCAAACAATCTTTTCTCCATCACCCCAGTTCTCAATAGCCCTTTAGCTTTTATGACTGCTTTGACTGATGATAAAAAATAATCCAGCCATTTCCAAATGCTATCTTAGTTTGAACCACATATAGAGTAATTTTGAAATTGTGCCTCAAAATTAAGTAATTCCATCATTTTAATATGGTATTAAAAAAAAGCTTGTGAGAAAATTAGGAAAGTCATAGAACACTAGCATGCTCAGAATCAAGAACAACAGCAAAAAAAGTCAGCAACAGACAATTATTTTAGTAGACCCTGCAATTTCCATTAAAAGCATTTAAAAGAGAATATTAACAAACATGAAAGTGATTCATTTTTGCATAGAAAAATAAACTCACACGATTTTAGAATCTTAAGTAACCCATAATTCTGGGAACTGTTCACCTTGTGTTTAGCCAGTATTTGAAACACTGCCATTTCTCATCTTATTAATTTCCTTTTTCATATAGTTAACATAAGCCAGAGTTTTTGTTCTGCTTTAATAACAATATAGTTTATGCTGTATGTGGAATAAAGAACAGAACAAAGTAAATATATCTAATGTGAATATGCAGAAAGGAAGGGTTTTGGTTCTGTTTGCAGCTCTCCTACAGTAATTCCCATTGCAACACAACTCACTATTATATGATGTAGCTGAAAAAGATATGTCTCTAATTGTACATTTCATTGTATTTGCAATATAAGTAAATTTTGGAGGCCAAATAAACTTTTCAGCTGATGGGGGTGAGGTAGGGAGTTTTGTTGTATCTACAGTAAGGAATAAGAAAAATATTGAAGGAGTAGCATGCCTTCATAATGAAAGACATGTAACCTGTTTCACAGGTTATTCCTAACTTTGTTTGAGCACCTTGGGAGTTGGCATTTTAGTGCTTACTTTTGACTGCACTTTACCCAGGCATTCTCATGCTAAGTTGCAGGAAGTTGCAAGTAGGGAAGAACACCACCTCCCTATCTCTTGAAGGAATTGAAATGTCTCTTAAGTGGAAGTGGAGAGTCAGGACATGGGAGAACTTTTAACACTCAGGGTTTGCTGTTACTTTGTATATAGCACTAATTGGAAACTCAGGGTTCCAAAACACAGCACAGTGATTCATATACATGAAATGTGAGCAGAATAGGGAGGTTTCCCTCTGAGTTGAGGGAGTTGACGTATAAAAGACCCCAGGGAATACTGGAAAAGACAGGTGATAAGGCACTGAAGGAAAAATGGAAAACAGTCCATTTACAGTTATTATTACCAAGTCCATCTTAGAAACATTTACTATTGTAACACCTGTAACTTGTTGCTACTACATATTACTGTGATTAATTTTGTATTATTCAAATGGAGCCACTATGAGAAACTGAACAAGTTACTCACCTCCTTCTGCCTCAGTTCATATTTACATAGGATTTCACAGTTATAAACTGAAAGCCTAGCTCCGGCTGGGTATCTCACAAATAAACCCACTGTGTGCAAAAGGAACCAGATGAGATGTGTAGACACATCCATGCAAACACATCACCATTGTTAAGGAAAACAATTTAAAGCCTGTTCAACTCAGATATAATTAGTCCTAGAGGGACACATTATTATTGATAATAGGTTTTTCTCACAAGGAAGTTGAACTCCCCAGTGGGGATGTATTTTTATGGGTTGAAGATTAGTAATATTTCCAAATTGAATTAGTTACAACTGTTTCAAAATATTGAATATTGGAATGAGTACCAAAATAGATAATGTGATTTGGTCATTAAGACACTGAAGCAGACTTTTATTTTATATGATTGCTACCATTACTCATTGACTTATAAATAATATGATTAACTGGGGATGTATCTCACCCACTGCTTGCCCCTTGACCTGAAATACCAAGCTAGTCATGAGTAAGCTTAAATGAGGGTCACTACAGTTCAGTATTATTCACTGATCACTGGGGCTGATCACTTACCTAAGCTGTTGGAATGTGTTATTCCAGAAAGCTAGGTAAAATCAGGCAACCCCACTTGGTTGTTGTTGTTGACTCCCCAGTTCCCTATTCTTAATCCATGCCTCAGATTTTTTTCTCATATAATAGAGGCCAGTGTTCAGAAAACCTGGTCTCTCTGGCCTCAAAATCATTGCTGAGTTTTCTCCTGATTGCTGGTGATATTTGAACCTCTCAGCAAAGTTCTTTATAAATATACTTGTGGTAATTATGTCTCCACTGTAAACTTTTTGAACTGGAAACATAATGTTATCAGAATATCATTCAATAACATTTCCTTTATTGTATTTTAGATGATATTTTTAGTACTAAAAAGGGGTCTTTATTGCTAGATTCAATTCACTGTTGTATATTAAATTTTGTCTCAGGTCCAATATAAAGTAAAAATGAGTTCAAACAAAGTGCTTATTAAATCATGGCTTGAATCATCCTTATATGAGCTAAACTGCATATATCATTGAGATATTTCAATGATTTCTTTTTCCTTACTTATATTTATATTGATGTTCTTTACAGAAACACTGTAGCAATAAATAATTCTGTTCCACTCAATTCCTAATCTTATTTTTCAGGTACCAAAAAAAAAAAAAAACCAAAAAAAAAAACCAAAAAAAACAAAACACCAAAAAACCCCAAACAAACAAAAGCAATAACAACTTTTCTGTTTTTGTCATAATGTAATTATAAACCATTCTTTTTACAAGTTATATAGTTAGAATCCAAGATTTCCACCATGGCCCAAATTAAAATGTGATGTCTATATTAAAAATCTGAGCCAGCCAGCTAAGCAGGTTTACATCTTTAAATATTCTGGCTTGTAAGAATAAATAAGTATGATAAGCTACCAAATAATGCTTTTGCAGACATTATTATTTGTCAGCTTTATACTCCCTTTCATTCATGCATTTCCAGTTCCACAATATAAAGTAGCTACAAAAATTAAAAAAACAAAACTATAATAAAGTTAGTCTTGCTATTTTGTGCTTGCCTCCCTGGTAAGAAAAATTAAGTGCCAAAAATGTAAAATTTATTTCAAGAAAAGTAACAGGCTACACAAGTAAATTTTGGCAAATGCAACTTTATATTGAAATTCACACATCTGTATCTTTAAAGAATGAGACTCACAGACTCTAATGTATTTCTAAAATACCAGAAATTATATTATAAGCTTTCACAAGTTAAAACTGAAATAATTTAAACGACCAATACACTGAATGTGCAGAAAGTATAAACAAGACTGTGCCTTCGGTAGGATAAATGCTTCACAAATTGTGCAAGATGTCATACTAAGGCTGTGATCTCCCCTTAACAGCCGACTTAAAATATAAACACACATCAACTGCCTGCTTCTTAGAACACACTAGAATGGGTAGCACACCTCAGAAAAAAATTTCATTATCCCAGTGATGTGCACCTTAATTTTCAAATCATGTGAGGAAAAAGGAATAAGAGTGTTAAATGATCGTCCATGCACTTCCAGATGCACGACCATGACCAGTTACTGATTCAGTTTCCCTTGACTCCAGTTTGCTCCAATACTAAACAAGATGAAAGATACTAGATAACCCTTTAAGGCAACATGTGTTTATTCTGCATTATTAGAACTGTTCAATTGTGACTGGTTGGTACCATTAATGTTGCCTCCCAGACCAATATCTAGTATTCATAAAATATAGATGAATTAGAAAAAACTTTATACCAAATCAACAAAAACCACATAATACAGTTCGATGCTAGCAATTTCACTAGTAGATAAGGAAAGCGGTATTTAGAAATAGTAATGTATTAATACAAAAAAGTAAACTATAATTGGAACCAATATACTGCTTTGGAATGCTCCCCAAAACTTACAAGGCGATTTTTTAAAAGTGGTAATCCAATTAATTCATGGCATGTCTTTAGTGAATTACAGTACTTTAAGTCCCCAAATATTTTAGTCCTTGCAAAACAATAATAGTATGAAATGTTTTACAGTCTTCAAACTTCTAAAATTAGTTTTTTATCAACACAATTTACCTCATGTCAACTTAATTTATTAAGATGTCCAATGCTAATTGAGTTTTTTTTGATGTTTTTTCATAAGTAGTCATATACACAGCATTTAGCACTGATACTTAGCACCTGCTACTTTCATTATCTAGTTTTCAACCACATAAAGAAACTTAGGGCAGTGGTTCAGTCCTTTCTTAATTACAAACCTTCACCGGCAGTCAGCAGGATCACTCTGAGATTTAAAATAGGATTATAGGTGAACTATTGCAAAGACTGCAGAATGTTGCCCAAATCCTTATAACTGCTGATCCCATTCTTGATTTTCTTCTCAAGAAATGGCTACAGGCCACAATTGCTTAGCAGAGAAGGTTAGTGTTTCACAAGGCTAAAGATTTACAGATGCTCCTTCATATAACACAGTAAGGTTCCCTTGGTAACCTGGATTTTCTGCAGTAAAGAAGGGTTGTGCTGAAACAGCGCCTCAGCTCCCTGTTGGAGAAAATGCAGACAAAAGGATTGATTCCTGCTTGGGCAAAACTCATCCAGACAGCAGCTGTTAGAAATCCCCCTGGTACTACAGGCCCTCTTGCAAAAACTCTCCAATAACAGGCCACCAGGTAGGGGCCCCACAAGGTTAAGAAGAGAAAAGTCATTATATAGAACATTCTGCTGATTCTTTTCTCCATTTTGAATTCGTCTAAGACCAATAGCCTTCTTCTGCTCGTGGTGTTTGCATTTTGCCTGATGCCCAGCAAGGTGGGTGGTGTGGGACCCCTTCCAAATCCTGCTAGCCAATTGGCAGCTGCCTGGCCACTGGCTCCAGGACCATGAAAAGTCCAGTTCTGGCTGACTGCTGCTACAAACTGGACTGGCTTCATTTTCCTTCGGTCGTGGACAAAAAATATCAGCTTGAGGTAGACAAGCTGTGTAGCTAGGAGGATGAGGGCAAGGAGCAGCATAAATCCTAAGGAATCATTAGCCCTGAAGGAGCGGTGTTGGAAGGTACACTGATCTTCTTCCCTAATGAATGAGTAAGTGCCCACATCTAAAACTGGGGGGAATGCCATGGCCACAGACAGAGTCCACACCATGCAGATCACAGCCAGACACGTCCAAAAGGTCAGCCTCTTTGTATAGAAGCGATGATGGGCGATAGCTAAGTATCTGGTGACACTGATACAGAAGAGCATGAAAGCAGTGTGAAAACAGGACAAAACCCCCAGAAAGGCAATCACTTTGCAAGTCAGAGTCCCATAAGTCCAAGTAGAGCCATTTTTGACAGAGTTGAATACAAATGGGAAACAAATTGCAGATCTGAGGATATCTGAACAGCAAAGATCCAACAGGAAGTAGTAAGGTGCTCTATGCAAGGTCTTATCTTTCACGAGCAAAATGGAGATCAGAAGGTTGCCCACCACGCTGACTCCTATTATGAAACCCAAGGAAGTCAGTTTCAGAAAGGCTGTTAGAGGAGAGAGATTTTGCAAAATGTTGTCAGCTGCATGGCTATAGTTCGCCATAGATGGATGGAGGATAAAGATACAGCCTCAGTCAAGTCTCATGATCTAGATATAAGAACAAGGAAAAGATAGATCCATACATTTTACTGAAAATGTAATCCACAAAGAGAACGGATCCGATCTGCAGTCATGCTTCCTCTTTTCTTTCACTTGATTTGCCATCAGAATATCTGGGAAAAAAAAAAACAACAAGCTATCAGTTTTTAAGTTAACAAGCAATGATGTCAGGCAGTGCTAATATACAGCTGTTCATTTATGGGGAAGCAAATAAAGTTTTAATTTTGAATAATATTATTTGCTTTAGTATTTGTGCTTGAGATTTCAGAGAATTGACTTGTTTAGTTTTCTGAGGTGGTGAATTTTAAAATGTCCCTATTTAAAAGAACATACATTTGATTGGGCACCTAGAAGGAATAAAATGTTCCCCAAGCATAAAATATGCCAGTCTAGGAATTAATCACGGGTGTTGCAATGGAATCTACAAGATCGCTAATAGGAGACAGGAGACTACCCACATTTATTTGAGGTCTGTTAGTATCTATCAGTGTTTTCCCGGCAGCTTCTCTGCTGATATGGATCCAATGAACCCTTGCAAAATATATCTTTTAACTCTAGAGCCACTTTTCATGCTGCATATTATAAGAAGAATATTTGTTGATTCATCTTAAAGCATAATTTCAACATTAGACTTCTAGATTAATAGGAACTTGTCCCAGGATTTGATTTGATTTAATCTTTTGTCTTTCCCTTCCCTTCCCATCCCCCATTTCTGGCAAATCTTTTCTCTTTTAAACCCACATGATTATTAGAAATAGTTAATGTAAATACTCGTCAGGGAAACACCCAGAGGAATAATGCACTTTCATTTGTAAACCTTGGCTTGCCTGGTTTCAAATGAATTTAACATGAACCTGTATTTCTTGGGCAATTAAGCTTTTACCATTTGCACTGACAATCTTCGTTGCAAATCGCAAGTAGCTTCATTTTAAAACAAAATGCACATTGTCTCCTAGGTGTTTGGGAACCCCACCGGGGAAATCGGTTTCCTCTGTTATTCCCACGAAGCATGTTTCCTTTGCCACTTCTCACTTGCCTGGAATATGCTGATAGAAGCCCAGGCAAAACTGCGTTGGATGATTTTAATTTCCTCACCGGTACATCCCCGGGTAAATACCGATCGCATCATGCAACATTATGAAACCTGAAATCCGCCACCCCTGGATTTATAATGGGGGGGTGGAGGAGGGGGAGGGGGAGAGAGACATGCATTACATACGCGAAGATGGGGAGAGAGATTGCTTCTGTGCTGCAAGGGAACTGTTCCCGGTGATTCGCAGTCCGATATTCCTCAGTCTTGCAACGCTTTCCAGAAATGGAGCTCTCAATAAGCCCTACTGAAGATGCATTGTCTGAATGTACTTCCATTATGCAGTTTATTGTAAAAACACACACACACACAAAACCCACACACAAAAAAACTCAAGGAGGGCTCCTTCCCGGTCAACCTGCAGTTTCATCAGCCCTGTGCGCCCCCTCCCCCCAAACTTAACCGAGAGTATATCCTCCTACCTGTTGGCGTTGGATATCCCGACAGACTATAGCTTCTTCTTTCTATAAATTGCTGATTTTTTTTTTTTTGCCTTAGTGCCTTGACTGAGCATCCAGGCAGGGCTCGGCGGCGCCTGCGCGATGGAGCCTCCTTGAGCTCCAGCCGCGTCCTCCCCTGTCGCAGCGGCACCGTCTCCCCCAGTAACGCAGGGGCCGCGGCGGCGGCGGCAGCCGTGGCGAGGGCGGCGGCAGGGGCTGCTTCTGCCTCTGTGGAGCCAACTGGAGCCCCGACCCGTTTCCAGAGCGGGCTGGGTTTATTGAATGTCCTGTCCTGTTGAACTGGTAAAAATGGGCTTTTGTCCCCTGTGGCTGCTTCTGAACTTTTCCCTCCCTGCATTGGACGTGGGGATTTGGAAAGGCTAGCTCAGGACCTCAGTCCCACCCTCTTCGCTTAGGGCAGCGCATCCCGGTGCTGGGGGTGCCTGCCCAACCCTCAGCTTCCTGAAACCCCGCTTTCCCCAAGCAATTTTTCCCCATGCTCTTTAAGGGTGGTCCGAAGCACTGGCAGCTTCTTTTAGCTTTCTTCTTTAAAGATTTCTCCAGCTGACTGCATTTGCAGGTTAGCTGGGGGGGTGGGGGTGGGGCTGGGGCTGGTGGGGGTGGGGAGGGGAGAGAAGGGGTGGAGGAGGAAAGAAGAAAGAAGAAAGAAAAGAAATTTTTTAAAAAGAAAAAAAGCTCAGTCAGGAAAATTCTTGTCAATGGGGAAGAAGGGAAACCAGGTTAGGGTAGCCCTTTCTTTGTTAGTCATCTGTTCTCCAGTGCACGCAGATGCGCGGTAAGTAGGGAGAAGCCAAGTTCAGAGGAAAACTGCAAAATGATTTATGTCCATGCTACCTTGACGAAAATGACTGTAGAATCAGGCTTACACAAATTTTAAATGACCATTCCTCGCATTCCACCCCAGCAAGCAACAGCCTTTCTTTTATTTTCTTGCAAGTACGACTGACCAATAGATTGGTAATGTTAAAGCAGTTGTGTGTATATGAGTTTCCTTCTCCCCTTTGTTTTTACGGAAGAGAAACACTAGGAATATAACGATTCATGAAACTTACACCCGTTCAAAAGGTCCGATGATATCACAAGACAGCACATAGCCTGACACCTGGGTGCTTAAGGATGTCTCTGGAATCGTTCATTTCCTTATTTTACCATTTCAGAAGAATTTGTGCGGGTGGTACAAGATTTTAAACAATTCCCCATCTCCAAAAAAATGATCAGAAATGCTTTCATTAATTCCCAAGGTAAAAGATCTGCTTCTCCTCCTGCATGCTCATTGCTTTATAATAATCTGTTAATGAAACAGAAAAAATAAAGATCTTCTGTACAGCAATAATTTGATCTCCAGACAGCAGTAAAATACCTCATTGCTGGGTGGTGAGATTGTGACATTCGGGGGAACTCAAGCCAATCAGCATACAGATAATATGGGTTAATTTGCATATTGTATTTCTATTGGACATACTAAGGTAAAGCTTTCTCTGGTTTAAAGCTTAAAAATGAATACTTCACTGTCATGATGTCACAGTCATTACACAAAGCCCTATGTTGGTAATACTGAAACAAAGTTATATTTTCCTGATTTGTTTTGCTATGTCTTAAACTCAGTTAAGAGAAATAGACAATGATTAATATATATGTATGTATATATGTGTGTGTGTGTGTGTGTGTGTGTGTGGATGACCTAACTTTGGCATTCTCTTAAACTAGAAAAATCAATTCTACAGCAGTACTGGAAATAACTTGAGGGCATTTCCATTCTAGTGAAACATTCTACTTTTTCACAAAACAAGGAAATTCAGAAGTGTTTAAAACTATACATTGGTTTGCAACTTGTAAGTGAAATGTCAAATTCATTTCTGTGGAACTACAAATCAATTCAATTTGTTATTTGTTACTTCCCAATTACTGTCCCAATGTACTTTGCAAAGAGTTATTATTTCCTGAATTTTTACAGTTTTAAAAAATCTATAGGATAAGTGACAAATAAGTTTGCTGAAAATCCATGATATGCCCAATCTTAGGTTGTATGGATTAGGGAAAAACTTTTTAAAAGTAAATTTAAAGGGTGACTGCACAGCCTGCCTTTGAGACAATAATTTACTCTGCAAAAAGGTATATGGCCAAGTTCCAAGAGTTTAACTTTCCTTAAATTTCAAGAAGCAGGTATTGATTCCTTAAAAATAAGGGAGGGGATACACGTATGCAGTATTCTTTCATATCCACAACTCAGGGTATATTAAAGCTACTATTTTCCTTTGCAGTTGAGTGCAGTTACATCTACTAGTTTGGTTTTTCCAGCTGTTAGATGAGAATGTCATTTTCTTGCCTCACAAGGGGGTTTAAGAAATTAATGAGATATTTTCCATTTAGTTCATTAACTCCACTGGAGAAAACATTGAAGTCTGCATCTTCCACCAACAGGGTTTTTTAAAAAGTATGTTTAATACAGTAATAGTCAAAAGTTTTATATCATCTACAAATTCTCAGATATAAAATTATCACTTCAGTTGTTCAGATCATAACATTATTTGTTCATAGCTAATTTCTTTTTGATTCCTTATATCACCAAACTTAGAAAAATTGATTGTCAGGTTAAGAGTAAAGAGACAAAGCAAACAGCAAAATACTATATACACTGCATTTGAAGGACTCTAAAAGTTTGAAGAAATGTAGAAATTTTCAAGCTCTTGGCATATTATATTTACTATATTGATCAATGGATTAGGAAGACTGTTGCAATCTGTTTAATTTGGTTCTTATAATAAATATATATAATTTCTATTTCAAGTAGCAATTATCTTCTTTTATCAGACATTTCAGATTTTTGTCAAATGCACAATCTCATGATAGACAAATGCAGGATTTTCATTCTATGCATTATGTGAAAATGTGTGTCAGGAAGTAAACAATCCTTCCCAAATGCAGAGAATGATAGGCTCGGATACATTTCTAAAGATTTTGCAGTCATTCGTTTAAAGCACTATCTCTCCATTTTAAAGCTGTCACTAAACATTTAAAAATGTGCATATTTGATAGTCCCAAATGTTACTAAAAAGCTATATATGAAAAAGAAGCTTCCATAAAATTTCTGGAAATTATCTTGATAAGAATGACTCTCACCAGGGATTTTTGTACAGAAACATTTTTTAATAGATTATTTTAAAAAATTCACTAACCTAGAACAAGTGACCAACAGAAAGGGAGAGTATGCATTTATATTTTAAAAATGGTTTTCACCTCCTAATCTGTGGCCAAAAAAAAATGACCTTTTTCATACTGACATCTAAGTTACTGAAAGTTAGGGCTTTGGGAATTCTGCTTGACAAACAAAATTACGAAAGAATATACTATACCTAAAAGATTGCCACTAGGTTTTAAAAATCATACCTCTGGAATTTTGAATAACCATAATTGTGAATACCTCAGTGAAATTTCTTTAGAATTTAAAGGAAATTTAAAGGATTAAGACTATGGCATGTTTCTTTCCAAAATGATAAAAGAAATTCATTTGTCAGATTTTTCTCTTTACTCTGTCACAAAACAAGCCACCAAGTGTTAATATATTTAGAATTTTAAAGTTAGCATCTCTAAGACCTTTCTTCCCAATTTAATATCCAGGCTTTTAAAACTTAGCAGTTTACCTTTTCTGATCTTTATTGTTCACAATTTCATGCTCTCTGAAAACTTTTTCCTTTATTTAATTCATTTAACAAACATTTGTTGAGGTTACTCTGTAGAAATCACTATGTTAGATCTTGCATGAAGTGAAAAATTAAGAGATGGGATTGGTGTACAGCAGTTGCATCAGTGTAGGGGAAGCCTGAACTGGTTAAAAGTAGAGGAGGTAGAATGAACAGAAACAAAGGGATAGATCCGGGGTAAGAGGAGGTATGATTAGATAGGTAAGCAAAGGAAATTGAGGAATAAGAATTGAGTCTAAGGTTTGGAGCTTGGGTAACTGAGAGGTAGGAGATGCCATTAACTAGGGGGATAGTGAAAGTGAAAGTGTTAGTGGCTTAGTCCTGTCTGACTCAGCAACCCCATGGACTACTGTAGTCCACTAGGCTCCTCTGTCCATGGAATTCTCCAGGTAAGAATACTGGACTGGGTTGCCATTCCTTTCTCCAGGTAATCTTCCCGACCCAGGGATCAAACCTGGGTCTCCTGAATTTCAGGCAGTTTCTTTACTTACTGAAACATCAGGGAAGCCCTAACGTGGGGGAGCAAAAGTTAAAAAAGATGGGCCTGGTTTGGTAAGGAAGATAAGGAGTTAATTTTAGACAGATTGAATGTGAAATGCTGGTGGAACATTTAAATGCTGATGTCATACATGCAGTTGGAAGTGAAGACCACAGATTCAGGAAGCACTTATAGGTAGGTGATGGTGGAAGTAGGTTAACTGTTGGATAACAGTGCCAAGAGAGACTCTTGAGAGATAAAGTGAAAGTGTTGGTCAATCATGTCCAATTCTTTGTGACCCTGTGTGCCAGGCTCCTCTGTCCTTGGGATTCTCCAGGTAAGAACACTGGAGTGGGCTGCCATTTCCTTCTCCAGGGTATCTTCCCAAACCAGGGATCGAACCTGGGTCTCTGCATTGCAGGCAGATTCTTTTTGTCTGAGCCACCAGGGAAGCCCATTGATAGATAAAGTTGAGGTTAAATAAGTAAACAAACAGGCTCATTCTTCTCTTTCTGGACAAACTAAAAAACAAAAAGAATGCCTACGTTAGGAAACAAGAAGGAACATGGGAGAACCAGAGCTAGAAGAAAATTAAGGTTTTAAAAGGATGAGGGGTTAGAAGATATTATTGGATCTGGTGGTAAGGAAATCATTAGCAACCTTGGAGAGAGCAGTTTCAGAAAAGTAAGTCAGATTGAAAGGAATGAATAAATGAGGGGCACAGGTTTAGCGGTTTATAAGGTCAGACTCAGAAACTATTTTGCTATTAATGACAGTACTGTTAGTGATAAAGGTTTTAATGAATTCTCTTGATGTTTTGTGAACAGAATGTTATTTAAATAAGCATAGTATGCCTTTTTCTTTAGTTTGTTTCAACCATGTAAAAAAGAAAAGTGACCTATGTGGGTATAGCATGAGAGTAAGTGTGGTGCGTGTGTGTATGTGTGTGTGTGTGTTGGAGGAAGGTAGGAGAGCAAAGCGAGTGCTCATAAAATAATTAAGAATTGGGAAGTGTAATTTAATATTCAGGTTAATGAAGAGTCACACATATCTTATATGGATTATAAATTTTCACAGAATTAAAATGCAATATAATTTTAAAAACTCAAGAAGTCTAAGACATTCTTTTCTTTGATTACTCAGAGGTTACCTCAATGATACAGTGCATTAAGGCCATTATTATAAGCACCAGTTATATGATAGGTATGAGCAGATTATCATTATTTAAGCTTTTGTGGTGTTTAGCTTTTTGATAAATGGGCATCATTAAAGCATGGCTGAAAATAAAGAATGTTACCTTAGACTCTAATTTAAGAGCTTCTGATATTAACCCTCCAGTCCTGCATTATGATTTTCTGGCTAGCCCTTTCACTTTCATTTCTCCTAATCTTTTACACCTTGTAATTTTCTCTATACAGAGTAATAATTTTATAAAACAAAGACAAAACCAAAATTCCCATACTTCATAAACATGTTTACTTCTTTAACTTGGTTAACATTTGGTAAAATGTGTGATATCTACCTAATTTTACATTAAAAAGGACATAAGAATAAGTCCTGGCACAACATTGCTTCATTCCTTCTGTAAACATCAGTCTCCATCAGTATATGAGAGTTTAGACATTATCTTGTTTTGCCCTGTTCTTCCCTGGTGACCACATCTGGCACATAGAAGGCATTCCATACTTTTGGTTGAATGGGTGATTATGACTTGTGGATGTTGAATTGTGGTGCTGGAGAAGACTCTTGAGAGTCACTTGGACAGCAAGATCAAACCAGTCAATCCTAAAGGAAATCAACCCTGAATATTGGAAGGATTGATACTGAAACTGAATCTCAAACACTTTGGTCACCTGATGCAAAGAGCTGATTCATTGGAAAAGACCCTGATGCTGGGAAAGATTGAGGGTGGAAGAGAAGGGGGCTACAGAGGATTGAGATAGTTGGATGGCATCCCCATCTCACTGGACATCCGTTTGAGTAAACTCTGGGAGATAGTGAAGGACAGGGAAGCCTGGTGTGCTGCGGTCCATGGAGTCACAGTCAAACACGACTGGTTATTGAACAACAGCAGCATGAAGGGTGCTCTGCTAGGCACTGTGAGGAGGACACAAAAGAAAAAGAAGAGAAAAAGAAAACAAAACCAAACAGTGACACAGGCGCAGCTGAACTCTATGTTTCCTTAACTTAATAAGGCTGGGATAATTATTTGTATTATGGGCAGAAAGTTTTCTTGGCCAAGGATTTACTCGGAGTTTGGGGAAATTTTGTTTGCTTCTTAGCCATATTACATTAGCATTTACATGATTCCTTATTTGTCTTACTTCTTAGTAATTTCAAACTGGTTTTTAATAACAATGTCTCTCATGCAGTATGAGCCAAGAGCAAAAATTTATGCTTTGAGCTCTTAATCTGGTACTCAAATATATGACAAAATATCTTAGATGTTATCTGACTTCAGACTTACAATCACTAACTTTTTAACAGTCATAATGGTGGTATATCCTGAAAACAAATTTAAATCTGATTTATCAATTCAGAAGTGAAAACTTGATAATATAAAAGGAAAATTTTAAATGATGAATACTCTTTACTCAGTTTTGCAAATGGATTTTCATAATTATGTATAGAATAGACAGAAAAAGAGTTGAAACAGAAACTGGCCATTTACATACTTAGAAAAGACTTCACATGGATGATATTACTCTTAGTTAAAAATCAGGGTTATCTTTTCTTGCACTTTATTTGTCTTCTTTTTAGAAGATATTAATTTCCCTCCTTTACCAGGCATAAATTAGAATTGAATATGAGAGTTTTTTCTATACAGTAGTGCTGATTCATCTTATTAATTGAATACAATAAAAAAGCTAAATCACCCTGTAAGTCCTCTTAGCTTGAACTAAGGCCAGAACTGAGGATAGAGTTTGTAACATCTGGAACAAAGAGTGCATAGAATATTGCTTCCAGCAACTTGAAACAGGATGGTAGCTCACTTTCAGTAGGTAGTAATGACCTGGGAGTGGGTGTATACAGTTTCACTGTATACAATTTGGTTGAGATTACCTTTCTCCTTTATCTGATCTAGAATCATGGCATCCTGTATTGGCAGTTGGTATGTGATTTTTAGCAGTTGTTTCTCTGGGACAGCTATTGTTAATGGGTCATTAATCATTTCCATGGGGTATGAGGAATAATATTTCTTGCATAAATTATGAAAACTGTGAGTTTTGTTTATAGAGATTCAAAATACCAGATGTCTTAAACCTAAAAACTCAGTAATCATTACTACTAGCTGTTACTCACAATCTCCTTGAATGTCACTGTGATGTATAGAAGTGGGCCGGTAAACAGGCTTACAAGGTAGAGATGGAAACGGTTCCATATAAAGAGTTCTAATATTTGAAATATTTTTTGACTATGGATTTCATGTCACTTAATCCCAATTAAAACTGTAGATTAGAGCTATGATTGTACTTGCTGGTTGTTTGAGCAAGGAATTTAAGTAAGAGATACACATCAATGTTCAGTTCAGTTCAGTTCAGTCACTCAGTCGTGTCTGACTCTTTGCGACCCCATGAATCGCAGCACACCAGGCCTCCCTGTACATCACAAACTCCCGGAGTTTACTCAAACTCATGTCCATCCAGTCGGTGATGCCATACAGCCATCTCATCCTCTGTTGTCCCCTTCTCCTGCCCTCAATCTTTCCCAGCATCAGGGTCTTTTCCAATGAGTCAACCCTTCGCATGAGGTGACCAAAGTATTGGAGTTTCAGCCTCAGCATCAGTTCTTCCAATGAACACCTAGGACTGATCTCCTTTAGGATGGACTGGTTGCATCTCCTTGCAGTCCAGGGGACTCTCAAGAGTCTTCTCCAACACCGCAGTTCAAAAGCATCAGTTTTTCGGTGCTCAGCTTTCTTCACAGTCCAATTCTCACATCCATACATGGTCCAGGTAAAAGAGAATTCTTTTTATTTATTTATTTATTTTAATTGGAGGCTAATTACTTTACAATATTGTAGTGGTTTCTGCCATACATTGACATGAATCAGCCATGGTTGTACACGTGTTCCCCATCCTGAACTCCCTTCCACCTCCCTCCCCATCCCATCCCTCAGGGTCATCCTAGTGCACCAGCCCTGAGTACCCTGTCTTATGCATCAAACCTGGACTGGCAATCTATTTCACGTATGATAATATACATGTTTCAATGCTGTTCTCTCAAATCATCCCACCCTTGCCTTCTCCCATAGAGTCCAAAAGACTGTTCTTTACATCTGTGTCTCTTTTGCTGTCTTGCATATAGGGTCATTGTTACCATCTTTCTAAATTCTATATATATGCGTTAGTATACTGTATTGGTGTTTTTCTTTCTGATTTACTTCACTCTGTATAATAGGCTCCAGTTTCATCCACCTCATTAGAACTGATTCAAATGCATTCTTTTTAATGGCTGAGTAATATTCCATTGTGTATATGTACCACAGCCTTCTTATCCATTCATCTGCTGATGGACCTCTAGGTTGCTTCCATGTCCTGGCTATTGTAAACAGTGTTGTGATGAACATTGAGGTACACATGTCTCTTTCAATTCTGGTTTCCTTGGTGTGTATGCCCAGCAGTGGGATTGCTGGGTCATATGGCAGTTCTATTTCCAGTTTTTTAAGGAATCTGAGAATTCTTAATGTAGAAATTTCTTACAGTTTTAGTTGGTGTAGTGTCTCCTCTGGTCACTATGGGATTGTGGCACATAGCACCATGACTGCTGTCATTTTATTCTACTTGTATTAAATCCTTTAACAATGAGAAGTATTTTAAAGCTTCCAGGTCTTTACTATCAGGTTTCTTCCAATGGAACTATGGACCTTTGCATTTCTTTTTATAACAAAGCTTGTTGGTTAATTAAAAACAAAAATTCCATCATTTAAAATCTAAAATTTTCTATTTATTAGTTATTCACTGGTTCAGGTATATATACTGTGTGCAAGGGGGTTCCCAGATGGCACTAGTGGTAAAGAAACTGCCTGCCAATGCAGGAGACATAAGAGATGCAGGTTCGATCCCTGGGTGAGGAAGATCCCCCTGAGGAGGGCATGGTAACCCACTCCAGTTTCTTGACTGGAGAATCCCATGGACAGAGGAGCCTGACCGACTACAGTTCATGGTGGAGCAATGAGTCAGACATTACTGAAGGGACTTAGCACACAGCACGCACACTGTGTGCAGGTCTAGATGTATTTGTTGATTAGCATTATATAAAACATTTTCACATTCATTGGCCCTTCTACACCCAAACAAAGCTTGTAAGTTCTTGAGTCAAGGAAAAAAAAAACAAAGTTTGTCTGTAAATATCCAGCCCAGGAAATGTTTTCCACTGCATCATGCATTCAGCCTCTGTTAAGCCAAGTCAGGACATGCTTAATCTGCTTCCCCACTTACAACACAAACAGTTCTAAAATTTAACTTTAAAAGACCCTTACCAACAATATATGTAAAATGTGCACTTTTATCTTGGGGCTCTTCAAGATTTCACCTTCCAGTTAAAGATTCTTTCCCTCCATCCATGCACTGTTAATTCCCATAAATTCTAATGGGAATTAAGCACATAAATCCTTGGCACTTAGTTGAAAAACTAGGACTCATGCAGAGACAGCACTTTTGTATATAGCCTACTTGTAATCCTTTCTATAAATGGTTTGTTTTTTGTGCCATCTGGCATTGAATTGGTGAGATTTCTGCTGGGGTTTCAAGAAGACCATACATACATTGACATTTGGTGAAGAGAAGGGCTGAAGGTTTGATTCTACTTACAGACTATGTTCAGAAGGATGTTTTACTAAAAAGTAAAAAAAAAAAAAAACAAGACAGGATTGATGCCATCACCCTTTATCTTGGGCATATACAATATGCTCGATATTTAAATTTCTCTCTCAATATTTTTAATACTGCATAGCTCCATGAAGGCAAAATTCTGCTGATTATCTTTGTGTCCCTGGTGTCTAGAATAGTACCTGGCATATAGTGTGTGTTAGTTGCTCAGCGGTGTCTGACTCTGTGACTCCATGGACTGTAGCCCGCCAGACTCCTCTGTCCATAGGATTTCCTAGGCAAGAATACTGGAGTGGGTAGCCATTCTCTTCTCCAGGGGATCTTCTCAACCCAGGGAGCAAACCCTGCAGGTCTCCTGCATTGCAGGCAGGTTCTTTACTGTTTGAGTCACAACGGAAGCCTAAAATAATTGCATGAATTTTCAAGTGATAGAAACATAGGTTTTAGCCAAAGAGTTCCTTTTGGGTAAAAAATAATTCAGGACTGTGTGTGTCCGGTGCTCTGTAGTGTCCGATTTTGCGACCCCATGGACTGTAGCCCACTAGGCACCTCTGTCCCTGGAATTTCCCAGGCAAGAATACTGGAGTGGGTTCCATATATTAGGCATTAGTAACTATTAGTGGAATAAATATTTCCATTAAAAGCATCATCATAACTAAGAATTAAATGCTTTTTCTTTTATATCTATTTCTCCTACTAAATCTCCAAGTGGTACTTTTGAAAATCAATTAAACAATAGTCTTGTCGTTCCCCTCAGGAGTCATACTATATATTGTGGCCAAACACTATTTCATGTAATATGTTCAAATAATTCTAAAGTATAACATGTTCTAGAGAGCTCAAAGTCAACTTAAAAACTAGGCAGTATTAAAATTAGCAAGAGAACAAGTTCAATGTCCAGTATATGTGTAAATACACAACTTTGAGAAACCTGAGTTTTTTTGACTGTTAATTAAAACTCATTTTGAACATAGCCTGCAATAGAATATAAAAAATATGTACAGTAGGCCAATATTCTGATACCCTGGGGTGAAGGACTACAAGAGCTGAACTCATGTTTATCCTGGAAGACTGAAACTTTGAAAGGACCACCAGGATTGCACAGATTTATTACTTTTTGGAGATGAATAGTTAGCAATATTTACCTAGTTTTTATAATTTATAAATTAATCTATGATACATTATTCTATTGCATTCCAACCCCATCCTACAAAGTATTATTCTCCTTTTAATACAAAAAAAAAAAAAACCAAGTTTGGAGATAGGAATAATGAATAGCTACATGGTGCTTATAATGTGGCAGGTGTTGTTCTTTGCATTATTCACTTACTTGATCTCCACAAACCTTATAAAATAGGCTGCATAATTCACTCTACTGGTGAGGAAACTTGAAGCACGGAATTATATAAAAACCTAGGTCAATGGAAAAGGTGAGATTATAAAGTGGTAAAACCAGAAACTTGATTGAAGTTTTTCTTATACTAAGTCTGACTCTAGCATCTAAACCAGTCCAGAGATATTTACTGTGAGCCATATACATAATTTTAAATTTCCTAGTAGCCAAAATTAAAATGTAAAAAGAAGCAAGTAAAACTAATTTTAGCAATACATATTGTTTAAACCAATGTATCCAAAATATTAGGTCAATATATAATAATCCAAAAGTATTAAAGAGATATTTTATGTATTTTTTTATCACCAAGTCTCTGAAGTCCAATACGTATTTTGCAGCCCTTATAGGGCACCTTAATTCAGACCTACCACATTTCCAGTGTGAAACCAGCTCTGAGCCATCAAGCCTAAAGCCTTTACTTATTGTTGTTGTTGATCAGTCTCTAAGTCATGTCCGACTCTTTGTGTCTCCATGAGCTCTAGCCCACCAGGCTCCTCTGTCCAAAGGGTTTTTCCAGGCAAGAAAATTGGAGTGGGTTGCCATTTCTTTCTCCAGGGAATCTTCCTGGACCAGGGATCAAACCTGAGTTTCCTACATTGGCAGGTGGATTCTTTAACACTGAGCCACCTGGGAAGTCCCATCTTTACATATAGAGTACATATATTAATAGAATAAAAAGCTTGAAGTGAATTCCCATACTGAGAGTTAATCAGATACATAAACGTTATGTTGATAATCTGACTTGAAAAGAAAAATCAGTTGCCAAGACTTGAAGCCCCATAAAGCCTCTGTGGCCCTACTGTGAGGTATGGCTCCGGGGTTCCCCTCTTGCCTGGTTTCTCTCAGCATCTAATCTTCGGACCTAAATACCAAGAACCCACTGTACTACATTCCATCTTCCACACCTTGAAGGCCATACAAGCTGGTTTCACTCTCCAGAGGGACACTTGTTATTTGTTTATTTGCTATTTCAAAGTTGCATGAAGCAGAAAGAAAAAGTCCCCAAAAGTTCAAATTGTCATGGAAGATAGGAGCCTGGAAACTCTCTTTTCATAGATTCAGTCACTGTTTAAATACAGATGGGCTATGGAAAGTGTATTATCACAATGTACTTCCATTTGGGAAGAAGGCTAAAATCCTATGCACTTTTTGTGCTGTCTTAGAGATGTTTCCCTACTTCTTCATAGATGCTATGGACTCTTAGAGGCTTATTAAACTCTCCCCCTGTTGACTGTTAGCAAATCCAGAATAACTTCTGTATTTTTACCTTAAATTTATTCAAACCTTTTAAATTACAAGAGCCAGAATTGATCTAAAGATGTACATTAATAAGTAGAAATTTAACTAGGAATTTTTAAGATTCTGTCCTAATAATTGTATTACTGTATTTCACAGGACTTGAATTTTAGAGGTAAGAAGGGCCTTAAAAAGTCACAAAACAGTGGTTTTGGAACTTTTCTTCCTTAAGGTAATAGCACAGGTTTTTTCAGATAAGATCATACTTGGAATTTACACATAAAACAGATAATAGTGGAGCTGCTCAGAGTGAAGTGGGATTGGGGCTGGAATCATACTCTGTTGGTCTTTTACTGTTTGATTGGGCAGCTGCCAAGGCAGCTCTGTGAGCCTAGATGTCTAATTAGCACAGTGAGAAACACTGCTTTAGTCCATATAACCCCCTCATATTTGATTTTGTGAAAAATGGTCCAGGTGTGAGTACTAGAGTGACAGAGCAGTCAGCAGGAAGAATTGTGATGAGAAGGAACCAAGGCAGGTCAGAACTATTGCCTGGATATGAGAGCAGAACAAGTTCAAACTTGGCTGGTAGTAGATTGATGGGTACACACACACAGAAACATACACAGACACACAGACAGACACACACAGGGAGAGAGAGAAATCAGACAAAGCATCCAGTTTTGACAGGCAGAGAAGTTTAATTTTAGCAAAGGAGCATGAAGTAACAGCCAGCCATTCACATAACATCATTTATAAATGCTAGTCTGTCTTGAACTGGAGTGTGGAGTCAGGGTCAGCCATCTGGAGTTGTCTGCCCAAAATGAAGCCTTGGGGTCATCCTCTGAGGGAAGTAAAATGGAGAAAGGAATTTTCTAAGGAAGACAGAAGAGAAGGCCAAAGTCTGAGACTTCAAGAATAAATGAACATTAAGGTATCAGAGAGTAAGAAAAAAAATCAAGAAGATAGTAAATGAGTAGCAGAGAGGTATGAGGAAAAGAGTCTGTTATCAGTCCCTCCCTGAGGCTCCCTTGACAAAACCACCAGCCTCTTCCTAAAGCCTCTGTAACAGTCTTGTAAATTGGATCAAGTATCTATCTCTTTTTTTTTTTTTGCTTTCATAGCAAACAAAAACATAACTAAAATTTATTTTCTCCATACAATTACTCATTATAGTAAAAGATTTTTAAAAAGACAATTGATTCTCTTAAATAGAATAGCTGCCTTTCTTCTCTCTTTTTCTTCCTTCCTGATTTCTTTTATTTTTGAATTCTGTCATTTGAGTACAAAGAGATGTAGGCTCCCTTATCAGGCCCAAGGATAGGAGGGGAACTTAGAGTGCTTTCATTCACAGAAAAAAACCACCATAGCAACTATTTATGCCAATTTTACTTAGAAAGATAAAACATATATACAAATTAGCAACTGCCAACATAATATAAAATCATGAAGTGCTCCTTCCTTGTTCTGATTTTATATTTTTATGGTAATGCTACTAATTTGAATTTTATTTTGATTCTACTTGAATTTTTTCCAGGCTACCAAATACAATAGGTTATATTTCTTATTTCCTATGAAATCCTTTATTTTGTCATTTAAGCCAGTGTTTCCCCCAACCTTTTTGGCACCAGGGACCGGTTTCATGGAAGACAGTTTTTCCATGGACCAAGGAGAGGGGAGATGGTTTCAGGATGATTATATTTTCCTTTTACACATCAACAAAATGAGGCCCACCTTAACTTGTAAGTGACCTGCCCAGGGAGCTCTAGTCTGTTTGCATTACAGCAAGAACTGGGATCCTTATCTCCTTGATTCCTCACTTTGTGCTCTTTTCATTATATCACATGGCCTTTCTTAGCTATAAACTTCTATCACTTAGCAATGACACCGAGGAAAGAAACACTTCACTGTGTGGTTTGCTGTTTATATTTTAATAATGATCAAATTGGGCTTCTTAGGTGGTACAGTGGTACAGAATCTGCCTGCCAATACACGAGATGAGGATTTGATCCCTGGGCTGGGAAGATCCTCTGGAGAAGGAAACGGCAACCCGTTCCAGTATTCTTGCCTGGAAAATTCCATGGACAGAGGAGACTGGCAGGCTACAGTCTATGTGGTCACAAAGAGTTGTACATGACTGAGCACACACAGATAGTGATCAAATTAATAGGATTTCTTGATAGCTGTCCTTACTATTGACCACTAACAATTAATAAATGTAGGGATCACTGGGCAAGTAATGCTTAATTTCAATTATGAAAACAAAAAGAATAATCTTGAAAATGAATATTCAAGAACATATAATTATTTTTCTTTTCATTTCATGTGCTCCCAATTATAGACCACTAAATATAAAAGTACACAATGACTCTGGGCCTCTTCTCTTAAGAGATTTGCTACCTTCTCTCCCTGGGTAGAAACCTTTCCTTCCACATTTAGATCTCAAACAATCTTTTATAAAGCTAGACCTCAAGCATTTCTGGGACTATACAGTAACTACATACAGTAACCTCAACCATCCTTCTTTGTTTTTGGCCACACTGTGCACCATGCAGGATCTCTGTTCCCCAACCAGGGATTGAATCTGTGGCCTCTGCATTGGAAGCACAGAGTTCTGACCACTGGACCACAGGGAATTCTCCAGTCCCCCATTTTTGAAAATATGGCTTCTTTAGAGATTCAAGATAACAGATTTATTATAAATATATTTGTGTACACACTTCTGTCTATTGAATTATCTAAAAATTAATATTTAAAAATCAATTTCTACTTCACACCTGTTAGAATGATTATCATCAAAAAGACCACAAATAACAAATGCTAGTGTTGATGTGGAGAAAAGGGAACCTTTATATACTGCTGGTGGGAATGTAAATTGGTGTACCCACTATTGAGAATAGTATGGACATTCCTCAAACAATTAAAAATAGAATTACCATATGGTCCAGCAATTCCACTCCTGGGTATATATCTGAAGGAAATGAAGACACTAATTTGGAGATACCTGCACCCCAATGTTAATAGCTGCATCATTTATAATTGCCAAGATATAGAAGCAGCTGAAATGTCCATCAACAGATGAATGGATAAAGAAGATGTGGTATATATATACACACATACATACACATATAGTTTTTCCAGTAGTCATGTACAGATGTGAGAGTTGGACCATAAAGAAGGCTGAGCACTGAAGAATTGATACTTTTGAACTGTGATGCTAAAGAAGACTCTTGAGAGTCCCTTGTACAGCAAGGAGATCAAACCAGTCAGTCCTAGAGGAAATCAACCCTGAATGTTCATTGGAAGCTCCAACACTTTGGCTGCCTGATGTGAATAGCTGACTCATTGGAAAAGACCCTGATGCTGGGAAAGATTGAGGGCTGGAGGAGAAGGAGGCAGCAGAGGATGAAATGGTTAGATAGCATCACCAACTCATTGGACATGAATTTGAGCAAACTCCAGGAGATAGTAAAGGACAGAGAAGCCTGGTGTGTTGCAGTCTATGGAGTCTCAAAGAATTGGACACAACTTAGTCACTGAACAACACGATGGAATACTGCTCAGTCATAAAAAATAATGAAAATTTGTTATTTGCAAAAACATGGATAGATCTGAAGGGTATTTTGCTTACTGAAATAAGTCAGAGAAAAATAGATATTGTGTTATCACTTAAACATAAAATCTAAAAACTAAAATGAATGAATATAAGAAAACAGAAAAAGACAGATACAAAGAACAAACTAATGGTTACCAGTGGAGAGAGGGAAGGGCAGAGGGACAAGACAGTGGTAGGGGATTTTAAGAGGTACAAATTACTATATATGAAATAAATAAGCTACAAGGATATACAGCTAATATTTTATAACTTCAAATGGAGTATAATATATAAAAATGTTGAATCACTGTATTATATACCTGAAGTTCAGTTCAGTTGTCCAGTCATGTCCAACTCTTTGCAAACCCATGAACCACAGCATGCCAGGCCTCCCTGTCCATCACCAACTCCCAGAGTCCACCCAAACCCATGTCCATTGAGTTGGTGATGCCATCCAACCATTTCATCCTCTATCGTCCCCTTCTCTTCCTGCCCTCAATCTTTCCCAGCATCAGGGTCTTTTCCAATGAATCAGCTCTTCACACCAAGTGGCCAAAGTATTGGAGTTTCAGCTTCAACATCAGTCCTTCCAATGAACACCCAGGACCGATCTCCCTTAGGATGGACTGGTTGGATCTCCTTGCAGTCCAAGGGACTCTCAAGGGCCTTCTCCAACACCACAGTTCAAAAGCATCAATTCTTCAGTGCTCAGCCTTCTTTATGGTCCAGCTCTCACATGCATACATGTCTACTGGAAAAACCATAGCCTTGACTAGATGGACCTTTGTTGACAAAGTAATGTCTCTGCTTTTTAATATGCTGTCCAGGTTGGTCATAACTTTCCTTCCAAGGAGTAAGTGTCTTTTAATTTCCTGGCTGCAATCATCATCTGCAGCGATTTTGGAGCCCAGAAAAATAAAGTCAGCCACTGTTTCCACTATTCCCCCATCTATTTGCCATGAAGTGATGGGACTGGATGCCGTGATCTTAGTTTTCTGAATGTTGCGCTTTAAGCCAACTTTTTCACTCTCCTCTTTCACTTTCATCAAGAGGCTCTTTAGTTCTTCCTCTCTGCCATAATGGTGGAGTCATCTGCATATCTGAGGTTATTGATATTTCTCCCGGCAATCTTGATTCCAGCTTGTGCTTCCTCCAGCCCAGCGTTTCTCATGATGTACTCTGCATAGGAGTTAAATAAGCAGGGTGACAATATACACTCTTGACGTTCTCCTTTTCCTATTTGGAACCAGTCTGTTGTTTCATGTCCTGTTCTAACTGTTGCTTCCTGACCTCTATAACTGAAACTAATATACTATTGTAAATCAACTATGTGTGTGTGTGAAAGTCGCTCAGTTGTGTCTGACTGTGACCACATGGACTATGGCCTGCCTGCTCCTTTGTCCAGGCTCCTCTGTCCATGGAATTCTCCAGGCCAGAATACTGGAGTGGGTAGCTGTTCCCTCCTCCAGGGGATCTTCCCAACTCAGGAATCAAACCCAGGTCATACCACATTGCCGGTAGATTCTTTACCGACTGAGCCACCAGGGAGGTTAATTCCAGGCTGGTTCAAAGGATGTGAGTACTATTTGGCAACTGGTAAGAACTTCCTTTTTTCTTATCACAGTACAGTGTCATCAAAAAATGGCAAGATGTTGGATAGTACTGACATGCCCAGCATTATTTAAACATTTGTTTCTGAATAAATGATGGCAAATGTATGGGATGGAATATTATTTGGTTGTTAAAATATCCATTAAGCACTTAAATGTTAAACAAATGCTGGAAAACAAAATGGTAGGTATGCTCTATCACAGTTTTGTTAAACCTGTGAAAAGTGGCATGGAAAAGCAGAATGGTTTTACCAAGGACAGCTGGTATGGATCATTTTGTTATTATACCATATCGTTATTGCACAGTTTCATAATTTTTTTTTTAGTTAAAAAAGTAATACATTACAAAGTGTAACAATTAGTTAATTTGGTTTATAAGTTATAGGAAAAAATTATTTGTTACTTTGAAGTCACTTGTCATTCATTATATCAAACTGCGTAACTTTACTTCTCCTAGTAATTTACCTCTCCAAGCATTAGTGTCTTCATCTATAAAATATGAGAGTACAGAGCTCTCAGACAATTAAAAAGTTAGCTCTCCAAGTGGTTATTGTTTCTATTTATGGAATGGCAACCCACTCTAGTATTCTTGCCTGGATAATCCATGGACAGAGGATACTGGCAGGCTATAGCCCATGGGGTTGCAAAAAGTCAGACACGACTAAGCAACTGAGCACTCATGACCTCATTCATGGTGCTCAGCTGTGAATGATATTGTTGATATTTTTTAAAATGACTTTCATTGTTTCTTTGTACCTTTAGTGATACCCGATCAATGAATTGATTTACTATTCAGAAGTGGAAAGTCATAGGGCTCAAGTCAAAGTTCCAACACAACAGCAAGGTGAAATCATAGAGTAGCTACCTGATCCACTTGCCATGACTAAGGGTGAAAAGTAGAACCCTATTTGGGACTCTATTTGAGAGTTATCTTTGGAAACATAGAAAGATTTTGGGCTGCAGGTATTTTTTCTCTTTTTCAATTTTTGTCGATAAAGGCTTCTCATCCAAATGAAAATGAAATGTAGGCTTTGATATCAACTATGGTAGCCTAACCTAAGAACTCGTGTGTTGACAACTGTCTTGTGATTACTTCGCAGTGGATGTTTTTCAATGGATGACATTTAGAGTAAACATGAACTGCTTTCAGACAGATAGAGTTCACACATTTGTGTATAAAAACTCCCAACCTGAAATATTATTAAAAAGCAATAATATTAGTTTCAATATCATACCTTTGTTAGCATATAGACTTGTTTATTCAGTGCTACCATTTAATTTGTTCTTCAGGATTACTTAGGAAATAAATTCAATGCACAAATAATAGTACTTACGGAAACTTCTAATAGCATAGACAAGATATGTTAGTACTTGCAATGATAAAAGACACAATCTTGATTTCAAGGAATTTAAGATAAAGGTGACAAGGGCAGGGATGGATGTGAATGGGAGAGGTTGGTGGGGCTGGTGGTACAAAAGGGACAATAAGTATCTAAATAATCATAAAACAAGACTACAACAAATGCAGTAGTACAGGTATAAGCACTGACCTATGGACTCTGGAAGACAGATATTATTAACTCCTTCTGGAAAGACTTCAATGAAGAAGAGTACACTTATAAAGCAAATGAAATGTAAGCACAGAGGCATGGAAAGGCATTTGACTATGGTAATCCCGGCAGTATGAATAAAGGAATTGAGAAGTAAACAGAGGAGATCATCTTGTGTTTCAAAATAGTGGATTCTTTCTAAACTAAATTAGACATGTCATTAAACATGTACACACATGCAAGATTTTATAAATAATGTTTCCAGCCATTCAGATCAACTAGCTATACTACATATTAAAACTTATTAAAATTATGTCCTGTAATTATAATTTAGATGCTCAAGAAAATGTTAAGACCTTGCAATGACTCTCAGGGCTGTCCTGGGCAAAATCTGAAAGGGTGGTAGCACTGTACTGAGGACGACGGCACACACAAGCCAAGTGAGAGGATGCCATGATCCACTGTGTATCCTTGGCTGGGGCATCCCTTTAATATATTAGCTTTGTATCATAAATTCATTGAATAAGTGAGCAGCAATTTCTATTTGACAGGCATTGTACTTGAAAATAGGAATACAACAGTATATTAATGATATAGTCCCTGTCCTCATAGAACTTAGAATTCTGAGATGGGGTTGAGGTGGGTTGAGATAAGTAGAGATTCAAATACAGAGTGCCTGATGGAGATGTAAAGAATGCTGTGTGAGCATATAGTGGGCTGCATAGTTTGGAGAGGATGGGTCAGGGAAGACATCCTAAAGAAGTACTGCTTAAGTCTAAGATGTTAGGAATAAAGCAGGTAAACTGGGAAAACTAGGCCAGGCAGAGGAAGGAATATGCAGACAAAGGGAATAGTGGTAAGGGGTGGAGAGATAGAGAGAGAGAGAGAGAGAGAGAGAGAGAGAGAGAGAGAGAGAGAGAGAGAAAAGGAACATATACGGTGCTTTCTGGGAAGGGAAAAGTTTTAATGTGGCTGAAAGCTAGAATGTAAAACAGACTGAGGGTCATGGTCTGAGAGGAGACTGGAAAAATAGGGGAGGAAATAGGGCTCATTAATAGTGCTGATGTTTGTTAAGTAAGTGTAAGCGTTAGTCGCTCAGTCGTGCCCGACTCTTTGTGACCCCATGGACTGCAGCCCATCAGGCTCCTCTGTCCATGAGATTTTCCAGGCAAGGATACTAGAGTGGGTTGCCATTTTCTTCTCCAGGGGATCTTCCCAACCCAGGGATCGAAGCCCGGTCTCCTGCACTGCAGGCAGATTCTTTACTGACTGAGCTACAAGGGAAGCCAAGATTTGTTAAGGATTTCATAAAACTAAGAAATCTGCTAATGAGCTTTGAGCTGGTATGTAACAGGATCAGGTCTGTGTTTTAAGAAGTTTACCATGGTTGTTGTGTTTAGAAGATCACAGAGGGTTAAAATGGGAGGTCAGAAGACAAGATCTCATCCACATCATGAAGGTGGTCTGAACTTGGGTAGGAGCCTTGAGGATGGAGAGAAGTGGGTGATCCTAGGCAGAGTTTGGAGGTGGGCTCCATAAGACTTAACAGACGGACTGGATGTGGGGTGTGAGGGAGAGGAAGGGGCCACACACCCTCTTGGATGTCTGTCGTGGCCACTGGGAAGATGGTGTCTAATAGCTGAGTCTCCCCAGCAGTGCCATAGGGACTGAAAACATGAAATTTCAAGGTTGCTTGCTCCTGGATCCTGCCTAGTTGACTTCAGTTAGTGTGTGTGCTCTTTGCTGTGAGTGGGAGTGGCAGGGCTACCGTCTGTTTTTACTCTTCCTTCTTGAGACAATCCCTAATCATACTCGTTCAGTACAGAAAATGAACTGCCCCCGCTTCACTAAATTGAAATCCAAAAATGTACCAAATGACTAGACTAGTTTTCACTGAGGAATCTGAAGAGGAACTCCTCCTTATGCAGCCATATGAAAATGGGTAATTACAGTATTTTTTAACTCATTAGACCTTGTTGTTTTTGAAATTAGGAAAACTCTTTATATGGAGCAACACATTTCTATCATTAGGAAGCCTTTTAGAGATTACTGATGGCTAATTTTAAGATGAAAAAATTGTGGAGATTAAGTTATTGGCTCAAGGTCAATTGCCTGGTAGTTGATTAATTTCTTTCTACATTGTACTGATGATGTCTTAAAAAAATGTTGATTAAACAACTGAAAGTGGGCACATGTCATCACAGGGCCCATAAAATTATTTTATGTAGGTATCACAATGCCCTGGTAATTTCTGTGACAAAAAATTAAAAGAGTTGTTCTGACAAATCATCTGAAATGTAATGTTATAGTTTCTGGTCTTGGCCATCATGTTGGCTTCTAAATTCTTTTGTTAAGTGATCTACATACATTTATCCAGAGCATAATTATCTTAATTAACATTGAGAAATATGGTATTTATAATCCCAATGTTTAACAAAGTACTTCATGATTAGCCCTTTAAAAATAAACTCTCTTGTATATAAAATTTCATAATTTTATTTCACATTATCAAGTGCCAGTATTTCCAAAATTTCCCCCTCCTTATACAGTAGATTCAGTGCAAATATGTGTGAAAAGGGTATTGTAGCTTTCATACTACAAATCGCATTTTAGCATTTTATACCAGTCATATTTTTCTGGTCTGCCTTTTATTTTTAGATGTTAAATGTATATTAATCACAGAAGCAATTCAGACAAATGACATTACTAAAAATTAGGAAAAATAAAATCTTAAATGTGCTATTCTGCACACATGCTTATTGATTTGGGCATATTCTCACCTAGGAATAAAAATCCTCTTTGGGGTTAAGTTAAAATAAGAGCTTCCTCCACACTCCCCAAGTAGAAAACAAGCATTAAACACACTTTATGGTGCTTATATGACTTCTAATGTGATATGTTAAGAATATTTTTCTTGATGGAATATGGACTAGCTCTTTTATTTTCCTGTTTCTTAATGGAATATGGACTAGATTTTCTATTTTCCTGAAAGACAGAGGCAAATTCCTTGCATCTCCTTAAATGATCTGGGCAGTTGCTAAGCTTTCATCACGTCACTTAGCAAAGACCCATGGTTGAGCACGTTAGGAATTACTAAAACGGATTCAATTTTTTTTTCTCCTTTTTCTTTTTCTCAAGAGACTCAGGTACAGAGAAGACAGTCCAAGGAAACTTTAGAGAAGCCAAATTTTCTTTTCTTTATAGATATATTTGAGTTTTAGCAATTTGTGAGCTTATAGTGATGAGGGAGAAACTATAATAAAGAAAACAGACTCAAAGTAAATTAAAATATAAATGAACTGTTTAATAAGGGATTTGTTTCTAATAACTTCCCAAAGACACCCTCTTTATATATAAGCACAAAATTGAGGTTATTAGTTTTTTTCCCCCCTTGTGTCTAGAAACTGTCTCCAAATATCAATTATAACAACATCTAGCATGCCAGGTCTTTAATAGTCCTTATTTCATGTATTCCTCACCTATCTATGAGGGAAGTAGTATTTTTCCCCATTTAACAGATAGGGAGGCAGAAATTTAAAAGAAATTGACTTGTCCAAGATCACATTTTAAGTGATGGAATCTGGCTATCTATTGAGATCTACTGGATTCCAGAGCTTGGGCTCTTAATCCCTATTGTGATACCACCAAAGAGGCTGATATGTGTCTCTGGGGAGAGACTGGTTTGGAGATTCTCTCCTATTCAGAGTATTCTCCCTTCATCATGTGCCACAGGGTAATATATCTACACCACTTTTGTTACACTCAAAAGTTGGACATGGCATTTGACAAACTTCTGCAGAGCTTAGAAAGCCTAAGATGGTGAAGGTGCATGTGACATGTAGCTACTGAGATTTCCTAGGCTTGGCTGGTTCCTTCACAGTTGGTACATTTGGTATAGTTTTTCAAAAAGTTGCACTGGCAATGCTGAGTCAAAGCATGGATACAGATCATTTCGTAAACTTCATCTGTACTCCTGCATTCTTGACTGAGCTTATCGGGTAAAAGTAATATTCAATGGGTGAAAAGGGGAGAGTAAATGTGAGCGATCACAGGACCAAAGTCTCTGAGTGAAAATTCCTTGAATTGATGGTTTACCTGGTACTTTAATCTTCCCACTCTTTAAATATGCACTCAGGAGACTTGGACTTCCAGGTAGATGCAGTAGGCCTCTTTTTTCCCCCCCTATTTCTACTGCTAAATATAGCTAAAAATCTCAGATACTATTCATAAAATGCATATAAAATTCAGAAGAAAGAAGGCAGACTACCTAGTGACCCCAGGAACAGAAAATACGGTATGAATTCTCTAGATTTTCTTCTTGTCTCATAGATCTCTGAGAAGGACTGGAAAAGCTGGTGACCCCGAAATGTAATGTGCTCAGACATGGCCATGGGCCAGTGGAGACCATGTGGGGAGTCTGACCTTCTACTCCCTCCTAGTAGCCTCAAGGTACCCTACCTGCAGGGTCAGCGGAGGGCAAGCAAGGAACAGGCAAGAGGCTCCCCTAGGACTTCTAACTCTGTCTAGCAGTTATAAAGCAGAGTCCCAGAAGGAAATAAGTAGGTATGGCTGAAAGAGCATTTGAAAAAATAATGGCTAAAAATCACCTACATTTGGGGAAAAGACACAAACCTATAGGTTCAAGTTGAGTGAATCTCAGACAGGATAAACCCAAAGATATTTACGCCAAGACATACACATCACCTTTTAAAAACTAAGAAAGGAGAAAAAGACATCTTGAAAGCACCAGAGAGAAATGATACAGGAGAGGCACTGATTTTTGGCATTGGATGAATGGGTCGGCAACCAGCGTCTCTTGCTGATTTTAGCTATTAGTCTTCTTTTTAACTTGAGCTAATATATACAGAGCATTTACTAGATGTCTACAAATTATGCTGGGCACCCAGGGGACATTTGCTTATCCCATTCTTCCTATAATTGCTCCACAGCAGGTATTACCCTCAGAGCAAGTGAAAGAATCTCAGAATTATAAGGAAACTAAAATGAAAAAAAAAGGAAATAGCAAATTTTGTAATTTGGGATTTCTAGATGAACTTCAGCTCTGTGAACTCCCTGAAATTAATCAAAAGATGCCAGCATGTATGTGCATTTTTCTAGGGAAATGACCATGGCTTTCATCAGATTCTCAAGACAGCTGGTGGCTCACAAAACCTTTAGAGCGACCATAAGAGTTTCTGCTCTCTTCAGGCAAAATGATATACTCCAACCTAGATAGAAAAGAACTAGAGAAGGTATTCCTCATCATATACATCAAAATTAATGAAAGTCGCCTCACAATTCTCTATTGTTAAGGAGAAAATAGAAAAATGGCAGTATCTAAGTCCTTTTAGGCACTTGTAGAAATACAGGCTCATTAAAAAATGTTTGCCTGTAATCTTATTTTGAACATTTGAAAAAATAGTATCTGTTGGTGACTAAATAATCAGTGCACTGTGATTTAAAATGTATTTTAAGGCTTTCCAGGTGGCTCAGTGATAAAGAATACACTTGCCAACGCAGAAGACATGGATTCGATTCCTGGGTTGGGAAGATCCCCCTGGAAGAGAAAATGACAACTCACTCTAGTATTCTTGTCTGGAGAATCCTATGGACAGAGGAGCCTGGAGGGCAACAGTGCATGGGGTTACAGAGTAGGGCATGACTGACGGTCTCTGTCCAATGCTAAGTCATGTCCGATTCTTTGCCACCCCAGGGGCTGTAGCCCCCGAGGCTCCTCTGTTCATGGGATTTCCCGGGCAAGAATACTAGAGTGGGTTGTCATTTCTTTCTCCAGGGGATCTTCCTGACCCAGGGATCAAACCTGCGTCTCCTGCACTAGCAGACTGATTCTTTACCGCTGAGCCACCAGGGAAGCCCAGCCTGGCAGGCTACAGTCCATGGGGTCGCAGATTCAGATATGACCGAGCACACACACAAGCAAGCATTAGGTTTCCCCTACCTTTAAAACCATATTATGAACTGTCGTGTGCCACCTGAGCTTCCAGTAAAGACAAAAACAGGCTTTCCTGTGCTTTAGGTAGGATTTCTTCCAATGACAATGGAAAAGTTCAGACAAACAAGGATGCACCAACAGCCTCTTTACCTCAGCACCAGTAGGCTGGTATATAAGAGAGGACAAACTGTCCCACAATCTGCATTTCTTTTTCCATCTTAAAAAAAAAAAAGACATGCAAAACAGTTGTTATAAATCAACTGAACTCCAATAAAAATTTAAAAAATTTTCTATTACTCAATGTATAACAACCAATTTATCAGAATAAAAGACTGTTTTCTTTGGTGGGAAAACAAACAAACAAAAACAGCTATGACAAAAACAGATACATGTGGTTTCTGTCTTTAGTGTGTGGCTGTCCCTCATTCTTTGTACCCCCCACCAAATCTTTCCTGCAAGCCAGGTCAGCTCATATCTGGAGAAATGCATACAAAGGAATTTAGATTGCTATTGCCTGTTTTCTGATCAAAATTAAGGAGGTCCCAATGTTACCTGGAGAGCTAGAGAATGGATAATGCATTAGTTTAGGAAAAAAATGTGACTACCTGCTTTCATTAAGACCCCATAGCAGTTTGATTTACTCATACAATTCTATGTTGGCTGTTATCTACACAGTCAAAGGAATCACTGTGGACCCTTGTTAAACAAAGAATTCCATACCCCAACCTACAATACAACCAGGAGAGGAACCTAGGAACCTAATAGTTTTTATCAACTTATTTGATCCTTGCATTCAAACAAGTTAGAACAATCTTCTTAAACTTGAATGTGTATAAAGTTATCCTGGGTTCTTGAAACAAAAGCAGATTCTGATCCAATTGTTTGGGGGTGGGATGGAGGGGGCTGTGCCTGAGACTGCAGCTTTAACAAGTCCTTAGGTGACACTGATGCTGCGAGGACACTTTAAGTAGGAAGGATGGGGAGAGTATGCCTCATGTGGTTTGTGTGTAAATCAGTACATGCCATAACATTTGCCTTCTGCATCTGTGGATTCTCTACCAGGGGCCTCTTCTCTACCTTGATGCTGCCCATTTCTCATTTTTCACTGATTATATCTCTAAAAGCTGGAGTCACAGTTAACATAAGGCATCTACTTGCCTCCACTTAGTTTATAAAAAGTTCAGAGATAAAAACAGTCTGAAATAAACAGAAATGAACACCACAAATTAACTTACATAATAGGTTTATACTTAACATAGTATTTCTCACCATGGAGATGTAACTCAGTTAATAAAAACAATTTTTGGTTTTTGTTAAACAATAAATCTCTTCTCCATTTCAACGTCAATATAAAGTTTTCTTTTTTTTTTTTTTTACATTAAATCTTCTCTCCATTTCAATGTTAGATACATTGAATACATTTTCTGAACTTTTTCGCAAACAGAGATAAGTTTTAATTTCTGACCAACTGTATTTAATGTCTAGGTACAGTACTAACTTGGTAGATAACAAAATAAAAATCCAATAAAAATACAGAGAAAAAATTCCTCAATGATGCAGGAGGCAGTGATTATAACTGAACAGTGGCAATTTCCTAGGATTCTGGGCAAGAGTTTCCTTCTTTCTACTGAGAATTCTGAAACTATGAAATATTACTTATGCAAATTTCAGCAAATGCAAATTACAGATGGCATTTTCCAGTGCATTATCTGTTGTGACAAAAACATGTTGTTTTCCCTTTAACACAGTATATCAATTTGTTCCTTTTTATAGGAAAATAACCAATAATATGAAACTTCTCTATTAACTGTTTCTGGGGAACTTTCAGACACCAAAGGTCAGTTCTGAAACTCAATAGCACAAAGGTTTTCAGGGGAAGGTTTGATTCAGGAGGCCCTTCAAAGTCACATCTGTCCATTTCTTTTCCGTGCATACACCCCCAGACAAGCACAAATGCCTGTAATGCTGAGAATCACACCTAACAAGAGAGCAATTGCATCTCCGGCTTCTACTGCTTCAACAACGGGCAGCACCAAAAACAATGAAAACAGGACTAGGAACAACTGTGTTGAAACTGAGATCATGATGTGGCTGGTTCTTGAAGGATGAAGATTTCTATAAATTAAAACATGGAAAAAAGGAATCATTAAAAATTCCAACCTTTTCAAATGACAATATGAATACATGATAAGTAACAGTTCATGCAACCTTTTCAATTAGGGACAATTTATAAATTATATTCAGACTCATCTCATTTTATGGTGAAAGAACCTTTAGGAAGTAAACGGTAATTAAAGATGGTTATTTGAGGCTAATCTCCCTTTCTCATGATAATTTCCTCACTCCAGCGATTTTTCCACACTGTATAACGTCAACACTGTGGGTATCAACAAAACAGAAATTGAACAGTAGCACATAAGAAAGATAGATGATGATGCACAAGACACTAACTTGGAAACTGCCCTAGTAAGTGAAAATTACATTTTCTTAGGATCTCTCCCATCCAGGAAATGCAGACAAATCTAGCAAAGTCAAACAACATATAGCTGTGAAGTCGTGGGGAAATAGTAAGACTTACCAAAGAAGGCGGTACTTAATTCTATCTGACTCCCTTCCAGCAGCTCCGGATGCTGAGGCTAAGAGATTCCACGTGACAGCACCTACTATCAGAGGGGCGTAGCAGAATTTAAAAATTACACATTATTATTATTTTAAAGAGGCATCTAGAGTCAGTGAAGAGCGGGGAGGTTGTACGGAAGGGAGAAGAATGGGTAATAACTAAAGACAAACAGTTTGTTCAAACGGGAACTAGATTTAAAAGTTGGTTAGTTCGCCTATAAAGAAAAGGCTAAAAAAAAAAAGTCAACCGAAAACCAAGTTCGTCCCAGGACTTGAAAGTAAGACTTTAAAAACAATCCCTGCTTTGGCCCGGCAAGGTGCAAATTTGCCCCGTTTGACAAATATACTGGGCAAGATAAGGAGCCTTCGGAGACAAGCTCGTACATTACCTTCAAGGAAGCAGCCATTACAGAAATGGTGAGCAGGGCGGAGCTCTCCAAACTACATTTCCCACAATCCCCGGTGCCCACAACTCCCAGGATTCTCCGGCGCGCTTCCATGTAACTGGCTGCGGAATGACGGTCCCGCTGTACCCGTGGCGAGGAGGAGCGAGCTCCCGGGTTTCCTCACGTGGCCAAGCCTGTTACTGGTAAAGTGGTGTAGTGTATTTGTACGGAAGCTCACTGAAAAAAAAAAAAGGTCAATAAATGACAGCAAGTGTTTTTCTTTTATTTTTTAATGCTGTTCAAGGTTTCAAGACACACAAGAATTTTTGTCCTATGACTGAAATGCATGCACCTCAGTCTGCATTGAGATGGAACAAAGCCATCTCTTTCAGATACATTTAAACTAGCGTCTTCTAACATTTTTGAAGGAGGGAATCCTTTGACACCATCTTTTAAATGTCTTATTACATTTGTTAATTCTTTTTAAGCAGTGGGGGAAAATATGATTAATAAGACGTTTTGGAAAGTGTTTAATACGTTTGTAGGGAAAAACAGGGAGTTTAAGGAAAAACAAGTTAAACATTCTTAAGATCTCGGATTCAGGTTCTAGAGTTCTGAGTTTCCCCATTCAAGGAGTGCAGTGTATGGGTATGGTACACTTTAGAGACTTCTCACTCATGTGTTTGTGATACACACCCTAAATATCCCAAAATAGGGAAAGTTGTAAATTATTACTTTTAAGTCATAAGGATAAATTATTTGCATATAAATTATTTGCATGAGAAAGCCTTCCTGAAAGGCTTTCTTGCAATCCAACCTTTGAAATCCTTACTGAACCTTTCTAGTCACCCAGTCTTCTGAACTCTCGTTTACTGACTAGAAAATTTACTTGGCACCCAGGAAATTATCAGTTATTTAATGATGTGGCTTAGTCCCTCTGATTCAGTCTCTCAGACACAGAAGGTATATTTCAGTTCAGTGCCTCTAATTGGCATGTGATTTTTTTTTTTTACTATTGATCATCTTTTTTCTTACACTTTACTAATCTCTGGACTGACAGCAAAGTTTTATATTGCTAGCTTCTAACACACACACAGCAGGTGCTCAGAAATGTTGTTTGATAACAATTATTTGAATAAATAAATATGCCATCTGGATTCCACGAGAGACAAAGCAGTGTCAAATAAACCAAAGCAAGGTGTGTTGCGAATTGGAAGTCTGTTGATAATTACACAATAAAGTCAGCATTGCTTCTCTAAACTTGATTATTTTTTTTTAAAAAACTTCACTAATTTAACAAATTCTGTCTTTGACTTATTTGCCTTGAACCCCTTCTAATTTTGTACTTTTCTGAAGTGAAGTGAAATGAAGTTGCTCAGTCGTGTCCTACTCTTTGGGACGCCGTGGACTATAGCCTACCAGGCTGCTCTGTCCATGAGATTCTCCAGGCAAGAATACTGGAGTGGGTTGCCATATATTAGAAATAGGAGCTATTTTAAAATATTCTCTTACATTCTAGTGTGAACAATTTGGGGATTTAATTTTTCCGTATATGTTTATTTAGTTAGCTGAAGTCAGCAGAGACCACAACAAATTTAGTATTATTGCAGACTTGTTTCTAGGTGTGTCAGCATTGAAAATAATGGACTAATTTTAACTTTGAAGAGTCTGTAGGTGGTAAAATGTTTTTTCTTTAAATTATGTTAAGAGATCATTTGGCCTATCTGAAAAAGAGTGGCAGAAGTTTGTGCCGGGATGTTTTGGACCTGTGTAATTTCAAAATAAAATTGGTTAACTTTTTAAACCAGCATCTCCCCTAATGAGGCAATTTAACAAAGGTGTTGCTATATATGCTTTTGTCTCATCACAGCCCTAATTTCCAAGTAGAATGGTATCTTAGTTCTCAGTTTTCTTTTCTTACTCCCCTAACTAGTGGTTTAAAAATAAATCAGATCATTTATTTCTTGCTTAAAGTTCTCAAGTTCCATCACAATAAGCTTAAGTCCACATTCCTTATTAAGACTCACAATATGCCCTACACATTTTGGCCTCTGCCTGCCTTTCTAACATGAGCCTACCAGTCACTCATTCATTCATGCTCATTCCAGTCGAATCACACTCATCTTTTTGCTGTTTCTTAAACATGCCAATTTTGTGGTTTTATTGATTCAATTTTTTTTGATTAATGTTTAGCCACTTTTATACTGTTCACAGTAGAAACTACCTTATAAGTGAGAAGTCTGCTTTTGGGCTAAACTGTGAAGGTATTTACACAGAGATTATTTTGAGTCTTCACTCAAAATTTAGGTCTTACATATTTTCTCTATCATATTAATAGCAAAACTTTATGTCTACATACATATAAGACACAGGATGGTAAAATGCTTTTTCTAAAGCATTTCTAAAACAGAACCATACTTTGTTAGGAACCTGTCTATAATGGTCCCTATTTATTCCTCTGTCCACTTGGTGCACAACTGGTAAGTCCACCTGGATGGTCTGTTTTTCTCTTAGCGATACTGGAATGGTTTCTTTTAAGTACTTTTTATTGCTGGACGAGCAGTATTGGCATTTTTGGTGAGTTAGTGCTTTGTTGTGCTGACATTATATTGCAGGATGTTTAGCATCTCTAGCCTGTGCTCGCTCAATGCAGCTAGAATTGCCCAATCATGAAGAGAATCAACTGCCCTCACTATTGCCAGACAGTCTTTGATGAGATACTGTTTCTAGTTGAGAACTACTCAAGTTTTCATCAAGAAAATAAAAGGAATAGTTGAAAGCAGAATGAAACAGTTTACACACACACACATACACCCCGCCCACCCAACACTACAGTACTCTAATGTTTTAGATCCTTTCTCCCTTGGTTTTGCTGATTTTATTCTTATCTATTGTTTTCCTTTGGGTCCTACCAGCATCTCTTCCAGATAGATTTCCTTGATCACTGTATTATAAAAACATTGATAAGCAAATTGAGATGAGATTTCTGCTTCTGTTTCTGTCATTTAGTCTTTAAGCTGTGGAGAGGTGCTGTGATGTAGTATATGGAATATTAGCTTTTCCTCTGGCTGATTTCATGGATTTGAGTAGTTACTTAATCTCTCTGAAACTTATTTTACTTTAATAAAATATGAGAATTAGTGACCAAAAAGATACCAGAGCTCAGTACGTACCAATTCTCTCTTATTTGTATTTCTGTTCCCCTAGTTGCTGGTTGAGAGGGCCTCTGGGATTAGGCCACTTGATTAGAATTCTGGCTCTAATGCTTGTTAAATGTGTGACAACAGACAGTAAGCATTTGTAAAACTCAGCTTGTCCTTCTGTAAAACGCGAGTACCTACTTCATTTGTATATTATGAGGGTTCAGTTCAGTTCAGTCGCTCAGTCATGTCCGACTCTTTTTGACTCCATGAACTGCAGCACGCCAGGCCTCCCTGTCCATCAGAAACTCCTGGAGTCCACCCAAACCCGTGTCCATCAAGTCGGTGATGCAATCCAACCATCTCATCCTCTGTCGTCCCCTTCTCCTCCTGCCCCCAATCTTTCTCAGCATCAGGGTCTTTTCCAATGAATCACCTCTTCGCATGAGGTGGCCAAAATATTGGAGTTTCACCTTCAACATCAGTCCTTCCAATGAACACTCAGGACTGATCTCCTTTAAGATGGACTGGTTGGATCTCCTTGCAGTCCAAGGGACTCTCAAGAGTCTTCTGCAACACCACAGTTCAAAAACATCAATTCTTTGGCTCTCAGCTTTCTTTATAGTCCAACTCTCACATTCACACATGACCACTGGTAAAACCATAGCCTTGACTAGATGGGCCTCTGTTGACAAAGTGGTGTCTCTGCTTTTTAATAATGCTGTCTAGGTTGGTCATAACTTTCCTTCCAAGGAGTAAGCGTCTTTTAATTTCATGGCTGCAGTCACCATCTGCAGTGATTTTGGAGCCCAGAAAAATAAAGTCTGACACTGTTTACACTGTTTTCCCATCTATTTCCCATGAAGTGATAGGACCAGATGCCATGATCTTAGTTTTCTGAATGTTGAGCTTTAAGCCAGCTTTTTCACTCTTCTCTTTCACTTTCATCAAAAGGCTCTTTAGTTCTTCACTTTCTGCCATAAGGGTGGTGTTATCTGCATATCTGAGATTATTCATATTTCTCCCGGCAGTCTTGATTCCAGCTTGTGCTTCCTCCAGTCCAGCATTTCTCATGATGTACTCTGCATGGAAGTTAAATAAGCAGGGTGACAATATATAACCTTGACGTCCTTCTTTTCCTATTTGGAACCAGTCTGTTGTTCTGTGTCCAGTTCTAACTGTTGCTTCCTGACCTGCATACAGATTTCTCAAGAGGCAGGTCAGGTGGTCTGGTATTCCCATCTCTTTCAGAGTTTTCCACAGTTTATTGTGATCCACACAGTCAAAGGCTTTGGCATAGTCAATAAAGCAGAAATAGATGTTTTTCTGGAACTCTCTTGCTTTTTCGATGATCCAGCAGATGTTGGCAATTTAATTATGAGGATTACATGAGTTAATTTCTGGAATTAGTGGCTGGTATATAGTAGGCCCTCATTAAATATTAACTATTGTTACTATATGCTGTTAATATTCTTGCTTGGAGACTTCCGTAGACAGCGAACCTGGTGCGATGCTGTCCTTGGTGTCGCACAGAGTCTGACACGACTGAAGCGCCTTAGCATGCATGCATGCATTGGAGAAGGAAATGACAACCCACTTCAGTATTCTTGCCTGGAGAATCCCAGGGACGGAGGAGCCTGGTGGGCTGCTGTCTATGGGGTTGCACAGAGTCGGACACGACTGAAGTGACTTAGCAGCTGTTAATAAAATCCATGAAATATGGGGTCTTCAAGATGTGCCTTCTCTCCATTGTGAATATGCTCTTCTGCAGACAAACATGGTAAATAAAAAATGTCTGTGGAACTCCCTTGATACAGAGGCATTTTAGGTATGGCAACCCACTCCAGTGTTCTTTCTTAGAGAATCCCCTGAACAGAGGAGACTGGGGAGCTATATTTCCCCAGGGTAGCAAAGAGTCAGATATGGCTGAAGCAACCTAACACGCATACATGCAGGCTTTGGCTTCAGAGCTGACTGGAAAACATTCCCCTATTATGCAAAGGCTGTCTGTTTGTTCCTTCGATGGTATTTTAATATTTATTTCATACCCACTGGTGGTTACATTTATCTTTAAAATATATTCTCTATTCAGTGATTGTCACATCATTGATTCATCATACTGGGTCAAAAGGGTTTTGAAAATATAGGTGATATGGTCTAGATATGGGTGAATAGCTGCAGGAAATCATTCAGCTGGAATGAACTCAATGGCTACCTGAAGAAAACCCAACAAACACTTTTGAATTCTATTTCTTGTTACAGCAGCTAACCTATAACTCTGCATTACTTTTTCTATAAATTTCAGCAAAGGAAATGGCAGCATTAGAAGCTTTGCTAAAAGGGAATTATAATAATTGAGACTGTGGGCTCAGAGAAATGTATTACTCTTTTTTTTCTTTGTTTTTTTAAAATTTATTTTTTAATTGAAGGATAATTGTTTTGCAGAATTTTGTTTTTTTCTGTCAAACCTCAACATGAATCAGTCATAGGTATACATATATCCCCTCGGTCTAAAAAGGTTTTATTTATTTATTTATTTTTGTCTGTGCTAGGTCTTTGTTGTTGTGAAAGGGTTTTCTCTGGTTGTGGGTAGCGGGGGCTACTCTTCTTTGTGAAGCACAGGCTCTAGAGTGTGGGTTCACTAGTTATTATGCATGGGCATAGTTGCCCCATGACCTGTGGGTTCTTCCTGGACTAGTGATGGAACCTTGTATCCACCTGCACTGGCAGGTGGATTCTTTACCCCTGAGACACCACGGAAGCCCAGAAACATATTACTCTTGATAGATTGTTAATGGTATAATTAATTGCAGAACTTGCAGGGCAGAAGGAAATATTTCTGTCTTACTCCTGAGGGATGGCACTCAACACAGTGTTGAACATGGTACCAAGATTTTTATCTTACCTCCTTTGCTTCAGTAAGGTACACTGTTTGAAGAGGATAAGCATTATTCTTACAACTCCTATTTACAACTAATTTGCTTATCTTCATGGATGAAGGAACTCTATTTTGCTGAATAGCTTTAGAAATCATGTTTGTTTCTCTTTAAAGTTTGTCTTTGACTTGTTAAGTCAAATGTCATATATGTGGTTTTCATTAGCTTATAATGTATACTGTAATTGGAAATGTCAACTCAGGGTTTGCTAGTATTAAGTGATGTAGAGGCAGGGATTAATTTCTGAGATACAGTGAGTATAATGATCCCCTCTATTCCTTTGACCTGAAGTTGTTTTTTTATTTCTGATGTGCCTGTAAACTATCTTAACGAACTATTATTTCCTAACTGTAACTCAGATTTAGATGTTTTGTCTAGATCACTGACAAGGACAATGAGTGCTGTGTTGTATATGTGTAGTTCCCGCTTCTAAAAGAGATGATCATTTCCTTAGCAGTGCTACAGAGATGAGCAGCTTCTTCTGTGCCAAGCATCTGCTAGCTACAGTTTCTGTGTGTGAACATCTCTGGTAGCAACATGAGCCACAGCTCTTCTGAAGCAATGCCATATTCCATATCCCCACCTCCTGCCCAAGTTGTCTGAATGCTCCTGCAGGCTTCTATATAGTTCCTCTTTCAGCATTAAATATCTAGTGTTATCAGATCCAGAATTTAGTCTTTCAGTTTAGGAGAACCTAAGCATATACCATCCTTCACTGAAACAGAGGAGGTTACTGCTAGGTAATGATACTCAGAGACAAAGAACATTACCTTAGACACACATCTGAGTGGTAGAGGGCAAAATTTCACGTCAGTTATTACTGAGAAGTGGTTTCAGAGAAGATTGAAGAAGTTGCTTCTGCTTATTTTAACTTTTAGAAGTGGGTCATTGGTAGTCCCTGAAGGAAGGGGCTACTGGGATCCATCAGGAAAGGCAGGATAGGCTGACATCAAGATATTGCAGTGACTGGTGTGTGTCAGGAAGTTCATAAAACCCAGACTTCCTCATTAGTGATTGAGCCCAGCCAAGTGAGTGGAGACATTTTATTGGAGCTTCAGAATTAAAAAAGGCCATCCCATAGTTAGTCAGTATTTCCCATCAGTAATAGGACATTCATCACTGAGACTGCTGCATTAGAACTCACTAATCATTAGGCTAACAGGATGAGATAAACTGCACTTTTCAAAGCTGTTCAGCTGCTTCAGAAAAATCTCCTGCTGAGTCTGAACACTCCAGTGCCAGCATTTTACAGACATGTATGGGCAAGCTGCAAAAGATCATTTTTCATATGGTTCCAGGCACCATCTAGAGCCTGTTGCCCATGTAGGCTTGATTTCCACCGAAGAACCTTAGTAATCTGTGAGAATCAATCACATACACAAGTCTGTGGTGTTCAGGAAGCAGAGGAACCATGCCCACAGGCACTGACAAATTCAAATTTTACATTGCTGGGGTTCCAGGAACAGGCTAAGAATACCTGGATGGAACAAATTTATAGTTTTGAAAAGTTGTGACATTATCTCTTTTTAAAAAATATTTGTTTGGCTGTGCTGGATCTTAGTTGCAGCATATAGGATCTTTGGTCTTTGTTACACCATGCTTTTAAGTGTGGCATGTGGGATCTAAGTCCCTGACCAGAGATTGAACCAGGGCCCCCAGTGTTGAGAGTGTGGAATCTTAGTCACTGTACCACCAGGGAAGTCCTGTGAAATTATCTTTTTATGTAGTACTTTATCTATGGTAATGGACTGATTAAAAACATTGACTGTGGAGATGTCATCTGCGGATCCATCTCTGCCACTTACTAACTCAGTGAATTTGTGCAAATTAATCTAACTTCTTTAAACCTGAGTTTTCTCATCTGTAATGGGAAGATCACCAATCTTTTGTAGGATTTCCATTGTTGATTAAATGAAGTGATACATAAAATGCTCGATATGGTCAGTGCCTAGAACTTTCATAGATATGGGACTAGCTGATCAGATAACATTTAAGTATTTCATAAGAAAATTTAAAGTCAGGACTATCTTGCCTTATGGGAGGGTGAAAAAAATATTTCTCATGGAAAAAAAAGATTTTCTTAGAAAGCAGGTTTTCATGATACATGGGGTAAGACTTTGATTGATTTATATTTAATAAATGTTTAAATAGTAACTAATGTGTCAGGAGCTATTCTACACATTAATCAGTGTAGATCCCTTTAGTCCCTAAAATAATCCTCTGAGGGAGATACTATTATTATCCCCTGATACAGATGTGGAAACTGAGGCATGGTTAAATAATTTGTCTAAGGTCACATACGTGAGTTAGGATATGAACCTAGGAAGTTTGACAAAGTCTGCCTGTTAATCATTGCCCACGTGCTTTCATGTGGAAAATGTACACAACATCAAACTGCATTTTAATTTTCTTAGAAATAAAGTGTTCCAGTGTTGCTCAGGAAACCTAACTGTGGTGAGTCACTGAGGAATTATTGATGTTTATATACTTCCCTCTAGGCTCTAGTTTGGTGAATGAATGAATACCAGTCTTCACCTAATTTGTTAATTGATTTAGACTTTTATAGGTATATACAAAAAATATTTTTTAAAAATTAAGGTATGTCTGACTGAATCTCAGAAGAGTACTTACTGATGGGCATAGACATCATATGTAAAATAACACAGATTGTGATGTGTTAGCAAATCTTAACTATCATGAGATTACTGAAGTCCATATAATGTACAAAATTTAAAAAGGAAGAAAAGAAAATAAAAGAACCTTTTGAAGATCTTTGCTTAGAAGTGAAAAACAGTCATTGCGAAAGTATAGAGAGGTTTTGAGCAATTTCGTATGTGCAGTTCATAGGGAAATATTAATTCCTATGTATAGACCAGGTGCTTGTTATGATTAAGCATGAGTAACCATGGAGACAACATGAAATTTATAAAATTAAAAACATACCAGATAGAAAATGCAAGTAGCATAGGAAAGTGAATCATGTCCCAACTGATCTTAGCTTGATTTCTCTCAAATCTAAAGACTTAAAGAATTTCTATCTGGTCATTTTCTGAGTAAAATCACTCATTTTTCAGACTCTGAATTTCTGCCTTGGATATCTCAACTTATTCTTTGAAAATGCTTTTTATCTAAAGTTAATTTAGTCATGATAGAATGTGTGTAGGGTTAGAGTTTTTGTAAGTAAGAAATAGCTTGAAAGCAGTAACTTTTAGATTGATCTTGGTAACTTAAATGAGTACCTGAACCTTTTATGTAGACATTTACTGTGAATTTTCAATTGGCATACTGTAAGCGATTGGTCATGTTTAGTTTTTCAAATGTTTCTTTTGAAAAATCATATAGATGGTCCAGGTAGAGAACTTTATGGTATAACATCAGTTTCTGTCATGGAATGATTTGTTCCTCCATGCAATGGTGATGGTGAGCTGGAGAGCAACAATAAAGCTTCTTTACTCTTGCCTGTAATATTGATTGTTTATAAATCTATTCCCTGAATCCTTTATGACAACAGGTTACTTGCCTGTAGATATTCTGAAAGTGGTATTGTTTGAATTTAAAATCATCATAAATAATTTAAAAATTATAACAAAAAGGTCCTACTTTCAGGAAGAATAATTTTACTGAAGGAGGTTGCCAGATTTTCTATTCAAAGGAAAATTCTTAATTTTAAAAGTAGAATAGATTATATTTTAAAAAAAGATTGCAACTGGTTCAATTGAGAAAAAGGTCCTATGCAGTGCTTTTCACACTTTCATTTGATTGTGGTTTGGACCTACTTTAATGCATTTTTAGCTCTCATTTCTCAAGAGAGTCAAAATAAGTGACCTCAATCGGACAGTCAAAGTGAAGCATTGCCTTTCTGAACATGCCTATCAACACTAGGATGTATTAAAGTGAACGTGGTTGTGCTGCTTAAAAGTAGGGACATAATCTTTTCATCTTCTCTGCTTTAGTATGACCCTTCGTAAGAATACTCATTATACCGTTGGTCACCAGGTTTTTAGAGGGACCAAGAGAGACAACAGAGAGCCCAGAGATGAGTGACAAGAGTTGATTCAAGTGATCTGGAAGTTAGTCCTGGAAGAGGGTTCTCAGAATGTATTATGTGGCTCACTTGCTTCCCAAGTGACATGGGGAGTTTATTTAAAATTGTAAATTTCTTAAAGAAATTCTCTAGATAGTTCTTACGTTCATGAGATCTTAGAACCTTTGTCATTGGGGAAAGTAAGTTATTGGGCCTCATTATTTGGGAAGAGGAAATATAGAGGAAACTGAATAATGATCTTTCACTTAATAATAAATTTAGTAAGACCCAATTTGAATTATCCATACTGCTTTCTTGTACCCTTTTCCAGTTGCTGATGAAGCAGGAAATACAAATATTTCTTGATATTTGTTCATGTATTAAATGGCATTTTTTCTCATAATTTCTTATAAACTTACTTTTCTCTCTGTAAAACTTATTTCTTAAAAAATATATAAAACATTCTGATGATTTCCATTGTTAGAACTGTAGAAACATCTCATTCCTCAGAGAAACAAAGCCTTTTCTAGCAGTGAAAGGAACTCATTAGCAAAATGGATAGTATTAGCAGCTTTAAAACATAATGCAATTGTGACTTTCACATGGTTACTTCTTACAATAACCTGTTAAAGGTTAGGACAAAGTATTAAATGCACCTCCCTGAAGGTGATCAGAATGGTATGTGGTTAGTTTCTAACATGTAGTTTTCTGGTAATTCAACATTAACCAAGGATTGAATTTTTAAAGCTTTGGACCTATCTTCTTTAAACATTTCTTCTCTCAGTAGGTATTTAGAAGGGAACTGGATAAACCTGGAGTGCTGGTATTCTAAATTTCTGGCTGAAGGCCTATTCTTATGTTTTGGAACTGTGACCAGGATCTAGCAAGATAGCTATCCTGTTATGAAAATTGAGTAGCTCTAACAAGTGTTCTTTCCCACAGTTTTAGCTGGATGAAGTGGGGCTTGGGCCCAGGTCTCAACCTCTTTTAATTATAGCTCGCTGATTTTTTCATAACTGTTCCTAGTATTGTAATATACTTTTAGTACAATTTTTTTTATTGTTTTTTATTGTTTAGTTGCTAAGTGGAGTCTGATTCTTTTGTGACCCCGTGGACTGAAGCCTGCCAGGCACCTCTGTCCATGGGATTTTCCAGGCAAAAACACTGGAGTGGGTTGCAATCTCCTTCTCCCCACCCAGTGATCAAACACGGGTCTCCTGCATTGCAGGCAGATTCTTTACCACTGAGAGTTATATAAATATCTGTTGAGTAAATGAATAATTTGTCGACTGAAAAAAATGCACACTGTGAGAATTGTGAGTTGAGTTATTTGGAGCAAAATGATGACTATAGCCTGGGAGGTGGTGCTCCATAGAGGTGGAGGAGGGGATGTCAATATATATGTGATTCTGGTGAAGAGGGATAGAAGTAACCAATCACACATTTGGAAGAAGGTGACTGGTAGTCATGAAGAGCAGGTGTCTCTGTTAATGATTTTAGTGCTTTTCTGGATATGAGAAGATGCAAGAAATTGGGCTCATAAAATCTTTTATCTGAAGGCCTTTTCTGCCAGTTTTTCCCAGATCACAGAATGCCTCATACCTGATTTCCACCCTAAACTCCTTTTGGGGCTTGTTGGAGGTCAGCAGCTGCAGTGGCTAGTGACTTCATCCTTGTAGAGGCAGATGATGAGTGACAATTTTTAGTTGACAAAATAAGGCTAAAGTTTTAGTCAGCATAAAGCTCAGTTTGAATCAATGTATGTGACATAGCCATGGAAACAGTGAGTATAATCTTGGGCTGCAAGAACAGATGTGTAGTATCTAGAATGGAGAGGGAAAGTATTACTTTGCTCTTTCCATTTTGGGGCAAGTCTAGCAATATAGTGTTCTTTTATAGGTCCCACAGGTGGCTCAGGGGTAAAGAATCTGCCTGCCAATGCAGATGATGCAGCAGATTCAATCCCTGGGTTGGAAAGATTCCCCTGGAGTAGACAATGACAATCTACTCCAGTATTCTTACCTGGAAAATTCCGTGGACAGAGGAGCCTGGTGGGCTACAGTCCAGGAGTTGCAAAGAGTTGGACACAACTGAGAAACATTAACAAACTGGGCATTAACTAGTAGTGTGGTATGGTAAGACTACAATTTTTAATTGAAAAATGTAGTTGAAAAACAAAGGAATATAAATAAAAAGATTCATTGAGACTAACTAGTAATTTTGATAGCTATCCCGTAGTAGGAGAGGCCCTAGAGGGAAGGAGCTGGAGTTGTTCTGGATGCCTATGGGTGACAGAGAATGAGAGGCATGTATTAGCTCAATATAAGGAAAGCTTTCTAGTGTTTTAAGAGAGAAGTGGCTGTGTTGGTGAGCAGTGAACCCTTGATCAGTCAGTAGGTTGGCTTAATGCACACTTTGCATGGTGTTATAGAAAGGATCCATGCTTCAAAAGCTGATCAGCTTCGATGTCCTTGAAAGTTCCATATGAACCTGACATTCTCTTGTTCTCTTATCTCCTCCTACCACCTCCAAGTCTTACGCTAGTTGTCTGGTTCTCATTACAAGAGTTTGTTTAAAAAATCTCTGAGACCCTGCTATTTATCTTTTCAAAGGCTTTATTTTTAGTATTTCTTTATTTAAAGTTGGAAGCAAAATGGACTTCTATTTCTGAAGAGAAAACTTTGTTAATGATTTCTTAATATTTGTAAGTACATAAGTATATGATATATTGTTTATTATTTATATTTTATCACCAGTATATGTAACTGATACTGTTTCATATGTAATGCTAAAGTGAACAGATGAATGGTAGATTCTGTATATTTTATTTATTTTTTATTTTTATTTTTTTAGATTCTGTATATTTTATTTAGACCAGCGAAAGTTTATAACCTGAGGATTAGGATAAAAGCTTAATCAAGCTTTTTTGAATGTAATATGTCTTAAAAATGGATTTACTGTGGAATACCTACAAAATACTTCCTGCCATTAGTCATATGTTCTCAACAGATTTGTGACTATCAAGTCATTGTACTGTACATTTGTACTTTGCTGGATGATTAAATCTTGGACCAAAGTAAGTTTTCATATTTATTTTTATTCTAAATTTCAAATTGTGCTTTCCTGGGAAATTAACTATTTTGATTTAACTTCTGAGTGAGTAAATCCCTTAAACACTGGATATCAAAGTACAGTTGACCCTTGAGCAATATGGGTTTGAACTGTGGGGGTCCACTTGAATTTTTCCTGATAAATATATTGGAAACTTTTGTAGAGATTTGCAACAATCTGATGAAACTCAGAGAAACTGTGTAGCCCAGAAATATAGAAAAAATTAAGATAAAAGTATAATGAATGCATAGAACACATGTAGATACAAGTCTCTTTTATCATTTACTACCATAAAATATACACAAATCTATTATAGAGAGTTAAAATTTATCAAAAATTACACATACACTTACAGACCATATATGGCACCATTTGCAGTGGAGAGAAATGTAAACAAATGTAAAGATGTAGTTTTCTAGGCTTTAGCATTACATGAACTGAGAACTTCCAGATGTATAAACAGGGTTTAGAAAAGGGAAAGGAACCAGAGGTGAAATTACCAACATTCGTTGGATCATGGAGAAAGCAAGAGAGTTGCAGAAAAACATCTACTTCTGTTTCATTGACTACTCAAAAGGCTCCACTACTCTGTGGATCACAACTAGCTGTGGAAATAAAGATATGGGAGTACCAGACTGCCTTACTTGTCTCTCCAAACCTATATATGAGTTAGGAAGCAACAATTAGTACCATATATGGAACAACTGACTAGTTCAAAACTGGGAAAGGAGTATGACAAGGCTGTATATTAGCACCCTGCTTATTTAACTTCTGTGCAGAGTACATCCTGTGAAATATGGGGCTGGATGAATCACAAGCTGGAATCAAGATTGCTGGGAGAAATATCAACAACCAGATGCAGATATGTGGATGATAACCACTCTAATGGTGAAAGCAAAGAGGGACTAAAGAGCCTCTTGATGAGGCTGAAAGAGAGTGAAAAATTTGTCTTGAAACTCAACATTCAAAAAACTAGGATTATGGCATTCAGTCCCATCACTTCATGGCAAATAGAAGGGGAAAAAGTGGGAGCAGTGACAGATTTTCTTTTCTTGGGCTGCAAAATCACTGTGGATGGTGATTGCAGCCATGGAATTAAAAGATGCTTGCTCCTTGGAAAGAAATTTATAACAAGCTTGACAGCATATTAAAAAGCAGACACATCACTGTGCTGACAAAGGTCCCTACAGTCAAAACTATGGTTTTTCCAGTAGTCATGTACAGATGTGAGAGTTGGATCATAAAGAAGGCTGATAGCTGAAGAACTGATGCTTTCCAATTGTGCTGGAGAAGACTCTTGAGAGTCCCTTGTACTGAAAGGAGATCAAACCTGTCAATCCTAAAGGAAATCAATCCTGAATATTCATTGGAAGGACTGATGCTGAAGCTCCAACACTTTGGCCACCTGATGTGAAAAGTCAGCTCATTGGAAAAGATCCTGATGCTGGGAAAGATTGAGGGCAGGAAGAGAAGGGGGTGACAGAGAATGAGATGATTAGAGAGCATGACCGACTCAACGTGAATTTGAGCAAATTCCTGGAGACAGTGAAGGACAGGGAAGCCTGGCATGCTGCAGTCTGTGAGGGTGCAACGAGTCAGATTCGTCTTAACAACTGAGCAACAACAAAGTGAAGTGAAAGTCGCCCAGTTGTGTCCAACTCTTGCGACCCTGTAGACTAAACAGTTCATGCAGTTTTCCAGGTCAGAATACTGGAGTGGGTAGCCTTACCCTTCTCGGGATCTTCCCAACTCAGGGGTCAAATCCAGGTCTCCCACATTGTAAGTGGATTCTTTACCAGCTGAGCCACAAGGGAAGCCCAAGCAACAAAAGGGACTTCCTTGATAATCCAGTGATTAAGAATCTGTGCTTCTACTGCAGGGGGCATGAGTTTGATCCCTGGGTGGGGAACTAAGATCCCACATGCCACATGGTATGTAGTACATTATTCCTAATGTAATAATTTCATAGCTACCTCCTGTTGCTATTGTGGTGAACTTGTTTTGCAGTAAGAACTGTATAAGATATTTTTGTGTTTTTTTTTAAAGTTATAATGTTTCTGGTACTATTTTGTGAATATGACTATAATGCTGTATGCCATGAAAATTTTATAACAATTCATTCATTACCATATAGACTAGCGACTCTGGCTACTAAAAAGTAATCGTATTGCTGCTTCTTCATTATGAATGCATGAATCACTATACCTGTAAATATGAGTTTCTTTTTCATATTATCTTTTTGTTTTTGATTTGTAGTATTAGTATTCTGTATAAAAGCTGCAGTATTTTATATCATATAATGCAGTATTAATGTAGGTTGTTGTTCAGTCGCTCTGTTGTGTCCAACTCTTTGTGACCTATCACTGCAGCACACCAGGCTTCCCTGTCCTTCACTGTCTCCTGGAGTTTGCTCAAACTCATGTCGATTGAGTCAGTGATGCCACTGAACCATCGCATCCTCTGTTGCCCTCTTCTCCTGCCCTCAATCTGGTACTGACAGACAATTCATTTTATAGACAGATGATGTAAACTTATGGCATCTATAAATACAGTATTGTAAATCTATTTTCCCTTTGGTTTTCTTACTATTTTCTTTTCTCTACTTTCTTTATTATAAGAATACAGTGTATAAAACATATAACATACAAAATATGTGTTAATTGACTGTTCATGTTATTGGTAGGGCTTCTATTCAACAATAGGCTATTGTAGTTAAGATACTGGAGAGTCAGAAAGTTTTGACTGCATGGGAGTTGGTGCCCTTACCCCCTGTGTCATTTAAGGGTCAACTGTATATTTGACTTTTGAGCATGTGAGTACCTGATCTGTGTGCTGATCTGAAAACATGCTGACCCTGCTTGTTATACTATCTAGGTGTTTGAAGCAAAGCCTGAAAGAAAACCTAGGTTAAAATTTTGGTGTCTTCTTCTCGAAGCAATTCCTTAGTATCAGTTTTTTAGGTCAGATATTTTCTCCCTGGATTGCCAGAGAGTTTGGGAAGAAAATGTTCAAATTCTTTTTATAATTAATTTCCTCTGGAAAATAAGAAATACAAATGTTCTAACATTTATCACGTGGTTTAACACTAGTACTAGTGCCTTACACTGCCCACTTGTCAAATAGTCATGGGTTCTAAAGAGTCTCCCAGCTATTCTAGGAAGAGTGGGAGTCAAACATCATGCCCTTATTTATTAGTTCACTTTCAACATATATAGTTTTTTTGTGGCACTTTTCTTTCTTATTAAGTAGATGAGCATATTGTGCTATCTAGTTTTGGTTCAAATAACTTTCAAAGATTCTTGCAAAAAAACCCCATGGGTTAAATATAATACTAACCACTCAAATGATTACAAAATGAATTTCACGATTTAATAAGCACAGTCAATAATGTGCCTCATCTATTTGGATCTTTTTATCTTTGTGTAGCATTTTCTTTCTAGATTATGGCAACCAGAATTGAATTAAGAACCAGACTTTTGAATCATAGCATCAATAAATGTTAAGCTAAGTTTGAAGGAGATGGTGTATATTTGATTGCATTGATCTTTATTTTGAAGTTATTAATAAGAATATTTTAGTGTGAGGAAAGATTTTTGGACCACTAATTAATAAACTGGTATTACATAAAATTTTAATTTCATTTTATTTATTTTTTATAATATTTCTGTTATTGTATGTTTTGAAACATACCTACTAGCACAGTAAATGATATAATTTATATGTTATATATGTGAAGATTTAAAACATTTTTATTCATAAAAGTACATAGTACTGTTGACCCTTGAACAACATGGGTTTGAATTGTGCAAGTTCACTTATAAGCAGATTTCTTTCAACAAATATACAGTTGGCTTTCCACATATGCTGGTTCTGTATCTGCTGGTTCAGCACCCATGGATACAAAGGGTCCAGTATGAGAGTTAAGCATACTCAGATATTTGTGTCTATGGTGGGTCCTTGAACCAATTCCCTGTGAATGCTGAGGGATAACTGTAGAAAAATCTGGAGATACTAGTCTAGGTTTAATTCACTGGGAGTGAAAGAGAAAGGCATACCATTTTATTTTCCTCCTAAAATGTAGAAGAATGAATCTTTGTCCACATGTGCATCTTCCTATCTCCAACAGGAATAGATTCTTGTCGTTCAGCTATTGGAAACCATTGTCAAATTAGTGATTTTATTTGTCCTTGTCAGAAATTTCTACAAATTTCTACAAAGGAAACAAAAGATGCATTTTTGTAGGCAAGCTTTCTTTTCTGTGTGACAACTTATATCTGTATATAATAGTTACATCTTTTAAAAAGAATGGCACATCAGCATTTGCTGTTGTACTCTGATCTATTTAATTTTCTGTGTGTCCATATGGTTTAAAAGAGAAACTTAGTTTGTATTAACTAAGACAAATGAAACTACAGTTAGGCAGACCGACTGATTTTATTTCTATTCTTCAAAATAGTGGTACTAAAACAACAACAAAATTAAAAAAAAAAAATGAACAAACCGAAAAACAAAGAACTCAAAACTTAGGATCTTTTCATATTCTTTGGATTGAAAAGTGAATAGAATGAAAGAATCAATCGATTCCATGGCAACCTTTCATTCCTTTCCAAAGGAGATTTTAAGAGATTGAAAACATAAAAAGTAGATGCTGTTCTAATCATTCTTTTATATTTTGATCAGAAAAGCCCCGAATCTTTATAAATCGAACAAAAGTACATTTGTCCCATCTTTGGGAACATAGAGATCTATTGTAGACAGATCATTTTTATTCTCCTTTTCTTCTTATGCTTTCAATTAGAATTTCATCTAGAGTATTTCTTTTCTTATAATTAAGTAACACAATTATCCAATAATTTTTGCCAAACATTCAGAATTGTTCAGGAGAAAGGGTAGAAATAAGATAACCTATAATACCAATGTGGAGAAGGCAATGGCACCCCACTCCAGTACTTTTTTGCCCGGAAAATCCCATGGACGGAGGAGCCTGGCAGGCTTCAGTCCACGGGGTCGCTGGGAGTCGGACATGACTGAGCGACTTCACTTTCACTTTTCACTTTCATGCAGTGGAGAAGGAAATGGCAACCCACTCCAGTGTTCTTGCCTGGAGAATCTGAGGGACGGGGGAGCCAGGTGGGCTGCAGTCTATGGCGTCGCACAGAGTCGGACATGACTGAAGTGACTTAGCAGCAGCAGCAGCAGCAGCAGCATAATACCAATGAGTTGGCTCCTGAATTTTTATGCAATTAAATGGGAACTGGAGTCAGTTAGTGATGAATTAAAGTTTAGATCTTTTCTCTGCCTCGATTAATAGGTTGACATTTATAACAGAAGACCAAGACTGACACCAAGATCTATGGTCAGCAAAATTACTGTGTACTAGTGTATTTGCCTTTCATAATTATTGACTTGAGTCTTGGATTAGGCTGCATGGAAATAGATTCTGAGATGAAGAGGTTATCTGACAAGTGGTCTCCAGAGTGCATCTGTAAGGAAGTGAGAAAAGGAGGATCATCAAGAGGGAGACACTGACCCTCAATGCAACTGAGCATCAGTAGAGACTCTAGGGAGCTCTGGAGCTGGATGTCCTCTTAGAGATACTCTGTGTTGAAGCAAGGGGTTCTTTGTTCCACAGTCAAGCTCATTGACTGTGGGCTCTACCCTGAGAGGGAGCTTAACTTTAAGTGAGGTAGTTCTTTGTGGCCAAGGGTGTTTCTCTGTGAGGGATCCAAATGTGAACTGTCAAGAGATGATATTCCCAACAGCTGAGAGAAAGATGCTTTATCCTTGAGGAAGGAATCTGGGTGGAGCATCCAGTACCAGCTGTACTCCATAAGGTAGCACAGAATTCTGCACTCAGCTGTCAGGATACAGAATAGCAGCTTGGCTGAGAAGGTAAGTTCTTGTGGATGATGGTTTTGTTACTGGCAAGATTAATTAGAACTGTGCTTGCTATGGATCATTGAGGCAAGCAGAGAATATTCACATTTTACCCCCTTCTTCATCCATCACATTCAAAAACCAAAGCTTAGATACTGTGCATGAGAGTTGAACCTTAGATTTCTTAATCAAGAGATTCTCTAAATTGGACAGATATAGAGTTTATATTGATGCCAGCTGACAGAACAAAATTAAGCCTTAACATTAGGACCTCCTAAGTTTGAGTCTCTTTTGAATGGGCTCTAACTTTTTGTTAGATCACTGGTTTTACTTTGATCATTGAGAAAGTGGTAATGTTTCTTTTGATTGAATTTGATTTCACTTATCACATTTGTTTAGATTCAGATAACATTAAGCATGTTAGAGCCATGTAATTCTCTGCCTTCTGTTAACCAGGCAGTTCTTAATCACTGTGAAAAGGAAGCAGATGATCAATTTTCAGACAGTTACCTGTCACCGAGATAACCCTGAAACAATAAAGATTGATTTTTATGTTAATAAAACTAGAGAGATCTCTTGACAAACTCAAACCTGGGTTTTCTGGAAAATATAAACTCATATATTTTTATATTTATAGGACTTAATGATACCAGGGTCCCTGTCAACCCTTAATAGTATAAAATTAAAATTCCCTCGTTTATGTGTTTCCAAGCACTTAAGTTGAGAGTTGAACTTAAGTTGGGATGTAAAGCTAAGCAGTTTGGTTCATTGTTAGTTAATTTAGATCTTTATATACACATGCTACAGTCAAACCAGTTATGCAACAAAATGATTTGAATTTTTAAGTGTTTTTTGTTATAGACTTACTGATGTATTATTGTTGTTGTTCAGTTGCTCAGTCCTGTCATACTCTTTGCAAACCCATGGACTGCAGCACGCCAGGCTTCCCTGTCCTTCACCATCTCCCGGAGCTTGCTCAAACTCATGTCCATTGAGTAGGTGATGCCATCCAACCATCTTGTTCTCTGTCGTCCCCTTCTCCTCCTGCCTTCAGTCTTTCGCATCATCAGGGTCTTTTCCAGTGAGTCAACTCTTCACATGAGGTGGCCAAAGATTTGGAGCTTCAGCTTCAGCATCAGTCCTTCCAGTGAATATTCAGAACTGATTTCCCTCAGGATTAACTGGTTTGATCTCCTTGCAGTCCAAGAGACTCCCAAGAGTCTTCTCTGACACCACAATTCAAAAGCATCAATTCTTCCATGCTCAACCTTCTTAATGGCCCAACTCACATCTATATCTACTGGAAAAACCATAGTTTGATTATACTGACCTTTGTTGGCAAAGTGATATCTTTGTTTTTTAATATACTATCTAGGTTTATCATAGCTTTTCTTTTAGGTAGTAAGCATCTTTTAATTTCATGGCTGCAGTCACTGTACAGTGATTTTGGAGTCCAAGAAGATAAAGTTTGCCTAAGCTTTTGATGTAGACACCTAGATAAATATGAAATAGAATTTTTTTCTCTGGAGTAGGTGATGTGAAAAATTGACAGATTTACTCTGGGCGATGATCCATTAGTCTTCAAGTGTAGCCTGTGATAGGGATTGTGGTACATGTAGACCTACTGGCACCCATTTTTTCCACTGTTGGACAAAAGAAAAGAGAAGATGAAATGATGGAGAAATGGATAGAGTGAGAGGAAGGAAGGAAGGAGGAAAGGAGACCTAACTAGAATTTTTTAAAAGCCTCATCTTATTAGTCATCAGTTGGAGGTACTTAAATAATGTCAAATGAGTGCAGGTAATATATTAGTATTTTCATTGCTACCAGTAGGAATTAGCCTCATGACACAGATATGGGGAGTTCCTTTGTTGATCATGCTTTGAGAAACTGCAAAAGCCATCATGACTTCTATTTCCTTTGAATCCTGTTTGTGAAAACACCTCACTTTGTTGAGAGAGCCTTGTAGGGAACAATTCTTTTGTATTAGAATGTTGGTACACATTTCAAATACTTTTAGTAGTGGAAATAGTATTTCCTGCTTTGGAGCTATTCTGTGGTAAGTGGAATCTCTTAGTTTGTTTTTCTTAATTCATTTTTTATTGAATTATAATTGACTTAAAATATTTATATTAGTTTCAAGTCTACAACATAGTGATTCAATATTTTTTCGTGTGTTACAAAATGATCACCATGATAAATCTAGTTACCATTTGTCACCATACAAAGTTGTTACAGTATTATTGACTATATTCCCCATACTGTACATTACATCCCTGTGACTTACTTGATAACTAGAAGTTTGTACCTCTCTTAATCTCCCTCATCTGTTTCACTTATCCCATCACTTCTCTCCCCTGTGGCAATGACTAATTTGTTCTCTCTGTGTCTGTTTCTGTTTTGTTTGTTTTAGATTCTACAATAAGTGAAATCATACAGTATTTGTCTTTCTCTGTCTGAATTATTTCACTTAGCATAATACCCACTAGGTGCATCCGTATTGTTGCAAATGGTTTCATTCTTTTTTATAGCTGAAAAATACTCAGTTGCATCTTCTTTATCCATTACATCTTCTTTATCCATTCATCTGTCAGTGGACACTTAGGTCTCAGCATGGCTGTCTCCATTGTCTGGTGGGTCTTGAGGTTGATACTGGCCCACTGGTGGGCAGATAAGCCCTGAGCACTAATAAGCTAGGAGGAGGACTCCAAAATGGTACATGCCACACCCGTGTCCTTCTGGTAGATCAAGCTCCCCAGATTGGCTGCTACCAGTGTCTGTGTCCTCAGGAGGAGTCCCAGTTGCTTCCCACCCCTTTAGGAGGATTCCAAGATTAGCAAGTGGTCTAACCCAGGCTCCTTTCAAATTATAGTCTCTGTGCTAGAACTTGAAGCATGTGAGATTTTTGAGTGCCTGAAATCTCTCATTTCCAACAGCCCTCTATGGCTCTCCTGTGTATAAGCTCTGCTAACCTTCAAAGCCTGATGTTTTGGGGGTTCATCATTCTGGAGCAGGACCCCCAAGCTGAGGAGCCTGATCTGGAGCTCGGATCTCTTGCTTCTTAGAGAGAACTTTCACAATTGTGGTTACCTTCCCATTTGTGGGTTGCCTACCTGGGACTGTGGGTCTTGATTACATCATGTCTCTGACCCTCCTACCCACCTGGTTGTGGTTTGTTTTTCTTATCTTTAGTTGTGGAAAATCTTCTCTGCTAGTCATCAGCTGGTTCTCATAGATAGTTGTTCTGTAAATAGTTGTAATTTTGGTGTGCCTGTGGGAGGAGGTGCACCCAGGCCTTCCTTCTCTTGTCATCTTGGCTATTCCCCAGGACTCTGATTTTTTTTTGTATGCTCAAGGAAATATGTAGGACAATTAAAAATATGTTTTTTTTTTTTCTTAGTTGGAGGCTAATTACTTCACATTTCAGTGGGTTTTGTCATACATTGACATGAATCAGCCATGGAGTTACATGTATTCCCCATCCCGATCCCCCTTCCACCTCCCTCTCCACCCGATTCCTCTGGGTCTTCCCAGTGCACCAGGCCCGAGCACTTGTCTCATGCATCCCACCTGGGCTGGTGATCTGTTTGACTATAGATAATATACATGCTGTTCTTTCGAAACATCCCACCCACACCTTCTCCCACAGAGTCCAAAAGTCTGTTCTGTACTTCTATGTCTCTTTTTCTGTTTTGCATATAGGGTTATCATTACCATCTTTCTAAATTCCATATATATATGTTAGTATTCTGTAATGTTCTTTATCTTTCTGGCTTACTTCACTCTGTATAGTGGGCTCCAGTTTCATCCATCTCATTAGAGATTCAAATGAATTCTTTTTAATGGCTGAGTAATATTCCATGGTGTATATGTACCACAGCTTCCTTATCCATTCATCTGATGGGCATTTAGGTTGCTTCCATGTCCTGGCTATTATAAACAGTGCTGCGATGAACATTGGGGTTCACGTGTCTCTTTCAGATCTGGTTTCCTCAGTGTGTATGCCCAGAAGTGGGATTGCTGGGTCATATGGCAGTTCTATGTCCAGTTTTTTAAGAAATCTCCACACTGTTTTCCAAAGCGGCTGTACTAGTTTGCATTCCCACCAACAGTGTAAGAGGGTTCCCTTTTCTCCACACCCTCTCCAGCATTTATTGCTTGTAGACTTTTAGATAGCAGCCATCCTGACTGGCGTGTAATGGTACCTCATTGTGGTTTTGATTTGCATTTCTCTGATAATGAGTGATGTTGAGCATCTTTTCATGTGTTTGTTAGCCATCTGTATGTCTTCTTTGGAGAAATGTCTGTTTAGTTCTTTGGCCCATTTTTTGATGGGTCGTTTATTTTTCTGGAATTGAGCTGCAGGAGTTGCTTGTATATTTTTGAGATTAATCCTTTGTCTGTTTCTTCATTTGCTATTATTTTCTCCCAATCTGAGGGCTGTCTTTTCACCTTACTTATAGTTTCCTTTGTTGTGCAAAAGCTTTTAAGTTTCATTAGGTCCCATTTGTTTATTTTTGCTTTTATTTCCAATATTCTGGGAGGTGGGTCATAGAGGATCTTGCTGTGATTCATGTCGGAGAGTGTTTTGCCTATGTTCTCCTCTAGGAGTTTTATAGTTTCTGGTCTTACATTTAGATCTTTAATCCATTTTGAGTTTATTTTTGTGTATGGTGTTAGAAAGTGTTCTAGTTTTATTCTTTTACAAGTGGTTGACCAGTTTTCCCAGCACCACTTGTTAAAGAGGTTGTCTTTTTTCCATTGTATATCCTTGCCTCCTTTGTCAAAGATAAGGTGTCCATAGGTTCGTGGATTTATCTCTGGGCTTTCTGTTCTGTTCCATTGATCTATATTTCTGTCTTTGTGCCAGTACCATACTGTCTTGATGACTGTGGCTTTGTAGTAGAGTCTGAAGTCAGGCAGGTTGATTCCTCCAGTTCCATTCTTCTTTCTCAAGATTACTTTGGCTATTCGAGGTTTTTTGTATTTCCATACAAATTGTGAAATTATTTGTTCTAGTTCTGTGAAAAATACCTTTGGTAGCTTGATAGGGATTGCATTGAATCTATAGATTGCTTTGGGTAGAATAGCCATTTTGACAATATTGATTCTTCCAATCCATGAACATGGTATGTTTCTCCATCTGTGTCCTCTTTGATTTCTTTTATCAGTGTTTTATAGTTTTCTATGTATAGGTCTTTTGTTTCTTTAGGTAGATATACTCCTAAGTATTTTATTCTTTTTGTTGCAATGGTGAATGGTATTGTTTCCTTAATTTCTCTTTCTGTTTTTTCATTGTTAGTATATAGGAATGCAAGGGATTTCTGTGTGTTAATTTTATATCCTGCAACTTTACTATATTCATTGATTAGCTCTAGTAATTTTCTGGAAGAGTCTTTAGGGTTTTCTATGTAGAGGATCGTGTCATCTGCAAACAGTGAGAGTTTCACTTCTTCTTTTCCTATCTGGATTCCTTTTACTTCTTTTTCTGCTCTGATTGCTGTGGCCAAAACTTCCAACACTATGTTGAATAGTAGTGGTGAGAGTGGGCACCCTTGTCTTGTTCCTGATTTCAGGGGAAATGCTTTCAATTTTTCACCATTGAGGGTGATGCTTGCTGTGGGTTTGTCATATATAGCTTTTATTATGTTGAGGTGTATTCCTTCTATTCCTGCTTTCTGGAGAGTTTTAATCATAAATGAGTGTTGAATTTTGTCAAAGGCTTTCTCTGCATCTATTGAGATAATCATATAAATATGTATAGAAATGAATGAAAATGAAAACACAACAACCCAAAACCTATGGGACACTGTAAAAGCAGTGCTAAGGGGAAGATTCCTAGCATTACAAGCTTACATCAAGAAACAAGAAAAAAGCCAAATAAATAATGTAACTCTACACCAAAGCAATTAGAGAAGGAAGAAATGAAGAACCCCAGGGTTAGCAGAAGGAAAGAAATCGTAAAAATTAGGGCAGAAATAAATGCAAAAGAAACTAAAGAGACCATAGCAAAAATCAACAAAGCTAAAAGCTAGTTTTTTGAAAAAATAAACAAAATTGACAAACCATTAGCAAGACTCATTAGGAAACAAAGAGAGAAGAACCAAATTAACAAAATTAGAAATGAAAATGGAGAAATCATAACAGACAACACTGAAATACAAAGGATCATAAGAGACTACTACCAGCAGCTCTATGCCAATAAAATGGACAACTTGGATGAAATGGACAAATTCCTAGCAAAGTATAACTTTCCAAAACTGAACCAGGAAGAAATAGAAGATCTTAACAGACCCATCACAAGCAAGGAAATTGAAACTGTAATCAAAATCTTCCAGCAAACAAAAGCCCAGGACCAGATGGCTTCACAGCTGAATTCTACCAAAAATTTAGAGAGGAGCTAACACCTATCTTACTCAAACTCTTCCAGAAAATTGCAGAAGAAGGTAAACTTCCAAACTCATTCTATGAGGCCACCATCACCCTAATTCCAAAGCCAGACAAAGATGCCACAAAAAAAGAAAACTACAGGCCAATATCACTGATGAACATAGATGCAAAAATCCTTAACAAAATCCTAGCAAGCAGAATCCAACAACATATTAAAAAAATCATACACCATGACCAAGTGGGCTTTATCCCAGGAATGCAAGGATTCTTTAATATCTGCAAATCAATCAATGTAATACACCACATTAACAAATCGAAAAATATGTTTTTAAAAGCAATAGAAATAACACTATCACCAAAATATCTGGTAGAATTTATTACCAGAAATTGTTTCTTTCCTATGTTGTGGAGACAGCAGTATTTTCACCCTTGAGACATTTATGAGATCTGTTAATTTTCCTTTGGATTTCTTTTTTGTTCATTTGTACTTTTTCCAGTGTTGACACTGGTCAATTTGTGCTAAAGGCCTTTTCTTTAGCATTTATGTTACTTGAATACATATGCTATATGCTAAAATGTGTAAAGATTTATGATACACATATTGTCATTTTTATATATGACTGCCACAGGCTGTTATTTTCCATTTTATCAGACTCTTTGGCCTCATTTCATCCTTACCATTGCCCAGCATACAAGACATAAGCAACAACCCACAAGCATTGTAAACCCTCATAAACTACTCAGCAAGTTTCAGGGTGAGTCATCTTTATCAGTTGAAACTTCAGGCACTTTATTCTCCCTCTGGGCAACTATAGAAGTACAGTGGGATGAATAAACATGCTATTATGTGTGAAAAAGCAGGCATCACTAGGTCTTAGCCTCCTGTCTTCTGATGTCATAACTCTAGTTTATATTTTTGCACGTACTGAATATGTGAAAATTCTATAACAATCTGTCTTCATTTTGGAGTGTGATCAGAGATTTTGATACTCCTGGATGTGGGGATTGGGCTTGGGATGGCTGGTCGTGAGAAGTAGTTTTGGTTCCCAGTTCCAAGTAAGTCACCCTCATATAATAAGAACCTGTTGTTTTATCCTGGGAGACATGGATAGTTTATCCTGGGAGACATATCAGTTACTAAATAATAATAAAATTCCCTCAGATAACACTGACTTTCAGAGTTTCTCTGATCTGTTTATATTCTAACCATTTTCACTAGATTTCGTTATAATAAATGGAGAAATGTCACTATAACTATTTTGTACAATTTTATGATTAATGTGTGTATCTAATTAAAATGACTTTATTAGACATTTTTCCACTAGATAAATTATTTTATTTTTCTTAAAGAAAAATACTTTTAAGCCTCTCTATAAAGAATATTGAGATTATTCAAAATCAAAGAACTAGATTTATAGCTTATGCTGCTGTGTTGAAGAGAATATGTTTAATGAGCTAGAAAGTCTGTGATCAATTTCAGTAATGGAATTTCCTTTTTTCTTATTTAATTGTTAGGGACAACAGTATAAATCTGACTTTAGAAGGGAATAAAGAGCCATTTCCAGAAAGATGCTTGAGATTTGGAAATTGTTTGTATAGGTATTGTATATTAAAGAGGTTAAACAAAGGTGTTCTTATTCAAGTCTGAGAGTTTATATTCATAAATAATATTGCTTTTTTTGACATTGAGCCTTGCATTTAGAAAAAATAATGTTTATATAAACACATTTGTCAAAAAAGGCACTTCTCTTCACAAGGATCAATATTTGTGACTGAGTCAGTGAGGCATTTAAAATCCTTTAGAAGAGCAGTAGAAACTGCTTGATGCACATACCCTTAACTGTGAATCTCAAGATAACATCCTACAGTTATGGGAAATGCAAGGTTTTCGGGTAGAACTAATAGACTTATACACTTCTCCAAGCATCCTGAGCTCTGACTCTGTGCCTCAAGGTGGGGCTAGATGGAGTGTGATAACACGGCCCCAGAAAAAGTGAAAAAAGTGAAAGCGAAGTTGCTCTGTCGTGTCTGACTCTGCAACCCCATGGACTGTAGCCTATGAGGTTCCTCCATCCATGGAATTTTCCAGGCAAGAGTACTGAGTGGGTTGCCGTTTTCCTTCTCTAGGGGATCTTCCCGACCCAGGGGTTGAATCCAGGTCTCCAGCATTGCAGGCAGACGATTTTACCCTGTGAGCCACCAGAGAAGCTACCTGACGTGGCCCCAGACGACACTGTAAAACAGTTCCACAAAACTGAAACGCTTCTTGTAGTTTTATTGCAGATTGCTATCTTGTCTTCCACCTTCATCTTTTTGTGACCTCACTTTCCCTCTTGTACTTTGAGGAACTAGCAGCTACCAAATTCCTGTTCTACTTCTGATACTTTCAGTTCAGTTGCTCAGTCGTGTCCGACTCTTTGCGACCCCATGAATCGCAGCACGCCAGACCTCCCTGTCCATCACAAACTGCCCATCGAGATGGTGATGCCATCCAGCCATCTCATCCTCTGTCGTCCCCTTCTCCTCCTGCCCCCAATCCATCCCAGCATCAGGGTCTTTTCCAACGAGTCAACTCTTTGCATGAGGTGGCCAAAGTATTGGAGTTTCAGCTTCAGCATCAGTCCTTCCAATGAACACCCAGGACTGAACTTTAGGATGGACTGGTTGGATCTCCTTGCAGTCCAAGGGACTCTCAAGAGTCTTCTCCAACACCACAGTTCAAAAACATCAACTTTTCGGCGCTCAGCTTTCTTCACAGTCCAACTCACATCCATACATGACCACTGGAAAAACCATAGCCTTGACCAGACAGACCTTTGTTGACAAAGTAATGTCTCTCCTTTTTAATATGCTATCTAGATTGGTCATAACTTTCCTTCCAAGGAGTAAGTGTCTTTTAATTTCATGGCTGCAGTCACCATCTGCAGTGATTTTGGAGCCCAGAAAAATAAAGTCTGACACTGTTTCCACTGTCTCCCCATCTATTTCCCATGAGGTGATGGGACCAGATGCCATGATCTTAGTTTTCTGAATGTTGCTCTTTAAGCCAACTTTTTCACTCTCGTCTTTCACTTTCATCAAGAGGCTTTTTAGTTCCTTTTCACTCTCTGCCATAAGGGTGGTGTCATCTGCATATCTTAGGTTACTGATATTTCTCCCAGCAATCTTGATTCCAGCTTGTGCTTCTTCCAGCCCAGTGTTTCTCATGAGGTACTCTGCATATAAGTTAAATAAGCAGGGTGACAATATATAGCCTTGATGTACTCCTTTTCCTATTTGGAACCAGTCTGTTGTTCCATGTCCAGTTCTAACTGTTGCTTCCTGACCCGCATACAGGTTTCTCAAGAGGCAGGTCAGGTGGTCTGGTATTCCCATCTCCTTCAGAATTTTCCACAGTTTATTGTGATCCACACAGTCGAAGGCTTTGGCGTAGTCAATAAAGCAGAAGTAGATGTTTTTCTGGAACTCTCTTGCTGTATCGATGATCCAGTGGATATTGGCAATTTGATCTCTGGTTCCTCTGCCTTTTCTAAAACCAGCTTGAATATCTGGAAGTTCTCGGTTCATGTATTGCTGAAGCTTGGCTTGGAGAATTTTGAGCATTACCTTACTAGCGTGTGAGATGAGTGCAATTGTGCGGTAGTTTGAGCATTCTTTGGGATTGCCTTTCTTTGGGATTGGAATGAAAACTGACCTTTTGCAGTCCTGTGGCCACTGCTGAATTTTCCAAATTTGCTGGCATATTGAGTGCAGCACTTTCACAGCATCATCTTTCAGGATTTCAAATAGTTCAACTGGAATTCCATCACCTCCACTAGCTAGCTTTGTTCCTAGTGATGCTTTCTAAGGCCCACTTGACTTCATATTCCAGGATGTCTGGCTCTAGGTGAGTGATCACACTATCGTGATTATCTGGGTCGTGAAGATCTTTTTTGTACAGTTCTGTGTATTCTTGCCACCTCTTCTTAATATTTTCTGCTTCTGTTAGGTCCATACCATTTCTGTCCTTTATTGAGCCCATTTTTGCATGAAATGTTCCTTTGGTATCTCTAATTTTCTTGAAGAGATCTCTAGTCTTTCCCATTCTGTTGTTTTCCTCTATTTCTTTTCATTGATTGCTGAGGAAGGCTTTGTTATCTCTCCTGGCTATTCTTTGGGGTCCACTATTCATCTTGCCTCCCATCACTTCCTGTGCATAATTCACTGAAACTATTTGTTCTGCTGTGTTCTGGCCACACTACACTGGAGAAATACTCACTGTAAGTAATACATGATCCACTGAATGTGCCTGCTTGTTTCCTCAGATTCGTTTGAGGCATCTTGTCCTTCAACCCTTCTTTGATCTCTCTGGGTTGGGGCTGATTATTCCTGCCTTGAATCCCTGGGGCATTGTACCTGTTTCTTTCATACCCAAAATCCTGTATTGTGCTTATCTTGTTCTTAACCCCTGCTCCAGACTGCACGTTCTTCTAGGATGGAAAGTATGTCTTAATCATTTCTAATACTGTTATGCCTAGTGCTATGGGCGACCAGTTCAGAAAGGACAAATGCATACATTTATGCTTTCTCTTATCCTGAATAAATTATCTAAAAAAGGAAACTGATGATCAGGAAGCTAAGCACATTCAGTTCATCACCAAGTTCTGTCTATTATTCCATTCAGACATGTCTTATTTCCTCGTTTTCTGTCTTGTTCTCTGTACCCAATTTCATCCTCTCTCTGTTACATATTAAAATGATTTTCTTACTTTACTGTATACTTAAAATTGTTAGAGTAAATTTATGAAATTTGTTTTTTATAATAATAATGATAATAATGACTGTCTCCTAATGGAATCTCTTCCCTCCAGTCTTAATTGACATTCATCCTTCAAATAGCTGGCATAATTGTTTATTAATGTATGAATCTGATGTATGATCTAATGTATGAATCTAATGTATATTCCTCCATAATTTATAGGATAAATTCCAAGAACCTAGGATGTTACACAAGACCTTTTGTGGTCTGGCCCATAATTCTCTAATTTCATCTCTTGTTATTTCCTGCTTCAGTTATACTGTACTCCTTACACATCCCATACTGTGCAGTTTATCGGCCTGAACCTTGCTCTTAATTTTCCTTTGCAAAAAAGTGCTCATCTTCAGTCCACTTTTCTAGTAAACTCCTACTCATATGCAGTATACTGTAGAGGTTAAGAGAAAATAGATTCATACCCTGGTTCTACCACGTATTTATAAATGATGTAAGTTGCTAACTTCAATTTTTCTCAACTGTAAATCAGGGCTAATAATAGTATATGCCTAACTGGCTCAGGTGGTAAAGAATCTGCCTGCAATGTTGGAGACCTGGGTTCGGTGCTTGGGTCAGGAAGATCCCCTGGAGAAGGGCATGGCAACCCACTCCAGTACTCTTGCCTGGGAAATCACATGGACAAGGGAGCCCCGAGGGCTACAGTCCATGGGATCACAAAGAGTAGGACACGACTGAGCAACTCACACCTTGACAGTAAATACACAAATGTAAGCTGGTATTTTTTTTTTAATTTTTTAAGACTTAAAGAATTTTATTCCTCCAGGAAATCTTCCAGGATTTCCCAGGATGGATTAAGTTTCTTTCCTATGTGCTCCACAACTTACTAGGCAAGTCTCTATTTTTGGACTCATCACATTTTGTTGAAGTGGTTTCTTTATATAAATGCCTCCTCATCAGACCAGAACTACTTGAAGGAAGAAATCATGTTTTATTTAGTTTTCTATCTTCAGCACAACACTTGCTCAATAAATGTTTGATGAAAGAATGAGTTGTATCATGGGAAGAAATCATGCTCTGGAGTCAGATGTGTTCAAATCTAATACTTACTATCTCTACATCTGTAGAGAAGCACTTAGTTTCTTTCACACTGTTTCTATATATACAAGGATTATACCACTCCCTCCTTTTTTTTTTAAGAATTAGTGACAGTATGTAGAGTCTACTGCATTGCCTGAAATAATGTTATTATTAATATTACCTTGAAGATATATAATAATTTTATCTCAGAGTTAGTAAGCAGATGCATTTTCCCCCTGCAGAATCATTTAATTCTAAAGAACATATACTTTAGTGCTTGTGTTTTTCTAAAAATCATTTCTTATTTAATTTCCCTGAAGTATCCGGGGCTGTCCTTAACACTCTGGACACTTTGCAGTTTTTCCTTGCAGTTTTACCAACCTCTTTATGTTTGCTTTGTCTGTGCAAATAGATTGTAAATCTTTTGAGGACAATCATATCTTATATATTATTTAGCTTTATTCATATCTTTCCTATCCATTGTTCTTATTCCCTCTTCCTAATAGAGATCTCTATATAAATAATAAGTCAATAAATGTTGATCTGTAGTGATGAACGGAGGACTAAGAGTAGTCGGTGGCAACTGGAATGTTTTGACTCTGGGAAGGTTCATGTCATTTGAAGTAGAATCTCAGCCAACAGTTAATGGAAAGATTGCACTGGATGTGAAGCGGAACATAAAAAAAAGTATAAGATATGATGCCTTCTCTGCAGGAGTTGGCAGTCTATTTGGCAAGATAAAGCATGCCCAAACTGAACTGTGAGGAAGTAGCACTGGACAGAATGTGATTAGGTGTACACAGTGTTCAGAGGAAGGAAAATTAGGAATTCATGTAGGTGAGGCTGAAGTCAAGAGATTGTTGGGAGATTCAAAGGAGGCAAAAGAAGAAGCCCATAGATGTTTGAATGCTTATGATGTGCCAGGTATTGTTATGAGCCTATGTTGTGTGTGTGCATACTTGTGCACATGATAGGAACTTTTCTTTTATTCATTCAGCAAACATTTTTTAAAAATTGTGTTAAAAACACAACATAAAATTTACCTTTGTAACCATTTAAATGTACAGTTCAATAGTGTTAAATGTATTCACATTGCTATGCAACATATTTCCAGAAGTCTTTCATCTTGCAAAACTGAAACTCTGTACTGAATAAACAACTCCCCATTTCTTTCTTCTTGAACTTGTGTGGCTTTATCTAATTCCTGCAACACAATTATGAGATAATGTTAGGGATCCCATTTCACAAGGAATTAAATGAGGCTTAGAGGTTTAAGAAAATTTCCCAAGGTCTTATAGTCAATAAAGATAGAAACATGAACCATGGTCAGGGAGGGAATGAACTATTAGGAACCCACAGTTTTAGGTGAGATTCTGGAAGAACTATATTTTGATTTTTTGAGTTGTTTTCTATGGGTCATTCATGGCCATGGTGGCTCCTGCCTCAAAAATGTGCCATAAAACATCTAATACTGCTCAACTTTCAGTAATTCTTCTTCCTAGGTCTTAGATCTCTGATATCTGGAATGTCACTGAGGAAAATGGCTGCTAGATAGAGAACATCAGGAAAATGATAATGAGTCCTTATGTCTGCTTTATGGGCATGTGATCCTCCCAGGCCATAAGATATTGAAGACAATTCTTTAGGGTGGAAAATGTTGGATCAAGTTTGAAATATTGCTAGAGCTGTATGTGAGGTGGGAGGATGGAACTTGAATGTGTCTTAATGGAAAACCACCCTATTGGACTGATGGTGGCAGGGGCAAGGAAGTGTGCGGGTGATGTTTTTGGCAGGTTATCAGGATGATAGGGAGGAAGGGAAGTGAAAATACAACAACCAAAATGTGGTCCCCAACTTGGAAGAGCTCCCTGTTGATTGAGGTCTTATAAATAGACTTTTCCTGCTGAGATACATTCTGGTAATAGATTAGGCCACACGTGGGGTTCTACAAAGTAGTTGTTTAAGAAATACATGGGTGGGAGATGTACTTGGAAGGATGAATTAGGAGTGGAAACCATTAATTGTTGCAAAAAAAAAAAAGCATTTATTTGTCAGGCAGTATGTAAAGTACTTTGTGTATATTTTTTCTCTAATTCTCAAAACTTCTTCTTGTGGTAGGCATTATGTCCTTATTTGAAAAGCCAGTGTCTCAAAAAGGTAAAGAATTTGCTCTAGATTTCTGGGATGGTTATTAAACTATCATCTCTCAGCTTTTAAACCACTCTTCTGTATTTTGCTTTTTGATACTGAGGATGAATGTCTGCAAATAACATTTCTGCTTTGTCAGTTGGTTTGATTCTGTCAGTGGCAGGTACTAGAGGGAGACTGCAAGCAGGAGGAAGTAGATGGAACATGCTTCTTCCTCTTTACTCTTGTTTTGTCTTTTTCTTCCTGTTTACTGTTGTTTTTTTTCCCTGTGAGCATCACCCCAGTAATTCTTCTTTCCCTCTGTGGTTTGTTCCAATAGCAGCAGTTGAGTCCAGTTTTGTTTTTTCTCAAAATCTCTAGAGCCAACCCTTAGAGACTCCAGAAACAGTTGGCCAGTTCCCCATCTTCAGCTATCTGGGACACTTCCCTCCCAGGTCTAGAATGCCTCCTACTTCTGAGCTTAGGGACCTAGCATTATCTGGGTGTCCCCCCTTCTAAGAAGTGTGAGTTTTAGCACTGTGGGGTCTGTCCTCCAGGCTTCTGTTAATAGTTCCAACTTATTTCCTTATTCCTTTAAACTCAGGGGTGGCAGTTGCATCTTGCAGTTACTATTTCTATGATGCCTCAAAATTCTTTTTGTTTTTTCGCTATCTAATTAACAACTTTTATTGAATTAACATTTTTTTGTTGCCGTATAGTTGCTGTTCAATATCATGTAAGATACAGGTGTGCAATATAATGATCCACAATTTTTAAAGGTTATATTCTATTTATAGTTCTTAGAAAATATTGTCCATGTACCCCATGTTGTACGCTATATCTTGGTAGCGTATTTCATATATAATACTCCATATTTCTTCATTTCCTTGCCCCTTTATTGCTTCTCTCCCTTCCCTCTTTCCATTGGTAGCAACTAGTTTGTTTTCTGTCTTTGTGAGTCTGCTTCTCTTTGTTATATTCACTACCTTGTTGAAAGACAAATACTATATGATGTCAGTTATATGTGGAATCTAAAAAAATACAATAAACTAGTGAATATAATGATACTTTATACTAATTTTTTTCTGTTTAAATAGCTGGTATAATTTCAGTTTCTTGGTTGAATCGAAACAGTTATATACTACTTGTTATCATCATCATCACGGCCTCTATTTATTATTTAATATATGTTTATAAGATGTCAGAACTACATTTCTTTTCTTGTTACTGATCTGGCTGCCTGTGGACTGGATCAGAATTTTTCATGGGCACAGGCAGTTCAATCTTGCTAGCACTAGTAGTCTCCAAAAGCCCTGTCTTGATGATGTTTTTTTAACCTAAATATTCACTAGTACTCCAACACCAAAACAATGCTAGCAAAGCTCTTTACAAGAGCAGGGACAAGCTTATTTCCCCTGTTGAATCTGTAGGGACAGGAACAGTGTTTAGCAGTGTTTGGTATGTGTTTAGTGTGAATTTGTTGAACAAAGGATTAGATAAGTGGATGAATGAATGAGCAAGACTCGGCTAGAACTTCATCCTTTCTAGTGGATAGATTATGGAAACTAACTTTCTGGATTTCTGACTTTATTCCTGATTTACACTACTATTTCCATCTGGGACTAAATTATTGATCTGGAACCCAGGATGTTTTACTGAGGCATGATAGCCATTCTAGAATTTTGTCAATCTCACACTTCTTGTTCCTTTCACCAATCTTTGAGCTATTGGCTGGGTATTTACTTCCAACCAGAAGGACCTTCCTTGAATTGTAATATTACTGTGATCTCTCTGCTGCTAGGCTCAACTCTAGGTGTATCTGTGGAAGTAACCTCACCCTGAGCAGTTGGACTGTTCCCTTTGTCATTAGGATTTGCACAGTAGCCAGCTTCTCACTGCCAGCCTTTGGAGATTCTATATGTCATATGTTTAAGGCTCCACAGTGTAGGATGTTTGTATTTCAGATATTTTTTCCACTGGTGCTTACCATGTGCAGTACAAGCTAAGAAAAGGACGACAGACTTTCTCTTTAATCTCACCTCAGAGGTGAAATAAAAATCACTTTAGTGATTAAATCTTTTCTGGTTACTTTTATGCTTGAATAAACTTTCCGGGGTGTATGACCATTAAAGCAAGGGTACATTAATATACATTGCTATATTTGTATTTAAACATGACTTAATTCTCTCAAATTGGGGCCAGAATAATTTTGTATAAGATTTAAAAATGAATATCTCATGTTCTGTTTCCACTTGTTATTATCTCTACTGTTTTACTTTTCCAGGCAAAGGAGAACCATTCATGGATAATATCACCTTACTGACTTCTTTCTGGTTCTGCCTTCTCTACCTGTAATACCAGAGAGCAGTAGAAATTTCTGCATGACTAAATGTTGGAAAGCCTCATATCATAGTAATACGATATAACAGCATATCCAGAGCAGATTCTTCTTTTAATAATCAGAGTTCTGGTTGTTAGGTTGTACTAGAAAGCTCTTCAAAGTAGGATGCCTTTGAAGTAAACACACTACTGCTTCTCCTGTCTTCCCTCTATGATTACTGGTTGTCTTGGAATGAATACATAGATGATTGGTTTTATGATCTGATGTAGCAGTGAGATCCCACATAACAAAGTTAGTTGGAACACAGAAGTGGAGTAGAACCACATGGTTCTATCCTTAAGGGCAGACAGGGAAGATATTAGCAGAAAGTGACCCAGTGAAATCTCAACAAATAGATTATGGTTAGCTGGGAAGTGTGTAGCAGGTAGTAGGGACCTAGCAGAGAGGTCTGGAGAATAGGCACTGCTGCACAAGAAAACTGTGGAAGCTAGGCTGGGATTTAGGAACAGTAGGAATAACAGGAGGCCTAGATTCTAGAACAGAGTTTGACATCAGGGACTTAAGAGCTCAAATTCATACAGACTGACTCAGTTCTGGGTCACTGAGCTATGGCCTAAGGCTCTGTAACTGTTTTTTACCAATAACTGGAGCAGGCATTCATGAATGATAATTTAGGAGTTAAGTGGGCTACATCGAGAGTTGGGTCTTATTTCCCTGTGTGTAAAATTTAGAAATGGTAACATTGCCACTGGACGAGGGTTAGATACTATTTAGGATTAGGACAAAGGACTAAGACAGTGGTGTGTGTGTGTATGTGTATGTGTGTATGTGTGTATGTGTTCAGTTGCTCAGTCCTATCCACCTCTTTGTGACCCTGTGGACTGTAGCCCTCTAGGCTCCTCTGTCCATGGAGTTTCCCAGGCAAGAATACTGGAGTCAGTTGCTATTTCCTCCTTCAGGGTATCTTCCTGACCCGTAAATTAACCCACATCTCCTGTGGTACTCTTTCTCTAAATATTGTTGCTTGCACTTTTGTTCTCATTGTTGTCTGGGAGATTGTCTGATGTATTGGGAGCGGGGAATAATTAGTCAGAAGAGAACTTAGAGATCATTGTAATAAAATATTGTGAATATCAAGTTGAGTCTGGAATAACACTTGACTCCTGAAGTGATGATGATTTATGGCTAATTTGATATCAAGTTTCTATAATCCATGGGTTCTCAACAAATTGTGATTTTGCCCTTTCTTCCCACTACCCAGAACGTCTGTCAAAGCCTGGAGACCTTTTTTTTCTCATGACTGAAGGAGGAGAAAAGGGAGCTGCTGTTACTCCACCTCGTGGATATAGGCTAGGGGTGCTGTGAATTCTACAATGCACAGGAGGTCCCCAAATGTCAATAGTGCTGAGGTTGAGAAACTTCCTGTTTCTCAACCAAATGGACTCTGTTATTATTTTTATTATCCTAGGATTTTTTTTTTTTGTCATTGTGGACATGTTTCTTGGGAAGCATTAATATCCTCAAATTAAAAAAAAATTACTTTGAATGTTACAGAATATTCAGCACACAAGTTATCTACTTGTTCTCCACAGATGAGCATTCTCAAGCTATGGTCCCTCTGTGTTTGTATTTGGGTGTGTTTAATTCATAGTGATGGAACAGTATGAAATTGGAGACCTTTGTAGACAGCCATTCACAAGGAATTAACACATGGCCTTGACTTTTGAGGCTTTCACCATCTGAGCTACTCAATGAAGTAGATAACTATACAGAGATGCAAAATGGTTGTTTTTTCTTCTTTGAATTTGAAGCTGCAATGTGACCTGATATTTGTTTTAATGCCGATGAGTTCGTTCAGTGCAGTCAAAAGCAAAAAAAAAAAAAAACCTGGAGTGAAATCCTGTTTTTCTTGTAAACTCATCTGGATATTCTCCCCTCATCCAGAAACAACTTATTTTGACCTAAATTTTTCAGTATCTGTACGTATCCTGGGCTACCAGTAAAATGTATACTGACTGACGACAGTAGTGGAACCTTTGTTAATCTTTTAATCAGCTGTGTTTACTTTGGTCTACTTGGTTTTTATCAGAGGAATTTTTTGGCAACGGGGAATTTCTGTGCTCCTTTAATTCTGGGTCATTGAGGGACTAGATGAATTCATTCCCCCTTGTGCTGCTCAGGAGCCTTATGTGTATCTAACATATAGAATCATTGATTTGAAAGAGACCTGACAGTGGTCAGCAAGCTGTTGGACAGAGCTACATCTGTCCTTCTACTTGCTTGTTTTTGTAAATAACATTTTATTGGAACACAGAAATGCTTATGCATTTACTTATTACATATGGCTGCTTTTATGTTAAAACTGCAGAGTTGATTATTTGCTATAGAGCCTATATGTCCCTCAAAGCATAAAATACTTTTTATCTGTCTTTTTATAGAGCAAATTTGTTCACCCTAACCCAATCCAACTTTCTCGTTTTACAGATGAAGAAACTGAGTACTAGATATATTGACTAGCCTAAGGTCAGAATTAAGGTTAAAGCATGATTAGCACATTTTGAGGAATGAGGATGATGAATATCAGACCAGTGACAAACTATGTTCTAACAGCAAAATGAGGGAAAAAATAAATATGCTCTAAGTCGATTACCTGAAGACAAAAAACCTGGCTTGATTGATTCATTTCCTTCACAGAATTGATCATTCATCTTTATGTCATGCAGATATCACTGAAGTAAGACTTGAGTCAAGTGATATCACAATTTTATGCAGTTAGGTTCCTGTTTCCCAAAGCATAGCAGAATATTTATTGGTCAACCTCCTGTATCTCTGTATAATATTCCTCAAAAGTTAAATTATTGATGGTAAGTCAGGGAAGACATTTTGGTAATTGCTGAAATCCTGAATGTATTAAGACTGACTAACTGTCCCTGTGTTCTGCTGTGGCACCAGCTGACAGTGATGAAATCTATAGAAGTAGGACACATTTCCATAACATGAATATTCAGGGTTGGTGATGCAAGAATTATTATTAAACTACTGAGAAGGAACACGTTCCCCTTATTATTTGATTGAATACTAACTGCTGTCTTTTTAAAATAATTCAGTATGAATACTTCAATAATGAAGAAAGAGAGATACATGGGAAAAAAAAACTCATACATTTTTCTCCTGGTACATAAGGAGGAAATTAAGTTTAAAATACATAGTATGTCTAGAGGGACTGTTTTGGAATCATTAGCTATATTTTATCTAAATCTGTCTGTCTTATGTATATTGAATTATAATGTAATAGAAATCAAGATAGTTTGATTTAAATGATTTATATAAAATAGAATATGTGAATTTTATATAAAATATAGAATATAGAATTTTATATAAAATAGAATATGCTTCTTTAAGCATGTTTAACCATAAACAAAGACCCCTAAAAATAAGTAAAATACTTATTACAAATAACAAAAATTATCACCAAAGCAGTCAATATATGTTAGATGTTGGACCTTATCACATTTCTGAGAAAAGATATTTGCTTTTATGCAAATGAAACAGTTGATACTTTTCAAAAGGCCCTAGCACCTCTAAGAACCCAGAGTATACAGCTGAAGTGTCACCATATATGAAGTATATCTGGTTCTACATAGTGATGATTTTATGTGTGAGTAATAGAAAGGAAAGGAAATTGATTTCATTTGTTTATCCTTCAGGCGTGAATTGAGTCTCTGCAATGTGCCAGGCAGTGCACTGGGCTCTGGTTCCATGCAGAGTCCCTGTCTTCTAAAAACCTATGACCCGGAGAAAGGTGCAGACAAATAGTTTCATCAAAGAGCACTATGTGATATATATTCTATAATAGAAATAAGCTCCAGAGTCTGTTGTGCCCAATTTATCTTCTCTTTTACTAGTTTCTCATTATTTGTTCCAGCTCTTTCCTCTAAATAGTTTGGGTGGGGTTGTCCTTAAACCAATATTGGGTTTCAGTCAGTTCAGTTACTCAGTCATGTGTGACTCTTTGTGACCCCATGGGCAACACGCCAGGCTTCCCTGTCCATCATACCTCCCTAAACTTGCTCAAACTCATGTCCATCGAGTCAGTGATGCCATCCAACCATCTTGTCCTCTATCGTCTCCTTCTCCTCCTGCCTTCAATCTTTCCCATCATCAGGGTCTTTTCAAATGAGTCAGTTCTCATCAGGTGGCCAAAGTATTGGAGCTTCAGCTTTAGCATCAGTCCTTCCTTCCAGTGAATATTCAGGACTGATTTCCTAGTTCAATCTCCTTGCAGTCCAAGAGACTCTCCAAGAGTCTTCTCCAACACCACAGTTCAAAAGCATCAATTCTTCAGCACTCAGCATTTTTTATGGTCCAACTCTTACATCCATACATGACCACTGGAAAAACCATAGCTTTGACTGTGCAGACCTTTGTTGGTAAAGTAATGTCTCTACTTTTTAATATGCTGTCTAGGTTTGTCATAGCTTTTCTTCCAAGGGACAAGCATCTTTTAATTTCATGGCTGCAGTCATCATCTGCAGTGATTTTGGAGCCCAAGAAAATAAAGTCTGTCACCATTTCCATTGTTTCCCCATCTTTTTGCAGTAAAGTGATGGGACCAGATGCCATGATTTGTTTTTTGAATGTTGAGCTTTAAGCCAATTATTTCACTGTCCTCTTTCACTTTCATCAAGAGGCTCTTTAGTTCCTCTTTGCTTTCTGCCGTAAGGGTGTTGTCATCTACATATCTGAGGTTATTGATATCTCTGCTTGCAATCTTGATTCCAGCTTGTGCTTCATCTAGCCTGACATTTCGTATGATGTACTCTGCATATAAGTTAAATAAGCAAGGTGACAATATGATACTTTTTCTCATTCTACCACCTTCTTCTGCCTTGAGGGTTTCAACTCTTCCCTGATTTATAAAATGGCTTCTGTTTCTGCTTGACTGCCCTCCCCAAGCTGTTCTTATTTCAGTGCTTTGGACCTTAGATTTTGCACTTCCTCCATGTTCTTGTCCTCATTTTCCTCACCAAAACTAAGCTATCCAATGCCCTATTACCGAGGTTCACTCTGTTAGCTGTTAAATCAAGTAAGTATTCTGTTTATTTGTCTACTAGGTGTTCATATTGGGTATCAGCAAATATAGTTCAGAATCTACGTAGCATTTTTAAATAGAAGTTCTTGACAATTACACATCCTTTATCCAAAATGAATGGAGGGGAGTGAAGCTGAAGTTTCAGGCTTTGTCTTCAAAAAGTGGAAGGACATGTTTTTTTTTTTTTTTTTAATTTCTCAGATCACACTGTGTAGGTGAAAGGTAAATGAATAAGAGACTTGATGAGTCAAGGTTAATGAGAAACTAGAACAACCATAGATGTGTTATAGGCAGTTCTTTTTAGCACAATGGTCACTTATCCCATACATTTCCACCGCCCCCCCCATTTATTAAAAATATACCAGCTCTGTATGAGGCATGGCAGTGGGATATAATGTGAAGAAATATGGATTTGGTGTTCAAATTAAACTCAGTTTCTGCAAAAATTAAAATGCACGTGCAAACATTTAACACACAGGGAGGCTTTTGATGTCAGTATATGTGTTCTGCTTGATATATGTGTTACTTTTAAAATTTTTTTCCCCTTTCCTTCCTTTTACTAAGAGCAATAATGAGCAGTAGCTATTTGCACAAGTCTAAGTAAACAAGATTTGTAGAGAGAGCAAAAAGTTTTTCTGAAAGTGACCTCCACTTTCAGGGCAAATTCAGAAACTGGCAGATCTACATTGTTTATTCAAAGAGAAAACTGCATCGTAATCACACTCCTGGATGCATGGGGTGAATGAGTGACAAATGAACACCTCAGTCACTGTGAGATGGCAACCTGAAACGAGGGCCTCTGAGGGAAGGGGCAGGGACCTCCTCCAAGGTTGCACAGAAGCAAGATGGCAGGAGAGGCAGCTGCTAAGAGGAGCTATCATGGATGCCTGTCTCTGAGATAGAATGACAGTGTATATATGCTTCAAGATGCCGATCGTCCTCAGTGGGCTACTCTGGGAACAATGGTTTTGATTTTTTTTTTTTAGGCTTTTAAAAAACAACACCCTGAAGATATTTTGTTTGTTTTGTTTTGCTTTAACTACTTAGAACATTACAACCTGGGTTTAAGTGCAAGAGAGTTTAGAAAATATTTAAAGAAATGGAAAATCACATTGATGTAAGCAAAGTTGAAAAGGAAACACGGGAATTATGTTAATGTTTGTAACAGGACTCAGGGTGGAAGTGGCTGAATTTTTGGTAGAAGAAGTAGGGCCCTGCTGGAAGGTATTTTGTGATCCTGACTGAGACAGTGAGGGTAAGGTATGAGACAGGAACTGTTGTCTTGACTGGGAAGGGGGAAGAATGTCTGAAACCACTTCTTTATTGGGCAGAATGTCAGAAATGGAAACAAAAAGAATCAAACTAAACCCAGTCATAACAAAGCAACTTCTTTCACTCTGCTGTTCTGCAGAAGAGCTGGGTTGGGAGTGGTCCAGGGGATGAATGGCTGTTGTCCAAGGTACTGTGGTGGGGAGGCTGTGGAAAGATGGCATCAGCAGTGATTTCAGGAATAAGTAGATTCATTGTGAATTGTTGAACACTACCTGGGTCACTTGTGAAACCAAGAGAGCACACTGGATAACCTCCAGGGATCAGAAAGTTAAAAAAAAGGTCTAGGAAGTGGGCTGGAGAGTGATTCAACTGATGATATAGTCATGAGCCCAAAATGGGCAGACAAATAGGAAGCAAAATATGTGGGGGAGGAGCAGGCGCTGGGATGAGAGGCAATTCTAGGATAACTTCCAAAGGGTAGAGATATGCCAACAATAGCTTGATGATAAATAAAGTATTTTGTAAGGGCAGCCTGGTGCTTTCTCTGGTAACCCACCCCCAAAACTGCTGTTCCATCAAAACTATCGTTTCTTTGGTCCAGGAGTTTCCCAAGTCTTTGTTGGGAGTCAGTAATACCTTCTGGGTAAAGTGAAAAATTCACCAGAGGCAGATGGGAGCTGACTCTAAAGAGTCTACATGATAACTGCTATTGGTCACATTCCTTATGTCTGAACTCACATACATGGAGTTTACATTGAGTGTCTTCTGCTTTTCAAGGAATGGAAAGCATAATTGTGTATTTCACTTTTTGTTATTGCAAATGATAATAAAGTCATTGTCAGCATATCATAGGACTAAGCAAAATGTTGATGTTCATTTAGTGTAGCCCACCTTATTAAGGACAGAATATCACAGTATTGTTCTATTTTGTAGCAAAATAAAATAATGTCTTTGCCTCATCTAAAAACATTCAAAATAATAAGTTATATTTTTTGGTATAAATGCAGTGATAGAATATATAGGAACTTGTTATAACTTATTGTTTTTTAGAGGATGGAATTCAGTTTTGGTCTGAATTAGAGTTGCGATTTACTAAGTTTATTGTAAAAAAAGAACTTAATCTAGAGCTAGAAGCAATCACTGAGGCAGAGAAGGAAATCTCCCAAGTAACACTGCTGGAGTGTGTCTCAGTGTAGAGCCTGAGGAATCAGAGGAGGTATAGGGAAGCCCAGCAAGAAGAAGGTTGACCAGGAGAGGGGTGGAGTAGGCTGCCACCAAGGACAGCCTTCTGTCAAACCTATTAGGGAGGAAATGCGCAGTATTTCCAAAACCTCTTCTAATGGAAAGAAACAGATGGATCTTTTAGGGCAGCCTTCTCTTATAAGATCTGCTTGTGTCCTGATGCTGGGTCCTGTTTGTCTTCTATTGAATTGCTCTCCCCAGGCATCTTCAATTCTATACCCAAGAGAAGACTGGTTATAATGGGAAGAGTGACCTTTGGAGGGACTCAAGAATCATCTGGAGAGTAAGATCATCTAATGTGCCCTTCAGCACATTCTTGACAATTCACAATGGAAGAAAATTTCCCTTCATGTTGGTCTTTGGAACCTCTTAGGAGCGGAGCAGCATCCCAACATGGAAAGGATTTTTGACACTGGCGACTATTTTATTTTACTTCTTGTTAGTTTTCTAGGACTGCCATAACAAAATACCATAGATGACGCTTAGACAAGAGAAATTTATTTCCTCATGGTTTTGGAGGGTAGACGTCCAAGATCAAGGTGACAGCTGGTTTGATTTCTCCTGAGTTCTCTCATGTTGGTTTGCGATGGCCTTCTTCTTGCTGTGATTTCACATGTCCTTTCTTTGTGCACATGTATTTCTGGGGTCTCTTCCTCTTCTTATAAGGACAACTGTCCTACTGAATTAACACCCTTATGACATCACTTAACATTAATCACTTCTTTAAAGTTATAGTTTCAAATATAGAAAATAGGGCATCAATATATGAATTTTGGGGGACAACATATAATCCAAACACTACTCATACAACTTCTGTTGGTGTAGAACATTAATGGAGATATAGCTTAAACAAAAAAATAAGTATGATTTTTTTTTTGAGTCCCTGAGATTTTAGGATTGCTTGTGAATTCAGTACAACACAGCCTATTTAAATTAATAACTGTGACTAATGTTCTCTGAATTGAGCAGCAGATATTTTTCCATTTAATATTAAAAATTGGACACCTTTTGGTCATTCTTGCACTGCTTTGCCCCTGCATATAATCAGGTATACTAGACTCCCCCGAATGGATGTTTGAGTATCATAACATTTAGGTGGAGAGGTACCAGGTGGCATTGCAACTCTATTTAACAATCATTTATTGAGTACCCACTGTTGTTAGGCTGTAGAGATAGAGTATAATCACTAAGACACTATATCCCCCTGATAGCCCAGGGAAAGAGAGATAGCAAACAAACACATAGATTAGTGTTTTATTAAAATGTAGGTAACTGCCAATAAAAGTCTCTATTTGAATTTTTATGTTTTCATTTTTGGCTTCAAAGATGACTAGTTTCTTGCAAGTCAAGTCTAGTATCTTGAGCTTAGGACACAGGCAGGTACTGAAAGGGTAGTGTGGTAGGCAGGATGACTGTGAAATTGATTCAGTTCTTTGTGATTAGAGTTGAGGAGATTCATCAGCATAGAGATGATAACTGAAGTTAGGAGATTAGATAAGATTACTCACGTTCGGTGAGACTAATGAGTGAGAAGAAAAGAGGGATTAGAGCGGGAGCCTGAGAACATCACCATTTAAAAAAGATATAGAGAGCAAGAAACTTCCAAAATGACTGAGACAGAACCTCTTGGAGAGGTGGGGGAAAAAGTCAAGAAAGTACAATGAAGTCAAATGCAGAGAGCATTTTCAGGAGTAGGAGGGAGTAGACAGTCCTGCTAACAGTTAAGTAACTTGAGAACTAGAATATGTACAGTGGATTTAGCAACAAAGAGGTCACTCATTGGTGACTTTAATAAAAGTGGTTTTAATTGCATGGTGAACCACAGAACCAGATCCAGTAGCATGGAGCATGAATGGGAGTTGAGGAAATGACCACAGAGATGTATGCCTCTCTTTTTAAAAAAAGTAGCTGTGAGAGGAATGAGGCAGACTGATAGTCAGGAAGAAACAGAAATGTGAACGTTAAGGATGAGTTTCAGTGTTTTAAATTAGGAGAAATAATTATAAATTACAATGAGAAGAAGCAAGAGAATGCAAAGTGTTGAAGATACAGAGAAGAGTGAGTAGTTTATAGAGCTGAGTTCTGAGATGACAGGGACAGAGGAGGAAGGGTGAATCTTAGTCAGAAGGAAGGACTCTTGTTATAGAGAGGAAGAATGAGTAGGTGGTTGGAGGAAGGTTTATAGATTTGTTGCAAGAAAGTGAAGGAATTTGAGGTCTGGAGGTGTGATAATCATTAGTGCTAATCATTAGTGATAATCATTGCCAGTTATTAATATTTCTGGTTTTTCCTGTGGGCATCTTGGGATTACACTTTCCTGCCTTCTTGGAATGATCATGAGACTTACTTTGGTCCTTAAAAATGTGAGCAAAATCTTCTAGGTTGAACTATTAGAGCTAGTGGGTGTGTCACACTATCCTTTTCCCTTTGCCAATGTGATTCCAAGCAGTTGCTAGTCAGTTAGCCGGCATTCTGAGTGAAGACAACACAGAGCATTCCACTTTAGCTAACAGCATTCCTAGGTGAATAGTTTTCTAAGAGGAAGGAGGGCAAAACGTTCTCTTTTACTTTAAACTCAGTCATCACTCAGAATCATGCTTATATATACTTAATTGCTAGGTTGTTTAAAAACAAATGAAAAATAAGAATAATGCATCATCTTTTAATCTTCTAATTTCTTACCTCAGATGATGTTCTAGGCCAAAATACTGATATAGCTTAGACCCTCAGAGATGTTTTGAGGTGAATTTGGGTAGGTTTAGAGGTTCACTGAAGCTAGACTACATAACAATATTCTAAAAATATAGGAACAGATAAACAAGTTAATTTATCTGAAGAGAATGTATATTTTATTCCAGATAACTTGGAAATATCCCATATAGCTAAAAAAATGGAAAACTATGGTGAACCTCAGTAGAAAATGGAAATGCCAGGGTGTCCTGCTTGTGTTTCAGTGGGGTAGTTGGTATTTGGCTTATCCAGCTTTTATTTAGTGAAGGTTCAAAGTTATTAAAAATAGAGACACAACAAATAAAAATTACTGAATCAGCAGCATCAGAAAATCCAGCTCAAATTATCTTAAACAACATAGAAAGTGTTGGTCCCATATTTGTAAGTCAAAAGGTGTTGTGAGCTTGAGTTGCCTCAAGCAGTTTTCTCTTCATCTACTTTCCTCCATTTGTATGGTTCTTTCTTAGGCTGTAAATAAGATGGCGGCTACAGTTTCTGGTTTTACAAATCACCCAGGGGAGCATTCCAAGGAAAAAGAGGAAATGCTTGTGTGCCATGGTCATATGACACTGAATCAATAATAAAGCCTGGGAAGAGGCAATGTTCTGTTTGGTGTAAGCCATATATAGTCATACTGGGACTGAGTCATATCTACTGTGTGTGGAAGGGCTACATGACAGAAAGGAGGAAGGAGAGTGGAGGATGGTTCTAGTCAGGAAGCAATAGTATCTGTAACATTGCTTTTATGATGGATACAAGCTCTGTTACTTTCTCTGCCTTTGGTAAGATTTGCTAGAGCAAATTTAAGGTGTTATCCTAGCAGCTGAATCCTCCTAGAGAGTCAGGTCAGTGACATTACTGGAGTCCGTTAGAGAGACTAGTTTACATAAGTGTCCTTAATTTTATTGCTAAAGAAGGCATTTCTCAGACCTTCCCTTCTCTAAAGAAGGTTCCAAAATGCTCAGAGTTACTTGCCTCAAAGGGAACTTTCATAAGTTGTTAATGGGTTTCAGTGCTTGCACTGCAGGGTATTTAATTATCGGGAAATTTTAAATTTAACCCCTAATTGTCTCTCAACTCTCTATCATTAAAGACATCTTCTCATTGGTCAAGTTATCTCCACTAATACTGATCTTGTTCTGATCTACCATGTCTCACAGTAAAAACAGAAGACTGGAGAATGCGGTACAACCCCTTCCATTCCTCTGCTTCCCACACTCACATAATGCTTTTCTTATGGAGATCGATCAGTTTAGAACATCACAGGACCAAGATCTCTTGGAGAGATCTCTGTTATCATTTATAAAATATCAACCCTCACTCCCACCCAACAAAGAGCATAACTTTATTGTCTTGTCATTTTTTTCATTGTTTTTACTAAGGTCACCCTTTCATTAAGGGTGTACCCATATTGTACCCTTCCACAAATAAGATAAAGTGTGTTAGTCACTCAGTCGTGTCCAACTGTTTGTGACCCCATGGACTACAGCCCACCAAGCTTCTCTGTCCATGGAATTCTTTAGGCAAGAAAACTGGAGTTTAAGATAGTCTGAAAATAACACCTCGAAGATCCTGGCAGAATTAAACATTTATTGCCTACAGTGTTGGTTGAACTCAATAAAGTTTTTTTAAAAGATTTTAAAAAAACTGAGGCAAAATTTAGGTGAAACTCCACAAATCTTATATGTATAGCTTTATGGGTTTTTACATATGTGTACATGCATGTAGCTACCACAAGTTCAGTATAAAGAATATTTAGAGTATCTTGGAATACTAGCTTGTGCCCCCTTTGTTTTAAAATTTTATATAAATAGATTCATACTTTATATCCTGTTTTGGGTCTCACTTCTTACACTCGGTATTATGCTGGTAGGGTTCACCTATGTTATTGTAGGTGTTAGTGGCTGGTTCTTTTTCACTGCCATGTAGTATCCTATATCAAACAATTCACTAAGCATTGTTGTATTGGCTTTCTTCCTTTCCTGTTTTACTCTCCATGGTTCTTTCAGTTATGTTCCCTGAGATCACATCTCATATTACCTGTACCCACTTTTCCTTCTCTCCCTACACCCCTTTTATAGGCTCCCAGTGCTATTCCTGTGAGTTAGGAGATAGGGATTTTATTTAGCTCTGTTCTTTACTTGATATTATTCCAGGGAAGCCACTTTACTTAGGGGCTCAATTTTCCTCATCTCTTATGATGGTTTATTCACTAAGTCGTGTCTGACTCTTGTAACCCCCTGGGCTGTAGCCTGCCAGGCTCCTCTGTCCATGGGATTTTCCAGGCAAGAGTACTGGAGTGGGTTGCCATTTCCTTCTCCAGGCGATCTTCCTGACCCAGGGATTGAACACACATCTCCTGTACTTCAGGCTGATTCATCTCTTATAGATGGATCTTTATGAGGATCTTTGAGATATGTTCTTGTCTCAAATTTCTGCAGTTTAAAAGATGTCCTCTAGAGAAGACAGTGCTCAAAAAATGGAAATAAATGGTGGAATTTCATGGACAAGGGACAATGGGGTGAGAGGTAATATTTTTATATAAAGATTTTCCTGTTGCCCTAAAATCTCACCACCTGATTGGTTGCTTACCTTGTGGCTTTTCTTGAGCTGAGTCAGTCATCTATAAAGAAATCACTGATAGAGAAATCAGTACTTCAGTGTAAGGCACAGCCAGAGGAGGCAAAGATCCTTTGGAAGGGCAGTGCATAAGCTGTAAATTGCCTTATTTCATTTCCCATCTTTTCTGAGGATGACTAAAATCTATGGACCATTTTTGAGATGATTTAAATGACAAAGTTTTCCCTAAAGAAGCATACATTTTAAGAGGGTGGCTGATAATGAACTCACCTGAGATTGTAGAAGTGAAAAACTCTGATGATGACTACATGCCCTCTCCCCCTTCTGTGATGTTTATTTTACAATAGATTGGCTAACCCTTTCTAAGTAACTGTTATAAATTGCACAGCCATCATATTAATTGATTTCATATTTCATCAATTGTGGATGTCACTGAGGTTTGCCCTTAGTTGATGACATTGTTTCCATGGTAACTAACACATTTTAAATGATTAGAAATATGATGAGTAGAAAGGATCATTATAAATATATAACTCCAATTAATACATAAATGTTTGAGATTAAAGATGCATAATGCAATTTCTCAAAAGTGAGTAGTTGGACACTGGTGGATGGTGCCTAAGAAATCTGTATGCTGTTGCACAAATTGTTTGACCATACCACATTTTAGGCTTTTGTGTAAATGAGTAATTGTGAAAGAAATAATTATATAATCAGTCATTAATTAATTGTGTATGATTTTGATGCCTCCTGCCTCTCTCCTATTTTTCAGTCATTTCATTCTTTATTCGCATTTCTACCATAAAAGAAGGAAGAGAAGGTAAATTTTATGTGATTTTAATTTTACTTCTTGATAGCTCTGTGAGGGCACATTAATTAATTAATTAATCAAAGTTTTATTAAGCACTTACTAGAACTAGTCCATGCTTAGATATCACAAATACAAGGATATGTAGTTCCTAACCGTAAGAAGCTCATTGTCTGTTGTAAATATAGACAAATTAGCAAATAATTGCCATTGGGTAAAATAAGTCATTTCAAGTTGTCTTTATGTGTATTTTTGCCTCTTTTGCTATAATTGCATAACCAAGAAAGTGATAGAACTTCCCAAAAATGTAGGGAAGTACTTATAGTTACTAATTTAGATAAAAACATATAATTTACTGGAATTAAAGTGCCACTTAAAAATAATACAATTCAAAAAAGGAAGAAAGTTGAATTGGATTATGGGGTTTCATTTAAGGTCTTCATCTGAAGGTTCCCTCAGTGTTACTAACTATAGTACTGCTTAACTCAAAATTGCCAAAATAGGCCTCCATGTAGAAAATATTATTTTCCTAAGTAGGCTTATCAGAGAAAAGCTTGCTCTTGACCAAGGTGGTCTGTACTGCTGAGGTTGACTGATAACTGGACTGTCTGATCTCCATACTTCCTTAAACTGGGAAGCAAGTCCTTTCCTGAAGGAGGAATTTGAGTGGTGCATCTCCATGGTACTATCCTCATTATGACCCTGTTTCATCTGCTCATTTCTCTACATCTCTCAGATATCTAAACCTTGGCAAGCTCTGAGTCTCTGGACCTCTTCTCCTTCTATAATAATGTACTTGGTAATTTCATCCTGTCTGTCTTTCTAAATATTACCTATGCCCTGGACAATCCTAAGTTTATGTCTTCAGTCTGCATGTCTTCCCTAAAGTTTAGTCATAAACATCCAGTTGCTTTTGTGACATTCCCACTTGGATGCCTGGTAGGTATCACAGGTTTTATCTAGCACTGAACTCCTGATTTCTTCCCTTTCCCTCACCCCAGACCAATTTCTCCCATAGTCTTTTCCATCTTAGTAAATGCATAACTGCCTCTGTTTAGTACTTCAGGCCAAAATTTTGACTCCTCTCTTTTTTTCATACCCCACATCCAATCTATCAGCAAGTCTTGTTGGCTCCACCTTCAAAATATATACAGAATCTGATAGCCTTTTACCATCCTATCTGCTACAGTCTGGTCCACTCCATCATCATCTATTGCATTTCATTATGGAAGTTCCCTCCTAACTGGTCACCTTTGTCAGCCTTTACTCTCCTTCCATCTATTCTTAACTTTGTAGCCACAGTGATAATATTAAAACATAAGCCAGATCATGTTCCTCCTTCAATGGCTTCCCATCTCATTCAGAGTAGAAGCTAAAGTCATCACAACAGTCTGCCAGACCCTGCATGAATAGCCCCCTCTTCTCTTTCTTTCTGTACAATATCCTATCCCTGCCCTTGCTTCCTCCCCTTCACCCACACTGGGTTCTTTGCTGTTCATCAGTCAGGCAAAGCACGTTCTACTCAAAGACATAGGTGCTTACTGTTCCTTTTGACATTAAGTACATGACAAAAGGGAAGTTCTTCCTTGGGTATCTATGTGGATCACTCTCCATTTCTTTTATGTCTTCACTCAAATGTCACCTTCTTGGAGAGATCTCTGTTATCATTTATAAAATATCAACCCTCACTCCCACCCAACAACCCTCTGTCCTATCTACTTTATATTCCTTATTTATTGCCATGTAACATAGTCTAATTTTTCTTATTTATTTATTCATTTATTTTGTATTTGCCCATAAGATCAAGAAGGCATGAGTACAGAGAATTCACTTGTTTTGTTCATTGTTATATACACCAGTTTCTAGACTATTTAGTAGGAACTCAAAAGTATTTTTTTGAGTGACAATGAATATAAGGGTGAAAGAGCTAGACTCTGTCCCTTCAGGGAACTTGTACTGGGAGACTGAGACCTAACAAACAAGTGATTATAGCAAAGAGTATGTCGTAAGCTATGTGCTGGCCAGGTTGGTCAGCTCAAGAAGCATATTATTGTGCTATTCCATTTAGAACATAATGTATTATTAGCCATATTTTATGTACTTGACACAGTATTTTAAAGTTGAATTTGAGTGTTTTTATATAGGCTGTGCCTTCTCTAGTTGACTATAGGTTCCCCTCCTGCTGAGTGTATTGTATTCCATAGGATTTGTGTATTAACGTTCCCTGCCTGCGCCCTCTCCGACTGTGAGTCTGCAACCTCTGTTTCAGAGGTTTCCAAGGACTTGGAGGTTCCCTGGCATGTTGAGAAGGGTGTATTCTGAGCCTGAGGTCTTGTTAAAGCCTTCGTGTGAGCCAGAATAATTGATCTTACACACTAATGCTATTTTATGGTTTCAAAATACACTGGATAAAGTGTCATATCTTGAACTTTTATAAAATTCAGAGTAACTTTTTAAAATGAATGCATGTCTGACTTTTATATATTTAGAAGGTGGAAATATGAATCAAAATGGCAAAGCCATATCCTATTCAGAAAAATGTAAAAATTTTAAAAATATGCATATGTGAAATGGGTTTTTATTTCCTTCACTGTGCTTTTTGGGGATTAGGCTTCGGGGGGGGGCGGGGTAGTGGATAGCATAGCTTGTGATATAACAAGAGCCAGCACTGTAGTGTTCACCTTTTCAGACCCTAGTCTGATAACCAGTGCATCTTGTCTGTGAACAGCTGGGCAGCATGGCCTAGAATTTCAGCAGACTCTGGAGCAAGACTTCGTGGGTTTAAATTCAGGTTTCCTCCTCTACCAGCTGTGTAACTTGGGAAATTACTAAACCTGTTTGTGCCTTAATTCCTTCCTCTGTAAAATGGGAATAATAATAGTGCCTACTTGGTAGGGTGGTTATGAAGATTGTATAAGTTTATTCATATAAAGCAGTTAGATGGTGTTTGAAATTCAATAATCTCATGATAAATATTAGCCACTGTTAAAATTATTATAATAATTTTTATAGAATATCCACGAAAATTCTGAAAGCTGCTAAACTTTTCTGGAAAAAAAGATATTTTGTACTGATCTTTCATGTTGCTCTCAGGAAGAAAGTAAAATATAGAACAATAATCTTATGACTGACAAATGTGAACATTATTAAGGCTGATGTCATTTAATTTAACAATATGGCTCAATTTATGGAATTTGAAAAAAGAGACATGGTGTTTTTTAAGATGCTAGAAAGAAAGAACTTTTGCAGAATTTGCCTATCTATCTTAAGATCTTATAAGTAGCTATTTTAGGAAAAAATATCTAACCATCTAAAAAATACTTCACAAAAGCAATCTTGCTATAATCTTACAAAAGAAATCCTACAAATTCAGTAATACTTTTGTGTATAAATACTTCAAGTATTCCTCATAAGGATAAAGCTGGGAGGGTCTTTTGTGTCCCACTGTTTAGTCTTCAGAATTGGGCGATGCAACTTTTGGCTGTGGCCCCCCTTCTTAGATTATATAACATTTCACCCCATACCTCAAGAAGGATGATACAGCAGTTCTTGGGGAGTGCATCTGGGCCAACTGCTGGAAGAAAACACCAATTTCTCTCCCATTCTTGAGCACAAAGTTGCCCATGGAGGAGAATGTGAAAAAGGTAGTGGACTATTTCCAGGCTTGGGAAATGGAAGCTAACCCTGTCATTTAATTTTGTCTGCATTTGCCTGTCTTATTTTTTCTCTCTAATCAAGATCCACTGAGAACATGGCTGGGGGCCTGCTGGGGAGGACTGGTGATATCAGAAATTTGACTCATAGTAAATCAGTTGGAATGGAGAGAGATGTACTATGGCTTCTTCAGAGACTGTCATTCATCTATGTAACTCCTGCCAACATTTAAAATTTTAGAAAAAATTATTTCCAGACATTTTTAAGGTATTTTAAAGAATTCAGGCAATTAGAATTTTTTTAAAGCTCTCAGTGTAATATGTTTTATATTTTTTAAGATAAAACTAACCATTATGATATCCTTTGTGAGCTAATGCACAATTGCATTATCTAGATGAGGGGAATGGTTATAGCACTTTAGTAGACATTTACTGTGTGAGATGTCTTTTGCCTGCATTCTTTAAGGGAATTCACATGACAACTATAAAGTTGTTTTGTTGTTGTTGTTTTAGTTGCTAGGTCCTATCTGACTCTTATGTGACACTGGGGACTCTAGCCTGCCAGGCTACAAACTCTGGGAGATAGTGGAGGACAGAGGAGCCAGGCATGTTGCAGTCCATGGGGTCGCAAGGAGTTGGACAAAACTTGGCAACTGAATAACAACAGTTCCCCTATGAGGGATTGACCAGTAGCCTCATCAGTGAAAACACAGGGTCCTAACCATTGGACAACCAGGGAATTCCTCAACTCATGAACTTAAAATTGCACGAGTAGAACCCATTTCCATATAGGAACAAATACAATTTGTCCACTACATACAAACTGTGAAGTTGTGAACTTTCAAAGATAAGGGTGTGCATTCACATGTCCAATCACATAAGTTAGTGCAGTACTATATAGGTGATTGTGTTAGTTGGGCTAACATTGTTGGACTTCTGAACAAATTGAACTTAGAAATGTGCTCTTATAATGGAACTCATTCATATGTAGGGGACTTACTGTATGCACAAATAATAGTAAAATTGGCTTTAAATCCCAGTTTTTTTTCCTTTATTATTTTAAGCTTTCCTATAAAATTGAGGTATATATTTTCACTCCAAACAAATCTCTGTTGCACAGATCTAGTAAGATATGTAACTGTCTTTTGAACCTTAAAAATTTTTACCTTAACCTAATTAAAAATTCTTTGTCTTTATTTCATTGTATATATCTTTTTTTAGTTTTAACCAAGTTGCAATTGGTATCCATTTCTTGACCTGCATGTCTCTTGGTATTTTTAATGAGAAACAATATTAAAGAAGAAAACTCTAGGAATCAAAAAGATTGGATTCAAACCCTGACTCAGTAAGTTCTAGTTGTGTGTTTTGGACAAGGTACTAAAGAATCAATTTTCTCATCTGTTAACATATTTAATAATGGTGCTTACTGTATAGTTGGATTTCCCAGGTAACTTAATGCTAAAGAACCCACCAATGCAGGAGACAGGGGTTTTGATTGCGTGGGTCAGGAAGATCTGGAGAAGGAAATGGCAACCATTCCAGTATTCTTGCCTGGGAAATCCCATGGACACAGGAGCCTGGCAGGCTACAGTGCATGAGGTTGCAAAAGGGTTGGACACAACTTAGTGACCAAACAACAAGACTTATTTTAGGCAAAAGCAAGCACATGCATACATAGACTTGCTTCTTTTTTTTGTCAAAAAAAAAGAAAAAAGAAAACATACAAACATAATTTGCAAATTGTTTTCCATTTATTTAAAGTTATATAAGGAATATTATTCTGTGTCAACACACAAGCTCAACCTCATTCCTTTAAATCACTATATAGTATTATATGGTATGTGAAATGTTTTATTTAGCCATTTCCATTAAAAAAAAATCACTATTTAGATTATTTTCAGTTTTGCTTTTGGAAACAAAGCCTAAATGAACAGCCTCTTGTTCTGAGAGCTGGTGTAAGTAGGATTTCTAAAAGTCAAATTACTTAGTGAAAGATATATGCATTTAAATTTTTGTTAAATATTGCCAAATTCTCTTCCTAAAACATTATCTAAATTGTTCCTACAGTAATATATAAGCATGCATAGTAAAAGTCACTCAGTTGTGTCTGACTCTTTGAGATCTCATGGACTCTAGCCTGTTAGGCTCCTCTGTCCATGAAATTCTCCAGGCCAGAATACTGGAGTGGATAACGGTTCCCTTCTCCAGGGAATATTCCCAACCCAGGGATCGAACCCAGGTTTCCTGCATTGCAGGTAGATTCTTTACTGGCTGAACCACCAGGGAAGCCCAGAAGTAGAATTACAGTAATACATAAGAGGCTTTGTTTTGCTGTATTCTTACCACCTAGACATCAGTCTTTTTTTTTTTTTTTTTTTTCATATTTAAAGTAAAAAGTTTCTTTTTGATTTATTTTAGGAAATCCTCAGATTTTCGAGCCCTTCCCCCACATCCCCTCATAAAGGCATCCCACTTTAAGAGAAAGCTTGGATGTCCTGGTGGTGGAGGAGAGCAAGCAGACCTTGTGTTGTCCTCTGGTTCTTGATAGCCCCTTCAACTAGACATTATCAATCTTGAAAATTGCTGTCAGAGTAACAGGTGAAACATGGCATCTTACTGTTTAAAGTTACATTTCTTTACTAAGGCTAAACATCTTTTCTTCTGTGAATTATTGATTTATCTCTTTTATTTAAATTTCTTTTGACCTATTTTTAGTTTTATGGATATTGAAAAACATTTTACACATATATATTTATTAGTTAAACATGAAAATATTTCTTCCTAATCTACCAGATGAATGATTTAGTTAACCTCTTTAATTTTTTCAACAGATTTGCTCATGAACGTGTTATTGAGTAGCAAAAAATGAAATATTAAGCAGCAGGACTAAAAAGGAGGAGGAATAACATATAGAGATAATCCATGTATTGTACCACAAATTCTTGAATAAGCAAGTGATTGGGTCCCTGTCTCCAAACTAGCTGATCATTTTTGTTAATTGAATAAAATATGAGATAATAATTAGAGTGTCTTATAATTTCTTTTACTTAACTGGAATGAGAATTGTTGAGGTTAGAGGTGTTGTCCTTCTCTCTATTATAGTGCTCACCAGTGTGCCTGTTACGTAGCTGGTTTTTGGTAATGATTTGACGAATAAGTGGAGTAAAAAGGAAACCAGGCAAAACAGAGGTCTTTTGTTAAAAAACATAGTAATTCATTTTTAAATGACATTTAAACATTAGTAGCTGATTTCATCGGAGAAGGCAATGGCAACCCACTCCAGTACTCTTGCCTGGAAAATCCCAGGAACAGCGGAGCCTGGTGGGCTGCTGTCTATGGGGTTGCACAGAGTCAGACACAACTTGAAGCGACTTAGCAGCAGCAGCTGATTTAATAATCATATGCTTCCCTGATGACTCTGCAGTTAAGAACCCACCTGCAATGTAGGAGCCTCAGGAGATGCAGGTTTGATCCTTGGGTTGGGAAGATACCCTGGAGGAGGGCATGGCAACCCACTCTAGTATTCTTGTCTGGAGAATCTCATGGACAGAGGAGTCTGGCAGGCTACAGTCCATAGGATCACAAAGAGTCAGACATGAGTGAAGCGACTTAGCATGCATGCATGTCATAATCATACAGCCAATATGATGCTTTAAGCCTGCAATAATTCCTAAGAACATTCATTTACTTGCCATACAAGTAAAATTATTTTTCCTCCATTCTTGTGATATAAATTTGTAAATTATTTAAACAAATCTGACTACCTTTCTGCCTGCTAGGAACTCATGTCAATCCTTGTAATTGCCATTTATACTACTACCTTTTTAAATGCAAACGTCCATGTGGAATGCAAGGCAATTTATTGCCAAGTGAACAGACCCTTTTATGGACCTTTTTTTTCCCCCTCTTGAGGAAACCTTTGGCAAGAGAAATGATCGTTCAAGTGCTTGGGAAATGTCACAAAGGCATTACCATACTCGAAAAAGCCTCAATTTTCCTTAGAAAGAAGGTAATTTTGTTATCCCAGGGTCCACTTTTAGTTCCTTCCGCCTCATGACTTCTGACATACCCTCAAAAGATGTTAGTGACAGTCCTTGAACCTCTAAATTATAGGTTGATCACTCTTACCTTTCTTTTAGAAAGGGCAGTACTAAGTCAGCTTGATTGATGAAAATTTCGAAAAATTCTTGGTCTAATGTTAACCCCTTGAAAAATAAAGTCAGTTAGGCAAGATTGTGCTACCATCCCCAAAGCATTTAGCTTATTTCAAAAATGCCTGAAAGTTCCATTCATTTATTCTGTTCATCCAAAAGCATTTACTGAGCATCTACTCTATGCCAGAGGTTGGCGAGGTCCTGGGGAATAAAGGCAATTAAGACATAATACTGCTCTCCAAAAACACACAGTTTGAAGTCATACTTGCTTTACTCTTTTCAATAGTGGTAAATAATTTTGTTAAATTAATTCTAAGAATAGATATAGGTATGGCCAGTTATTGCCCATCTGCTGCAATAGGATAGTGCTATATAGGAAGAACAGAAATCTGAAATTAGATTGAACCACTGGAATGGAGCAGGTGTTTGGAATTCCTAAGCATACATAAACTGGGAGAAAATCCATTTTAGGAGGTAAAATGGTATCCAGAATCTCTGTTAGTAAGTAGGCAAAAGAGTCCTTCCTGGGGGGTCTAACCCAGTGATCAGTGAGAATGTACAATGAGAGAGAGTTCAACATCAATAATCTTAGATTTCCAGACAGGCAGGCAGTTCACGTGCGAGTAGTTTGTCAGCAGATATTGAAGTGAGCAAGACATGGTTTCAGAGCAGCTTCATATGGGAGAGTTTAACCTGGGGCATCAATTCTTTGACTCTCAGCTTTCTTTATAGTCCACCTCTCACAGCCATACATGACTACTGGAAAAACCATAGCTTTGACTAGACAGACCTTTGTTGGCAAAGTAATGTCTCTGCTTTTTAATAAGCTGTCTAGGTTGGTCATAACTTTTCTTCCAAGGAGCAAGTGTCTTTTAATTTCATGGCTGCAATCACCATCTGCAGTGATTTTGGAGCCCCCCCAAATAAAGTCTGTCACTGTTTCCACTGCTTCCCCATCTATTTCCCATGAGGTGATGGGACCAGATGCCATGATCTTAGTTTTCTGAATGTTGAGTTTTAAGTCAACTTTTTCACTGTCCTCTTTCACTTTTATCAAGAGGCTCTTTAGTTCTTCACTTTCTGCCATCAGGGTGGTATCATCTGCATATCGGAGGTTACTGATACTTCTCTTGGCAATCTTGTTTCCACTTTGTGGTTCATCCAGCCCAGCCGTTTCTCATGATGTACTCTGCATGTAAATTAAATAAGCAGGCTGACAATATACAGCCTTGACATACTCCTTTCCCAATTTGGAACCAGTCTGTTGTTCCAGCTGAGTGCCAAAGAATTGATACTTTTGAACTGTGGTGTGGAGAAGACTCTTGAGAGTCCCTAGGACTGCAAGGAGAACCAACCAGTCCATCCTAAAGGAAATCCAACCTGAATATTCATTGGAAGGACTGATGCTGAAGCTGAAATTCCAATACTTTGGCCACCTGATGCAAAGAGCTGACTCAAAATTTTCAGGGCAGGGAACCCTGTTCATCTGTTCTTTTCAAAGTGTAAGAGAGCTAACCAGATATGACATTTTCTAGGGCTTTAAGCCACACTTGCTAGTTGATCTTTTTCCTTTCTCTAAGTTACTCAAATGGATATCCAGATCTTTTCATCCTAGGGAACCTATTTTATCCAAGTTAAATCATTCACTAATGGAATTTCCTGTTCAAAAATAAAAGCTTTTGTTCAGAAGGAAGAAAAAGAAAAAGAAAAGACCCTGATGCTGGGAAAGATTGAAGGCAGGAGGAGAAGGGGACAACAGAGGATGAGATGGTTGAATGGCATCACTGACTCAATGGAGATGAGTTTGAGTAAACTTGGGAGCTGGTGATGGACAGGGAGGCCTGGCATGCTGGCATGCTACAGTCCATGGGGTCGCTGAGAGTTGGACATGGCTGAGCTACTGAACTGAACTGGAACTGAATTGTATCTGCGGCAGGTTGGAAGGGAAAAGAATAGAAAGAGTATGGCATGTTTCTGGTTCTAAGAATATTTTTAACATAGACCCTTAGTCGTAATAGAACAAGGCAGAAAACTGGTTAAGCAAACTAGGGCATATGGACCTCTAGGGGGGAACCCAGGGCTCTGCTCTTAGCTATTCCCCCGCTCCCTGTACCCCCCTACCCCATTCCTACAACTCCCTGCTCTCATATCCATGTACATATTTGACCTTTAAGGAGGAACGCTGCCAGGATAGATCAAGTTCAAAGGCCCTCTAGATCCTAGTACTAAAAGGTGGAACATGGTAAGTGTACTTCTTCTGCCCCAGGGCCTTTGTAGTTACTGTGATACTTTCATCTATCAGATACACACACAGCTTACACTTTTATTTTATCTTTTTGCTCAAATGTCACCCTCTCAGAGAGGGAATTTTGGCTTTGCTGTGTAAAATAATATTCTAATTCTAGACACTTCTATTGCCCTTACACATTTTTAGCTTTCTTCACAATGCTTATAACCTTCTGATGTATTGTGAACTTCCTGAGGACCAGACTTTTACCTGTTTTATTCATTAGAGCAGAACTTGGCACATAGCAAGTGCTCAGTTAATACATCTTGAATGTAAAAGTTGATAAATTAATAAATAATTCATAAATTTTGTATTTGTTTATAAGTGAGACTGCTTTCCTGGGCCCCAGAGTCCTGTGAACCATGAAAGGTAGAAGTTAGATGATAGACCCTGAGGCCTGACCATCTGGGCTTGTTTCCAGCACCATACAATTGTGTGACCCACTCATTTAATCTTGCTGTGACTTAGTCCTATTTATAAAATAAGGATGGTATTATATTTACTTCATATGTTGTTCTAAGGGGTAAATTACAATGTAAATGATAGATGCAAAACACTCAGAATGATGATGCTTATGTGATAGAAGTACTCAATAATTCTTAGCTATTACTATTGTTGTTTATTATTATTAAAATATATAGCTACCTACTTATCTACGGGGTTGTCAAACAGGCATCTCAAACTTACAATGTGTAAAACAGATTTCTTGATTTTTTTTCCTCTTTAGTGTTCACTGTCTCAGTCAGTGTTACTATCCATTGCTCACAAAATTGGGAGATTATATCTTTGGTTCTTCTTCTTTCTTATCTACCATATTCAATACATCAAATACAGCAAATTCATGAAGATTCTGTCTTCAAAATATATCCATGTCTCTCTCACTCCATTGCTATCACAATAACCCAAGATACCATGCTTTCTCCCTTACTTGCTACCTCTAGACTGGTTTCTTTTTTTCATCCTCTTGCTCCCTTACAATCCATTGTCACATAGAAGCCACAGTAATTTTTCATAAAGTCTCCTCTGCTTATTGCCTTTGGTGACTTCTCATTGCTCGTAGAATAAAATACAAACTGTACTGTGACCTTCAAGGCTGTGCCTATCTCACACCCACCATTTGATTCCGCGTCATCTTGTTCCACTTTCCCCTTCATCTATAATCATTCAGCCACACTTGCTGTCTTTTTTCTTCCTTGAATCTGTTTACTGACTCTGAGCCTCTGCCTGATTATTCCTGTGGCCTGGAATACTATTCCCTGAATTCTTTGAATAGTTATTTCTTTTCATTTCTCAGATTTTAGATCAAATGTCACTTGTGCAGAATGATCTTCCCACAATACCTGTGGTAAAATTTAAAGATTATATGTGCATAATTATATGATATTTTAACCTGAGTAGTTTGCTTTACTGAAATAATTATTCTTATCAGTGACTTTTAAGGTTTATTTGTTTGCCATGGACAACAGTATATTATGTTGAACCTGACCATACATTATTATATTGAACCTCGTTGTACAAAAATGATAAAACCAGAATTGCTTTGCTTACATTGGAATGAGGTGAGGAGTGAGGAACCAGATTCCCAACTGCTTATCCTTTATGTGGTCCTCCTAAATGATTCTGAGCTTTAGGAGCCCAGTCTTTATAACCTACACATAAATTAAGTCATTTTTGAATTAGAAAGTTGATCAGAAAAGATCAGTGTTATCTGGTCAGTGTAACGAAGTCTCTAGATTAAGAGTTTCTTACTGCATTTTAAAATAATTTCATTCTCATGCATTTGTTCCTACAACTACATTTTCTACCTTGAGGTCAGTAAATAGATATCTTTGAATTCCCAGGACCTAGTCTTCTGCGAAATGCAAGTCACTCAGAAAATGATTATTGACTAAATGAAATGCGTAGATGAAGACAGACAGAGGTGAAATGTGTAACTTTGGCTTTTTACTCTCCTTGGCCTTTACAAAAAGTTCCATGTCATAACCTCATTTCACAGGTTGTGCCAGTAATCTATTCAGACATGATATATTTTTGGCATGTCTGCTGAGTACCTGTAAATGCTAGGTACTTGCCTGTATCATGAAGTTTTTTTTTTCTTACAAAAATTCTTGAAAGCATTACCCTCACTTTTGCATGTGAAGAAATTGAGGTTCATGAAGATTGGTTAATTAGCACCTTGTTAAACAAAAAGGACAGGATTAAAATGTTTTCTTTCTGAGCTCAAAGTCCATTATTTTTCCTTTATATTACAAAAATCCAAAACATAGTTCCTTGGTCCGTACAGAAGAAACTTGAGTCATGTTAGTTTTGGAAGTAAAATTTTAAAAGCTCTAAAAAGGGCATAGACAATGGTAAAGGGCAAGTATGATGACACGTGGCTTCTTTAAGAGATTATATCTCTTTATATTAGAATTTTAAAATATGCATTAGGTATAATTAATAAAGGGGCATTACATTTTATTTCACTTAATTTTAAGTTTTGTTAGAGCTTGACCGAATGTTGTTAGCATTAAAATGTGCCCTCATTTTAGAAGTCAGGAAGCCTAGGCCCTCTGAAGTTGGGTATTATATAATTTTGAGTCTTTGGTTAATGATAAAGTTGAGGAGAGACCTTTCTTAGCCATAATAAGAATGAGGGACATTGTAGAAGATTTATAAAAACCAAACAGACTATTCTCCTTTCTGATGGTATGTCTAGTATCCATTCACCAAGTAAGTAGTAAGTGTGAGTGCTTCTGGTATGGTTATGGAAATCCTCTTGTCTCTCCATTTGGAGATGTGAGTCTTGTAACTGATGCCACAGTCTTGCTACCACTCTGAGGATGAAGCTGAGACAGGGAGATGGGTGGACATGAAAACACTGTAAGATAGTAGAATGGATTCATTTGTATTTTCTGTGACCCTTGTTACTCTTTGGTCTTTCAGTATGTGAACCAATACATTTTCTTATTAAGTCCGTTTATTGTTGTTGTTTTTAAGTTTCCTATAACATTCAGGCATGCTATTCTAACATTTAGAAAACTATAATGTGAAAATCCACAGATCTATTTGGAAGGAATTAATTTTCCAAGTTTGCTTTTGATGACATTAAAATCTGTTTCAGAGGCTTGCAGAATGTTTACCCTCACAGAATAAATGGAGAATACAAAACTTTTAGTTGCATTTGCATTCAATAGATGACTGAGTTTGCTGACCTAAGTGTAGTATCTTTTTTTTTGGAAAATTATTCTGAAAACTCTAATCACTACTGGATAGGAGAAAGCCATGTAGCCTTCCTATAATAATCTCCCATTTTCAGTATTTCATACTAAGGTAATAGAGATTCATATGGAGATAAAAAATAACTTACAGATTTTTAGTGTAGGAAAACTACTATTTTCTTGTGAAAATAGTACTTGGGGACAATCTGAATCAAATCCATTTGTTCAGTTTATACTATGTATATGGTGGAAATGGTGCTCCTGTCTCCTATGATGCAACAATTACGTGATGTGCTCAGACGCTCAGTCATGTTTGACTATTTGCGACTCCATGGACTGTAGCTCGCCAGGCTCCTCTGTTCATGGGATTCTCCTGGCAAGAGTATTGGAGTGCGGTGCCATTTTTTCCTCCAGAAGTTTTTCCCAGCCCAGAGACTGAACCAGTGCAGGTGGATCCTTTACCATTAGTGCTCCCGGGAAGCCCCAATTATGCTAGTAGCCTTATTAACACACGTAAGTAGCACACCTAGAAGTGTGTGTGTGTGTGTAAATTTGTATGTGTGCATATATGTAAATACTTTATTTTTAGAACTGTATTTCTTATGCTAAATAGGACTCTAATAAATATGAGAGGCTTAACTTCATAACATATAATTCATAAAAGCTTTTTTAAATTAATGCATGTACATGACTTTAAAACTGCAATTTCATAGTCTTCAGACTGAAAACCACAACCACAGAAAGCTAACCAAAATGATCACATGGATCACAGCCTTGTCATGGTGAAGGGACTTGCATAACTCAATGAAGCTATGAGCCATGACATGTAGGGCTATGCAAGATTGGGGCAGAACTGTCATGGTGGAGAGTTCTGAAAAAATGTGGTCCACTGGAGAAAATAATGGCAAACCACTCAGTATTCTTGCCTTGAGAACCCCATGAATAGTATGAAAAGGCAAAAAGATATGACACTGGAAGATGAGCTCCTCAGGTCCATAGGTGTGCAATATGCTACTGGAGAATTGTGGACAAATAGCTGCAGAAAGAATGAAGAGGCTGGGCCAAAGTGGAAATGATGCTCAGTTGTGGATGTGTCTGGTAGTGAAAGTAAAGTCTGATGCTATAAGAACAATATTGCATAGGAACCTGGAATGTTAGATCCATGAATCAAGGTATATTGGACATGGTCAAGCAGGAGACGGCAAGAGTGAACATCGACATTTTAAGAATCAGTCAACTAAAATGGATGGGAATGGGGGAATTTAATTCAGATGACCATTTATATCTACCACTGTGGGCAAGAATCTCTTTGAAGAAGGGGAGTAGCGCTCATAGTCAATAAAAAGGTCCAAAATGCAGCACTTGAGTGCAATCTCAAAAATGACCTAATGATCTTGGTTTGTTTCCAAGGCAAACCATTCAACATTACAGTAATCCAAGTCTACGCCTCAACCACTAATGCCAAAGAAACTGAAGTTGAATGGTTCTATGAAGACCTATAAGACCTTTTAGAACCAACACCAAAGAGAAGATGTTCTTTTCATCATAGAGGATTGGGATGAGAAAGTAGAAAGTCAAGAGATACCTGAAGCAACAGGCAAGTTTGGCCTTGGAGTACAAATGAAGCAGGGCAAAGGCTAACAGAGTTTTGTCAGAACACTGGTCATAGCAAACACCCTTTTCTGACAACACAAGAGACGACTATATATGGACATCACCAGGTGGTCAATACCAAAATCAGATTGATTATATTTTTCGTAGCCAAAGATGGAGAAGCTCTACACAGACAGCACAAATAAGACTTGGAACTGACTCTGGCTCTATCATGAGCTCCTTATTGAAAAATTCAGGCTTAAGTTGAATAAAGATGAGAAAACCACTAGGCCATTCGGTATACCTAAATCAAATCCTTATGATTATACAGTGGAGGTGATGAATACATTAAAGGGATTAGATCTGGTAGACAGAGTGCCTGAAAAAATATGGATGGAGGTTTGTAATATTATACAGGAAGTGAAAGTGAAGTCGCTCAGTCATGTCCTACTCTTCACGACCCCATGGACTATAGCCTACCAGGCTCCTCCGTCTATGGGATTTTCCAGGCAAGAATACTGGAGTGGGTTGCCATTTCCTTCTCCAGGAGTTCTTCCCAACCCAGGGATTGAACCCAGGTCTCCCATATTGTAGGCAGATGCTTTACCATCTGAGCCACCAGGGAAGTCCTGTACAGGAGGTGATGACCAAAACCATCGCAAAGAAAAAGAAATGTAACAAGGCAAAATGATTATCTGAGGAGGCCTTACAAATAGCTGAGAAAGGAAGAGAAGGGAAAGGTAAAGGATAAAGGGAAAGATATACCCAGTTGAATGCAGAGTTTCAGCAAATAGCAAGGAGAGAGATAAGAAAGTCTTCCTAAGTGAACAGTGTAAAGAAATTGAGGAAAACAATAGAATGGGAAAGACTAGAGATCTCTTCAAGAAAATTAGAGGTACCAAGGGAACATTTCATGCATACATGGGCTCAATAAAGGTTTGCACCTAAGAGAAGCAGGAGAGGTGACGAGAATACACAGAAGAACTATACAGGTCTTAATGATCTGGATAACCACGATGGTGTGATCACTCACCTAGAACTGGACATCCTAGAGTATGAAGTGAAGTGGACTTTAGGAAGCATTAATAAGAGCAAAGCTAGTGGAGGTGTTAGAATTCCAGCTGAGCTATTTAAAAATCCTAAAAGGTGATGCTGTTAAATTGCTGCCCTAAATATGTCAGCAAATTTGGAAAACTCAGCAGTGGCCACAAGACTGGAAAAGGTCAGTTTTCCAATTTCAATCCTCAAAGGGGCAATGCCAAAGGATATTTAAACTGCTGCACAGTTGTGCTCATTTCTCATGCTAGCAAAATAATACTCAAAATTCTGTGTGAATTACAACAAACTGTGGAAAATTCTTAAAAAGATGGAAATACCAGACCACCTTACCTGTCTCCTGAGAATCCCATATGGAAATCAAGAAGCAACAAATAGAAATGCACATGGAACAATGGACTTGTTCCAAATTGGGAAAGGAGTATGTCAAGTCTGTATATTGTCACCCTGCTTATTTAACTTATTTGTAGAGTATATCATGCAAGATGCTGGGCTGGATGAATCACAAGCTGGAATCAAGACTGCTGCGAGAAATATCAATCAGCCTCACATATGCAGGTGATACCACTCTAGTGGCAGAAAGTGAAAAGGAACTAAAGAGCCTCTTGATGAAAGTGAAAGAGGAGAATGAAAAACCTTTCTTAAAACTCCACATTCAAAAAAGTAATATCATGGCATCCTGTCCCATCATTTCATGGCAAATAGTCAGGCAAAAGTGGTTACAGTGACAGATTTTATTTTCTTGGGCTCCAACATCACTATGGACATGACTGTAGCCATGAAATTAAAGAAGCCTGCTCCTTGGAAAACAAACTATAACGAAACTGGACAGCATATTAAAAAGCAAAGACATTACTCTGCTGACAAAAGTCCATATAGTCAAAGTTATGGTTTTTCCAGTAATTATGTATGGATGTTAGAGTTGGACCATAAAGCTGAGTGTTGAAGATTTGATGCTTTTGAACTGTAATGTTGGAGAAGACTTTTAAGAATTCCTTGGACTGCAAGGTGATCAAACCAGTCAATCCTAAAGGATATCAGTCCTGAATATTCATTGAAAGGACTGATGCTAAAGCTGAAGCCCCAGTACTTTGGTCACCTGATGTGAAGAGCTGATTCATTGGAAAAGACCCTGATGCTGGGAAAGATTGACGGAGGGAGGAGAAGGAGGTAAGAGTAGATAAGATGGTTGGATGGCATCGCCAACTCAGTGGACATGACTTTGAGCAAACTCCAGGAGACAGTGAAAGACAGGAAAGCCTGGTGTGCTGCAGTCACTTCAAAGAGTGAGACATGAGTCAGCAACTGAACAACAATGGCTTTTAAAAAATCAAATAATACCAAAACTGATTATGATGAAAAATAGTATCTTTCTTTATTGCCCATCCAATTTCAATCCCTATGGTCAACAGTTTTAGCTTTCTTCTGTGATTTCCATGTATTTCTATGTGATGTTTTTACTGTTGTATATTTACTGATTAGTTTTGGTTTTTATATATTGTCTACTTTTTGTGATTTGTGTGTTTGACTGCCTTGTACTTCTACCTGCCTTTCCCCATCCTCTTAATGTAGTTTTATTACTATTCTTAGTTAAATAAATAACCTATGTATACATCATTATGACAATGTCAATATTGTTTAAGTGAAGAAGTACACTATAGTATACCTCTATATACTATAAAAGTGTATTAAAGTGTAAAAAGTAGGCAAATAAAATTTTTATTTGCCTTTTTAATTTTTATTTAATCAGTCAGTCCTAAAGGAAATCAGTGCTAAATATTCATTGGAAGGACTGATGCTAAAGCTGAAATTCTAATACTTTGGCCACCTGATGAGAGGAACTGACCTAATGGAAAAGACCCTGGTGCTGGGAAAGACTGAAGGCAGGAGGAGAAGGGCATGACAGAGGATGAGATGGTTGGATGGCATCATTGACTTGATGGACGTGAGTTTGAACAAACTTTGGGAGTGGTAATAGACAGGGAAGACTGGCTTGCTGTGGTCCAAGGGGTCGGAAAGAGTCAGACACAACTGAGCAACAGAACTGACTGAATTTTTATTTGCTTACTTTTTACATATATATCCTTATTTTTCCGTATAGTCCATTATATAATTTATCATATAATTTGTCATCTGCTAATTTCTGTGAATGTGACCTTGGAGAGCTCCTTCCTTATGCTTGCTTTGGACTTGTTGCTTTCTGGGACTGCTGTGATGCACTGCTGTCAAGCTCTAGGTGTTCTTTCCTAGTCTCCTGGTTTGAGCCATCATTTCCAAATTTCCAAATTCTGTGTCTTCTGCTTTCTTGGTTTGTTCTTTGTTTTGCTGAAGCACATTCTCCTGTTGTTCCCTAAGAGAGGCTGCATGGTGGTTCTACCATATTAAAGATATCTTTTATTCTGCTTTTGGATTGGGTTTAGTTTGAAGAAAGCTCCTGTAGAATTTTGAACATATTCCTCTATTTTTCTTCTTGTATATAGTGTTGTTAAGAAATCTAATGCCATTCTGGTTTTCTGATATTTTCCCTTCCCTCTAAGCCTTACCCATCCTTAAATTTGTCATGGATATTCATTACTTATTTTGTATTTTATCCAGCTTTCCTCTTGATTATATCATTCTGTGTGATCCAAGCCTCTCCGGATTTGCAGTTGCCCTCTAACTCCTCTCTCCTTCAGCTTCTGCTTGTTTTCACATAGTAGTCAGACCTATTCTTTTGAAACTCAAGTCTTATTGTGTTGCTTCTCTATTCATAACCCCTTATTGACTTCCCATCTCAGAGTAGAAAGCTTCATGTGATTTGGTCTTTCTTTTTTTTTTTTTAATTGTGTATTTTTAATTGGAGGATAATTGCTTTACAATGTTGTGTTGATTTCTGCCATACATCAGCATGAATCAGTCATAGGTTTCCATATGTCCCCTCCATCTTGAATCTCCTCCCACCTCTCACCCCATCCGACCTCTCTCGGTCGTCACAGAGCACCAGGTTGAGATCTGTCTGTCATACAGCACATTTCTGCTGGCTATCTATTTTATATATGGTAATGTATATGTTTCAGTGCTACTCTTTCAATTCATTCCACCCTCTCCTTCCCCTGCTGTGTCCACAAGTCTGTTCTCTATGTCTGCATCTCTATTACTCCCCTACACAGAGGTTCATCAGTACCAGTTTTCTAGATTCCATATATATGTAGTAATATACAATATTTGTTTTTTTCTTTATGACTTACTTCACAGTGTATAAAAGGCTCGAGGTTCATCTACCTCACTAGAACTGACTCAATTCATTCCTTTTTATGGTTGAGTAATATTCCATTGTTATATGCGCCACAACTTCTTTGTCCATTTATCTGTTGATGAACATCTAGGTTGCTTCCATGTTCTGGCTATTGTAAATGATGCTACAGTGAACATTGGGGGTACATATCTTTTAGAATTATAGTTTTCTGAGGGTAGATGCCCATAGTGGAATTACTGGGTCATTGCTGGGTCATATGGTAGTTGTATTTCTAGTTTTTAAAGAAATCTCCATTTTGTTCTCCATAGTGACTGTATCAATTTACATTCCCACAAACAGTGCAGGAGGGTTCCCTTTTCTCCATATCCTCTCCAGCATTTATTGTTTGCAGAATTTTTTTCATGATGACCATTCTGATTGGTATGGGGGTGATACCTCATTGTTGTTGGTCTTCTTATTTCTTTCTACCCCACTCCTCACTTCCTTGCTCCTTTCTTTCTTGCCTCATTGGTCTTTCCCCATTTTTGCCTTTCAGTTGACTACCATGTTTAAAATTTAAGTCCTGTATATTCAATCCGTCCTTTCAGTCTTTATTTTTCCCTATGGCACTTATCACCATACAGGCATACCTCAGATATTATGGGCTTCCTAGGTGGCTCAGTGGTAAAAAATCCATGCCAGGAGATGTGGATTCAATCCCTGGGTTGGGAAGATCCCCTGGAGAAGGAAATGGCAACCCACTCCAGTATGCTTGCCTGAGAGATTCCAAGGACAGAGGAGCCTGGTGGGCTACAGTCCATGGGGTCACAAGGAGTCAGACATGACTTGGTGACTAAAATGATGACAACAGTAACAACTCCGATATTGCAGGTTTGGTTCCAGACTACTGCAACAGGGCAGATATTACAGTAAAGTGGGTTACATGAATTTTTGGATATCCTAGTGTGCATAAAAGTTGTATTTATACTATATTGTAGTCTATTAAGCATGCAATAACATTATGTATAAAACTACAAGGTACATACATTAATTAAAATACTTTTTTCTAAAAAATACTAACCATTATCTGAGCCTTCAGTAAATCATAATTTTTTTTTTTTGCTGATGGAGAGTTTGAAAAATTGTGAGAATTACCAAAATGTGATACAGAGACATGAAGTGAACAAGTGCTGTTGGAAAAATGGTACCAATAGGCTTGCTTGATGCAGAGTTGCCACACACCTTCAATCTGTCAAAAATGCATTATCTTCAAAGTGTAATTAAGCATGATAAAATGAGGTGTGCTTGTATTGCATTATCTTGCATATTTATTTTCACTTGTACTCTTATTAGAATGTAAATTCCACAATGACAGGGATTTTTATCTGTTATTTATTCCCAACTGTATGCTCAACACCTAGCAGAGTGCTTGGTTTATCCTAGAAATGCAGTAGCTATTTTTTATTAAGTTAATAAAAAGTTAAAAATATTGACTATAAAGTAGAGGAAGGAAACACAAACATCAACACAACTTGTGGCAAATACTAACATAACTGAGCGCAAAAATGGGCAAATGGGATAAATAGAGTTGCATAGTTTTGTTGTATTGTGGCAACAAGTATCAATTTCATCATAAGAAACAACCTTTTTTTCTGGAAATTCTGAGAAAAATTTATCATGAGAAATTTTGTATGAGAATATGGAATAAATTTTATGGTTATAATCTTGATTATCTGTTTTACCAATAAGAGATTTCCCCAAGTGATTATGACTTTTTCTTAAATCAGCTTATAAAAACAATTTTTTAGGATGTCAGCGTGTCATTGTTCTGCATAGGTAGTTTAACATAAGAATAAAATCTGAAGAATCTTAAAGAATAAATATTTTTCTGTCCTTCAGAATGTCTTTCTTAAATATTATCTATCAACCAAGCTTTGGAAAATAGCACGTTAGTCTTGACTGAGGTCTCCAGTGAGAACAGTGTAGGTAATTCCTGTTTGTACTTGAAAGAAGATCCATGTCCCCAAATATATGTATGAATAGCCAAGCTAGGAATTCTTTTCTTTTTTAAAAAAAATTTACTGGAGGATAATTGCTTTGCAATTTTGTTCTGGTTTCTGCTATACATCAACATGAATCAGTTACGGGTATATATATGTTGCCTCCCTCTTGAATCTGCTTCTCATCTTCCACCTCATCTCATCCCTCTAGGTTGTCATGGAGTGCTGAGTTGAGCGACCTTTGTCAAATAGCAAATTCCCAGAGGAATTCTCTTTAACATAAAGAAATATTTGATCTGAAAAAGAACCCACATTGAAACTTAGTTGAAGTCCCACAGTGGCCAAGCCAGAGGCACAAATTTGGGAGCCATTGATTTGCAGATGGGTGTTGATTCTGTGAAGACACATAAGGTTATTAAGTAAGAATTGTTTGAGGTAAAAAGATGGCCATAAAAAGATAGTTGAAGGTTTAAGATGTGATAGGAGATAGGAATACCAGACTACCTTACCTGCTACTGAGAAACCTGTATGCAGGATAAGAAGCAACAGTTAGAACTGGAGATGGAACAACAGACTGTTTCATAATTGGGACAGGAGTACGTCAAGGCTGTATATTGTCACCCTGCTTATTTAGCTTATATGCAGAGTACATCCTGTGAAACGCTGGGCTGGATGACTCACAAGATGGAATCAAGTTTGCCAGAAGAAATATCAACTTCAGATATGCAGATGATGCCATCCTAATGTCAGAAAGCGAAGAGGAACTAAAGAACCTCTTGATGAAGGTGAAAGATGAGAGTGAAAAAGCTGGCTTAAAACTCAACATTAAAAAAGCTATGATCATGGCACCTAGTCCCATCACTTCATGGCAAATAGATGGGGAAACAATGGAAACAGTGACAAACTTTATTTTCTTGGGCCCCAAAATCACTGTAGATGATGACTGCGGTCATGAAAATAAAAGACACTTGCTCCTTGGAACAAAAGCTATGATGAACCTGGACAGCATGTTAAAAAGCAGAGATATCACTTTGCCAACAAAGGTCCATATGGTCAAAGCTATGAGTTTTTCCAATAGTCATGTACAGATGTGAGAGTTGGACCATAAAGAAGGCTGGGCATTGAAGAATTGATGCCTTTGAATTGTGGTGCTGGAGAAGAGTCTGAGAGTCCTTGGGCAGCAAGGAGGTCAAACCAGTCAATCCTAAAGGAAATCAACCTTGAATATTCATTGAAAGGAGTGATGCTGAGGCTGAAGCTTTGGTCAAAGTCAATACTTTGGCTACCTGATAAGAAGAGCCAGCTCATTGGAAAAGACGTTGATGCTGGGAAAGATTGAGGGCAGGAGAAGAGGGGGTGACAGAGCATGAAATAGTCGGATGACATCAGTGTATCAATGGACAAGAATTTGAGCAAACTCTGCTAGACAGTGAAGGACAGGGAAGCCTGGCATACTATGGTTCATGGGGTCTCAAAAGAGCCAAACACAACAACTGTAGAACAGCAAGAAGAAATATGGGATATTTGATTGCTTTTTGGTTACTTGGCTTCTGAAAACTTTTCTTGTGTTTGGTATAATCTCTATATTAAGGGGCAGGATCCAGGACCACTGGTGAGTTGGCATTAGAAGAGGTAGCTACATCAGGCTACAGAGGCAGCAGTGACCCTTCTTCTGTGAACAGTGTTTAGAAATCTTAGTGTTTAGTGGTGGCGTTGTGGGTTCTATTGTCTCTATGCAGGGCCAGTTAAAGAAGTGTCTTCTAAGGAATAGGTTTTCAGCATGCTTTTAGATTTTTTTTTCTCTTTCATTGCCCACAAATACATTTATAAACAATCTACCGAAATAATTTTACCAATTAGTATTTCTATCAACCCTGCAAGGAGAGTTGCTCTACACTTTCAATAATACTTGATATTATCTCTGATAATACATTTTTAATAAACTGTTTCTCTTTAAATCAGCCAAACTTTGTTTATTTGTTGATTGGTTGGTTGGTGGAAGCTCAGAACCATATTTGATGCCAAAGGGGAGGCATAAGGAAATGTGAACAGGAAGTATGAAGAGGAAAGGGAGACCAAAAATATGAGAGAAGTTATTTTGTGTAAATAAAGTCTCACAAAATGTAGGTGCAGAGTCTCAGAGGGCTAATACAGGAGGAAAGACACAAGAGAAGCCATTGGAGAAGATATGAAAATGTAGAGGGAAAGTAAAAATGAAACATTTTCATATAGACTGATTAAAATGTTAAAACATTCAGAGTAAAAATTAGATTTAAAGTACCTGAAAATTTTACTTGAAATTTATTTGTTCTGTGTAAGTGTAACTTTATGTGAAAATTTTTTTTGGCTTTTTGTTCAGTTGCTATGTCGTGTCCAACACTAAGTCATGTCCAACACTCTGTGACCCCATGGACTGCAGCATGGTAGGCTTCCCTATCCACTATCTCCCAGAGTTTACTCAAACTCATGTCCATTGAGCCGGTGATGCTATCCAACCATCTCATACTCTTTTGCCCCCTTCTCCTCCTGCCCTCAGTCTTTCCCAGCATCAGTGTCTTTTCCAATGAGTTGGCTCTGCATGAGGTGACCAAAGTATTGGAGCTTCAGCTTCAGCATCGGTCCTTCAAATGAATATTCAGGGTTTATTTCCTTTAGGACAGACTGGTTTGATCTCCTGTGAAGTTTAATCTTATTTAAATAAGCATTTGCAGTGACAATACATGAACTATAATTAAAGTATAATTTTCCTTTTAAAAATATTGTATACTACTCACATAAAATATAAATTTATTTAATTTTCCTAAATAGTCATAATGCCAAGAAACACTCTTCTTTTCTCATTGTTTCTATTTGAGGAGAAGACAAACTTCTGGAGTTATTTTCCTTAGGATTTTTATTAGTATACTCCTTTAATGTGAAAAGTGCTTTGCTTCCTATTGCTGTTGTAACAAATTACTATGAACAGTGGCTTAAAGAACACAAATTTATTATCTCACAATTCTGTGAAGGTCAGAAGTCCGACATAGGTCTCACTAGGTTAAAATCAAACTAGTGTGGCTGAGTTCCTTCTGAAGGTTTTTGGAGTGAATCTGCTTCCTTGCCTCATGTGCTGCCTGCATTCCTTGGCTCATGGTTGCCAGCCCATTTTTAAACCAGCAGTGTAGCATCTTCAGATGTCTCTCTAACTGATTGTCATGCCTCACTCCCTACTTCACTTATAAGGACCTCTGTGACAACAGATAATCCCACTCAGATAATCCAGGATAATCTCCCATCTTGTTAGCAAGTTTGTTAGCAAGCTGATTAGCAAGTTAGACATGCATTCTTTCTGTGGCTATCTTTCTGTCAACTCTTTCCGAAGGGAGAGGAAACCAGTATTATTGAATTTTATCTGCTTACTCTCAAGGTGTGATGGTCTTTTCCTTTTTAGCTGTTTTAAGGATATTTCCTTTAATGATTGGAAATGGAGAGATAATGCCAGTGAATTAAAAAAATGCATGTTTTGAGGCTTTTCTTTACAGGCTCGTTCTTTGTGATGTTTCATGTAAATAGTCCAGAAGTAGTATTTATCTACTGTAATTACTAAAATCTACATTATATTCTTAAAAGGATTGCAGATTTTGAACTTTCACAATACTCTGTAATCACCTGTTTCATATTATGCTTTTTTGGTATAAATTTTAAAAGCTAGCATTATTGTGAATTCTGGATTTTTTGTTAAATAGCACTGATTTTCATGTCAAATTTGTTGGCTATCAAAGACTTTCTACCGGGTTGAAGTGAAATAATTGCCATAAGTGATATGAACTGCAGAATTCCATTTCATTAGAAAAGTCCAATTTCTCTTTTTACTCACTTATTACTATTAACTTTTACTTTTGTCCCATAGGTTTTTTTTTTCTTTTTTAGAAATACTTATTAGATTAGTTAATAGTTTTGACCTAATATGACCTATCCATTTTCAGTTCTTGTTCTTAAAACTTATCTTTGGATTATGCAGTGACATCTGTACATGAAAATCAAATCATTTGTCTTTGTTATAACTCCCATAGAGATTAGCTGTATGATTTTCTTGAGGTTTGTCACAGTCATAATAGATTAATTTTAGCATATTGAAAAGAAAATAATAACAGTTTGAGTACTAAAATTTTTATATGCTTATTTAGAAAATTGTATTGAGGCTTTCACATTTGAAAAATACATCAGTCATATCTGAACTATTTTTTTGACTGATTTTGCACATAGAAAGTATGTTTGGCCATAAAATTTGCTTTTCTCACATATATTGATGCCATTATTTCTCTATTACTTTACTTTCTATTTCTCTCTGAATTATCAGAGAAGTTATTATTGCCTATCATCTCTCATTTAACCATATATGATAATATACTTAGTTTTGGATACTACATTTTATACATATTATAGTGTGAACTTTTTCTATGCCATTGAAAAAGACTTAAAAGTATGTTTTAATGTTTGAATTGTTGTTGTTATTCAGTCACCAAGTCATGTCTGACTCTGCGACCCCATGGACTGCAGCACAGCAGGCCTCCCTGTCCCTCATCATCTCTTGGGATTTGCCCAAGTTTATATTCACTAAGTCGGTGATGCTATTCAGTCATCTCATCCTCTGTCACCCTCTTCTCTGCCCTCTTTGAATAACTATTGCCTTATTGTTATTATTCTGTTTCAATTTTTAATATTATAAATAATGCTGAAAAAGCATTGAAAACTTTGAATTTATGTCTGAAATCCAATCTGGAAACCAATCACAGGTTTTGATATGATGGCCTCATTTTTGTTATTTTTCAAATAGTCTTTCATTGTAGTTTTGCTTTGAATCAGTGGTTATTCAGGAGAGTGTTAGAGTATTTTCATGATTTAATTTTTCATCATTAAACATTTTCAAAAAAAGGATTCAAGACTTCGTGGATTGCGATTGAAAACGTGAACTGTAGTTTCTGCTTTTAGGAATTGATTGGGGAGCGGTGAGTTCTTTGAAGCTATATTTATCTAGTTATCAAAGTCAAGAATCAAATAGGATCTTTGAAGTCCCCTGAGATAAAGAATTTTATTAAACTTTTTGAAGTTGCATCTGAAACCCTCTCCTGTTCTCCCTGCGACATGTCTGGCTGATAAAAAACTAGAGGTTTGGATACAATATGTCCTTTATGTATTATTCATTATGTTTATTTTATATGTTTTACATTTCTATTTAAAGGAAATTTTCTGGATTATCAGAGGATTTTTATTTATATTGTAGTGGTTTTCAAATATTTATATCTATTCTGTATGCTTTATTCTTGAAACCTTGGAATCCCTTGACAGCATTCTATCATGCCTCTCCCCATTTGTGATGAGTTTTATCTGTTTCCTTTTCTCACCTATTCATTCATTATTGAGTACCTCTCATGTGCTGACATCATGCTAATGCTTGAAATACAGTAGTTAGCAAAAGCTAACCTCTAAGTCCAGGGGGCTTGTCTCATTGAGTATAAGACATTTTTCAAATAAGTTGTCAATAATTGTGAATTTGCACCAATGATAATATTATAAAGAAAAAGTATACAGATAGTGATAACTCATAAAAGGGAATTTTTAACTACTATTCTAGTTTTGTCTAAATAATGGTATTTCTGAGATCCCAATTGTTACCTCTCTTCTCACGCTATTTATTCTTCTTGAAAGTGTGGTTTTGGCTGCTTTTTTATTTCACATGTACGTGTGGGTGAGACACATCTAGGACCTAGAGAGTAAACCCCATGCCAGAGCTCAGTGTGTGTCCTAAACTCTAACCTGTTTATTCTCTGCATCCTAGACACTGCCCTTGGATGTCTCACAGACACTAAAATTCAATATGGTCAAAACCTGGCACATCATCTTTCTTTTCTTCACTACAAAAATTGTTTCTGTTTTCATACTCCGTTTTCTGTTACCGATACTACCATGTATCCAGAGAAATTATTGTGTTTAATTTCTTTCTCTATCTTTAGGTCTCTCTCCCTAAGCTCCCTTCCCCTACAACTTGTGTATCATCTGAAATATCACTGACACTATGATACTTAAGAATGTCAGCTCTGGAGTTAGAAAACCCTGGGTTCAGGTCTCAGCTCCATTGTTTACTAGCTATAGGTTAATGTTAATTAACTGCACTGTTCCTCAGTTTCTAGTTTGTAAAATTGGGATAATAATTGTACTTATCATATAAGATGTTAAGAAGATTACGGGAGATAGGTATAATACATTTCACCTACCTTGCTGGTGTTGTTATTGCTATTATTATTTAGAACTTGATTAAAGTGTTTCTGATTCTATACATCCTTTTCTGATATTTTCTGGTAGAATTGACACTTTTTCCCTTTGTATATTTCTGATACCATATGGATACTTATATGTATAATACTTTATTTATTTCATTTGTTTATGTACATGCCTTTCTATCTTTCTAACTACATTGAGATAACTTTGAAGACAGGGCATATGTTTTTAAAATTTACATATATTCTAAATGATAACAGTACTTAGTACACAGTAAGAATATAATACATATGAGTTCACAGGAAAAGAAACAGCATAAAAAAATTCTGAAATGAGTGTATACTGGGCCCTGTTCCTGGTAATCTCTGGTTTAGTGGGGTTGTTGCCTTGAGAATTCTGATATTTTGAGAACTCAGACTCTGCGCGTCTGGAAATCCTCAACCACAGGCTTGCAGGCAGTTTTCAGAATTTCTATGGATTGTTTTTGAAGGAAGTATTGGGTACATATTTTATTGAAGCTGTGATTAAAAATAATATTGAATGCATTTAATAGTGTAAAATTGTAGTACAACATGTAGATTGAGAATTTTTAGTTAAGCTTCATTTAAGAAATGTATTATTTCTAGAAAAAGCAGAAGTTTTTTTGTTCTTTGAAAAATCACTATCTTTGATCAGTGACATAGATGAATTCGACCTACTACCGTTAGTGACCTGCACCTATCCTGGCAAGTTTTTGGAACATAAACTAATTTTTCTTTTTCTATTCAACATTATCGTCAGTTACATTGATGCAGACATTTGTGACATGCCCATCAAATTTGCAGATAACATAAACCTGGGAAGAGTGGGGAATTTGTTAAAATCCAAAAAGACCAACAGCTTAACAGGATTTAATATAACATTCTATCATAATATTCCTCAGATAACATGTGAACTTTTAACTATATACATAAAACAAATTGTATAAATAGCTCTAACTTAAAACTTATCTCCAATATCTATCTAACTATGAATTTTGTTTTGTTTTGTTTTTTTAAGCTGAATTTTCACCCAGGGAATAATGACCCAGAAAACTTCTCAAGTTGTTTTGTTCTGGATAAAAATGAAAATAACTCCCTCATTAGATGAGTGGTGGTGGTGGTGGAGGGGACAGGTGTTCACACTGGAGTTTTGAGGGTTGGGTGCTGAAGAGCAGAGTGAAGTAGGATTATCTGGAAGATCCATTTGCTTTTGGGAACAGATTTCTGAATAAGTTGTTTCCACATTTCCTCTGTGATAAGAAGGCTTGTCTGTGCCTGGTTTGGTGGGGGATGGGTGGGTGGATTGATGGTGTTCTTTCATTCTCTTATTATCAAAGAATTAATTATGAGCCTACACAGCTAGAGACTAGGGGACAAAGTAGGATGTTTCCTTCCACAGAGGATTTGTATTGGTATAAACCTATTATAACAGAAACATGAAAGAAGTAGTTAATGGATTTGGTTGACAAGAAAGACTGAATCAGTGTAACAACTAATGTTAACTATTGATTTGATATTGATGGAGAAAGAAAATTGAATCAAAGATCGTAAGTCTGACTTTGCCATTACTCTACTATGTGACTTAGCCATTCTGAGTCTGTTAGATGAGGGTTGACTTTCATGTCCCTTATTTCTAGAACATTCAGTTACTTTATTAAAGTATTAATTCTTTCAAATGAATTGCCAAACAATCCTTTTTCCAAATGGCTGATCTAATTTAGAACTGACCATCAAAATAACTCTATGGTATTGATTTTCTGTCTTATAAGCCTGATTCAGGTAGACTATTTTAGGTACAGACAATAGGAGGTGAAATGCCACTCACAATCCAGATGATTGTTCCATCTACCTTAAAATCATCAAGTTATTTATCAAGATTATCACAATTTTACGTGGCTTACTCATCAGTTTCTAGTTTTAAAAAGGACAGTTGTGTTTTGACAGAACATGTCAAGAAAAGTAAAACAATTCAATGAAATAATAAGCAATAAGTTATGTAGCTTAGTTACATAAAAGAATAAAGGGGAAAGAAGGTTTGCAAACTAAGTGCACAGTAGAAAATCTATATTTTGAGGGTTTCAAAGAGACATTCTGAAATATGAAATATTTTTTGTTTATTAATTTAACAAATAATTGTTAAGTGCCTAGTATGGCGAATAAGACATAGAATTTACAGTCTAATAGAATGAAAATATGCACAAATAAATAGTAAGTTGATAAAAGGAAATATAAAGAAGTACAAGCAGAGAGAAAGGTGACTGAACCCAGACATGGACACGTGGACAGGTGTCCAGAGGGCATAATGTCTAAAATGAGATGGTGTTAACAACAGAGAGTGTTGAGGGATATGGAAAAGGAGAATGTTATGAGAAATGTTTTGTGTTTAGAACTTAAATACATTTAAAAAAGTTTTAATTGGAAGATAATTGTTTTAAAATGCTATGTTTCTGCTATACAACCACGTGAATCAGTCTTATGTATACATATATCCCCTCCCTCTTGAGCTTCGCTCGCACTCCCCACCTGCCATCCCACCCCTCTAATCACCACAGAGCACTCGACAGAGCTCCTTTTGCTATATAGCAGGTTCCCACTAGTTATATATTTTACATACGGTAGTATATATATGTCAGTGCTACTATCTCAGTTGGTCCCACCCTCTTCCCCTGCTGTGTCCACAAGTCCTTCCTCTACATCTGAGTCTTTATTCCTGCCCTGCAATAGATTCATCAGTACTGTTTTTCTAGGTTCCATATATATGTGTTAATATATGATATTTTTCTCTTTCTGATTTACTTCACACTGTATAACAGGCTCTAGGTTCATCCATTTCACTTCAACTGACTCAGATGTGTTCCTTTTTATGCCTGAGTAATATTCCATTGTGTATATGTACCACAACTTCTTTATCCATTCATTGGTTGATGGACATCTAGGTTGCTTCCAGGTCCTGGCTATTGTAAATAATGCTGCAGTGAACATTGGGGTATATGTGACTTTTTGAATTATCATTAAACAAATAGGAATTTAATGGATTAATTTTACATGTAATTAGTTTATTTTTCCAGCTTTATTGAGGTATGATTGACAAAAATTGCTAAAATGTGATGTTTTGATATATGTAAACATTGTGAAATGATACCACAATCAAGTTGATGAACATATGCATCACCTCACAGTTACATTTTGCATATGTGTACACATATTTTAAGTATAAAATACATTAACTATGGTCACTATGCTGTACAGTAGTTTCCAGAATTTATTCATCTTATAACTGAAAGTTTGTACCCTTCCACCATTAGCTCCACTTTTTCCCTATCTACCTGTCCCTGTCCCAATCCCCAGCCTCTGGTAGCCTCTATTCTACTGTCTGTCACTGTGAGTTGAAACTTTTTTTAAAAGATTCTATATGTAAGTGAGATCATGCATTGTTTGTCTTTCTGTGTCTGGCTTGTTTTGCTTAGCATAGCATTCTCCATTTTTATCCTTGTAGCCATATATGAAAGGATTTCCTCTTTTTAAATTGAGATATAATTGACATATAATATTATATTAATTTTCAAGTGTACAACATAGTGATTAAATATTTGTATGAACTGTGAATCCCCACAATAAGGAGACCAGGGTTCGATCCCTGGTTCAGGAAGACTCGCTGGAGAAGGAAATGGCAGCCCAGACCAGTATTATTGTCTGGAAAATCCAAGCCCCCATAGACAGAAGAGCCTGATGGGCCACAGTCCATGGGGTCACAAAGAGTTGGACATGACTGAGCGACTAACACTTTCCACTGTATAATTAACATATAATATTACATTAGTTTTCAGGTGTATAACATAGTGATTAAATGTATATGAACTTGAAATAATCATAATAAGTCTAGTTCATATCCATCAGCACACATATTTGTAATTTTTTTCTTGTCATGAGAAGTTTTTTTTTTTTTTATGAGAAGTTTTAAGATTTACTCTCTTAGCAGCTTTCAAATATGCATTGTTAGTGATTAGTCACTATATTGTGTATAATATCTCGTGACTTATCTTATAGCTTTAAGTTTGTACCTTTTGAACCCCCTTCACCCATTTTACCCACCTCCTACCCTCTGACTATGTATTCTCTGTATCTATGAGCTCTTCCTTTTATTGTTTTTGTTTGGTTTTGTTTTAGATTCTACATGTAAGTGAGATCATATGGTATTTGTCTTTCTTTGTCTAACTTATTTCATTTAATATAATGCCCTCAAGGTCATCCATGTTATTGCAAATGGCAAGATTTTCTCCTTTTTTAGGGCTGAATAATATTCCGTGTGTGTGTGTGTGTGTGTGTGTGTGTGTGTGTGTGTGTGTGTGTGTGTGTGTGTGTGTAGTGCATTTTCTTTATCTATTCGTCTATCAATGGATTTCTAGGTTGTTTCCACGTCTTGCTTACTGTGAATAATACTGTAATGAGTATGGGAGCGTAGATACCTCTTCTAAGAAGTCATTTTATATCCTTTCGAGGTATACCCAGAAGTGGGATTGCTAGATTGTATAGTAGTTATTCTTCAATTTTTTGAGGACCCACCATATTGTTTTCCTTACTGGCTGTACCAATTTACCTTTCTACCAACAGTGCTCAAATGTTCCCTTTTCTCCATACCAGCATATGTGTCATTTGTCTTTTTTATAATAGCTATTCTTATAGATAGGAGGTCATACCTCATTATGGTTTTGATTTCAGTTTTTCTGATGATTTGTGATATTGAGCACCTTTTCATATATCTGTTGACCATTTATATGCTTTCTCTGGAAAAATATTTTCAGGTTGTTTGCCCATTTAAAAAATCTGTGCTTTCTATTGCTATTGACTTGTATGAGTTCTTCATATATTTTGGATAGTACTTATTATCAAATATATGACTTGCCAGTATTTTCTCCCGTTCTGTAGGTTACCTTTTTGTTTTTTGATTGTTTACTGTGCAGAAAGTTTTAAGTTTGACATAGTGTTACTTGTTTATTTGTACTTCTTTTGCCTAGGCTTTAGTGTCATATCTGAGAATGATAAAGAATAATATCAAGGAAGTTTTCCTCTGTGTTTTTCTAGGACTTTCACAAGTTCAGGTCTTATATTAAGCCTTTAATCTATTGGATTGGCCAAATGCAAATATTCTGCCAGAATAAGAAAGATTACATATTTGCCCAAGGACTCCAATATAGTAAATGGTTCAGGTAGAATTCATATCTAGCTCTATATGACTCCATATTCTCTTTTCAATTGATTCATTGCCTCTCTTACTATTTATGACAAGGCTCTTCAAAGTGTGCCTTGATGAGAAAGCACATTCTGCTTAGATATAAAGTGACCTATAAATAGAAATTTACTATGAGTGAGTGATAATGTTGCTTTTATTCATTTGGTAACCAGAAAATGTTTTGCTAGGCAAAGAAAAGTGAAGAGGCAAGTTGGTAACTTGAACTCTCCAAATCATTAACCAAAAACAGAGTCCTCGGCTACCATTGATTTTTTCCTTTCTTGTTTAGATGGCTTTTGTTTGCCATCTGATTGTACTTGGGCCTGATGGTAGATAAGTAAATTATACTTGGTCAGGGATTTTTACCTGGGTAAACCTTAAACTTGTTGAGTTAATTACTCCAATGTGACTGTTTTTCTTCCCTTGTCTTTCTTTCTTCATATTGTCATCATGTATGGTTGTACTTATAAAATATTTTATTTTCGTATAAAGTATACTCAAGTAGATGTTCAAAATGAAATCTTTTAACAAAACATTTGAGTTCTTCTTAGCTTTTGTATATCAACAGATTTGTTTGAATAGTAAGAAGAGCATCTACTAAGCACTATGACTCTATTGGGGTATGGTAGATAAATACATAGGATTCTTTTTTATTTTTAAATATTGTACTTATACACTCAGATTAAAGCACCCCTTTACAGCTCTTTTTATGGAGACCAAACATATAATAATTTTTATGGTCTGAATGTTTGTGTCCTTCTCAGATTCTTGTGTTGAAACCCCAAGGCCAGTGTGATGGTAAAGATGAGGACTTTGGGAGGTAATTAGGATTGTTAGGTCATGAAACTGAGTTGTCATGTTGAAATAGGTGTCTTTATAAGAAGGGACACTAGAGAACTTGTTTTCTCTGTCCTTAAAGGAGGTCATGAGAGCACACAGGGAGATTGTAGCCCCCTAGAAGTCAAGAGAAGGGACTTCAGAATGAAACCTGTCTTGCAGGCATCTTGATCTTGGATTCCCAGTCTTCAGAACTGTGGGAAATAAATATCTGTTGTTTAAAGCACCCAGTCTATGGTATTTTGTTATGGAAGCCCAAATTGATCAATAGAATGTTGTCACACAGATGTTATGAGAGCTAAACTTAATATTTAAGACTTTGAGGTAGTCATTTCTTTTAAATACCTACCTTTAGATAAAAACTTGTTACTTCTCACAATCTAAGAAAGATTGTAACAGATCCAGTCATTATATAGATTAGATATTATGAAATTCATTACTTATCTGAATAATTGCCAGCCTTCCTCTGCATTATCTGTCTTATTTCTTTACCAGACCTTTTTCCTTTTCTGGCTTTGTGTTCATAATGAGAAATGTTAGCAATAATAGCTTTAATAATGGCAACACTGTCTTGAATTTTTATAGCACATTTCCTCTGAGAGGTCTAAAGTGATTCAGATAAATTTCCTAGTTTTCACTGGCAGTCTTCCAGTGAATTAGCACATCAGAATGAATGCAACCTCAGCTTCATAACTATCTGTGTCGTCCTCTTCTTTACTGCTTGTATCTTATACGACCCTACTCTTTTTCTCATCCTGTCTCCAGTCACAGGAGCCTATTATTATTCTCTTAAGTATGAGTGAAATTTGTGTATGTTACTTTTCACTCCTGCTGCCCCATGCACATCTTGGGGGTTAGCAATGCTTTGGACTAAAGAATATACACTGGAAATGAAAAGCAAGGAGCTTGCTGGAAGCAACACTTAAAAGAAGTGCCAATTCTGTTTATAAGACATGAAACCACTTTCACCTTAACTCATAACAAATGGCAATTTTCACATTTAGGCAAGAATAGGAAAGAATCAGATTAACTAAAACCTAACTTATAAAATATTGAATTTTGAATGAGTAGGATAAGAACATTGAAGTGGGCAGTAAAGACTGAGAGATGCAGGATAACACTTCTTGAATGCTGCTGCTGCTGCTGTCGCTTCAGTCGGATCCGACTGTGCGACCCCATAGACGGCAGCCCACCAGGCTCCGCCATCCCTGGGATTCTCCAAGCAAGAACACTGGAGTGGGTTGCCATTTCCTTCTCCAAAGCATGAAAGTGAAAAGTGGAAGTGAAGTCACTCAGCCGTGTCCAACTCTTCGCGACCTCATGGACTGCAGCCCACCAGGCTCCTCCGTCCATGGGATTTTCCAGGCAAGAGTACTAGAGTGGGATGCCATTGCCTTCTCCGAGTCTTGAATGCTAAGGGCATTTAATTAAATAACATCTCAGTGTTTTATTTGCTAATAGCTAGTCACTGGTGTCAGTGCTGAACATAAGTTTATGAGCCTTGGGGAGTACACTGGAGCAATATAGACTGAGAGAAGGAAGAGGAATTCTTGGATACAGACATTATTTTTCTTCTCATTATCTTTAGTCTAATAATTTTTAGTTCTTATATTTAAAGACATATATAAAAGTGAAAGAATCTCAATTCAACTATATTTTTATGTCTCAAAATCTTAAATGCATACTGGAAAAACAAGATAAGCAAAATAAATATAACATCATGAGACTAGACATATTTCAGTCAGTTTTATGAAAAATTTGTAATATGATTAAGAAATGACAAAGTAATTTATTGTTATGAAGGAATAAATATTAAAACATCTATATTTAGTTCACTTGTAAAATTCTCAATAGTCTTGAATGCTCTTCTACCCATGAAAGTTGGATATAATTTTCCTATGATGCTTTAGTAACTACTCATTCTTAATTTTTATAACAAGGTTTTTATTTAAATATACTATAGTTTTCTGTAGTTAAGGTATATATTAGAACATTATAAATTGCTGAACATTTAGGTTACTCTAAAGATTTGTGTAAATAAACATTTTAAAAATTATATATAAAAATTATAATATATGTTAAGCATAATATTATATATTACAGTCTTTTATGTCTACATTTTTTTTCCAGAGAATAAAGCCCTGTAATCAATGAAAACCATGTAGTATATATCCTCTCAAATTCTAAAGCTGATTGAAATATTGTAACTTATTCTAAGTACACAAACCAATTAGACCCTTATGTCCAATCACTGTGTTTTGGCTGGGGATGTTAATTCCTTTGTTGCATCTCTCTGATAATGCCTCAATTCAATCCAGGTGATGGTGGGTAGGCTTGTAATCCTACCCACCTTGGCTACCCAACTTGGCTAGGCTGTAGTCTGTAGTCCTGTTATTCATTCAAACACTAATTTAGGTGTTGTTGTGAAGGTATCTTGTAGATATGATTAACGTTCACAATCAACTGAGTAGGGAAGATTATCCTAGTTAATCAAGATGGTCTGCTATAATCAAATGAGAGGCTTTCAGAGCAGTACTGAGGTTTTTTGAAAGAAGAAATTCTAATAAAATACTTCGGAGTATATCTACCTAAAGAAACAAAAGACCTATACATAGAAAACTATAAAACACTGATGAAAGAAATCAAGGAGGACATAAACAGATGGAGAAATATACTGTGTTAGTGGATTGGAAGAATCAATATTGTCAAAATGGCTATACTACCCAAAGCAATCTATAGATTCAATGCAATCCCTATTAAGCTACCAACAGTATTTTTCACAGAACTAGAACAAATAATTTCACAATTTGTATGGAAATACAAAAAACCTCGAATAGCCAAAGTAATCTTGAGAAAGAAGAATGGAACTGGAGGAATCAACCTGCCTGACTTCAGACTCTACTACAAAGCCACAGTCATCAAGACAGTATGGTACTGGCACAATGGAACAGAATATAGATCAATGGAACAGAATAGAAAGCCCAGAGATAAATCCACGCACCTATGGACACCTTATCTTTGACAAAGGAGGCAAGGATATACAATGGAAAAAAGACAACCTCTTTAACAAGTGGTGCTGGGAAAACTGGTCAACCACTTGTAAAAGAATGAAACTAGAACACTTTCTAACACCATACACAAAAATAAACTTAAAATGGATTAAAGATCTAAATGTAAGACCAGAAACTATAAAACTCCTAGGGGAGAACATAGGCAAAACACTCTCCGACATAAATCAAAGCAAGATCCTCTATGACCCATCTCCCAGAATATTGGAAATAAAAGCAAAACTAAACAAATGGGACCTAATGAAACTTAAAAGCTTTTGCACTATAAAGGAAATTATAAGCAAGGTGAAAAGACAGCCCTCAGATTGGGAGAAAATAATAGCAAACGAAGCAACAGACAAAGGATTAATCTCAAAAATATACAAGCAACTCCTGCAGCTCAATTCCAGAAAAATAAACGACCCAATCAAAAAATGGGCCAAAGAACTAAACAGACATTTCTCCAAAGAAGACATACAGATGGCTAACAAACTCATGAAAAGATGCTCAACATCACTCATTATCAGAGAAATGCAAATCAACACCACAATGAGGTACCATTATACGCCAGTCAGGATGGCTGCTATCCAAAAGTCTACAAGCAATAAATGCTGGAGAGGGTGTGGAGAAAAGGGAACCCTCTTACACTGTTGGTGGGAATGCAAACTAATACAGCCGCTATGGAGAACAGTGTGGAGATTTCTTAAAAAACTGGAAATAGAACTGCCATATGACCCAGCAATACCACTTCTGGGCATACACACCGAGGAAACCAGATCTGAAAGAGACACGTGCACACCAATGTTCATCGCAGCACTGTTTATGATAGCCAGGACATGGAAGCAACCTAGATGCCCATCAGCAGATGAATGGATAAGGAAGCTGTGGTACATATACACCATGGAATATTACTCAGCCATTAAAAAGAATTCATTTGAATCAGTTCTAATGAGATGGATGAAACTGGAGCCCCTTATACAGAGTGAGGTAAGTCAGAAAGATAAAGACCAATACAGTATACTAACGCATATAGAATTTAGAAAGATGGTAACGATAACCCTATATGCAAAACAGAAAAAGAGACACAGATGTACAGAGCAGACTTTTGGACTCTGTGGGAGAAGGTGAGGGTGGGATGTTTTGAGAGAACAACATCGAAACATGTATATTATCAAGGGTGAAACAGATCACCAGCCCAGGTTGGATGCGTGAGACAAGTGCTCGGGCCTGGTGCACTGGGAAGACCCAGAGGGATCGGGTGGAGAGGGAGGTTGGAGGGGGGATTGGGATGGGGAATAGATGTAAATCCATGGCTGATTCATGTCAATGTATGGCAAAAAGCACTACAATATTGTAAAGTAATTAGCCTCCAACTAATAAAAATAAATGGAAAAAAAAAAAGAAAGAAGAAATTCTGCTGGTATATAGCAACTTTAACTCATGCCTCAGTTTCTAGCCTCTCCTTCCTTTTAATAGTATGCCCCAATGATTTTAGACTTGCCTACTCAGTCTCCCAAATTCCATAAAACAGTTTTTTACAATAAATCCATCAATATATATCCCCTACTTGTTTTGCTTCTCTGGTTAAACTCTGTTACAACCTATAATGGTCAAGTTTGACCTCTCCTTGCCTTTTTTTGTAACAGTTTCATCCAAGCCATCTTTTAGAAATCACTATAAAGGATTACTCAGTTGTTGGTAAGAGAATTACAAGAGCAACCTCATCATTTTAATATTAAGTCTCCATAAATTGTCCTTGCTTTATACCAACATTTACTTCGTATGCCATTGCAACTTGCAGCCCTTTTTGCCACATTCTTCTTTCTATTTACTGACCAAAATGGCCTTACTTTTCCCTTCAACTTGACTAAACTTTAGTCAGGTTTCTTCCTATCGGCTCCTGACCTCCCTTTTCTTAGAACTTTTACTCTAGAAAGCTTGCAGTTATAAATTATTTCTTTGTTTCTTTGAGATGTAAATCTTCTCCCAGCCTCTTTCCAGTTTTGGAACCCAGGAGTATCTTTCTTAAGGATCCATCTCTCTGAAAAGTAATCATCAATGTTAGATGATGATCTATCTCTAAGTCTGTATGGGAGGGTAAGAGCTTAACTTCTACAGTCAGTTAGCACATGATAAATATAGGTAAATTCCACTGTGGTAGAGTCAGGATGTTGAGAACAAGGGGGGCAGAACTAGAACTAGAAATGGGACCTATGACAAGGCAGTAGCTGAATCCAAAGCACTTTTTTTTTTTTTTTTTGGTCTATTTTTTTGCATAAAGATACAGGCACCATGAACAGTCCATTGTCGCTTTCCTTCCAGAACATTCCCAGTGAGTCCTACCTCTTGGAGTCTATCTGGAGAAAGACTGATGCTACAATTAATTGTTTGGTGCGGAGTTGATAGGATCCTAAATTGTTGGAAAGAAATAGCCAAATTATTTCCATTTGTATGTGTATGTAATGAATCTCTAATGAAAATGAAGCCTCAGATATGTAGCATTTTACTTAATGTTATGGAATATTTGCCACATAATAAGAGCAAATTTATAAGTCACAGAAAATTAAAGAGTATTTTCACTAATAAGAAGAATATCTGAAGTATTTGGGCAGTTATCTTTCTGTAGTACCTAAGGTTGATGAACAGTATCATCAGCAAGTTTACATATTATCTCCTGAGTATGCTGTTGCTCTGCATTTATTAGTCTCTTCAAAGACACTCTCAAAACTTTTCCATAGTTGCTTAATTTCAAAATGTTAAAAAGCAAATCCCTGATATGCTGACAACAGTGTCGATACTAATGAAATATTTTTGTTGGTTTTTGCCAAAATGCTTAGGTAACCTTTACTGTCTGCCTCAAGCTTGCTGGAAAATGCAGGTTTTTTTTTTTTTTTTTTTGAGAGTTTTATTGGTGTTCCAACAAGGCAAACCATTTCTTTCTAGAGTGCTGAGAAAACTGTATTACCAGTAGGAGGAGTATGTGGCTTAGTAGGTATTGTAGGACTGGTTCCTGTAACAAACTCAGAGATTAGGAAGTTTTGGGGAAAGGGCCCTGAAAATAACACCTTTTGCGAAGGGAGGGAAGCAAGAAAGAGTGACCAGGATTTCAGTGCAGTGGTGACAAGTGGTCTCAGCCTTTCCTGCAGGGAGCTCCGACCTGGAACACCCTTCTGAGCTCCCCATGGGGAACCAGCCCCGTAAACACAGCCCTGCCTGTCATGTGGAGGCGTTGCAATCAGCCTTACCACTTTCAGTTACAAGGATACCCCAAAGGACAGTTTTCTCAATATGTTTAAATAAATTTTACCAGGCCCTATTTTCTTCCTCCTCAAAAAGATAAATATGCCAATACAGTTCTAATTGCTAGAAATCTGTTAATGGCATTTCAAATTCTGTTCTGATATAATTCAATTCTGGTTAAACATATTTGACCCAGAGAGCACTGATTTCTCTATCTAGTAACCTCTTTAAAAATTACTTGAAACTGGGTTGAATTATGAACAGAAAGATTCTATTTCTTCCATATTCCTTGGCATCGTTGTCAGTGCATATTGAGAGAGTAGAGAGACTATCTTTGGATTATCTGTGCTTTTCTATCTAATCCTGAGATGCTGTATTCATGAAAAAAAGTGAGAGGAAAGGTGTGAAAAATGAAAATTTCTTAAGATATTTCAAAGATTTATAGCTCTTTTCTGTTGAAATATATTCTCCAGTAAATACTTTTTCCTGTTTTTATATATACATATACATAATGTAAGCAATGAAAATATAAGAGAAATAACTTGATTTCATGCCCATTCAGGAGTTTTATTAATTAGCTTCAAGTTTAAAAATACATAAGTAATGTTTTATAGTTTATGACATGGTGCTAGCCAGACCAAGAGCTTTGACATTTTATAGTTTTGGAACAATGTTACCCTTATGGTATTTTCAATTTTTAACTCATTAGTTTAGTAATGAGTAGGTGTCATACTAGCATCTAGTATGATGCTAGACCCAAGAAGAAAAACTTTCCATCTTCAAAGACCCTACAGGTTAGTGGGACAATGGATAAGAAAGAGAGATTTACAATATGATGTGATAAGTGCTTACGGACATTTATTTCCCAATTTTTCCCATATTATAAATGATGTGGGAAGAAAATAAGTGTGGCTTAGGAAAAAGACTGATATTTTTGTCTGGTTCTAATCCTGATTCTCTCACTAGTTAATAAAATAACCTTGCAACACTTAAGAAATCTTGTTCATGAATAAGGTGAGGATAACCACAATAAAATTAGATGGTCTGCTTACAATTTTTCAAGTGTAAAGTTTATAGGTAAGTTGACATTAATGTCATAGGTGAAATCTTGAAAACTGTAGTGAGATTTTAAGAATGTACACACCATAGAAAATATAATGCAACTTATATCTGTTTATATAATGCAATAGATATCTGTTTATACAAATCAATTATAAAAATAGTGCTGTGTAACAATTTTTGAACATTGACTTATAATTAATTGCAGTCTGAAGTACTCAACAAAACCTTAAAATCCATCAACAATCTTCAGGCCTGCTGAGTGCTTCTGAAATCTCCAGAAGTTTTGCTTAAATGAAACAGAAAGTTAAAAATGAAAGAGTGTTTATGTCTAAGAATCAAGGTTAAGCTAAGAATTCAACCTTGGCTTAGTCTATTCTAGGTCCCACAAATAGAAGGTTGCCTACTTCCTCCTTGGCTGAGCAAAATGTTTTCTCCTAAGGTATAGACTCACCTGTGTCCAGGAACCTCCAGTAGAGGCATGGGTTAGCGGTGGCCTACTGCAGGGTCGGAGGCACTGAGTGAGGCAATGCCTGCATGGGACCTTTAGAAGGAGGTCACCATTATCTTCATAACCTCCACCATAGTTTGGCTTCAGGTAAAATAACAGGGAGGGAACACAACCCTCCATAGAACACAACACATCAATAGAAAACTGGATTAAAGATTTACTGAGCATGGCCCTGCCCATCAGAATAAGACCCAGTTTTCCCCTCAGTCAGTGTCTCCCATTAGGAAGCTGCCATAAGCCTGTTATCCTTATCCATCAGAGGGCAGACAGAATGAAAACCAAAATCACATAAAACTAACCAAACTGATCACATGGACCACAGCCTTGTCTAACTCAATGAAACCATGAGTCATGCATTGTAGGGCCACCCAAGATGGATGGGTCATAGTGGAGTGTTCTGACAAAACATGGTCCACCAGAGAAGGGAATGGCAAACCACTTCAGTATTCCTGGCTTGAGAACCCCATGAACAGTATGAAAAGGCAAAAATATAGGACACTGAAAGATGAACTACCCAGGTCAGTAGGTGCCCAATATGCTACTGGAGATCAGTGGAGAAATAACTCCAGAAAGAATGAAGGGAAGGAGCCACAGCAAAAACAACACCCAGTTGTGGATGTGACTGGTGATGGAAGCAAGGTCTGATGTTGTAAAGAGCAATATTGCATAGGAACTTGGAATGTTAGGTCCATGAATGAAGGCAAATTGGAAGTGGTCAAACAGGAGATGGCAAGAGTGAACATCAACATTTTAGGAAGGATTGAATTAGAATGGACTGAGATAGTCCATTTTAGACTATGGATCTGATAGAGTGCCTGAAGAAGTATGGATGGAGGTTCCTGATCAAGACCATCCCCAAGAGAAAGAAATGCAACAAGGCCAAATGGTTGTCTGAGGAGGCCTTACAAATAGCTGAGAAAAGAAGAGAAGTGAAAGGCAAAGCAGGAAAGGAAAAATACAGCTATTTGAATGCAGAGTTCCAAAGAATAGCAGGGAGAGATAAGAAAGCCTTCCTCAGTGATCAAAGCAAAGAAATAGAGGAAAGTAATAGAATGTGAAAGACTAGAGATCTCTTCAAGAAAATTAGAGATATCAAGGGAAGATTTCATGCAAAGATGGGCACAATCAAGGACAGAAATGGTATGGACCTAACAGAAGCAGAAGATACTAAGACAAGGTGGCAAGAATACACAGAGGAACTATACAAAAAACATCTTCATGACCCAGATAACCACGATAGTGTGATCACTCACCTAGAGCCAGACATCCTGGAATGTGAAGTCAAGTGGGCCTTAGGAAGCATCACTATGAACAAAGCTAGCGGAGGTGATGGAATTCCAGTTGAGCTATTTCAAATCCTGAAAGATGATGCTGTGAAAGTGCAGAACTCAATATGCCAGCAAATTTGGAAAACTCAGCAGTGGCCACAGGACTGGAAAAGGTCAGTTTTCATTCCAGTCCAAAAGAAAGGCAGTGCCAAAGGATGTTCAAACTACCACACAGTTGCACTCATCTCACATGCTGGCAAAGTAATGCTCAAAATTCTCCAAGACAGGCTTCAACAGTACGTGAACCATGAACTATCAGATGTTCAAGCTGGAATTAGAAAAGGCAGAGGAACCAGAGAACAAATTGCCAACATCCGTTGCATCATCAGAGAAGCAAGAGAGTTCCAGAAAAACATCTAGTTCTGCGTTATTGACTATGTGAAAACCTTTGTGGATCACAAGACTGTGTGCATCACAATGAAATGTAGAAAATTCTTATAGAGGTGGGAGTACCAGACCACCTGACCTGCCTCCTGAGAAATCTGTACACAGGTCAAGAAGCAACAGTTAGAACTGTATATGGAACAACAGTTGATTCCAAATCGGGAAAGAAGTACATTAAGGCTATATATTGTCACCCTGCATATTTAACTTATATGCAGGGTATATCATGCAAAATGCCAGGCTGGATAATGCACAAGCTGGAATCAAGATTGCTAGGTGAAATATCAATAACCTTAGATATACAGAAAGAGGAGAAGAACTAAAGAGCCTCTTGATGTAAGTGAAAGAGGAGAGTGAAAAAGTTGGCTTAAACTCAACATTCAGAAAACTAAGATCATGGCATCAGGTCCAATCACTTCATGGCAAATAGATGGGGAAACAATGGAAACAGTGAGAGACTACTTTTTGTGGGGCTCAAAGATCACTGCAGATGGTGCTTGCAACCGTGAAATTAAAAGACGCTTGCTCCTTGAAAGACAAAGTATAACCAACCTGGACAGCATATTAAAAGGCAGGGACATTACTTTGCCCATAAAGTTCCACCTAGTCAAACCTATGGTTTTTCCAGTGGTCATGTACAGATGCGAGAGTTGGACTCTACAGAAAGCTGAGCACCAAAGAATTGATGCTTTTGAACTGTGGTGTTGGAGAAGACTCTTGAGAGTCCCTTGGACTGCAAGGAGATCCAACCAGTCCATCCTAAAGGAAATAAGTCCTGACTGTTCACTGGAAGGACTGATGTTGAAGCTGAAAGTCCAATACTTTGGCCACCTGATGAGAAGAGCTGATTCACTGGAAGAGACCCTGATGCTGGGAAAGACTGAAGGCAGGAGAAGAAGGGGACGACAGAGCATGAGATGGTTGAATGGCATCACCAACTCAATGGACATGATTTTGAGTAAGCTCCAGGAGTTGGTGATGGACAGGGAAGCCTGGCATGCTGCAGTCCATTGGGTTGCAAAGAGTCAGAGACGACTTATCGACTGAACTTAACTGAACTGTCAGAACAGTATCTTAAGAGCATTACCTCATGTAAATCTTATTTTGCTTATATTTCTAGTGAATTATACTAACAAATATTTATTGAATGAGTTAACATTCAGGATTTGGGGAGATCCTTTGGAGGAGGAAATGGCATCCTACTCCAGTATTCTTGCCTGGTAAATCCCATGGATTTCGGAGGCTGGTGGTTTCAGTCCGTGGGATTGTAAAGAGTTGGACATGACTAAGCACATGCACACAATACAATAGAATGAAGAAATGATTTGCATGCACAAGATTACAAGGATCTTAAATTTGTAATTTAACAGAGAAAATTGGGTGCAGACAGAAAGAGTGTAGATGAAACTTACCAAATGCAAAGATAGAACATTCACAAAATCAATCATGCCTAGCATTTGCTGGACTGTGATAAATTGAAGGTATTTGCAGGGAAAAGATTCTTAAGTGATGATGTCTAATGAACTTCATAGGTGTTCTTCCAAAGATCAGGGATAATAAAACTTGGAACATTTCACTGAAACTGCTGAAGTGTAATGGACTGGCTGCTTTGGATAACTGTTTTTACTGAAGAATGTGTGTGTGTGTGTGTGTGTGTGTGTGTGTGAGTGAACAAGAAAATATATTTCTGAATGAAATTAGGTTATTAATGCAACTTTTGAGAATTTGTATTCTATGCTTACTAATATTTTGTTTCAGAGTATTGTAGAAGTAAAACTAACTCTTTGATGATCTCAGAAGGGAAATTGTGAAATAGTTTTCTTTTTCACTCTTCTTTAACTCAGTGTTTGATTGGTCATTAGAACATTCTGAGCTTCTTTTATATCCATCTGCTCTCCTAAATTGCCAACTCTGCCTTCAGTTTGGAGCTTATAAATTTTACTAGGTAATGGAATAGCTTACTTCTAACTAGGTCTCTTGTCTCTTGTGTGTTCTTCTTCCACTCCATCTTTCATATTGCCCGTGAGTTCTTTGGAAAAGACATGTCTGATCCAGTTATTGAAACAAATAAATTAGATGACTCCTCATGGTTCACAGAATAAAATTCAGAATTCTTTTTTTCCAGTTATAAATTCCTCTTAAGAAGCATTCTTTGACTATGTTTGTTATAAATGTTACATGCTGTTAAAATATTCTTTTGTTTTTTAATTTATTTTTTATTAACTTATTTTTTATTGAAGGATAATTGCTTTACAGAATTTTGCTGTTTTTTGTTAAACCTAACATGAATTAGCCATAGGTATACATATATTCCCTCCCTTTTGAAAGAAATATTGTACCTGGCATTTCTGAACCTACCTGGCCACAGACTCTTCATTCACAGATTGAGGTGCTATGTATGAGTCTAGTGAAAGCTGGCTGGTTCCTGTCTTAGAGGTGAGAATAGTTCCAAATTCCAAACTAGATATCCTAGAAGTTAACTAGATTAGGGATTAAATCTTTAACAGAATTTAGCACCCAAAGGGGCTCTGATCGTCCCGCAGCTGCAGCCATGACTTTTGAGATGCAGGAGACATCTTAAGGATACTCAGCAGGTCAAGCATTGTTAGAAGATTTTTTTTTTAACATTCTGAATGTCTAAATTGCAGTTATGTATTATAGAATGTCTCAATATTATATACTTTTTCTTTGTATAGGATATTATATAAATATTCTCTCAACTGTTATGTGATTTTGCTTAACATATATATATATATACATATATATATATATACACACATACACACATATTAACATATATCTATAGCATGTGAAAATCCTGAAGAACAATTGTATAGGTGCAGAGTTACTTGGGCTTTAGATAAAAAGGATTGAAACTAGTTGTTCAGATTCAAAATGAAAGGTGATTTGATAGTTTTTTTTTTAAAGGGATTAGTTCTTTCCCAGTTTTAATACCCCCATCAGTAACATGCATTATGACCTCCCCAACAGATCACATATGATCCCGTTAATTTTTTATCATTAACATATGCTCAGTTTCCACTTGGAATCTTACTTGGACACAATGGAAACAGTTGCCTTGGAAAAATATGCTTCACTTTCTGTCTGTCATTCCCTTCATGTCAAGTACAACCTTTAAAAGAACTGAGCTGTATCCTTTGTTTCCTTTGTATTTTCCTCTAACTTGAATACTGTGCTGTGTACTCAGCAGTTACTTCAAAGGTATTGTTAGGCTGACTCTCTCACAGTCAGCACCTTCATTAAGTTTTACATGAAAGAACATCTTGATGATAAGGTAGGGTGGAGTGTAGGGGTGGTAGTGGGCAGAAGCACCAGCCCCCTGAAGACTAGGTACAGTACTCAAAAGACCTTGATGAGCAAGAAACAAATATAAGGACGTTTATCAGTACACTCAAAGGACAAAAACCACATTGTACAAATGTAAAGTGAGTAATACTATATCCAAATACCTCAGAAAAACATTTAAAAGTCATAATGAATTATAAGAGTCTCCATGAGTCAAAAACATGGTGCTTTTTAAAAATAGAGCATTTCCCCCAGGATTTGTTAAAAGGAGTTAGTAGGCAACTTCAGGCTTGACGTCTATCTCATATAAATGGCATAATTCCATGAGGTAGCATGGAAGATATGTTGTAAGCTAAAGAAGTAAAAACCTAATTGATGTTTTAATTTTGAGAGTCTTCCTCGAAAGATTCTTGAAAATACTGTGCCCATTAAGTCCCTTTATAAATAATGGCAGCATTCATCCAGAAGCCAAGATCTCAGATTCCCAAGTCATTGGTTACAGTGCAGATGAAGTATCCATTGTATTTTTAACCATGATAAAGTGACAATCACTACAGAGAGGAAACATTGCTTTGTGAAGAAGAGTGACTTTTTCCTGTCTTTGTAATACCTCTGGTAGTGTTAAGAACAGTAATATATTCCCATACTATCAACCTGTATGCAGCTATGATGCTAAATATTCATTAACTTCAGTTATGCCTGCTATGGGGTTTCCAAGATGTGTAACAATTTAAAAAATTAATGTAACTTTTGGAAAATTTATGTTGAATATTAAATACAATATGAAATGAAATAAAATAATTTTTCTCTGCCATTAACTCATTAAAACTATTATCTAACTTAGTTAATAATTTTAAATAAATTATGGAACTGGTAAAAATTAAAACAAGCATGGAGTTTTATCATAGTTTATAATAGTCTGTAAAAGGGCTCACTTTGTCATCAGATAGGTTTCATTAGTGGGGAATGTACATATCAAATAAACTCTGAAGCTTAAGAGTAGAAATTCCTTGTTTTATACAAGCCAGCCAGAAAATATAGAGAGATTTTGGATAGTATACTTGATACACAAATAAGAAATATCAGCCCAGCTTTGCACTTCATAAAAAATAATATACATTTTCAAATTGTACCTTTATAAAAATAAAACATTATGCTGGGAGAAGCCCAAAAGCCTAAAAAGAAACCCACATCAGTCCAGCCACCCTAATTTGCCAGTTATAAAAGTAAACTATCTTGAAAGGGGATCTTCCAACAGTCAGTTGAGCTGCCAACTGCATGTTAGTTTCTCTGGAAGCAAGCACTGAGATGGAGTTGTTAATAAAAATAGTTAGCAGACCTCAACATCTGTGTAAGGAGGGGCAACAGCAGGATTGGCAGAGAAAGAATCTCAACTTCAATGAAAGTCTTTACCAACCTGGTGTGAATGTCTACAGTGAATCTTGCCCATCAGATTTGGTCCTGGTCAATCTGAGATGGCTGTTCCTTCATATTCCTGCCTTGCTCAGTCATCAGATGTGAGCTGTTCTGTAAATAATGTGACCTCAGATGAAGCAGCTCTCCGTATCTGAGGCAGACCCTGAAGGAGCTGATCACATGCCCTGTAGCTGGATAGCCAGTCCTTTGAAAAGAGGACCTTGGTCATGTTTCTCCCTGCTGACCCACTGCCCTACTTGGAGCAGAGATGTTTCCCTGGTGTGGTTTATTACACAGCAATATTAACTGTATTACATCAAAAATTTTGGGAAATTAAGTTATAAAATGAAAAAACAAAGCAAAATTTATTACTTGATTTAGATGTTTATTTATTTGATCTCCATATGGGTAAGATTGTTGAGTTATTTACTCATTTGATCTCTGTATACAATGGGAGGAATCAAAAGGAGAAAACATCAAGGGATAAAAAACTCTTTAGTGTCAAACTGTCATAAGATGAAAGTTTGAACAATAAATGGGATAATATTTGTAAAAAAAAATAGGCAAAGGATTTCTATCCCTTAATACATGATACTTTCTTTTTTTTATAATTTTTTTAAAGTTTTTTATTTTTTATTAGTTGGAGGCTAATTACTTCACAACATTTCAGTGGGTTTTGTCATACATTGATATGAATCAGCCATAGAGTTACACGTATTCCCCATCCCGATCCCCCCTCCCACCTCCCTTTCCACCCGATTCCTCTGGGTCTTCCCAGTGCACCAGGCCCGAGCACTTGTCTCATACATCCCACCTGGGCTGGTGATCTGTTTCACCATAGATAGTATACATGCTGTTCTTTCGAAACATCCCACCCTCACCTTTTCCCACAGAGTTCAAAAGTCTGTTCTGTACTTCTGTGTCTCTTTTTCTGTTTTGCATATAGGGTTATCGTTACCATCTTTCTAAATTCCATATATATGTGTTAGTATTCTGTAATGTTCTTTATCTTTCTGGCTTACTTCACTCTGTATAAGGGGCTCCAGTTTCATCCATCTCATTAGAACTGATTCAAATGAATTCTTTTTAATGGCTGAGTAATATTCCATGGTGTATATGTACCACAGCTTCCTTATCCATTCATCTGCTGATGAGCATCTAGGTTGCTTCCATGTCCTGGCTATTATAAACAGTCCTGCGATGAACATTGAGGTGCACGTGTCTCTTTCAGATCTGGTTTCCTCAGTGTGTATGCCCAGAAGTGGGATTGCTGGGTCATATGGCAGTTCTATTTCCAGTTTTTTAAGAAATCTCCACACTGTTTTCCATAGCGGCTGTACTAGTTTGCATTCCCACCAACAGTGTAAGAGGGTTCCCTTTTCTCCACACCCTCTCCAGCATTTATTGCTTGTAGACTTTTAGATAGCAGCCATCCTGACTGGTGTGTAATGGTACCTCATGGACAACTTGGATGAAATGGACAAATTCTTAGAAAAGTATAACTTTCCAAAACTGAACCAGGAAGAAATAGAAGATCTTAACAGACCCATCACAAGCAAGGAAATTGAAACTGTAATAAAAAATCTCCCAGCAAACAAAAGCCCAGGACCAGATGGCTTCACAGCTGAATTCTACCAAAAATTTAGAGAAGAGCTAACACCTATCTTACTCAAACTCTTCCAGAAAATTGCAGATGAAGGTAAACTTCCAAACTCATTCTATGAGGCCACCATCACCCTAATTCCAAAACCAGACAAAGATGCCACAAAAAAAGAAAACTACAGGCCAATTTCACTGATGAGCATAGATGCAAAAATCCTTAACAAAATTCTAGCAAACAGAATCCAACAACATATTAAAAAAATCATACACCATGACCAAGTGGGCTTTATCCCAGGAATGCAAGGATTCTTTAATATCCACAAATCAATCAATGTAATACACCACATTAACAAATTGAAAGATAAAAACCTATGATTATCTCAATAGATGCAGAGAAAGCCTTTCACAAAATAGAATGATGTTTAAATCTCTGTTTCTGCTCTGGTGAGAGCTTCAGTTGCTACTGAGTCATGACAGAGCAGAGGATATGGGGAATATACATATCTAAATGACTTAAGTTAATAAATATTTTGGCTTGATATGTCCATATTATTGTTGTAAGACTTTTTTTGGTGAAGGGAGACTAGATGAGCTGAAAATCTGCTTGAAATTTTATAATTGCTGCTTGAAATCTTGTAGTCTGAGAACTTTCAGAAAGTGCATTACTTTAATATTTAGGTTTTAATATAGTTCTTAGGGAATTTCCAAGACTTCTAGAGAATCATTGAAGTCACACTAAAGACTTTTCATCTGAGATGTGGAGGAGTTTCTCAATTACCTTATGAGGTCTCAGTGCTCCCTAATCAGTTTCATGGCAGAAAAAGGCAGTGCATGTTCTCTTATACAACTGAAAAGTAGTATTCTTCTCTTATTCAGAAATCTCTGTGTGCTTGGCTCAGACTTTCTTTGTGAGGAAAAGAGAGAATGTATATGTGGGTTTTAAAGGCTATTTTAGGGGAATTTAGTGACTGTACCAACCTTTAAAGCAGCCTCTCTGTTCTTGCTTCTTTTCTAAGTAGAGGAGAAAAATCAACAGAAGCTAAGTTGACATCAAAAAAAGCATTTCTGCCTGGGACAATGTGTCTGGGACCTTGAAGTACTAGTCTATTCATTTGTGGATGGTTTAATCAATGAGGCCTTTTAACAGCTGGACCATTTCTCCCTGATATATAACCCAGTGGCTCACCCTTGCTCTTATTTTCTATGTCTGTCTTTATTACTCATCACGAAAAAGGAAGCTCTAGGCTTCCACTTTTCTGAGGGTATTTCCTCAGTCTTACAAAAATGGAAGAAATGAATCAAAATTTGAGAATAAAAGAAGCTATCAAACTATGCAAAGCATTTATGAAAATATATTCATAGACCCAAAGAACTAGAGCCTTGCATATATAATACAATGAAGATAGTTCTCAGTTTCTATTGTAATCCCTGCCACTTTTTGTAAATAATCTGTGCTCATCAATCAATTTCTTCCTGGCAGCTGGGATAAGTTTTTGAAATTATCTAATATGGGCCCTTAAGAAAATAGTTATGTTGAAATCCCTATAGCAATGTATATTCCCTAGTCACTAAACTTTAAATATACAGTCATCACTTATGCTTTTATTGAGGAAAAACCCAAATGACCATCATAGGAGCCAAAGTAAAAAAAATTGGGATTTCTTCTCTGCACCAATTAAAGTTAAAATGGAATAATAACTTTAAAACATTTAAGCAAAGAAAGTGTGTTCTAATGTAGCTCTTCAGCTGTGCTATTATTCAAAGGTAAAGTCTACTAAAACACATTCTCTGACTTACAACCATTCAGAATACTTATGATATAAATATCTTTTTTGTTGATATTGCTAAAGGATATTTATCTGGAACTACAGAAAAAATTAAATTGAAGTAGGTAGATGAGTAAGTGGAGAAGGAGAAAGAAAACTTTTGATTAATGAGGTTGATTGAAAATGGACTTATGATTACAAAAGGTGCATGTGTGTGTATGATGAGGTTATGTTTGCTGAAATGACCATGATATGAAGAAAGTGTATTATTTCTAATTCACTTATCTGTGAAAACAAAAGCAGAACAGAAAAGATACAAAAACTTAATATGGAATACTAAACCTTTGTACAAAGTAGTAAATTTGAAGTAGGAGAATGAGTTTCAGAAAGGGAAAAAGGCTCTAATTTAAAAAATTCAAATGAAGGATATTTTTTAAAATGTGTGGTTGATTATATAGTTATGAATTAATATTTATAGAATGACTAACATTCTATACATTTGTCATGTTAATGAAATTTGTTGTAATCTCAATGATAAGATTTGTCATATTAATCTCAATGATAAAAACTTTCATTTCACTCTAAAACATACAAAGAGAGTACATGATCCATATTTCAAAACCATATCAAAAAGAGACATTTTCAAAAAGAGAAGCTTGAAGGAAAATAGCATATCATGAAGCTATTATAATTATGAATATTACTGAAAACTATTGAAAATGAGTAATATTGGGTGAAATATAACAATACTGAAATGTGTAAATTACTAATATATAAATTATGTAAATATACCATCATTTGGAAAATAATATGATCATATTAGGATAGTGGCACTAATACTATTATTACTATTATATTATTATTATTATTTTAAATATTTAATTATTTATTTGACTGCTTCGGGTCTTAGTTGTGGCACCCGGCATCTTTGTTGCATCATGCTGGATCTTTCATTGTGGTGCACGGATTCTCTAGTTGTGGCACGGGGCCTCAGTAGTTAGAGCACTTGGGCTCAGTTACTCTGAGGTGTCTGATATCTTAGTTTCCTGACCAGGGATCAAACTCACGTCCCCTGCATTGCCAGGCAGATTCTTAACTGCATCACATCAGGTCTCAGTGTTCTGCTGGTTCAAATATATGATATTTATGCTTATCTGATTACCATACCTGAATGTCTAAGAGAATTGTGCCATACCAGTTCCTACAAGGGCTGAGGCGTCTGTGGTTGTTCTGGAACATGCCAAGGGTCAGACAATTTAATTGATTTACACTCTCAGTTAGCTCGGGGCCCTCAAGTGACCCTACAGAACACCAAGCTTTCAACAAGCCAAGATTACCACAGCAGGGCACCTTTCAGAAGCCATGTATCAGGGGCTTCTATCATGAAGACTCATATTTGCTGCTTGGTGAAAACAAAGGTCTTCTAAAAAGAAAGGTCTGGACCCAGGGTGATACAGGCCTCTTTGTACTCTGATCTAGTATTTCCCAATCTTCAAAGAACTGGAGAGAAATAATTTGTAGCTTGCATACAAGTACACCTTCTGTGTACCATATTCCATAATGGTAAGCCTCTCCTTACTATGGTGCACTTCTGTCTGCAGGGCTCCTTCAATGTTTTGACTTACTGGGGCTGTGGTAGAAATAGCATGAACAATAAAGAGGAATGTTCTCTGTCCTCAGGGAGACCTGTAAAAATAAGACTTGTGAGCTCTGTTTAATGGCACTTTCCATTTCTGCCCTAGTAAATGTATACTAGGACTATTCATCCTGTTAAATACAATACAAACTGACACAACTGGAAGATGAGTCACATTTTTTCCAGTGATGTGATATGTCCATACAATTCAGCACCACTGGCAAGTATGGTCTTAGTATCTATTGAGAAACTGCGCATTGCTTGGACTCAGTTTTTGATAGAATACATTTTCTTTTAAAGGAGTCATTTTTTTCCTCCAAGTGATATAATTGTTTTCAAATGATTAAGTTCTAAATTAGGAAGAAAATGTGGGTAGTGAAAAGTGCTCATATTGTTCAGTCATGATCAATTACCCCATATCCTTGGCATAGTCAATGATGCTTTTAACGTAGAATAATCTTTGAGGTCACTGAAACTCTGCTGATGACATACAGAAGTCAGAGTGATCCATGTTGGACTCTCAGTGAACCTTCAAATCCAAAAATGATGTGGAAATAGAATGTAGATAAAGTCGATAAAATACCATTAATTTGTTTAACAATCTTTTGATAACCCTGTAAGGTATATAAAGAAACTTGACTTGGTAATTAGAACCTGCAGATCCTTTCCTCTGTCTCCTAAAATAGACTCCATCAAGGCTAGCTGAGTTCTTAGCTTCCCTGCAAAAAGTAATCTTATCTGAAATATACTTGCCACCCCTGCTAGAAAAAGTCACCTTGCTTCCTAAGGATACAACAAAATATTTTAAGCATGAGTGGTGTGGGTACACCAGCTCCCTTCTTCCCAGGTCTTCAAAATACAACTTTTATCTACAAATTTTGGGGATAAAATTGAGATGAACCTAACCCTTAGATGCTATGGGTTAGAAATTTATTTCTAGATTAATATTTATCTCAATCAAATTCTCTTTTTTTTTTTTTTTTCGGCCAAGTTTTTTTTTTTTTTTTTTTCCAGTGGGTTTTGTCATACATTGATATGAATCAGCCATGGATTTACATGTATTCCCAATCCCGATCCCCCCTCCCACCTCCCTCTCCACCCGATTCCTCTGGGTCTTCCCATTGCACCAGGCCGGAGCACTTGTCTTGTGCATCCCACCTGGGCTGGTGATCTGTTTCACCATAGATAGCATACATGCTGTTCTTTTGAAATATCCCACCCTCACATTCTCCCACAAAGTTCAAAAGTCTGTTCTGTATTTCTGTGTCTCTTTTTCTGTTCTGCATATAGGGTTATCGTTATCACCTTTCTAAATTCCATATACATGTGTCAGTATGCTGTAATGTTCTTTATCTTTCTGGCTTACTTCACTCTGTATAAGGGGCTCCAGCTTCATCCATCTCATTAGGACTGGTTCAAATGAATTCTTTTTAATGGCTGAGTAATATTCCATGGTGTATATGTACCACAGCTTCCTTATCCATTCATCTGCTGATGGGCATCTAGGTTGCTTCCATGTCCTGGCTATTATAAACAGTGCTGCGATGAACATTGGGGTGCACGTGTCTCTTTCAGATCTGGTTTCCTCAGTGTGTATGCCCAGAAGTGGGATTGCTGGGTCATATGGCAGTTCTATTTCCAGTTTTTTAAGAAATCTCCACACTGTTTTCCATAGCGGCTGTACTAGTTTGCATTCCCACCAACAGTGTAAGAGGGTTCCCTTTTCTCCACACCCTCTCCAGCATTTATTGACAAACCATTAGCAAGACTCATTAAGAAACAAAGAGAGAAAAACCAAATTAACAAAATTAGAAATGAAAATGGAGAGATCACAACAGACAACACTGAAATACAAAGGATCATAAGAGACTACTACCAGCAGCTCTATGCCAATAAAATGGACAACTTGGATGAAATGGACAAATTCTTAGAAAAGTATAACTTTCCAAAACTGAACCAGGAAGAAATAGAAGATCTTAACAGACCCATCACAAGTAAGGAAATCGAAACTGTCATCAAAAATCTTCCAGCAAACAAAAGCCCAGGACCAGATGGCTTCACAGCTGAATTCTACAAAAATTTAGAGAAGAGCTAACACCTATCTTACTCAAACTCTTCCAGAAAATTGCAGAAGAAGGTAAACTTCCAAACTCATTCTATGAGGCCACCATCACCCTAATTCCAAAACCAGACAAAGATGCCACAAAAAAAATTCTCTTTTATCAAAAGTATTTATAGCTCTTATAGAGTTCAATATGTAGTGAGTCTATTAACAGTTTAAATTTTAACTTCAGCAGATATAAGCTTTATTTAAATTTGGACTAATCCTGTACAACTCGATGAGTTAGTCAGGTCACTGTTTGGCTTTTAGTGGAAATCTCACAGACAGGCCTGGAAATCAGTGGGTGGAATCAGTGGAGAAAACCTGCCACAGGTTTATATTGTAGCAATTAATCCAGCATCTGGGAGGAACTCAGACTTAGGCCTTAAGGTCATCTCTCCATCAGAATCATTCCTCATTTAGTTCGTTTAGGAAGTTTTGCCATTGCCTGCAAAAAAAAGGATCACAAATGAAAGTTGCCACATCCTGTTGAGAATGGACAATTATCCTTTATTTGGTTTTCAACTTTCCTTGTAACAATGCCGACAGATTAAATTGTTGGTTAGAGTGTAGCACTGTTAGAATTAACTTTTTTCTCACCACATGAGTGAGGCATGTCCTCAGGCCTCATTTCCTGGAGATGGCTGTGTTCTACCAAGCATTACTTTCCAGTGGCTATGTTTATATGACAATAAGTAATCATTTTAAAAGGGAATAAAATGGTGAAGTCAGTGAACCAGTCTTTGTGATCACACCATATGGAGCACTTGTTTTCAGTGTTAAAAGAAAGATACTTTTGATGTTTTCCTTTGGAAACTGGGTTCAAATATGGCCAGATGGAAACTGATTCTTCAGGCTTTTGTCCTACCGCGGTCAGTGCTTATTCCTGATTGTCATCCCACAAAGGAATGCTGATGCATGATTGCAATGGGCTTACGGTCATGATAATGATTTAATTACCTATTATTTAGGGAATAGTTCTTACAGGGGAATTCAGAGTAAAAGAACATGAGATTTTGAATCACAACCTAACTCTTGACTCTGCCAGTTACTAATCACTTTTATATATCTTTGAAATTGCATTTACTTTTTATTGCGGTAAATAAAACATAATGTGAAATTTATCACTTTAAATATTTTCAAGTGTACTGTTCAGTAGTGTTGAGTACATCATATTGTTGTGAAACAAGCCTCCAGAACTTTTTCAAATCTGAAGTTCTATATCCATTAAATAGCAACTTTCCATTTCTTTCTCTTTTCAGCCACTAGTAATCATCATTCTTTTGATACTTCCTGTTTCTATAAAATTGACTATTAAAATATACTTAGTCCCTTAAGTACTCATAAATGTTAGTTCTTCTTATTAAGACATAGTTATTAACATTTCAGGCAGGATGCAGACACATTATCATAATTACTACACTGATTATTTTGTAGTCTTTGGTATTTTCTCTTTTTATTATTTTTATCAGTTTTCTAAGCCTGGAATTATACTTTAATTTAGGGGAGGGTGGATATCTGTTGCCCATCATTAAATAAAACACCAAATTTTAAGAAAAAGATTGCATTGTTAGACTAGCATTATGGGAGAGTCTGGAGAAGGAAGGGAAAAAGAATGGAGGCCTACAATAAATGATGATGTACTTGCATTTTTTCCCATTCCCTCCATTTTTATCTAATCGTTTACATTTAAAAGCAAAGCTTCTCCAGAGATAGATCTTTGCTCCCAGTTTTTTCAGGTAGAGTTCTGCTAGTTACTGCATTGGCTAAATGCAGGAGTGGAGAGAGGCACAAGGTAATTTAATAGGAGTCAGCCCTGAAACCATCCTCCCAACTCTTCTCTTCTTGCTCCTCAGGTGACTGCACATCTTCAGTTGTTTATGTTGCATTTCCTGAAATGAAGGTGTAGGAGGAAGAGATTTCCAGGAAAAATACCATTATAAATATGACTTAACAATTATTAGGCTGGCCCCATATTCCCTGGGCTCCTCTAAATTTCTTCTCTTTTTCCCCCTTCAATAGTATTCCAGCTCCCTAAGCCACTCTAGATCTGGTGCAAAAAACTTGAAAGTTCCTCTGATGACAGAAATTCAGCCTTGATGTTTTCTTAATAAAACCTTTGATAGGGTTTATTAAACTATGATTCACAAATGTAACTTGGTATACATGACATTTTGTGATATGTTAAGAATAAGCAAGTGCATCACAGCTCAGGTGAGGCTTCCAGATACTACATTCCATGATTCTGATTAAGCAAAATCATGGATTATGATTCTTCAGGCGTGGTGGAAAGGCTAACTACATTGAATATGTCATCAGCATGTAGCTGCATGTTTCTAGAGTCAGAGCTTATGTGTTATATATGACTTATAATAAGGAAAAATGAAAACTGATTTAGAAAGTAGTGGGCTGAATTTATCACTTTGGTCAGCTATACTCCAGTTAAATTCAGCTCCTCTCCTCAAAATAATCTCAATTTATCCTAGCTTGATAGATTATGATAATATAATAAATATACTATCTCTTGTGGTTTCTGAGAATTGTCCCATTCTGGAGGAAAACAAATACATTAAGGCAGTGATTGTTAACTTTTGGTACAAACTTAACTAGATTAAAAAAAATCCCATTGCTCAGGTCATACTCCATACATTATATAAAAATTCCTGAAACTGGAGCCACAGAATAAAGCATTTTAAAAGGTCCCCCAGGTGGTTCAGAAGTGCAGCCAAGGTTGAGAGTTTGAGCCCTTGCCTCTGTTACCATTCTCGTTAGTGCTCACACACATAATTGATATTGATCAGAAATTAGTCAATCACTCAATTGACCAAAAAGGCCATGAAGAAATACTTTTAAGATATTAAAATATTTTGTTAAGAGTTTGCTCAAGAAGTGTTTGCTCAAATCTGCTCTAAGTAATTTGAAGAAGTAATTAAATATGTGTATGCAGTTTCCCTGGTGACTTAGACAGTAAAGAATCTGCCTGCAATGCTGGAGACCTGGGTTCAAACCCTGGGTTGGAAAGATGCTCTGCTCCCTACTACAGTATTCTTGCCTGGAAAATTCCATAGACAGGGGTGCCTGGTAGGCCACAGTCCATGAGGTCACAGAGTCGGACATGACTGAGTGACTAACACATTGCACATTCAGTTCAGTTCAGTCGCTCAGTTGTGTCCGACTCTTTTTGACCCCATGGACTGCAGCATGCCAGACAGCTTCCCTGTCCATCACCAACTCCTGGAGCTTACTCAAACTCATGTCCATTGAGTCAGTGATACTATCCAAATATCTCATCCCCTGTCATCCCCTTCTCCTGCCTTCAATCTTTCCCAACATCAGGGTCTTTTCTAGTGAGTCAGTTCTTAACATCAGGTGGCTGAAGTATTGGAGTTTCAGCTTTAGCATCAGTCCTTCCAATGAATATTCAGGACGGATTTCCTTTAGGAAGGACTGGTTAGATCTCCTTGCAGTCCAAGGGACTCTCATGAGTCTTCTCCAACTCCACAGCTCAAAAGCATCAATTCTATAGTGCTCAGCTTTCTTCATAGTTCAACTCTCACATGCATACATGATTACTGGAAAAACCATAGCTTTGACTAGGTGGATCTCTGTTGGCAAAGTAATGTCTCTGCTTTTAAATATGCTGTCTATGTTGATCATAGCTTTCCTTCCAAGGAGCAAGCATCTTTTAATTTCAAGGCTGTAGTCACCATCTGCAGTGATCTTGGAGCCCAAAAATATAGTCTCTCACTGTTTCCACTATTTCCCTGTCTATTTGCCATGAAGTCATTGGACCTGATGCCATGATCTTAGTTTTCTGAATGTTGAGTTTTAAGCCAACTTTTTCACTCTCCTCTTTCACCCTCATCAAGAAGCTCTTTAGTTCTTCTTTGCTCTCTGCCATAAGACTGGTGTCATTTGCATATTTGAGGTTATTGATATTTCTCTTGGCAATCTTGATTCCAGCTTGTGCTTCATCCAGCCCAGCATTTTGCATGATGTACTCTGCATATGAGATAAATAAGCAAGGTTACAATATGTAGCCTTGACTGATTTAGAACCTTTCCTGATTTAGAACCAGTCTGTTGTTCCATGTACAGTTCTAACTGTTGCTTCTTGACCTACATACAGATTTCTCAGGATGTAGGTCAGGTGGCCTGGTATTCCCATCTGTTTAAGAATTTTCCACAGTTTTCTGTGAAACACCCAGTCAATGTCTTTGGCCTAGTCACTAAAGCAGAAATAGATGTTTTTCTGGAACTCTCTTGCTTTTTTGATGATACAACGGATGTAGGTAAATTGATTGCACATTATATTGCATATATATATATATATATATAAAATTAAATTCAAATATATGGATATTATTTAACAATTCAATTCAATTCTATAAACATGATACGAAACTATAATGTGTTAAGACAACTTCTAGGAAAATAGAAGAGAACTCTTGAGTATTTCAATTAAATTTTTTTTTTTACCATGTACACCAAATCACTTATATGCATCTTTAAATATTTTTAAAATAAGGCTATGTGCCTTGGATAAAGAATTTTGAAAATAAAAGAAATATATAACTCTATCACCAAAATACATATAGTAAAGCTTCTATAAAACCAGCCTTGGAGGACAGGATCAGCATCTACAAGGGAGACATCTCTCTAAACTTGGCTTTGTGGTTCAGAGTATCCTTAAAACTCTTGTAACTACTTACAAAAGGATGTGAAGTGTGTGTGTGTGTGTGTGTGTGTGTGCACACGTGCGCATGTGTGTGTCTGCACATGTGGCTGACAACTAATATGGGTTTATCTGGGAAGAGGAATCATGACTTTGATGAGGTTCCTATGAGGGCAATCTACTGTCTCTTAAGGATGGGATGACATTCTGTGATTACAGGTCGTATACATTAGAGAATCACATTTAACATATAGCATGTCTCCATCTTTGTGGAGCCAATTGACCATAATACACTGTATCTGAACTCAGACAACTTGGATTTGAGTTTCAGCTCTGCAGTTTACTGTCTTGAGTAAATGAAACTTTCCAAGTTTCAGGTTTCTGGTCTATAAAATAGTGATAATAATATCTATCCTACCTACCTAATAGTATTGTAAGTTTAAAATCAACTAATTATTTGTAAACTCTAAACTTCAATTCAATGAAAATAAAAGATTTAACATGAAAAGCAATTCCTGTGTTGACTGATAGCTAGCTTCCAGGCCAGTTCTCATGAACTCATGTTTAAGAAGAGATTCTCAGGCAGATACTGAAATAATGGTTTATGTATATAATTAAGTTTCAGGGAATACAACTGACATGTATTTGAAACCTTCTTTACAGGTTTTGGCACATAGATGTGTTTGGGGGCTATCGTCTCCTCTTTAAAAGAACAACTTAAGCCCAGTGAGACTGATACAGAGGCAGTTAACAGGTGGTATCTCTATTTTGTAAATGTGGAAATAGAGTCCCATAACAGGAAAGTAATCTGTCTAAGGTCATTGTATTATGATGGATATATTTTTTTAAGTTTGGGGCTATTACAGATAGTTATACTATGATATGTTTTAGGAAAAATATGTATCATTTCTATTGAATATATACCTGAAAGTAGAATTAAAAATCAGTATTAATAGATACTGCTAAAAAGTTTCCCATAGTGGCTGTACCAATTTATTCTTCCATCGGCAGTGCAGGAGTGTTCCAGTTGCTCCTCATCATCATTAATCCTTGGCAATGTCTGTTATTTTCATTTGAGTCATATTGGTATGTGGTGAATGGTATCTCATAGTACCCTTAATTTGAATTCTTCTAATGACTAAAGAGTTGATTACTTTTTCATATATTTATTGGCCTTTGGAACAACAAATACATGTTTATTGTACCTGGAACAACAGACTGGTTCCAAATTGGGAAAAGAGTACGTCAAGGCTATATATTGTCACCCTGCTTATTTAACTTATATGCAGAGTACATCATACACAATGTCAGGCTGGATAAATCACAAGCTGGAATCAAGATTGCTGGGAGAAATATCAATAAGCTCAGATATTTAGATGACACTACCCTAATGACAGAAAGCGAAGAACAACTAAAAAGCCTCTTGATGAAAGTGAAAGAAGAGAGTGAAAAAGTTGGTTTAGGGGGGAGGAGCCAAGATGGCGGAGGAGTAGGACGGGGAGACCACTTTCTCTCCTACAAATTCATCAAAAGAATAACTGAACGCAGAGCAAACTTCGCAAAACAACTTCTGATCGCTAGCTGAGGTCATCAGGCGCCCAGAAAAGCAGCCCATTGTCTTCGAAAGGAGGTAGGACAAAATATAAAAGATAAAAAGTGAGACAAAAGAGCTAAGGACGGAGATCCGTCCCGGGAGCTCTTAGGCGGCATTGCTTGGGGTAGGGTCCGGGCCTGAGTGCCCTGAGGACAATCGGAGGGAGCTTCTGTGAGTTGCCAACTTGAACTGTGGGAGACCAAAGGGGAGAGAGTAAATTAGCCGGCCCGAACACACTGCCGGCCGTTCGCAGAACAAAGAGACCGAGAGGGTCCAGAGAGGAGCTCGCAGGCTGTGGACCGGCCCAGCCCCGCCGGAGGCAGGAGGCAGGGGGGAGGGGAAGGTCGCGGCGAGACACAGGGCGCAGGCACCCGACCGGCGCGGGCGGGGACTGGGGCTGGGGACGCGGAGGGCAGAAGGCGCGCGCACCCGACTGGCGCCAGCGGAAACTGAGACTGGGTCCGTGGAGGGGAGTGGGCGCGCCACACCTAGGGGGGGTGCGCCCACCAAGCCCCTGGCTGCCTGGACCGCTCTGATGGGGAAGGCACTGAGAGCAGGCTCAGCTTTTCCCTCCGCGCTTTTGTGGAACACCCGAGGGCTGGAACCTCGCGCAGCGCGGGGCGCGCTCCATATAGAACAGCCAGGAGCCTGAGCAGCGCAGAGGAGAGAGCAGCGTCAGCCCCTCCTGGCAGCCCCAGCCCATCCCCGCGGCGCAAGCCCCGCGGCGCAAGCCCCTCCCCGCAGAGCGACGGAACTAGCTACCTGAATAAGAGTCCACCTCCGCCTGCCTGTGTCAGGGCGGAAATGAGGCTCTGAAGAGACCGGCAAACAGAAGCCAAATAAAGGGAACCGCTTCAGAAGGGACTGGTGCAACAGATTAAAATCCCTCTAGGAAACATTGTCTACACCAGAGGAGCCTGTAGATATCGAGAAGCATAAGCTGGAACGAGGAGCTATCTGAAACTGAGCCGAACCCACACTGACCGCAACAGCTCCAGAGAAACTCCTAGACATAATTTTACTTTTTTCTCTTTTTTTAATTTTTTTTCTTTTTTTTCTTTTTTCTTTTTTATTTTTTCTCTTTTATTTTCCTTTAAAATCCCCTATTACTCCCCCATTACTCCTTAACTTTCATTTCCATAGACTTTTACGATTTTTTAATTAGGGGGAAAAAAAAAATTTTTTTTTCCTTTTTTTTTTTTTTCTTTTTCTTTCTTTTTTTCTTTCTTTTTTTTTCTTTCCTTTTTCTCTTCTGTTTTCCATTTTTCTTTTTCTCTTATTTCTTTTAAAGTCCTCTAGTACTCCTCTACTACTCCTTAATTTTCATTTTCAATACACTATAACCTTACAAAAAAAAAAAAAAAAAAGAAGAGAAGCCCTATTTTTAAACCGAAGATTATTCTCTCCCAATCTTGACTCTCTGTTTTCTACCTCAGAACACCTCTATTTCCTCCTTTCCCCTTCTCTTCCCAATCCAATTCTGTGAATCTTTGTAGGTGACTGGGCTACGGAGAACACTCTGGGAACAGACAGCTGTGTAGATCTGTCTCTCTCCTCTTGAGTCCCCCTTTTTCTCCTCCTGTTCATCTCTATCTCCCTCCTCCCTCTCCTCTTCTTCATGTGACTCTGTGAACCTCTCTGGGTGTCCCTAACGGGGGAGAATCTTTTAGCCATTAACCTAGAAGTTTTCTTATCAGGGCTGCATAGTTGGAGAAGTCCTGAGACTACAGGAAGAATAAAACTGAAATCCAGAGGCAGGAGACTTAAGCCCAAAACCTGAGAACACCAGAAAACTCCTGACTACAAGGAACTTTAAGTGATAAGTGACTGTCCAAAAGCCTCCATACCTACACTGAAACCAACCACCACACAAGAGCCAATAAGTTTTAGAGCAAGACATACCACGCAAATTCTCCAGCAACGCAGGAACATAGCCCTGAACATCAACATACAGGCTGCCCAAGGTCACACCTAACACATAGACCCATCTCAAAACTCATTACTGGGCACTCCATTGCTCTCCAAAGAGTAGAAATCAAGTTCCACGCACCAGAACACTGACGCAAGCTTCCCTAACCAGGAAACCTTGACAAGCCAATCGTCTAACCCCATCCACTGGGTTAATCCTCCACAACAAAAAGGAACCACAGACCTCCAGAATACAGAAAGCCCACTCCAGATACAGCAATCTAAACAAGATGAAAAGGCAAAGAAATACCCAACAGGTAAAGGAACATGAAAAATGCCCACCAAGTCAAACAAAAGAGGAGGAGATAGGGAATCTACCTGAAAAAGAATTTAGAATAATGATAATAAAAATGATCCAAAATCTTGAAAACAAAATGGAGTTACAGATAAATAGCCTGGAAACAAAGATTGAAAAGATTCAAGAACTGTTTAATAAAGACCTAGAAGAAATAAAAAAGAGTCAATTACAAATGAATAATGCAATGAATGAGATCAAAAACACTTTGGAGGGAACCAAGAGTAGAATAACGGAGGCAGAAGATAGGATAAGTGAGGTAGAAGATAAAATGGTGGAAATAAATGAAGCAGAGAGGAAAAAAGAAAAAAGGATCAAAAGAAATGAGGACAACCTCAGGGACCTCTGGGACACTGTGAAACGCCCCAACATTCGAATCATAGGAGTTCCAGAAGAAGAAGACAAAAAGAAGGGCCATGAGAAAATACTCGAGGAGATAATAGCTGAAAACTTCCCTAAAATGGGGAAGGAAATAGACACCCAAATCCAAGAAACCCAGAGAGTCCCAAACAGGATAAACCCAAGGCGAAACACCCCAAGACACATATTAATCAAATTAACAAAGATCAAACACAAAGAACAAATATTAAAAGCAGCAAGGGAAAAACAACAAATAACACACAAAGGGATTCCCATAAGGATAACAGCTGATCTATCAATAGAAACCCTCCAGGCCAGAAGGGAATGGCAGGACGTACTGAAAGTAATGAAAGAGAATAACCTACAACCTAGATTACTGTATCCAGCAAGGATCTCATTCAGATATGAAGGAGAATTCAAAAGCTTTACAGATAAGCAAAAGCTGAGAGAATTCAGCACCACCAAACCAGCTCTTCAACAAATGCTAAAGGATCTTCTCTAGACAGGAAATGCAGAAAGGTTGTATAAATGTGAACCCAAAACAACAAAGTAAATGGCAACAGGACCACACCTATCAATAATTACCCTAAATGTAAATGGGTTGAATGCCCCAACCAAAAGACAAAGATTGGCTGAATGGATACAAAAACAAGACCCCTATATATGCTGTCTACAAGAGACCCACCTCAAAACAAGAGACACATACAGACTAAAAGTGAAGGGCTGGAAAAAAATATTTCATGCAAACGGAGACCAAAAGAAAGCAGGAGTCGCAATACTCATATCAGATAAAATAGACTTTCAAATAAAGGAAGTGAAAAGAGACAAAGAAGGACAATACATAATGATCAAAGGATCAATCAAAAAAGAAGATATAACAATTATAAATATATATGCACCCAACATAGGAGCACCGCAATATGTACGGCAAACGCTAACAAGTATGAAAGAGGAAATTAATAGTAACACAATAATAGTGGGAGACTTTAATACCCCACTCACAACTATGGATAGATCAACTAAACAGAAAATTAACAAGGAAACACAAACCTTAAATGACACAATGGACCAGCTAGACCTAATTGATATCTATAGGACATTTCACCCCAAAAGAATGTGCACACGGAACATTCTCCAGAATAGATCACATCCTGGGCCATAAATCTGGTCTTGGAAAATTCAAAAAAATTGAAATCATTCCAGTCATCTTTTCTGACCACAGTGCAGTAAGATTAGATCTCAATTACAGGGAAAAAATTGTTAAAACTTCAAACATATGGAGGCTAAATAACACGCTTCTGAATAACCAACAAATCATAGAAGAAATCAAAAAAGAAATCAAAATATGTATAGAAATGAATGAAAATGAAAACACAACAACCCAAAACCTATGGGACACTGTAAAAGCAGTGCTAAGGGGAAGGTTCATAGCATTACAGGCTTACATCAAGAAACAGGAAAAAAACCAATTAAATAACCTAACTCTACACCTAAAGCAATTAGAGAAGGAAGAAATGAAGAACCCCAGAGTTAGCAGAAGGAAAGAAATCTTAAAAATCAGGGCAGAAATAAATGCAAAAGAAACTAAAGAGACCATAGCAAAAATCAACAAAGCTAAAAGCTGGTTTTTTGAAAAAATAAACAAAATTGACAAACCATTAGCAAGACTCATTAAGAAACAAAGAGAGAAAAACCAAATTAACAAAATTAGAAATGAAAATGGAGAGATCACAACAGACAACACTGAAATACAAAGGATCATAAGAGACTACTACCAGCAGCTCTATGCCAATAAAATGGACAACTTGGATGAAATGGACAAATTCTTAGAAAAGTATAACTTTCCAAAACTGAACCAGGAAGAAATAGAAGATCTTAACAGACCCATCACAAGCAAGGAAATCGAAACTGTCATCAAAAATCTTCCAGCAAACAAAAGCCCAGGACCAGATGGCTTCACAGCTGAATTCTACCAAAAATTTAGAGAAGAGCTAACACCTATCTTACTCAAACTCTTCCAGAAAATTGCAGAAGAAGGTAAGCTTCCAAACTCATTCTATGAGGCCACCATCACCCTAATTCCAAAACCAGACAAAGATGCCACAAAAAAAGAAAACTACAGGCCAATATCACTGATGAACATAGATGCAAAAATCCTTAACAAAATTCTAGCAAACAGAATCCAACAACATATTAAAAAAATCATACACCATGACCAAGTGTGCTTTATCCCAGGAATGCAAGGATTCTTTAATATCCGCAAATCAATCAATGTAATACACCACATTAACAAATTGAAAGATAAAAACCATATGATTATCTCAATAGATGCAGAGAAAGCCTTTGACAAAATTGAACACTCATTTATGATTAAAACTCTCCAAAAAGCAGGAATAGAAGGAACATACCTCAACATAATAAAAGCTATATATGACAAACCCACAGCAAGCATCACCCTCAATGGTGAAAAATTGAAGGCATTTCCCCTGAAATCAGGAACAAGACAAGGGTGCCCACTCTCACCACTACTATTCAACATAGTGTTGGAAGTTCTGGCCACAGCAATCAGAGCAGAAAAAGAAGTAAAAGGAATCCAGATAGGAAAAGAAGAAGTAAAACTCTCACTGTTTGCAGATGACATGATCCTCTACATAGAAAACCCTAAAGACTCTACCAGAAAATTACTAGAGCTAATCAATGAATATAGTAAAGTTGCAGGATATAAAATTAACACACAGAAATCCCTTGCATTCCTATATACTAACAATGAAAAAACAGACAGAGAAATTAAGGAAACAATACCATTCACCATTGCAACAAAAAGAATAAAATACTTAGGAGTATATCTACCTAAAGAAACAAAGGACCTATACATAGAAAACTATAAAACACTGATGAAAGAAATCAAAGAGGACACAAACAGATGGAGAAACATACCGTGTTCATGGATTGGAAGAATTAATATTGTCAAAATGGCTATTCTACCCAAAGCAGTCTATAGATTCAATGTAATCCCTATCAAGCTACCAACGGTATTTTTCACAGAACTAGACCAAAGAATTTCACAATTTGTATGGAAATACAAAAAACCTCGAATAGCCAAAGTAATCTTGAGAAAGAAGAATGGAACTGGAGGAATCAACCTGCCTGACTTCAGACTCTACTACAAAGCCACAGTCATCAAGACAGTATGGTACTGGCACAAAGACAGAAATATAGATCAATGGAACAGAATAGAAAGCCCAGAGATAAATCCACGAACCTATGGACACCTTATCTTTGACAAAGGAGGCAAGGATATACAATGGAAAAAAGACAACCTCTTTAACAAGTGGTGCTGGGAAAACTGGTCAACCACTTGTAAAAGAATGAAACTAGAACACTGTCTAACACCATACACAAAAATAAACTCAAAATGGATTAAAGATCTAAATGTAAGACCAGAAACTATAAAACTCCTAGAGGAGAACATAGGCAAAACACTCTCCGACATAAATCAAAGCAAGATCCTCTATGACCCACCTCCCAGAATATTGGAAATAAAAGCAAAACTAAACAAATGGGACCTAATGAAACTTAAAAGCTTTTGCACTACAAAGGAAACTATAAGTAAGGTGAAAAGACAGCCCTCAGATTGGGAGAAAATAATAGCAAACGAAGCAACAGACAAAGGATTAATCTCAAAAATATACAAGCAACTCCTGAAGCTCAATTCCAGAAAAATAAATGACCCAATCAAAAAATGGGCCAAAGAACTAAACAGACATTTCTCCAAAGAAGACATACAGATGGCTAACAAACACATGAAAAGATGCTCAACATCACTCATTATTAGAGAAATGCAAATCAAAACCACAATGAGGTACCATTACACGCCAGTCAGGATGGTTGCTATCCAAAAGTCTACAAGCAATAAATGCTGGAGAGGGTGTGGAGAAAAGGGAACCCTCTTACACTGTTGGTGGGAATGCAAACTAGTACAGCCGCTTTGGAAAACAGTGTGGAGATTTCTTAAAAAACTGGACATAGAACTGCCATATGACCCAGCAATCCCACTTCTGGGCATACACACTGAGGAAACCAGATCTGAAAGAGACACGTGCACCCCAATGTTCATCGCAGCACTGTTTATAATAGCCAGGACATGGAAGCAACCTAGATGCCCATCAGCAGATGAATGGATAAGGAAGCTGTGGTACATATACACCATGGAATATTACTCAGCCATTAAAAAGAATTCATTTGAACCAGTCCTAATGAGATGGATGAAGCTGGAGCCCCTTATACAGAGTGAAGTAAGCCAGAAAGATAAAGAACATTACAGCATACTGACACATGTATATGGAATTTAGAAAGGTGATAACGATAACCCTATATGCAGAACAGAAAAAGAGACACAGAAATACAGAACAGACTTTTGAACTTTGTGGGAGAATGTGAGGGTGGGATATTTCAAAAGAACAGCATGTATGCTATCTATGGTGAAACAGATCACCAGCCCAGGTGGGATGCACGAGACAAGTGCTCCGGCCTGGTGCACTGGGAAGACCCAGAGGAATCGGGTGGAGAGGGAGGTGGGAGGGGGGATCGGGATTGGGAATACATGTAAATCCATGGCTGATTCATATCAATGTATGACAAAACCCACTGGGAAAAAAAAAAAAAAAAAATAATAAAAAAAAAAAAAAAAAAGAAAAAAAAATAAAAAGAATCATGGGAATGTCTTTCAAAAAAAAAAAAAAAAAAAGTTGGTTTAAAACTCAACATTCAGAAAACTAAGATCATGGCATCCAGTCCCATCACTTCATGGCAAATAGATGAGGAAATGATGGAAACAGTGAGAGACTTTATTTTTGAGGCCTCCAAAATCACTGCAGATGGTGATTGCAGTCATGAAATTAAAGGATGCTTGCTTCTTGGAAGAAAATCTATAACCAACCTAGACAGCATATTAAAAAGCAGAGACAGCAGATGAATGGTTAAGGAAGCTGTGGTACATATACACCATCGAATATTACTCAGTCATTAAAAAGAATTCATTTGAATCAGTTCTAATGAGATGGATGAAACTGGAGCCCATTATACAGAGTGAAGTAAGCCAGAAAGATAAAGAACATTACAGCATACTAACACATATATATGGAATTTAGGAAGATGGTAAGGATAACCCTATATGCAAAACAGAAAAAGAGACACAGATGTACAGAAGAGAATTTTGGACTCTGTGGGAGAAGGCGAAGGTGGGATGTTTCGAAAGAACAGCATAGAAACATGTATATTATCAAGGGTGAAACAGATCACCAGCCCAGGTTGGATGCGTGAGACAAGTGCTCGGGGCTGGTACACTGGGAAGACCCAGAGGGATTGGGTGGGGAGGGAGGTGGGAGGGGGGATCGGGATAGGGAATGCATGTAAATCCATGGCTGATTCATGTCAATGTATGGCAAAAAGCACTACAATATTGTAAAGTAATTAGCCTCCAACTAATAAAAATAAATGGAAAAAAAAAAAGCAGAGACATTACTTTCCCGACAAAAGTCCATCTAGTCAAAGCTATGGTTTTTCCAGTAGTCATGTATGGATATGAGAGTTGAACTATGAAGAAAGCTGAGAACTGAAGAGTTGATGCTTTTGAACTGTCGTGTTGGAGAAGACACCTGAGAGTCCCTTGGACTGCAAGGAGATCCAACCAGTCCATCCTAAAGGAGATCAGTCCTGAATATTCATTGGAAGGACTGATGCTAAAGCTGAAGCTCCAAATCTTTGGTCACATGATGAGAAGAACTGACTTATTGGAAAAGACCCTGAGGCTGGGAAAGATTGAAGGCAGGAGGAGAAGGGGACAACAGAGAATGAGATGGTTGGATAGAATCACTGACTCGATGGACATGAGTTTGAGTAAACTCTGGGAGTTGGTGATGGACAGGGAGGCCTGGCGTGCTGCAGTCCATGGGGTTGTGAAGAATTGGACACTACTGAGTGACTGAACTGAACTGACTGATTGGCCTTTGGGGCATGCCTTTTTTAAAAAAGTATTTAATTAAAGTCTGCTGCTTTATTGTTGAGTTATCTTTTTCTTATTGTTTTGTAGAATTTCTTTATATATTCTTAATATAAGCCTTGTCAGTTTCATGTATTGAGAATATTGCCTCCCACACTGTTGGCTTGCCGTTTCTTTCCATTAATGACCTTTTTTGAAAGTTTGGATCACCCCATCACTTAGGCCAACAGAGGTGATAGCTGCAGGTGGTGTAATTTAAAATGAATACCATATAAAGAAAAGCATGCATGGCAATATGGCCCTGAGTTTATTGGTGTTGGCAGGGATGTGGTTCATCCCATTAGCTTTCTTTTTTTGTATTTCTCCTCAGGAAGAAATGCCTGTGGAAGTGATATAAGTGGTGAACTCTGGCAGCCATCAGATGTGCCTCACAGACCTCTAGCTGCAGCAACTGTGAGTAATGATATTTTCTTGTTTATTGGCCACTTATATATCATCTTTTGTATAATGTCTCTTCAATTCTTAAAAATTTGGTGTCTTTTTTTGTCTTACTTTGATGTACACAGTATTTTACACATTCTAAATATAAATTCTTTGTCAGATAAATGTAAGAGACTATTTTTCCCCATAGATATCCCAGGAAATAACACTCAGGGAATGACCTTGCAAAACATAATAATATATAATAGGAAGAAATGACAGCATATGTACAAAATAGCTTGATTTAAATGCCAAGAAAAATCTGTATGAGATAACCAAAGGGCTATTTTCCATTTGTTAAAAAGAATAAAAAAATCAATATCAATTATTAGACAAAATCAGAACATTATGGAAAAAGTATAGAGAAAATTTAAAATACCAAAATATAAATTTCAGAAATTAAAAACGTGTGATTTTTGAAATTAAAATCATACTATATACGACAAAGAAAAGACTAGCTATAGTTGAAGAGAGGAAGATATTTAGAATACAACACAGACAAATTAAGTGTTGGAAAATAGGAAGAAAAAATGAAAAGACATGGGAATATGGAGTGAGAAGACCTATATATGAGTTATAAATGAGTAGAGAGTTGGGGAGAAAAATGTTTGAAAACAGGCTTGATGGTCTAGAATTGTAGAAAATTTATGAAAACGTAGGTTTGAAATTTGTGAAATTTTAGATTTATGAAACAGACTGAAAGAATTGTTTCAGTTCTGAGATGGACAAATAAAAACAAATATATTACTAAATCTATTTCTAATCAATAGAGGGAAATAAAGGGGAAAAATAAAGAAGAAATATGTAATTCAGTACAAGGGCAGAAAAGGAATGAAGCAAATGAAGAAAAGAAAAATTATTATTAAAATAAAACACAAAAGAAGATGGTGGAGATAAGACATACCATAAATCATTATAAAGATAGATTAAATTCACATATGTAAAAGGGAGACTCAAATTTTTCAGGCATTTTGTAGATATATTCCATTTGTACTAGACATGAAATATTATATAGTGACCCAGATATGTAAAATGCATTTTGGGAAAAAAAAATACCAGGAAGTAACAGCCAAATAAATATTTTGATTAATAAAAAAGTTTTAACATGTGAATTATTAATAGGGACAAAAAGAGGTGTCACATGCAAAATAAAAGGACTCTTCTATCAATAAATAATAAAATTAAACTTTATATGTCATGGCTTCAAAATATTTGAAGCATATTTAAATATTTTAGTATTAAATATTGAAAATGTGAAGGTGTTCAAAAGGTACAAACTTCCAGTTTAAAATAAATAAGACCTGGAGATGTAATATACAGCATGGTGTTGATAGTTAACAATACTGTATTGTATAGTTGAAAGTTGCTAAGAGAGTAAGTCCTAAAAGTTTTCTTCACAAGGGAAAAATTTGTTAAAAAGTGTATATTTAAAGCAAAAATTGACAGAATTATAAAAAGAATTTGACTAATCCATAGTTATGGCAGGAGATTTGCACATGACTTTTTAGTAACTAGTAAATCAAGGAGACAAAAAATTTTTCGAGGATACAGAAAGTCTGAAGAATTCAATTAACAAGCTTGATTTAATAGATATATAAGACTTAACACATATGGCTCTTGACTACAGCAAATACAGAAACCATGTTCTTCTCAGGTACCCTGAGATTAATGAACTTGATTTTTAAGTGTCTTAAAATATTTCAAATGTTATAGATTTTAAAAAAATAAAGTGTTGTATTTACAAAGTACATCATGACTATTATATATATATAACATAAATAAATCTTCTGCAATACAAATTTAATATGGTAATGAATGTAAGAAAGTATAGAAACCTAGATGAGTTGGATAGTTGTCTCTGAGAAGAAAGGAAGCAGAATGACTCGAAGAAAGACTCAAAATCTGGAATTAGTTTTTTTTAACCACAGTTAAAAAGAAATATAAAGCAAAGATAATAAACTGTTATTAGCATATTATTAATTCTGGTTTATGATTATGTGGGTATTGATTATCTTATACTAAAATTTTCTGTGTGTTTAAGTATATAAAAGTATTTTAAAGTGTGAGAAAATTCTGTGGAAGAATTAACTTGTAGGTGAAAACTTGTTTTTGAGCTAATATGTCCTGAGTCTTATCATGATATATTGATATATGCTTGATATTAGTATTCTGGGCTCTGATAAAATACAGTGTCAGGAAGATCTTTATATCAGCAACAGGGTTTTAGCAATTCCTTGGAATTTGTCTCAGAAAGTTCTGTGTAAGTGGAACAGTTTGGGGGCAGTTTATCCAAAGTATCATAGTGTCTGCCTTCTTCATCATCACTAAGACCAGCTGATAACTTTGAGTGTGTTTTAGTAAATCTCAAATATCACAGAGTTGCTGCAAGAATTAAAGGCAGCAGTGTATGCCATGTATATATTATGCTGTTAATACTAAACATCCAATCAAAAGAAGCACTTCATTCAAAAGTGTTATGTAAAAAATCAAGCTAGCTTCAGTATTCTCCTGGGGACTTTAGATACCAGTAGTCAACTGAGCAATACATAAAGAGTTGATAAGGGTAAATTAATGTGCCCCTAGTATTTCATATTAGCCATGTTTTCTTTTGTGTATGGAATTAACCTAAAAATAAACTTAAATATTCAAGGAACCTTAAAATATTTCATCTATGTATTCTCACTAAGAAACTTACCTAAACAAAGAATCCTTCATCAAAAAAGAGCAACTCTGTTTTTGTTTAATGTTCTATATATTCTGTTCACTTTTGGCAAACATTGGTTTGTCAGACAAAACAAACACTTTTTGTTTTTATACTTCTGGTTTTCCTTTGCCCACTCTTTTGTATTCATGCTATGAATTATAGTGGCTTAGGTATCATCTTGTGTACAGCATATTTTTGGGACTTATTGTTTCTTTTACCTCTTCTCAATGTACGAGTCAGTTTCTTTTAAAAAGTGATTTTTATCTCACTTACCTTTATTGCTATGATAGATATTTGAACTTAATTCTCTTATATTCATGTTTATTTAGGTATGATCTTATTTTTGGCTTTCTTGCTGTGTTCTATTTCCATTTCCTTTCTGTTGATATGTAAAATCTGTCTCCTTTGTACCCCCTCCCAACTCCTTTGTCACATACCAGTAACTTGAAAGTATATAATGAAGCATATTTTTATATCTACTAGTAATCATCCTCATTAATACAAATATTCTCATCTTACAGCTTGAGGAATAAAAGGATACATATTGATTTCTTCTTATAATAGATGAGGAATTAGCAAATGTGTAGTTTTGTTTTCTTTTTTTATTCTCTTATTCGTGCACCATTAATCTTTTTGTCCTTATCTTATATAGCTTTTGTTTAAATAGTGATAACAATTGTGTTCTCATTTGTAGAGAGCTACATATTACATTGGTAATTTGGGCCAGACAGAACAGGAATATTAGAAAATAGACAAAATTAATTTGAACAGTTTTTATAAATATATTCATTAGTAGAATGTATCATACTTAATGCCTTTCAAAAGAAAGCCAAGTAGTTTAAATGCTATGAAATGTTTGCAAAAATGATCATATATTAGTCCATAAAGAAACCTTAATAGATGCTTTGGATTAGAAGAGTGCAGCTATACTTTCTGATCACAATGCAGTAACAATTAGAAGTCCATGACAAAAAAAGAAATAAACAATGAAATTTATTTTCAAGCAATTAAGAAACTAAATAATGATTAGAAAAATTAACATCTCAAACCTTGAGAAGAATAAATAAAAATAAAATTTAAAAAATTTCCAAAATAACTCTTAGGTAAAATAGAAAAAGTATTTACTAGCTGTATGACTCTGGGTGATTTATATCTCATTACTGTGCCTGTGTTTCTTCATATGTTATTATGGTGGTTGTGAGGATTTAGGGAGATAGTGTATATAAGATCATTAGGACAATGCCTGGTACATGAAACACTCAGATAGTAAGGCTGAGATATAAAATCAAGCAGCTGACTGCTCAGGCTGTTGCCTGAGCCACTCTACTGTGTTGCTTCGGTCTTCAGAGGGCAGTTGTTCTATGTCTGGCTTTTCAACCTTCCAACAAAATTGATGTTTAAAAATTAGAGCAACCTATATGTAAGGTATCATAAACCTCTGTAGCTGATAAACACATGAATATGACATATTTCTTGCCCTCAGGAAACTAATTATCTAGTAAAGGAGACAATACAGATTATATATACTTCAAGGCTGGAGGTAGGGTGCTCAACTATGGTCGTGGGTAGGTCAGAGCTCCTCAAATTATGCTTTGGGGATGTAGAGGCAGAAGACCTTCTTCAGAATATCCATACTTTTGAAACTCCTTTTTTTCCATTTGAGTCACAAACCTATGGTGATATTCTCTGAGGCATATGGTGAGTTCTATGCCTTCAGTGTTTTGAATGCATGGCCTAAAAAAGCAGAGGCTACCTCTCCAGGCATTTTATTACTCATATGGCCATGGAAAAGACTTTGGGAGGAACTTAGTAAGTGAATTTATTAATAAATATGACTAAGTAGCATGCAACTTCTGACCCTCTCCCCTTTCAGAAAATGAAATGAGTGGTATCATAAAAAGAAAGATAGTAATTCATTCCCTATTTTGGGTTACCCACTGGGAAAAAAACTTTGAGAGTTGTAGATAGGAGGGTGAGAGAAATTGGTCCTGCTAGAATTGCTCTTTCAGTTGTCAGCATATTTTAATGCAATGCCAGTCTTTCATGCCAAAAACTGAAGGAAACCTCTGGGTACTGATTGATTTTACACCCAAATGGAGTCTAAACTAAAAGTCTTTCCCATTTTGCAAAGCACAGCACTCTACAAGTTGGAAAGGTAAGACATACTTTCAGCATGTATAAACTGTGGAGTACATTTGAAAATAGAAATTTTAATTGTGTTTGACATCTCAGGCCCAGTGCTGTTCTCCTATGAGAAAGTAACATCTGTTTTGACATTTCTAGTGGTAGAGACTTTAGATCAATTTCCACATTGCTTATCTGCTGGCTAATCAGAATGGATATGGCATCCTTCTTACCAACACATCCACCGGGAAGAAAGAAAAGGTACACAGGAAGTAAGGCTGGGCTCAATCTGATTAATGAATTTAAATAAAAAATCTGTACTCCTTCAACTATGTTATATATACATTATATCTAAATTCAGGGCAAAATTTGAAAATGTTCTTTTAGTTCCTAAACATTTAGAGTTTTTTCTTATTTATGACATATGCCTTCTCCTTGACTTAAAACTAATAGAACATTAACACATATTTTACCTCTCAAGCCATTTGGTTTGATCTCAAGTTCAACTTGGAGAAAGTTAATTTGCTATTATCAATAACAAGTACTGTACAAATGACTGAAGTAGATTTTTTTTTGTATTTTGTGTTTCAAATTACAGGTATTCAAAAGGCAATTTGTAATCTTATTTCCTTGATGCTTGTGTAATCTTAACATCTCTTGACTCATCATGTACATTATATTTAAAAGCATCTTCAGAACAGATCCTTATAGGAATCATTGCTTCAATATCTTCCTTGTTTATAGGGCTTTCTTAAAGCTATACCAACTTAATTTTAGATATATCTTTTGAAGAAAAAATAAAAGATTTCTATTTGAACAATTCTGGATTTTCCTCAAAATTTTATCTGTATTATTTGGGCTGTAATCATGTTATTTCTATTCTTTTCTTCTTTTTAATGTATAGGCATAGACTTCCTATTTTTACTTAAAACAGACCTATTGATTATAAACTGTTTGTGGGGTTACAAAGCACACACACCAAATTATTCAGCCCAACTGGCCAACTCAGTTAAGTCATTTTCTTAGTATAGATGCAGCTTTAGTTAAGAGAGAAGCTGAGAGAAGCTTACAGAGGACTTTATTGGTAAATATGTGGGAGGATAATCTTTCAGCTTAATTAATACTCAAAGAAACTTCTATGTTCTTTAAGAAAAAGGCAAAATTTAAGAACCTAAAAATAATTGAAATAATTTTCACTCGAGAATATATTTGAATGGGTAGATGTGTTATACATTTAAGATTTAATTTACCAAACAAGAAAATGGACATGATTGCTTGGATGCAGAATTATTAAAAATAATTACTAATCATAGTTAATAATAAAGTAAGATTTAATAGCTTTTCCTTGCCTTTTGACTGTTTATTGGATACAGTGGTGAACACAGTGCAGACCTCCTCTATATTAAGTGTTGATAATGCTTACATGAGCCTGCATTTTTTTAATGCTACGTGCATGTGTGTTAAGTCACATTAGTCATGTCTGACTTTTTGCAACCCTCTGAACTGTACCCCACCAGATTCCTCTGTTCATGGGATTCTCCAGGCAAGAATACTGGAGTGGGTTGCCATGCCCTCCTCCAGGGGATCTTCCCGACTCAGGGATCAAACCTGTGTCTCTTGTGTCTCTGCATTGGCAGGCAGGTTCTTTACCATTTGGGAAGCCCTTTTAATACTATAGTGAAGGTTCATTAACAATAGTATTTGGGGAAATCAGATATTAATTTCTAATGGATTTTAATCCATTCCAATAAGGAGATGGTCAAGATTTTTTTTACATTTATAATTATGATGTCATTTTTGGATGAGTTATAAAGATAATTAATTCTTTCATCACCACATCATAGAATTTTATATTGTCTCTTCAAAATACAGAATATATATATTCATCATAATTGCACAGTTATTATAAATGCTTTAATTCTTAGTAGACCTGTAGTGCATGCACATACCCATAAGTAAGTGTCCCATCCAAAAATTATTTAGAATTTGAAGCTACACTTAAAGAATCCTATTTTTAAATTATTGGTTGTTTTTTCTTGTTAAATATAAAATTTTTATTAACTTAAGGAAAAGAAACTAGCAATATTCTGTATACAAGTCATTTTATTTTATCCTCATAAAGTAATAGCAGCTTTAATTCTAACTATATTGCTGGAGAGGAGTACCATAGGTAAACCTTGAACCAAAAAATCATTTTTGGTAGATGTCATACAAATTTAATAACTCTATTCTGTCAGGAATTTGATTTAATTTTATTTGCAATAATTTTATCTTGGAGGATACAGGAGAGAGTTGCACAGGTGAAAGCTAGACACTTTGTAGCTCTTTTATTGGGTTATTTTTTTGTAGCTGGGGTGAAAGTTAGGTGTATCTTCTTAAATATTACCACCACTACAATTATAGCAACAATAATAAATAACTGGGTTTTCTCTGAGAATTGTCAGGAGCTGGTCTTAACCTAATTTCCATGTCTATATAACCTGTGTAAGCATTGAGTCAGGAATGTTGCTGATCTTCTAGGTCACATACTCTATAGATTAAGATTTGCAATCCTCTTTCTCTGATACTGTTCTGATATTATTCAAAGATGAAATTAATTTGTCAATAACTCAGAAATTAGTAATTTTCTTGGGGGATTGTAGTTTTATTGGAAATACTAAAGAAATGATTAATGAACTGTGACAATAGCAGATTTAGCTATTTACTTATTTATTTTTATCCACTTGTGATTCTGGTAGTGTGGTTGAGGATATACAGGTTCTTCCCATTTCAGAAAATTCTATATTGCAGATCAAGTGGGACAAAAATGAGAACCAAGAAGAAAGAAACATCCAGTGTGAGATTTAGGGTATTTTAGGAAGGAGGGAAAATTCTTACAGACTTCCTCTTTTCTACCCTTGCCCTTTGAGTGATAAGTTTTGCAGAGTCAGATTTTTGGAGAGTCATAGCTAAGAAGATGCCCAACAGAATGGACAAAACTAATGATGTTTAGGCCAGATTGTTGTTTAGACCTTGTGAGAAAAGAGCCAAGGGGTGGTGTTTTAAGGTCTTAAGTGAGGAAAAAACTCAGCTTTTAGGTTGTTGTTGTTCAGTTGCTAAGTTATGTCTGACTCTTTGCAACACTATGGACTGTAACACGCCAGACTTCCACGTCTGTCACTGTCTCTTGGAATTTGCTCAGAATCATGTCCATTGAGTCAGTGATGCTATCTAACCATCTCATCCTCTGTTGCCCTCTTCTCCTTTTCTCTTCAATTTTCCCCAGTATCAGTGTCTTTTCCAATGAGTAACTTCCTTGCATCAGGTGGCCAAAGCATTGGAAGTTCAGCTTCAACAGTAGTCCTTCCAATGAATATTCAGAGTTGATTTCCTTTAGGATGGACTGCTTTGATCTTCTTGCAGTCCAAGGGACTAAGTATCTTCTGACATTTGAATATAAAATCCTAATCATTATCATGGACTGAGGCTGATGGAGGCTCTGAAGATCTGGAGAAGCTGTACATTTCACACTGTGGCCTTGATGAACAAATACTTTAATGTCAAAAAGTGTAGTAGGAATATATAGCATCTAGAGTTCACAAAGCCTCAGAATTGCTTTTGAGGGTTATTCCATCATATTTTTCCTCAAGTAATTCTGATTATGGACAGTAGTCTGTGAATGTTTGTGTTAATCACTTAGTCTTGTCTGACCCTTTGTGACCCCATGGACTGTAGCCCATCAGGCTCTTCTGTCTATTGAATTCTCCAGGAAAGAATACTGGAGTAGGTTGTCATTCCCTTTTCCAGGGGATCTTCCTGACCTAGGGATCAAACCTGGGTCTCCTGCATTGCAGGCAGATTCTTTACCATCCGAACCACCAGGGAAGCCCCAGTTCTATGAATAGTTGATTTAAATTAGTTAAGATAGAAGTAAACAACCTATAACTCTTCATGTGTAGTATAGTGAAGCATGAATATAAGTTTGGGGCACATTTTAGCTGTACATATATCTCTTCATTAAAGCAAAGAGATTTCCCATCTAGAGATTAATTTGGTTTCCACATAACAATTTTATGTAGTACAAAAATATAAATTACAGTTCTATTTCCAGTTTTTTAAGAAATCTCCACACTGTTTTCCATAGTGGCTGTACTAGTTTTCATTCCCACCAACAGTGTAAGAGGGTTCCCTTTTCTCCACACCCTCTCCAGCATTTATTGCTTGTAGACTTTTGGATAGCAGCCATCCTGACTGGCGTGTAATGGTACCTCATTGTGGTTTTGATTTGCATTTCTCTAATAATGAGTGATGTTGAGCATCTTTTCATGTGTTTGTTAGCCATCTGTATGTCTTCTTTGGAGAAATGTCTGTTTAGTTCTTTGGCCCATTTTTTGATTGGGTCATTTATTTTTCTGGAATTGAGCTTCAGGAGTTGCTTGTATATTTTTGAGATTAATCCTTTGTCTGTTTCTTCATTTGCTATTATTTTCTCCCAATCTGAGGGCTGTCTTTTCACCTTACTTATAGTTTCCTTTGTAGTGCAAAAGCTTTTAAGTTTCATTAGGTCCCATTTGTTTAGTTTTGCTTTTATTTCCAATATTCTGGGAGGTGGGTCATAGAGGATCTTGCTGTGATTTATGTCGGAGAGTGTTTTGCCTATGTTCTCCCCTAGGAGTTTTATAGTTTCTGGCCTTACATTTAGATCTTTAATCCATTTTGAGTTTCTTTTTTGTGTATGGTGTTAGAAAGTGTTCTAGTTTCATTCTTTTACAAGTGGTTGACCTGTTTTCCCAGCACCACTTGTTAAAGAGGTTGTCTTTTTTCCATTGTATATCCTTGCCTCCTTTGTCAAAGATAAGGTGTCCATAGGTTCGTGGATTTATCTCTGGGCTTTCTATTCTGTTCCATTGATCTATATTTCTGTCTTTGTGCCAGTACCATACTGTCTTGATGACTGTGGCTTTGTAGTAGAGTCTGAAGTCAGGCAGGTTGATTCCTCCAGTTCCATTCTTCTTTCTCAAGATTACTTTGGCTATTCGAGGTTTTTTGTATTTCCATACAAATTGTGAAATTATTTGTTCTAGTTCTGTGAAAAATACCGTTGGTAGCTTGATAGGGATTGCATTGAATCTATAGACTGCTTTGGGTAGAATAGCCATTTTGACAATATTGATTCTTCCAATCCATGAGCATGGTATGTTTCTCCATCTGTTTGTGTCCTCTTTGATTTCTTTCATCAGTGTTTTATAGTTTTCTATGTATAGGTCCTTTGTTTCTTTAGGTAGATATACTCCTAAGTATTTTATTTCAATCCCACTTCTGGGCATACACACTGAGGAAACCAGATCTGAAAGAGACACGTGCACCCCAATGTTCATCGCAGCACTGTTTATAATAGCCAGGACATGGAAACAACCTAGATGCCCATCAGCAGATGAATGGATAAGGAAGCTGTGGTACATATACACCATGGAATATTACTCAGCCATTAAAAAGAATTCATTTGAATCAGTTCTAATGAGATGGATGAAACTGGAGCCCCTTATACAGAGTGAAGTAAGCCAGAAAGATAAAGAACATTACAGAATACTAACACATATATATGGAATTTAGAAAGATGGTAACGATAACCCTATATGCAAAACAGAAAAAGAGACACAGAAGTACAGAACAGACTTTTGAACTCTGTGGGAGAATGTGAGGGTGGGATATTTCAAAAGAACAGCATGTATACTATCTATGGTGAAACAGATCACCAGCCCAGGTGGGATGCATGAGACAAGTGCTCGGGCCTGGTGCACTGGGAAGACCCAGAGGAATCGGGTGGAGAGGGAGGTGGGAGGGGGGATCGGGATGGGGAATACGTGTAACTCTATGGCTGATTCATATCAATGTATGACAAAACCCACTGAAATGTTGTGAAGTAATTAGCCTCCAACTAATTAAAAAAAAAAAAAAGATAATAATTAAAAAAAATAGAAAAAAAATATAAATTACGTCTTTCTTTCCAAATTTTTGGCATCTTAATTATAAAGGACATTACTTTGCCAACAAAGGTCCGTCTAGTCAAGGCTATGGTTTTTCCAGTGGTCATGTATGGATGTGAGAGTTGGACTGTAAAGAAAGCTGAGTGATGAAGAATTGATGCTTTTGAACTGTGGTGTTGGAGAAGACTCTTGAGAGTCCCTTGGACTGCAAGGAGATCCAATCAGTCCATCCTAAAGGAGATCAGTCCTGGGTGTTCATTGGAAGGACTGATGTTGAAGCTGACACTCCTCCAATACTTTGGCTACCTCATGCGAAGAGCTGACTCATTGGAAGAGACCCTGATGCTGGGAGGGATTGGGGGCAGGAGAAGAAGGGGACAACAGAGGATGAGATGGCTGGGTGGCATCACCGACTCGATGGACATGGGTTTTGGTGGACTCCGGGAGTTGATAATGGACAGGGAGGCCTGGCGTGCTGTGATTCACGGGGTCCCAAAGAGTCAGACACGACTGAGCGACTGAACTGAACTGAACTGAATTATAAAGGAGAACCAAACTACCATTAGTAGCTTAAAAAACATCAACAGTATAATTATTCCTTTAATGTAATTTCTAATTCTGAGTTAAGCAATTGATTTTTTGGCTTTTAAGACATTTCTCTTTAGGACACATGACTATGTACTTTGAAACAAGTGACATTAATGCAATTTTGCATTAATTTCTGTCATTTTACACTCTAATATGCATTTGTACTTTATCTATATAGGCTTTATTTGAAATAAGTAAAACACAATGCTTTGACATTTTCTATGATTTTTTTTTCACATATGTATTCTGTTTGGTATATTATTCTTTTTCTGAATCATTGAAATTTTGTTGTATTGAATGTGATTAAATAGAATTAATAGGAAGAAAAAGAAAGTGAAGTTAGTCATCTCTGACTCTTTGTGACCCCATGGACTGTAGCCTTGCCAGGTTCCTCCGTCCATGGGATTTTCCAGGCAAGAATACTGGAGTGGGTTGCCATTTCCTTCGCCAGGGGATCTTCCCGAACCAGGGATTGAACCTGAGTCTCCTGCACTGCAAGCAGACTCTGCCATCTTAACTGAGCTATAGTTTGGCTCAGATGGTAAAGAATCTGCCTACAGTGCAGGAGACCTGGGTTGGGAAGATCCCCTGCAGAAGAGAATGGCAACCCAATCCAGTATTCTTGCCTAGAAAATCCTATGGACAGAGCAGCCTGGTGGGCTACAGTCCATGGTTTTCAAAGAGTTGGACATGACTGAGTGACTAAGACACATACACACACACACACACACACACACACACACACAAATAGAATTTTGTATTGTTGCACTCTTTTAAAATAATTGCTTTAACAGTTACAATTGCTAAATGAACTTTATCAATAAATAAGCAAAATTAGGCTCAAACCTGCATTCTAAGCCCTGAATCACATGTTTTTCTTCCTGATTGGATTTGTCAAAGAATTTTTAAATCTCCATTTTGGAGATGTATCTTGCATCTCCTGGCTTTCTAATTGTATATTATGAATGTTAAATAGTAGCAAAACTAATTTTTTCTGAGTTAATTGAGACTAGTTTTTCCTCAGACTTTTCTCTCAGCATTTTAAAACTTGAATTCTTTAATGGTATCATTTTATGTTTCTTTTTTTCTTTTTTTGGTTTTTGCCATGCATTGACATGAATCAGCCATGGGTATACATGTGTTCCCCATCCTGAACCCCCCTCCAACCTCCCTCCCCATCCCATCCCTCAGGGTCATCCCAGTGCACCAGCCCTGAGCACCGTGTCTCATGCATCCAACCTGGACTGGTGATCTGTTTCACATATGATAATATACATGTTTCAATGCTATTCTCTCAAACCATCCCACCCTCGCCTTCTCCCACAGAGTCCAAAAGACTGTTCTATATATCTGTGTCTCTTTTGCTGTCTCACATATAGGGTCATTATTACCATCTTTCTAAATTCCATATATATGTGTTGGTAGACTGTATTGGTGTTTTTCTTTCTGACTTACTTCACTCTGTATAATAGGCTCCAGTTTCATCCACCTCATTAGAACTGATTCAAATACATTCTTTTTAATGGCTGAGTAATATTCTTTTGTGTATATGTACCACAGCTTTCTTATCCATTTGTCTGCCGATGGACATCTAGGTTGCTTCCATGTCCTGTGTATTATAAACAGTGCTGTGATGAACACTGGGGGTACATGTGTCTCTTTCAATTCTGGTTTCCTCAAAGTACGTTTCTTTTTCTAAGGATAATTTTTACTTTTGAAAACTCAAATTCCTCTTTCTATGAGAATGATGATACAAAAATTGCATCTGAATCCATAAGTCTGTACTGATATTAATGAATAGATCTTTTAAAAGGTTGAAAATAGAGAAGTCTGTGAAGAAGAATTCCAAGTAGGTATGCAGCTACTCCACTCTCAAGGAGGTAGACCGTGACGTCTTACACCTTAGACATGAGCTGTGGATAGTGACTTTCTTCCAAAGAGTAAAGAGTGAAAAAGAATAACTTTACAGAAGAGGAATGTAATAAACACTATCTCAGCCAGGTGGTCAAAGTTAAAAATCAACATGACAAGTCATATTAAATAGTATATGCTCTTGATATGATGTACTGAGAATGGTGCTTTCAGTCTGCAATCTTCTTCTCTACAATCTGTAACCTACGACTTAAGTTTTTTTTCTAACATAAGAAAAACATTAGAAAAATCTCAATTGAGGGAAATTCTAAAATATTACCTCACCAGTACTCCTCAAAACTGATAAGGTTATCAAAAACAAAAAATGCCTGAGAAAATGTCACAGCCAAGAGGAACCTAAGGAGGAATGACAACTAAATGTAGTGTGGTATCCTGGAACAGAAAAAGACATTAGGTAAAAACTAAGGAAGTATGAATTAAAACATGGATTTAGTTAATTAAAAATGCATTTGCTAGGCAATTCCTCTTGTTGGTGTATGAAAATTTATTTCTAGACTATTATTAATGCTTTCTCAGGCATTCATTGTAATTCAGCACTATGCTGGAACAAAGAAACTGACACCATGCCCATATAAAAGACAAGCTGTAACCAATACCAATACATTTCTCTTTTTATTAATTTCACGTACCAAGAAAAATTAATCAAAATATCATATGGTATACTGGAATAAGAAAAGGACCAACCATCTGAAAACTTTGTAATGGGAAAAAGCTAATGTGGAAGCATCTCTCACTTAAAGAGGGAAATAACATGCATTTATAAATATCAGACATAACTATTTAGAATATAAATTGCTTGGGATTCTGTATGCAACATATGCCTTGGAGACAATTTCTGTTTAAAGTTGTCAAAAAGGACATTAATTATAGAATCATGTGTAGTTTCAGAAATTATATCCGCTATGATTGAAAATAGACTATTAGGTGATACCTCTCATACAGGAAAGTTTTTACCAAATATGTAAGTTACAATTCTAATTTTTCTTTGATTTCCAAGCTTTATTAAATCTTTGATTAAGTTTACTCATGACCCTGTGATAAATGAAAATATACACATCTTCGATTTTGCATCACTAGTGGTATTATCTTAAGAAGAATAGCACCTTTTGGAGGAACCTTATGACTGAAGCATAATTATTTTTATATTCTGTGGACTGTAGTGCATATATTAGCAGGCATATTCTCTGGTGAATGACAGCATAATGTAGAGAAAGAGGACTCTGGAGAACCATATGGAGCTTCTGTGTTTCCATAGCAACTTGAGCATACATTGAAAGGATTTGTTGATATGACTATTCTTTATCTGTTGTATGATGAACTTAATACAGGGACTCTTATCTTGTTTTTCTTTCCTTGTTGCCTACATGGTAATTAAGGTGAAGCATTCTAATCTTAACTGATTTTAGAGTCAGATGTTGGACTACAGCACAATATATAAATATAATCTCAACTCTGCTACTTAGGATCAGTATGGTAGAAAAATTGCATTTCCTAATTTATAGAGGTGAGGTCATCAATTTGTGATAGTTTAATATAGAGTAGATGCTGAATAAATATTTGCCTTCCTCCAACCTAGGTGAGGTTGTGTACATTCTTCAATATCATTTCAAGCATGTTTTTATTTCCATCATATAAAAATTATTTTGCTTCTATTACCATTGTTAGAATCAAGCCTTATTTTGAAAGAAATGCCTCTGTGGTGGACAACTGATGGACTAGATGGCAGAGAATATTTTTGATGGTCGATGATTCAGCTTTGAGCATAAAGGGAGAAGGGTTTTAATTCTTTGCTTGGTTTCTTTCAAGAAATGTAACTGAGTTCAGTCATTGGTTATATTTTCCTAAATGTATAGAAATTCCCTTTCTTTTTGATTTTCCGTTTATAACTGTTTGTAGTAAGTACAAATGAGAAATATACAGGAAATAAAAGTAAAATATGAAAATTATATATATATAATGACTGCCATCATTTAAATAAATATAGACAAAGGGTGATAGACAAAATTTGTAGTGTTAAGATAATAGACTTACATTTTTCAATATCTTAAGTTTTATTTTGCATTTTAAGTTAAAACACTTAAATTTTTTCATTTTAAATTTATTTCTAAGAAAGAATTGACATAGAGAATATCAGTTGTCCGTTCAATCAATAATTTTCTGAACTGCTGCTCAGCCTTCTACTCTTAAGATCAGCATGTATATTTAGTCATTTTTGTTAAGTTGTTCCCCCTGCCATTACCAGACAGCATTACCCCAGGTTTCCCCATCATTCTTCCAGAGTAGGAATCTCACACTCAAATATGTTGGGGGACTTCTTCAGAGAAGACATCGCATGTAATAGAGAGTGATAGGCCTATTAGTAGAGTATGAAGAACCTACATAGAGATATTAAACATGTATTCCATTTCAGCATCTAGTAAATTCTGATATACAAAGAAGACAAATCTCTGGGCTAGATTCTTTTATCAGCTGGGATTTTGCTAGTTCTGCTCTATTTAGAGCACATTTTCTTAACTTGATATCTGGAGACAGAATTTATCTTTAAATGGAAAAATATTTTTTTTACTCTAACTGAAATTAAATATTTAATTATAAATGAAAACAATCAATCACAGTGGCATTAGCAGTAATTCTGAGTTTGTCACCATTTTAAATCAGAGATGTTTTCATATCACATTACAACTGATGTAAATATCGCAATATGTTTTCATTTGCTACTACCTAGAAATGCAGTGCTTATTATATACAGCACTAGGTCTTATTAAGGAAGATAGGTATCTAATAAGGAGGATGGATCAATTGAGATAGAATTTGGGATAAGGAGGCTGGATGGATCAATTGAGATAGAATTTGGGATAAGGAGGCTGGAATGAGATCAAGGAGCACTTTCTGTTGTAATATTCCATTTCTTAAAGTTAGATGGTGACTTTATGAATGTTCATTTTATTGCTATCTTTTATCACCTACTTATTATTCTCTAAGGGTTCTTTTGTTTGCAAAATTTTTATAACTAGTGAATCTTTTTATAATATTTCTTCAGAAACCAATATTATCTGCTCTACTGTACCCCTTGCTGAAAATTTCTCACCCAGTGTCCCTGTTGAACTGGTAGAGCACCATGTGACACTATCTTGAGAGAAGGGAACTAAAACTTGAAATGTTTAAAATTTACCATGTGAAGAAGTTTTTGGCTCTGTATCCTCCAACCAGTATTTCTGAAGTCCCTTTTGATTTGTACACTTCTATAATCATTCAGGGGCTTCTCAGGTGGCTCAGCGGTAAAGAATCTACCTGCCAGTGCAGAAGACTCAGGAGATATGGGCTTGATCCCTGGATTGAGAAAACCCCCTGGAGGAGGAAATGGTATCCTACTCCAGTATTCTTGCCTGGATAATCCTATGAACAGAAGAGCTAGGCAGTCCATGGGATTGCAAGAGTCAAGCATGATTGAGTGACTTCACACACATGCACAATAATCATTCAGAGGAATTATCTTACTCGTAAAAGATACTTTGTTTTATGATGTTAGGAGGCTTTGTCATTCAACACTTGAGGAGGCAATCATTTTTTTTTCAACTGGCAAATGCTGGAAGAAAAACACATGTGACAATTTAGCACTCTCTTGTAACACACAGCAATGTCAGTTAGTGGCCCTGAACTATAGGTCTCTCCTTAATCTAGTAGAAAGCAAACTATATAGGAAATTAATTTTTTTCTTACCTTTCCCTGTAACTTAGGCACTTCACTGTCACATGGTTTGAAGTTAAACAGATGTGATTTTTTAAGTTTCATACAAAGAATTGTTATTGATGTGAACTTGGGTACTCTCACCTGCCATACAGCAAAGCCAATCCACTGACACCAGGTTGTGGTAAAGTACAGTGTTTACTACAGACTGCCAAGCAAGGAAAACAGGCAGCTGTGTTCAGAAGACCTGCACTTCTCAATGGCTTTCAGGGAAGGTTTTTATTTTTGTTTGTTTTTGCAGTGCTGTGCAACGTGCAGTATCTTAGTGCCTCAACCAGGGATTGAACCTGGACTGTGGCTCAGAGGTAAAGAATCTGCCTGTAATGCAGGAGACCCGGTTTTGATCCTTGGGTAGGGAAGATACCCTGGAGAAGGAAATGGCAACCCACCCCAGTATTCTTGCTTGGAGAATCCCCATGGTCAGAGGAGCCTGGTGGGTTTCAGTCCATTCGGTCGCAAAGAGTCAGACACGACTGAGCAACTGACACACATATGGTACTGAAAGTGCCGAGTCCTAACCACTAGACCACCAGGGAACTCCCCAGGAAAGAGTTTTTAAAGGCGACATGTGAGGTGAGGATTATTACAGAATTATGACTTTCTTCTGATTAGCTGGTAGTGAGGTGACAAGGTGATGTGTTGAGGATCTTAATCATTAGTCTTCTGGCACCAACCAGTCTGGCGTTTATGTCCTTGTGGTCGGTATGTAGTCCCTATTATACACCTGGGTTGCAGAGAGTCATTGTGTCTGCATATCTCGCAGATATGAGTCAGACTGTTATAAGGAGTTGTCCAGGACTTCCTTGGTATTTTTTTTTTCCCCTCAAGTTTTGTTTAAAATATCAGTATTTTTCTTGTTTCTACTTTCCTTTTGTTTCTGCATGCCCTCATTTTTCTATTTAGTTAACTGCTTGTTGGAACTCTGGGAAGACTTCGGAGACTAAAGCCTTTTTCTACAAAAAAGAAAGGGGGAACTAAAGGCGCTTTTGTAGGGTCTTTCGTAGGAGCTTTTGTAGGAGCTTTTAGGGCTCCACAGGGTCTTATTCAGTTTCAGAAGAATAAAAAATAGTATTTTTTTAAGTAGGTGTAAGTACTATTAGGCAGAGAAATCCACTGTAAATGACATACAAAGGCCAGTTTTTGGTGGTTTTTAAGTCCAATTCAGTTCAAAGGTATAGGCATCTTCAGCTATGCATAATTTAATTTGACTTTTCCTATCAGTGAAAGTTGTCTTATTTTGATATAGTAATTTAATATTGTGCCTGTGATCCTCACTTCATTCAGATAATGTAATTTTGATATATAACCTATGAATTTTATGAGACTCAGTAGAAAAAGCAGCTCAAACTGGAAAGGCCAGATGAGTAAGGTGACCAAATAATTATAATCTGAAAAATTGTCACTAAAAAATATCACATATGGGAAGCACAGTGGCAAGGAATATTGTCTGCATATCATTGGAAAGACTTCATTATTATAGGTTAGAGATAAAGGCATTCTGAAAAATATCAAAGGAATGCTGAGCATAAATTGCTGTTGCATCTTTAAGAAAAGAAAGGAGAAGTCATAATATTTGACTATTAGAGAAGATTTCAGGATTTGGGAATACTTCTCTAATGGAAATTAGCAAAACAAGCAAACTGAATGTGAAGAAGAGATAGCTTTCACTAAAATAAAAAAACTTGATGAAAAGTGTACTTATGGAATGTTGCAATTTGACTCTAGGGTACATACAGAGTTACACTTAAAAAATTACAGAATGCTTTTACAAACGGAGTCTTTGAAAAAGTAGTTCATTATATACAAAAGTTGTTCAAGTAATATTTTGAAAAGCAATACAACATTTATTATTGGGTATATCTCTATTTATGAGCTGAATTGTGTTCCCTCAAAATTCATATATTAAAGTCCTAATTTCCAGCATCTCAGAATGTGACGTTATTTGGAGAGAATATCTTTAAAGAAGTAATTAAGTTAAAATGAGGCCATAAGTGTGAGCCCTAATTGAATCTGACTGATGTCCTTATGAAAAATTAGTACACACAAAGAGACACCAGGGATGGATGTGCACAGAGAAAAGATTATTTGAGGACATAGCAAGAAGGCATCGTCCTAGCAAAAGAGAGAGGCCCCCACAATAAACCAAAGCTGCCAGCACCTTGATCTTGGACTTCCAGCTTCCATAGCTATGAAAAATAAATTTCCGTTGTTTAAGTTACCCAGTCTGATATTTTGTTAGGGCAGTATCTTATGTAAGATACTGAAAGAGACTTTTTCTAAGATGACTATTGAAATGTGGAAGGAACTGCTGCTCACTTGTTACTTGAATCGTCACAGAAATATAAGAGAAGTCCATACCAACTCAGATTCAAGAAATCTAAGAATAAGTGAAATCAATTATGGTATCTTGGAAAATATGGGAGCTTATATCTCTTTAAAAGATATTCTGAGAATAAAATATCCATTTCTTAATACTTCATATTAATCCCCATTGTTTTATATTGATAACTTAAGAAGAGTACCATGTTTATTCATTAGGGAAAATGATGCTTTACTGGAAAGGATTACAATATATTATGGAGTTGGTTCAGAGGAATAAAACCTATTACAGAATATTAAATGACACCTTGAGTCCAAATTGATAATGAGTCCTTCTGTTGCCCTCAGTTTGACACTGCTTTATTTTAAATGGACAAGAAGTTTCATTTTGTTGTCTTAATTTTAGATGAGTATTTCATACAGTTAATTTGTCAATTAGTTTTGGTATTAGAGACATTTGAATGACCGCAGACCATATTTCTAAATGAAATGTCTTTTTTTCTTTCACTGCAACAGGGATGTTTGATGTAGCTTTGATAACATAGGTTATACCTACTTCATCAGTCAAGGCAACAGTTTGAATGGTTTATAGACCCAGTAAACCTCCCTTTTCCAGTCCTGTGGCCACAGCTGAGTGTTCCAAATTTGTTGGCATATTGAGTGCAGCACTTTCACAGCATCATCTTTCAGGATTTGAAATAGCTCAACTGGAATTCCATCACCTCCACTAGCTTTGTTCATAGTCATGCTTCCAAAGGCCCACTTGACTTCAAATTCTAGGATGTCTGACTCTAGGTGAGTGATCATACCGTCATGATTATCTGGGTTGTGAAGATCTTTTTTGTACAGTTCTTCTGTGTATTCTTGCCACCTCTTCTTAATATCTTCTGCTAGGTCCCTACCATTTCTGTCCTTTATTGAGCCCATCTTTGCATAAAATGATCCCTTGGTATGTCTAATTTTCTTGAAGAGATCTCTAGTCTTTCCCATTGTATTGTTTTCCTATATTTCTTTGCTCTGATCGCTGAGGAAGGCTTTCTTATCTCTCCTGGCTATTCTTTGAAACTCTGCATTAAAATGGGTATATCTTTCCTTTTCTTCTTTGCTTTTCACTTCCTTTCTTTTCACAGCTATTTGTAAGGCCTCCTCAGACAGCCATTTTGCTTTTTTGCATTTCTATTTCTTGGGAATGGTCTTGATTCCTGTCTCCTGTACAATGTCACGAACCTCTGTCCATAGTTCATCAGGCACTCTGTCTATCAGATCTAGTCCCTTAAATCTGTTTCTCACTTCCACTGTATAGTCATAAGGGATTTTATTTAGGTCATATCTGAATGGTCTAGTGGTTTTCTCCACTTTCTTCAATTTAAGTCTGAATTTGGCAATAAGGAGTTCATGATCTGAACCACAGTCAGCTCCCAGTCTTCTTTTTGCTGACTGTATAGAGCTTCTCCATCTTTGGCTGCAAAGAATATAATCAGTCTGATTTCGGTGTCGACCATCTGGTGATGTCCATGTATAGGGTCTTTTCTTGTGTTGTTGGAGGAGGTTGTTTGCTATGACCAGTGCTTTCTCTTGGCAGAACTCTATTAGCCTTTCCCCTGCTTCATTCTGTACTCCAAGGCCAAATTTGCCTGTTACTCCAGGTATTTCTTAACTTCCTACTTTCACATTCCAGTTCCCTGTAGTGAAAAGGACATATTTTTTGGGTGTTAGTTCTAGAAGGTCTGGTAGGTCTTCATAGAACTGTTTAACTTCAGCTTCTTCAGTATAACTGGTCAGGGCATAGACTTGGATTACCATGATATTGAATGGTTTGCCTTGGAAATGAACAGAGATCATCCTGTCATTTCCGAGATTGCATCCAAGTACTGCATTTTGAACTCTTCTGTTGACTGTGATGGCTACTCCATTTCTTCTAAGGGATTCCTGCCCACAGTAGTAAATATACTGGTCATCTGAATTAAATTCACCCATTCCAGTCCATCTTAGTTCACTGATTCCTAGAATGTCGATGTTCACTCTTGTCATCTCCTGTTTGACCACTTCCAATTTGCCTTCATTCATGGACCTAACATTCCAGGTTGCTATGCAATATTGCTCTTTACAGTATCAAACCTTGCTTCTATCACCAGTCCCATCCACAACTTGGTGTTGTTTTTATTTGACTCCATCCCTTCATTCTTTCTGGAGTTATTTCTCCACTGATCTCCAGTAGCATATTGGGCACCTACCAACCTGGGAAGTTCATCTTTCAGTCTCCTATCATTTTGCCTTTTCATACTATTTCATGGGGTTCTCAAGGCAAGAATACTGAAGTGGTTTGCCATTCCTTCTCCAGTGGACCACATTCTGTCAGCTTTCATTCCAATCCCAAAGAAAGGCAATGCCAAAGAATGCTCAAACTACCGCACAATTGCACTCATCTCACATGCTAGTAAAGCAATGCTTAAAATTCTCCAAGCCAGGCTTCACCAGTACGTGAACCATGAACTTCCAGATGTTCAAGCTGGTTTTAGAAAAGGCAGAGGAACCAGAGATCAAATTGCCAACATCTGCTGGATCATTGAAAAAGCAAGAGAGCTCCAGAAAAACATCTATTTCTGCTTTATTGACTAAAAAGCCTTTGGCTGTGTGGATCACAACAAACTGGAAAATTCTGAAAGAGATGGGAATACCAGACCACCTGACCTGCCTCTTGAGAAACCTGTATGCAGCTCAGGAAGCAACAGTTAGAACTGGACACGGAACAACAGACTGGTTCCAAATAGGAAAAGGAGGACGTCAAGGCTGTATATTGTCACCCTGCTTATTTAACTTATATGCAGAGTACGTCATGAGAAACCCTGGGCTGGAAGAAGCACAAGCTGGAATCAAGATTGCCAGGAGAAATATCAATAACCTCAGATAAGCAGATGACACCACTCTTACGGCAGAAAGTGAAGAACTAAAGAGCCTCTTTATGAAAGTGAAAGAGGAGAGTGAAAAAGTTTGCTTAAAGCTCAACATTCAGAAAACTAAGATCATGGCATCTGGTCCCATCACTTCATGGGAAATAGATGGGGAAACAGTGGACACAGTGGCTGACTTTATTTTTCTGGGCTCCCAAATCACTGCAGATGGTGACTGCAGCCATGAAATTAAAAGACGCTTACTCCTTGGAAGGAAAGTTATGACCAACCTAGATAGCATATTAAAAAGCAGAGACATGATTTCCCAACAAAGGTCCGTCTAGTCAAGGCTATGGTTTTTCCAGTGGTCATGTGTGGATGTGAGAGTTGGAATATAAAGAAAGCTGAGCACAGAAGAATTGATGCTGTTGAACTGTGGTGTTGGAGAAGACTCTTGAGAGTCTTGGACTGCAGGGAGATCCAACCAGTCCATCCTAAAGGAGATCAGTCAGGGTGTTCTTTGGAAGGACTGATGTTGAAGCTGAAACTCCATTACTTTGGCCACCTGATGTGAAGAGCTGACTCACTGGAAAAAACCCTGATGGTGGGAAAGATTGAGAGCAGGAGGAGAAGGGGACCACAGAAGATGAGATGGTTTTATGGCATCACCAACTCAATAGACATGGGTTTGCATGGACTCTGGGAGTTGATGATGGACAGGGAGGCCTGGCGTGCTGCAATTCATGGGGTCGCAAAGAGTCGGACATGACTGAACGACTGAACTGAACTGAACTGAACTGAACTGAAACCTCCCTACCCTAGCTCCTCTACCCCTTTTTTGATGTGTGATTCAGTTAATTGTAAATGTCAAATTGTCTCTATTTATGAGGAATATCTCCTTTCACATTGTAATACATTTCTCAAGGACTATTTGTAAGTTATACAAAAATGTACTGTTCTTTTTTTTTTTTTTTTATGAAGTTTTTTTTTTTTTAATTATTTTCATTTTTTTTTTTCCAGTGGGTTTTGTCATACATTGATATGAATCAGCCATGGATTTACATGTATTCCCAATCCCGATCCCCCCTCCCACCTCCCTCTCCACCCGATTCCTCTGGGTCTTCCCAGTGCACCAGGCCGGAGCACTTGTCTCGTGCATCCCACCTGGGCTGGTGATCTGTTTCACCATAGATAGCATACATGCTGTTCTTTTGAAATATCCCACCCTCACATTCTCCCACAAAGTTCAAAAGTCTGTTCTGTATTTCTGTGTCTCTTTTTCTGTTCTGCATATAGGGTTATCGTTATCACCTTTCTAAATTCCATATACATGTGTCAGTATGCTGTAATGTTCTTTATCTTTCTGGCTTACTTCACTCTGTATAATGGGCTCCAGCTTCATCCATCTCATTAGAACTGATTCAAATGAATTCTTTTTCATGGCTGAGTAATATTCCATGGTGTATATGTACCACAGCTTCCTTATCCATTCATCTGCTGATGGGCATCTAGGTTGCTTCCATGTCCTGGCTATTATAAACAGTGCTGCGATGAACATTGGGGTGCACTTGTCTCTTTCAGATCTGGTTTCCTCAGTGTGTATGCCCAGAAGTGGGATTGCTGGGTCATATGGCAGTTCTATTTCCAGTTTTTTAAGAAATCTCCACACTGTTTTCCATAGCGGCTGTACTAGTTTGCATTCCCACCAACAGTGTAAGAGGGTTCCCTTTTCTCCACACCCTCTCCAGCATTTATTGCTTGTAGACTTTTGGATAGCAGCCATCCTGACTGGCGTGTAATGGTACCTCATTGTGGTTTTGATTTGCATTTCTCTAATAATGAGTGATGTTGAGCATCTTTTCATGTGTTTGTTAGCCATCTGTATGTCTTCTTTGGAGAAATGTCTGTTTAGTTCTTTGGCCCATTTTTTGCTTGGGTCATTTATTTTTCTGGAATTGAGCTTCAGGAGTTGCTTGTATATTTTTGAGATTAATCCTTTGTCTGTTGCTTCGTTTGCTATTATTTTCTCCCAATCTGAGGGCTGTCTTTTCACCTTACTTATAGTTTCCTTTGTAGTGCAAAAGCTTTTAAGTTTCATTAGGTCCCATTTGTTTAGTTTTGCTTTTATTTCCAATATTCTGGGAGGTGGGTCATAGAGGATCTTGCTTTGATTTATGTCGGAGAGTGTTTTGCCTATGTTCTCCTCTGGAGTTTTATAGTTTCTGGTCTTACATTTAGATCTTTAATCCATTTTGAGTTTATTTTGGTGTATGGTGTTAGAAAGTGTTCTAGTTTCATTCTTTTACATGTGGTTGACTAGTTTTCCCAGCACCACTTGTTAAAGAGGTTGTCTTTTTTCCATTGTATATCCTTGCCTCCTTTGTCAAAGATAAGGTGTCCATAGGTTTGTGGATTTATCTCTGGGCTTTCTATTCTGTTTCATTGATCTATATTTCTGTCTTTGTGCCAGTACCATACTGTCTTGATGACTGTGGCTTTGTAGTAGAGTCTGAAGTCAGGCAGGTTGATTCCTCCAGTTCCATTCTTCTTTCTCAAGATTACTTTGGCTATTCGAGGTTTTTTGTATTTCCATACAAATTGTGAAATTATTTGTTCTAGTTCTGTGAAAAATACCGTTGGTAGCTTGATAGGGATTGCATTGAATCTATAGACTGCTTTGGGTAGAATAGCCATTTTGACAATATTAATTCTTCCAATCCATGAACACGGTATGTTTCTCCATCTGTTTGTGTCCTCTTTGATTTCTTTCATCAGTGTTTTATAGTTTTCTATGTATAGGTCCTTTGTTTCTTTAGGTAGATATACTCCTAAGTATTTTATTCTTTTTGTTGCAATGGTGAATGGTATTGTTTCCTTAATTTCTCTGTCTGTTTTTTCATTGTTAGTATATAGGAATGCAAGGGATTTCTGTGTGTTAATTTTATATCCTGCAACTTTACTATATTCATTGATTAGCTCTAGTAATTTTCTGGTAGAGTCTTTAGGGTTTTCTATGTAGAGGATCATGTCATCTGCAAACAGTGAGAGTTTTACTTCTTCTTTTCCTATCTGGATTCCTTTTACTTCTTTTTCTGCTCTGATTGCTGTGGCCAGAACTTCCAACACTATGTTGAATAGTAGTGGTGAGAGTGGGCACCCTTGTCTTGTTCCTGATTTCAGGGGAAATGCCTTCAATTTTTCACCATTGAGGGTGATGCTTGCTGTGGGTTTGTCATATATAGCTTTTATTATGTTGAGGTATGTTCCTTCTATTCCTGCTTTTTGGAGAGTTTTAATCATAAATGAGTGTTCAATTTTGTCAAAGGCTTTCTCTGCATCTATTGAGATAATCAACTTCACCTTTTTCTCAAGTGCACATGGAGCATTCTCCAGAATAGATCACATCCTGGGCCATAAATCTGGTCTTGGAAAATTCAAAAAAATTGAAATCATTCCAGTCATCTTTTCTGACCACAGTGCAGTAAGATTAGATCTCAATTACAGGGAAAAAATTGTTAAAACTTCAAACATATGGAGGCTAAATAACACGCTTCTGAATAACCAACAAATCATAGAAGAAATCAAAAAAGAAATCAAAATATGTATAGAAATGAATGAAAATGAAAACACAACAACCCAAAACCTATGGGACACTGTAAAAGCAGTGCTAAGGGGAAGGTTCATAGCATTACAGGCTTACATCAAGAAACAGGAAAAAAACCAATTAAATAACCTAACTCTACACCTAAAGCAATTAGAGAAGGAAGAAATGAAGAACCCCAGAGTTAGCAGAAGGAAAGAAATCTTAAAAATCAGGGCAGAAATAAATGCAAAAGAAACTAAAGAGACCATAGCAAAAATCAACAAAGCTAAAAGCTGGTTTTTTGAAAAAATAAACAAAATTGACAAACCATTAGCAAGACTCATTAAGAAACAAAGAGAGAAAAACCAAATTAACAAAATTAGAAATGAAAATGGAGAGATCACAACAGACAACACTGAAATACAAAGGATCATAAGAGACTACTACCAGCAGCTCTATGCCAATAAAATGGACAACTTGGATGAAATGGACAAATTCTTAGAAAAGTATAACTTTCCAAAACTGAACCAGGAAGAAATAGAAGATCTTAACAGACCCATCACAAGCAAGGAAATCGAAACTGTCATCAAAAATCTTCCAGCAAACAAAAGCCCAGGACCAGATGGCTTCACAGCTGAATTCTACCAAAAATTTAGAGAAGAGCTAACACCTATCTTACTCAAACTCTTCCAGAAAATTGCAGAAGAAGGTAAGCTTCCAAACTCATTCTATGAGGCCACCATCACCCTAATTCCAAAACCAGACAAAGATGCCACAAAAAAAGAAAACTACAGGCCAATATCACTGATGAACATAGATGCAAAAATCCTTAACAAAATCCTAGCAAACAGAATCCAACAACATATTAAAAAAATCATACACCATGACCAAGTGGGCTTTATCCCAGGAATGCAAGGATTCTTTAATATCCGCAAATCAATCAATGTAATACACCACATTAACAAATTGAAAGATAAAAATGTACTGTTCTTATATGAATAAAAATGATGATCTTTGAGGAGAATGTGAATCTCAGAAAGAGGTTATTCTAATAATAAATATCAATTTTCAATTAGTATATTTCTGTGTGATAGTCACTTTTTAGTTAGGGCTGATTAACTCGGTGTGTGAAGTATTTTGCTTCATTATTTCTGTTCCATGCATTTGTCTGATCAGATATAACCTGTAAAAAATGGTGGGAAGGTTTATTAAAAGAAAGAAAATTTTATACAGCATAATAGCTATGGTAAAGGATGAATGACTGGAGGTTTTAACTATTGATTAACATTAACCCTATAGGTTATTTGTTAAAAATTATCTCTATTGTATAATATGAATACATTACATTTACAACTAAATTCAAGTAATGCCAAAAGCAAATTATTATAGCATTTTATAATTTTATGGAGGGAAAATAACTGAAACATAGAAATATAAAGCAACAATAATAAATAATAAACTAGGGTTAAACTGGACTTCCCTGGTGGCTCAGCTGGTAAAGAATCCGCCTGCAATGTGGGAGACCTGGGTTTTATCCCTGGGTTAGGAAGATCCCCTGGAGAAGGAAAAGGCTACCCACTCCAGTATTCTGTCCTGGAGAAGTCCATGGATTGTATAGTCCACGGGGTCACAAAGAGTCAGACACAACTGAGCGACTTTCACTTTCACTTTCAGGGTTAAGCCAGACTCATAAAAGTGATCAAAGGGTCTAGGATTTTGTGTCACTTATAGTTTGTCTTCTTTTCTCTGGAAAAATATAATTGTAGATCATACTAACAACTATGAAAAAGCTTCACTATTTTAAAAGCAGTTAGTGTTGTCCTCAGAGAAATTCATGCAAAAGAACACAGTTCCCTGTTATTTTTATATCAGTTGTAAATATATTATATATGAAGTGCATGTATACTTCACTGATGATTAAGATGATAACAGAATTTACATGGCATGCTTTAGTCATCTTATAATATACACTTAAAAGGAAACAAAAACCAAAGTAATGATATAATCTCCCTACCTCAAATCTGATTGTCAGGTTCCAAATGTACAGGGGTTAATGTGTCCATTTCTTCCTTCTCAACCTTCCTATTTATAGGCTTAAGGAAAAAAATTGACATGACTGGTATAAGAAGAAAATGTCAAAAGGTTATAAAACACTGCACAGAAGACATTTTTAATGAGTCTTCGAAAACCCTGAGATAAGAAAGATCAGAAATAAGGTTATTATAATGAAACCAATGTTCAAGACATGTTTTCCAGTATTATTTCTGCCTATCTGTACTGCATAATTAGTGGTAGGCAAGATAGGTTGTAAACTGTGAGAAAAATAACATATTTTCCAACTCTGACTCCTAGCTCTGCTGTAGGCAGCTGGGAATGTTTTCCAGAAATAGAAGATGGCTGTAACAAACAATAAAATATAGGCAGTGAAAAGCATGATGATCTCTTTATCACATCTGTCATCACTGCACATACTGATGGATTTATCACAATGCCATGTGAATCTGAAGGCAAAGCGTCACATTCTGTGGATATGCCTGGTCCTGAAGGATTTATTGCTTCATTAGGAAACAAGGGAAGAACTTGTTTTTTTAAATAAAAAATTTGAGAATGGATTCATATTCTTCGATAACCTGAAATGAGATTTTGAATGCTATAAAAACATGTGCTTCATTTATACAGATTTACTTCCGCATTTACTCATTGCTCTTCTTTTGAGAAAAAGTTATGTTTTAGTGTCTTATAAGTCAGGAATACAAAAGCTTGGCTCCTTTTACTTAATAGTTTGGTGATGTTGAAGACTCCAAAACCCAATTATTAAACTGGTTAGAGGCTTTATTATTTTTTTAAAACTGTCCTGTTTTATCAAGTCAGCCAGGAAATTAAACCACTTGTCCACATTGCTCAAGCCTGAGGTCTTATTCTGCCATACAGATTAATTATATGACTTTAGGTCTAAATAGGAATGTGTCAAAAAGGGTGCGGATAAAGGTCAGAAAACCTGGGTTCCAGTTCAAGTCTTCTGAACTGAATGACCTTAGAAAATCATTACGTTTCATCTGAGCATGGTGTAAGTAAAATAGAGTGTTGCAAATCTTTTGTGAATTAGAAAATTATATTCATTCATTTATTTGTCATATATCTACTTATTATTAAGGCAACAAAAATTTAGAATATTACTGGATAATAGTGAGCATTGGGGCTCTACATCCAATACTATATGTTCATTGAATTCTTCCAGTTGTATGGGATTTACCTAAATTCATTTTTGGCAATATAAGACTGTTTTGTTAAAGATCTGCTAGTATCTTTTTTTGTTTGTTTCTAAAAATTGTCCCTGTATGACTTTGTATTAGTCACTTAACATCTCGGGAAAACTAACTTACTTTATAGGAGCACAAAGGATTTGGAGTAGATGATTATTAACATCCATTCGAGTCTTACAGTGTTCTGCCACATTTGTGCCACTCGTTCTTTGTTTTGAAATCTAGGACACCAGGCAGAAAAAGGACTTCAGACTCAGCAGTTCCATGTGCTTGTGGCTGAATGGAACTGAAGTTGTCTCTGTCACTGGCTTCACTGTCCAGTTTAACTTCACATTACAAATTCTGTTACAAAGTCCTCACTATTTTGGTCATAGGGATTCTTGCTTGTTTTTGCCCATGGCTTACAGAGTTATGAGTAAATATTTCATCAGTCAAACTAACACCTAAATTTACCCTTTATTTTACTTTATTTTCTATTTTCATGAAATACCAGTCATAGAAACCCCTATATACCAATGTTGCCACAGGCATATATCATCAGTAGTTCAAAATTCACAATCATAGATTCTGGATTGATTGTCATTCATTTGAATTTTACTTTCTGCCTCTTTTGTGATTTGGAATCATGTTAAATCAGTTATCCCTTTTACTCTTTTCAAAATCACCTGTATTCATTAGTGTTCTCCAGAGAAGCAGAACCAATTAGAATGTTTATATCTCTCTCTATATATATCTGTCTGTCTGGCTGTCCATCCATCCATCCATCCATCCATCCATCCATCCATCCATCCATCCATCCATCTACCTATCCTTCTATCTAGAAAGAGACAGAGGTGTTTTTTTTTTTTTTAAAAAACAAGGAATAGGCTTATACAGTTGTTCAATTCAGTTCAGTTCAGTCACTCAGTCGTGACCAACTCCTTGCGATCCCATGAACCACAGCAAGCCAGGCCTCCCTGTCCATCACCAGCTCCTAGAGTTCACCCAAACCCATGTCCATCGAGTTGTTGATACCATCCAACCATCTCATCCTTTGTTGTTCCCTTCTCCTCCTGCTCTCAATCTTTCCCAGCATCAGGGTCTTTTCCAATGAGTCAGCTCTTCGCATCAGGTGGCCAAAGTATTGGAGTTTCAGCTTCAACATCAGTCCTTCCAATGAACACCCAGGACTGATCTCCTTTAGGATGGACTGGTTGGATCTCCTTGCAGTCCAAGGGACTCTCGAGTTTTCTCCAACATTACAGCATACTAACACATATATATGGAATTTAGAAAGATGGTAACGATAACCCTATATGCAAAACAGAAAAAGAGACACAGAAGTACAGAACAGACTTTTGAACTCTGTGGGAGAAGGTGAGCGTGGGGTGTTTTGAAAGAACAGCATGTATATTATCTATGGTGAAACAGATCACGAGCCCAGGTGGGATGCATGAGACAAGTGCTCGGGACTGGTGCACTGGGAAGACCCAGAGGAATCGGGTGGAGAGGGAGGTGGGAGGGGGGATTGGGATGGGGAATATGTGTAACTCTATGGCTGATTCATATCAATGTATGACAAAACCCACTGAAATGTTGTGAAGTAATTAGCCTCCAACTAATAAAAAATAAAAAATAAAAATAATTTAAAAAAAAGCATCAATTCTTTGGTGCTTAACTTTCTTAATAGTACAACTCTCACATCCATACATGACCACTGGAAAAACCATAGCCTTGACTAGACGGACCTTTGTTGGGAAAGTCACGTCTCTGCTTTTTAATATGCTATCTAGGTTGGTCATAACTTTCCTTCCAAGGAGTAAGCATCTTTTAATTTCATGGCTGCAGTCACCATCTGCAGTAATTTGGGAGCCCAGAAAAATAAAGTCAGCCACTGTGTCCACTGTTTCCCCATCTATTTCCCATGAAGTGATGGGACCAGATGCCATGATCTTAGTTTTCTGAATGTTGAGCTTTAAGCAAACTTTTTCACTCTCCTCTTTCACTTTCATAAAGAGGCTCTTTAGTTCTTCACTTTCTGCCATAAGAGTGGTGTCATCTGCTTATCTGAGGTTATTGATATTTCTCCTGGCAATCTTGATTCTAGCTTGTGCTTCTTCCAGCCCAGGGTTTCTCATGACGTACTCTGCATATAAGTTAAATAAGCAGGGTGACAGTATTCAGCCTGACGTCTTCCTTTTCCTATTTGGAACCAGTCTGTTGTTCCGTGTCCAGTTCTAACTGTTGCTTCCTGAGCTGCATACAGGTTTCTCAAGAGGCAGGTCAGGTGGTCTGGTATTCCCATCTCTTTCAGAATTTTCCAGTTTGTTGTGATCCACACAGCCAAAGGCTTTGGCATAGTCAATAAAGCAGAAATAGATGTTTTTCTGGAACTCTCTTGCTTTTTCAATGATCCAGCAGATGTTGGCAATTTGATCTCTAGTTCCTCTGCCTTTTCTAAAACCAGCTTGAACATCTGGAAGTTCATGGTTCACGTACTGGTGAAGCCTGGCTTGGAGAATTTTAAGCATTTCTTTACTAGCATGTGAGATGAGTGCAATTGTGTGGTAGTTTGAGCATTCTTTGGCATTGCCTTTCTTTGGGATTGGAATGAAAACTGACCTTTTGCAGCCCAGTGGCCACTGCTGAGTTTTCCAAATTTTCTGGCATATTGAGTTCTGCACTTTCACAGCATCATCTTTCAGGATTTGAAATAGCTCAACTGGAATTCCATCACCTCCACTAGCTTTGTTCGTAGTGATACTTCCTAAGGCCCACTTGACTTCACATTCTAGGATGTCTGGCTCTAGTTGAGTGATCACACCATTGTGATTATCTGGGTCATGAAGATCTTTTTTGTACAGTTCTTCTGTGTATTCTTGCTACCTCTTCTTAATATCTTCTGCTTCTGTTAGGTCCCTACCATTTCTGTCCTTGATTGTGCCCATCTTTGCATGAAATGTTCCCTTGATATCTCTAATTTTCTTTAAGCGATCTCTAGTCTTTCCCATTCTATTTTTTCCTCTATTTCTTTGCATTGATTGCTGAGGAAGGCTTTTTTTTATCTCTCCTTGCTATTCTTTCGAACTCTGCATTCAAATGTATATATCTTTCCTTTTCTCCTTTGCTTTTCGGTTCCCTTCTTTTCACAGCTATTTGTAAGTCCTCCTCAGACAGTCATTTTGCTTTTTTGCATTTGTTTTTCTTGGGGATGGTCTTGATTTCTGTCTCCTGTACAATGTCACGTACCTCCATCCATAGTTCATCAGTTGTGGAGACTGGCAAATCCTAAATCTTTGGGTTAGCCAGCATGCTGGAGAATGAAATTGTTGCAGTTTGGGTGTGAAAGCAGTCTGCTGGCAGAATTCCTTCTTCTTTTGGGGAGTATGAGGGGTTTTCTTCCTGTTAAGGCCTTCAATTGATTGAATGAGGCCGACCCACTTATAGAAGGCACTCTGATTTAAATGTTACTCTTGTCTAAAAAGAAAAGACACTTTCACAGAAATATCTAGACTTGTTTGGCTAAGTAGCTGAGTATCATGGCCTAGCCAAGTTGACCCATCAAAAGAACCATTATACAACCCTTGACATGTGCTTCAATGTTTTCTTCAACATGCTGTTTTTAGCCTTCCTTTGCAATCTCCCAGGCTAATCTACCACATAAAACCTTCAGTTCTCATCTCTTATCATATTTTCAGCTGTCTCTTTAATATCTGCCCTCTCCCCTGACCATGTTCTCTTCAGGCCCTTTTGTTCCAGCAGGTTTAAAACAAAAGCTCATGATTCCCCGCCCCCATCTCTTATTTTCTTTTATTAATGACAACATTGTTCAATCTAGAAAGCTTGAAGTCATCTTTGAATTAGTCCCCTTCATCCTTTTCTCTAATGAAATTCCAGCTCACTCACTTACTCAAGATAATGACCTAAGCAAAGTAAATAAAACAATCAGGAGTCAAACAATAAGTAAATGATTCCCTAAATATTTATAATTATGATAAATGGTATGATGAAAAAGCACAGGGTGCTAGAATATTGTATAACTTACGGACCTTATGTAGTGTGGAAGGAGCAGGGAAGACTGGTATCAGAAGGATTCATATAAGTTAGTCAGGTGGAATTGGGGCATAAGAAGATAAAGAGTATTCAAGGGAGAGGAAACAGCTTGTTTAAAGATCCTGACATAGGAAAAAATGAGAATCAATATGATGCCTGAGTACTAGCTCTTGAGTCAGGAATTTTTATTCTCAGACTATGATATGGGTATTATGATTTAGATACTGATTTTGGTTAATTGTAGGGATTCAACAAATGTCTGTTGTATAAATAAATAAATTTTTATTTTAAGTGAGAAAAGTGAGACTCAAAAGATTAAGTAAGGAGTTCAGGTTTACACAAGATAAAGTGGCAGAATGAGAATCTGCTGTTTATAGGAGACACAGGGAAGAGAGCCATTGCCTCCAGTCACCCCATTATTGCCCTATCAGCAAGACTAAGAAATACTATCAAACTTCTAAATTATTAGTAAATCCTGGTAAAGCAGTGTACGATATTCTAATTTTGCTAGACTGATAATTTTTTTTTTTGTGTGTGTTTGGTTTGCATGATCTTGATAACTTTGAAATAAATAACCCTAGAGATTGATTGGATAATTCAGCTTCTCTTCTGCTCTTAATTAATCTCAGCATTAGTTTCTTTCTTTCTTTCCTAAAAGTAATGACTTTTTTAAGCCTACCAAAATATTTGCTTTAATCGCATACAAATAAAGTGATTATGAATTTCAGATTGGCTAGATTTCAGAATAATTTACTTCATCTTTTTTTCTTACAGTAAGAAATAACATTTCTATTAATAATTTAGAATACACTGTCTTGTAAAAATGAAATTGAATTTAAGTAGACTCCATTGACATCTCTTTTAATTTGTAGTTGTAAGTTTCAGTTTTCTTGCTTGGAGAATCCTATGGACAGAGGAGCCTGGTGGGCTATAGTCTACAGGGTTGCAAATAGTTGGACATGACGGAAGCAACTTAGCATACAAGCACTGCCAAAGGAAGAATTAGACTTCTTTTTTTTTTTTTTTTTTTAGAATTAGACTTCTTACAGAGAGAATCATTTCGAAATTAAGAAGTCTGCCATAGATTCCCAGTGTTAATATCATCGTGGTGGTACCAGAAATTTTGAATGAGAAACATGGAGCATTGTCTAAACATGAAGATTCACTGCCAGTAGAGATCAGAGGTGTTACTCTTTTCCTGTGGCTGGCTACTTCTTAAATAATTGCACTGCAGCTTCTGGCCTCACCACGCCACTCCTGATTATGTTCAGGGTCTCAGTAATATCCAGTTTGTTGAATTCAATAGAAACTTCTCAGTACCATCAGATACAACAGGATTCTCTTCATTAGTTTCTTAGGTTTAAGGACATCACCACTTGTAGTTTTCCTTTTGCTTCTTGTAGTGACTCATCACGTTCTTTGCTGGTGCTCCTCAGTACTTGACCTTCAGATGCTGGAAGGCAGGCATGTTGGTTCCTCTTGAGTACCATGTCCTTTCTGGGTGATCACATTAATCACCATTACTTTAAATATTGTCTTTGTGCCAAGAGCTTCTGAAGTGTCTCTATAATCCAGGTATTTCTTTAAAGCTTCAGGATCATTTATTCAGCAACATCTTTGATATTTCCATTTGGACTTCTCCTCTGCATCTCAAACTTAACATGTCTGAAAACTGAGCTGCTAATCATCCCTCACACCCAAACCTGCTCCTTTCATTGTCTTCCCAGTTCAGTTACCATCTATTCCCCAAACTGTTTCATCTTTGATTTAGCTCTTTCTCTTCCAGAAAATCACATTAACCTTATCTTAAAAATATATGAAATGTCTTCACTTTTCTTCTTGTCACTGCTCCCATTCTCATAGAAGCAACAATTGCCTTTTGCCTGAACTGCTTCAGTAGCCTTGTAACTGGTCTCTTTGTTTTTACTCTTGTCTTTAATTTGTTCTCAGTATAAGGATCATTTAAAATGTAGGTCATCATCTAATGTCCCTGCTCAAAACTCTTTTCATTATACTTAGAATGGAATCAAATATTGCCATGAGTTCCAAGGCTCCATGCCATCTGGCCCTGTCTACCTCTCCTTACCATATTGTGACTTTCTTTTGCTCACTATACTCCAAAGTTATGGACTAGCCTTGTTAATGTAAACATGGCTTATTTACATTGTTTCTGTTTCTCAGACATGTAAAGTCTTTCCAGCTTGAGTTTTGTTGTAGCCCTGCAAAAAACTCTTTCCTCAATTATTGTTTTTGAACTTTGTTTTTATTTTATTTATAATGGCTGATCTTTTTTTGTCCTTTAGGACATTTCATGAACGTTTCCTTCTCAGTAAGGTTAATTCCAGACTTCTCTATCTAAGTGCTTATTCTAGTCCCAGTCATATTCTCATGTTGTTCTGTTTAGTGCCTGCCATCGCTTAGCTCAATTTGAAATTATCTTGTTTGTTTGTTGCCTTATTCCTAAAGCTAGATTGTAAGTAATTTTTCTGAAAGTTTAAAATTAGTGTTAAATGTAAATTTTAAATGTGATTGAACAGACATAAAATACTTTAAAATGAGTTGATGATCTGACAAAAAGCTTAGGAATTTGCAGAGGTAAAAAAATGAAATCAGGAATTCCTAAATTCACTGTGACTGCTACATTGGAGGGATAGTGTCTTTTCTTTTTTTCTAGTAAATTATTTTTATGTTGGGATGAGATGTTGGGGGTTTGTCTGCTTTGAACCTCTTGTGCATCTCCATGTCTTGCGAAGTCTTGCTAGGCCAAAAATGAAAGTTCCTGATTGAGCCACGTCTCAGAATTTTTTTATAATTGCATCAGTATACATATATCTCCTCCCTCTTGGACCTCCCTTCCACCCCCAACCCCTACCCACCCATCTAGCCACCGCAGAGCACCGAGCCAAGCCCCCTTAGCTATGCAGCAAGTTCCCACTAGTTATCTATTTTCCACATGGTAGTGTATATATGTCAATCCCAATCTCCTGGTTCATTCCTTTCCTCCCTTCTGCACCTCATGTCCAACGTCCATTCTCTATGTCTGAATCTGTATTCCTGCCCTGCAGATAGGTTCATCCATACCATTTTTCTAGATTCCACATATATGTATTAATGTATGCTGAAGACAGTCTTGAAAAGTGAGGTTCTTGCTCTACATGAGGTAGGCCTCTGGACAAATAAGTTATGCTTACTTCTTGTCATAAAAGCAATGGATTCTCTAAGTTCGGGCTTCCTCTCCTATAGTGAAAGTGAAGTGAAAGTGGAAGTTTCTCAGCCATGTCCGACTCTTTGAGACCCCGTGGATTATACAGTCCATGGAATTCTCCAGGCCAGAATACTGGAGTGAGTAGCCTTTCCCTTCTCCAGGGGATCTTCCCAACCCAGGGATCAAACCCAGGTCTCCTGTTTTGCAGGCAGATTCTTTACCAACTGAGTCACAAGGGAAGCCCAAGAATACTGGAGTGGGTAGCCTATCCCTTCTCCAGTGGATCTTCCCAACCAGAAATCGAACCAGGGTCTCCTGCATTGCAGGTGGATTCTTTACCAACTGAGCTATCAGGGAAGCCCTCTCCTGTAATACACCCTTATATATGTGTAGGTTTACTCTATCTCTCTTTGCTGCTCTGTAGAATTGAATCTTTGCAACTAGACTGATAATCCTTGTATTGTTTTGCTGCAGTTAAAGTCCTTTTCTGTGGTCTGGAAGTCTTATGCCTTCTATCAGCTTTCTACAGAACTGTAGAAGGCTTGTACAGATATTTTGGTGGGCATTCTCTAGGTTCTAGGCTTCCCTGGTGTCTCAGATGGTAAAGAAACTGTCTGCAGTGAAGGAGACCTGGATTCAATCCCTGGCCAGGAAAATCCCCTGGAAAGGGAAATGACTACCCATTCCAGTATTCTTGCTTGGAGAATTCCAAGGACAGAAGAGCCTGGCAGGCTATAGTCCATGGGGTCACAAAGAGTTGGAAATGCGACTAACACTTTTCTTGGGTTCTAGCTCTTCTCAAAACTATTATATTTATTTAAGCAGCATAAAATCCCAATAGAATGACAATTTCCAATTTTTTCTTCTACTCTGAAACTTTGATTAAACATATATTGGCAAAACAACAACAAACAAACCATATATTGGCCTTCTCTTATATTCTTCAATTTTATTTAAATGCCTATTTCTTCCACCTTTTTAATTTCCTGTGTCTCATTATCTCATTTACTAATTCTCTTTTCAGTTGGTTTTATTATGCTGTTTAAATTGTCCATTGAGTGTTTGATATTAACAATTATGTTTTTTCTAGAAATTCCATCTATGTTTTAAAAAAACCTGCCAGACCAAAAAAAAGTCTCTTGTCTCTTACTCACATTTTCAAATTCATCTTTAACTTATTTTAATCATTTAAAAAAACATTTGAAAATTTCGTTTCTTATAATTCCAATATCTGAATTTTTTGAAATTTCATGGTGTGTTTTCTTTGTTGTCTCATCCTCATGTTGCTATATTTTCTCATGTGTATGGTCATTTTGGAATGTAAGTGCCTGTTCAGTTAGGCCTGTTTCAGTGACCTAGCTTGAGATCATACCTATAGAAAGGATTTGAATTTGTTTCAGCTGGGTAACCTGGAAGACCTGGTATGAGATCCTTTAAATTAATTATCACTAACTAAAGGTGAAACTGGGGCTCTCCAGGTGGCTCAGTGAGTAGAGAATCTTCCTGCAATACAGGCGACGTGGGTTCACTTCTTGGGTCTGGAAGATACTCTGGAGGAAGGCATGGTAATCCAGTTCAGTTTTCTTGCTCTAAGAATCCCACGGACAAGAGGAGCCTGGAGGGCTGTAGTCCATAGTGTTGCAGAGTCCGACATGACTGAAGTGACTGAGCGCACACACAAAGGAGAAACTATTGCCAGAATTATCAAAGGTGACTCTTGCCTCCTACATCAGCATCCCAGAATCCAAATCCCGGAGGAGACTGAAAAGTGTTCCTGCTACTTTTACCTGGAGGTAGATATTTTTCTAAGTTCATCATTTCATTGTGATTGTGGCTTTGAGGGCCTCTATCTTGCCCAAACTCTTGTTGCTTTTTCACTTATAGTTGTTGTACTATTATCTTATTTCTTTTATTGTACATATAGAGTTTTCCTTCTTTTCCTATTTTTATAGTCTTAGCTTGGAAGTTTTACATTCCGTTTGTATTCTTTTGTTGTCACTATTACCCTTGAATTTTATTATGCATACTTAACATTTTAGTCTTTCTGTCCTCTTTTAGAATAACACAAGCACATTATAACTGTAAGTCTTCTGTTACTATCTTCCATGTATTTTTGTTTAGCATTTTTGGTGCTATAATTTTTCTTCAACTTTTAATTGAAATATACATAGAGAAAAATAAACTTATCTTAAGGCACTTGCTCAGTGAAATTTTATAAAGATTTTACAGGGTGAACACAGCTGTGTGTTCACTATTCAGATCAGAAATAGAGTATTTCTGAAAAATAATATTTATAGCACTCCAGAGATCCTTGTATACTCTCCCAGTCATTACCTCTCTCAAATGTAACCATTTTTTCCACTGATTAATTTTGACTAAGTTATGGTTTTGAATTTTGTAAAAATAGAGTAAATAAAGTAGTTTTTTAATTTGGCATCTTTTACTCAATATTATTTGTATGGCTTATCAGTATTTTTGTATGTGGTAGTAGACTGTTTATTTTCATTGTTGTAAAGTTTTGCAGTGTATGGATATGTATTTTTATTTATCTACTTTAATATTGAGGAAGTATTTGTGATGTTTCCAGTTTCTAGCTGATACTAATAGCTATGTCAACATGATACCAATGATACTGTGAAAATGCTATAAAAATTTTTATATATGTTTTTGGTCGCATACATGTGTGCATTTCTGTTGGAGTAGAATTACTATAACATAAGGAAGCATATGTTCCATTTACTAGACATTGCCAAGCAGTCTACCAAAAGTGATTATTTCAATTTATACTCTTACATCAAGTGTTCAATAGTATCAGTTGTTTCACATCCTTGCCAATATTTGGTATTGCCAGTCTTTTTCATTTTAGCATGGTATGTGGGTAGTTGTAATTTATTGTGCTCTTAATTTGCATATCCCTAAGCAATATTGAATACCTTTTCAAATTGGCCATTTGTTTATCCTTTTTGGTCTGAAAGTGTTAGTCATTCAGTTGTGTCCAACTCTTTGCAACCCCATGGAGTGTAGCTCACCAGGCTCCTCTGTCTATGGAATTCTTCAAGCAAGAATACTGCAGTGGGTAGCCATTCCCTTCTTCTGGGGATCTTCCTCATCCAGAGATTGAACCTGGGCCTCCTGTACTATAGGAAGATTCTTTACGATCTGAGCTACCAGGAAAGTCCCTTTTAAAGTGCTTTGACTCTTTTAAACTGTGGGTTTTTTTTAAAAAAATTATTGATTTGTTGATGTTCTGTTAATATATATGATCTGGATACAAGTCCATTTTCAGATAAATTGTGAATATATTGCAAATATATTCTCCTTGACTTTTCATTCTCTTAATGGTGACTTTTTATAACAGAAGTTCTTAATTTAATGTAGTCCATTTTGTCCATTTATCATTTTGTCTTGTTTACAAAATCTTTCCCTACACTAAAATTTTTATTTTCTAGATGCTGCATTAACTTTCACGTTTAAATCTATGATCCACCTGGAAGTGATTTTTTTAATAAGTGGTGTATAACATGGGTCATTTTACTTTTCTGATTTGGATATATAATTAATCTAGTACCATTTTCTGAAAAGACCATCTTATTCTTCACTGTACTGGAGTGCTATCTTTTCTATAAATCAAGAGCCTATATAAATGTAGGCCTGTCTCAGGACTGTTTCTTCTGTTCTGCTGGCCTTTTTGCCTATCCTTGAACCAATACCACAGTACTTTAATTATGATAGCTTTAAAGCAAGTTTGATAACTAAGTTAGTTCAAGTTTGTTCTATGTATTATTTAAGATTGTCTGGTTATTCTTACCCCTTTGCTTTTCCATCAAATTTTGAATTATTATGCTGATTTAAAAAAAGTCAGGCTAGTATTTTGGATGGAATCTCATTAAATTTATACAGCATTTTGGGATCACTTAAAATATTTACAAAATTGAGTTCAACAATTTATGAACATGACATAATCCTCAATTTATTTAAGCCTTTAGTTTTTCTTAATAATGTTTCATGTTTCTTTGCATTATACTACTCTTACCTTTTGTGCTATTGTCATACCACGTTTTTAAAAAAATTAATTAATTTATTTTAATTGGAGGCTAATTATTTTATAATATTGTAGTGGTTTTTGCCATACATTGACATGAATCAGCCATGGGTGTACAGGTGTACATGTGTCCCCCATCCTGAACCCCCCTCCCACCTCCTTCCCCATCTGAGTGCCCTGTCTCATGCATCAAACCTGGACTGGCGATCTATTTCACATATGGTAATATACATGTTTCAATGCTATTCTCTCAAACCATCCCACCTTTGCCTTCTCCCAGAGTCCAAAAGTCTGTACTTTACATCTATGTCTCTTTTGCTGTCTTGCATATAGGGTCATTGTTACCATCTTTCTAAATTCCATATATATGCATTAATATACTGTATTGGTGTTTTTCTTTCTGACTTAGTTCACTCTGTATAATAGGCTCCAGTTTCATCCACCTCATTAGAACTGATTCAAATGCATTCTTTTTAATAGCCGAGTAGTATTCCATTGTGTATATGTACCACAGCTTTCTTGTCCATTTGTCTGCCAGTGGGCATCTAGGTTGCTTCCATGTCCTAGTTACTGTAAACAGTGCTGTGATGAACATTGGGTTACACGTGTCTCTTTCAATTCTGGTTTCCTTGGTGTGTATCCCCAGCAGTGGGATTGTTGGGTCATATGGCAGTTCTATTTTCAGTTTTTTAAAGAATCTCCACGCTGTTCTCCATAGTGGCTGTCCTAGTTTGCATTCCTACCAACAGTGTAAGAGGGTTCCTTTTTCTCCTCACCCTCTCTAGCATTTATTGTTTGTAGACTTTTTGATAGCAGCCATTCTGACTGGTGTGAGATGGTACCTCATTGTGGTTTTGATTTGCATTTCTCTGATAGTGAGTAAATGAGTGATGTTGAGCATCTTTTCGTGAGTTTGTTAGCCATCTGTATGCCTTCTTTAGAGAAATGTCTGTTTAGTTCTTTGGCCCATTTTTTGATTGGGTCATTTATTTTTCTGGAATTGAGCTGCATGGGCTGCTTGAATATTTTTGAGATTAATTCTTTGTCAGTTGCTTCATTTGCTATTATTTTCTCCCATTCTGAAGGCTGTCTTTTCACCTTGCTTATAGTTTCCTTCTTTGTGCAAAAGCTTTTAAGTTTAATTAGATCCCACTTGTTTATTTTTGCTTTTATTTCCATTACTCTGGGATGTGGATCATAGAGGATCCTGCTGTGATTTATGTCAGAGAATGTTTTGCCTATGTTTTCCTCTAAGAGTTTTATAGTTTCTGGTCTTACATTTAGATCTTTAATCCATTTTGAGTTTATTTTTGTGTATGGTGTTAGAAAGTGTTCTAGTTTCATTCTTTTACAGGTGGTTGACCAGTTTTCCACCTTGTTTTTAACCTCTCCCCAAATAATAGTTTTTTATACTTTTTAAAAATATTTAGATTTACTGTTCTACCTTGTAATTTATTTACTTATCACTGATTTTTATATTCAACTCTTTCCATCTAGAATTAATTTTTCTTCCTATAGTGTGTCTTTCAATGTTATGTTTCATTATGTGTAAAGTTTCTCAGTCCATGTTTGTCAAAAATAGTTTTTATTTTGGCTGTTTTATGAATTTCTTTTTTAACTGGATTTATAATTATGGGTTTGACAGTTATTTTTCTTCTGTATTTTCAAGACCTATTTCTACTGTCTTCTAATTTCTTTTTATATTAATACAATATCTTCTATCTGTTATGTAGTTCTGTTGGAAGGAATCTATATTTTTCTTGCAGATATGCTCTTTTAACAATAATCCCTTGTAATTGATACTCTTTGTATACTCTATATTCTTAAAGTTCCGTCAAATGCTCTTTGCATTTTGTTTTCATCAGTCCTGCTAAGTATGTGGTGGTTTTCTTCAATCTGAGAATGTTTTAAAATTTTTTAAATTTAATTTTGGAAAACTTTAGCCTAGTATCATTGTTAACAATGAACTCTCCTTAATTATCTGCTTTCTCATTTCAGAATCCTTATTTGAACCAACTGTCTCCTTGTATTTCATCCTCCATGAATTTTATCCTATCATTCCTATTTTCTATCTCTTTAAATTATTGCATGGCATTCCAGATAATTTTCTCAGCTATAACTTCTACTACCTTATTTCCACTTTAGCTGTCTATTCTAGTCATTAACCTAACCTTTGAATTCATCCAGTAGGATTTTTTTTAATTTAAATAACTATATATTATGGGCAATTTTTTGCAATCTCTATTTGGCTCTGTTTTCAAATCAGTCTGCTATTTTCATATAACTGTACTTGCTTTACAGTTTTTGTTCTTTCACCTTTTTGAAATTTATATGTAGTAATTAAAATTAACCTTTCAGATTATATTATTTGTTTATATTATATATTATATTATATAATTATATTATATATATATGTTTCACTCATTTTTTTGAAGTTAGAATTTTTCCATCTATATTGTTATCTCTCTCTTCTTCTGGGTACTACTCATATAACTTATACTTTGTGACTCTGAGCTCATTTTTAGTGGTGGTTAATTTTTGTAGAGGACTAGTTGCATCCTGGACTGCAAAAGTAAACACCCAGGTGTTTGATTTAACTTTCTGCTGGAAATTTTAATAAATGTTTACTCCTTTTCTCTGGTTTTCAGCAGCAAACAAGCATCAGTTTGCTTAGATTTTCAGTTTTAGCTTAGAATTTAGTTTTTGAGCTTAGAATTTCAGTTTTTTTGAAAAACTGTATTTTTATCCATGCTGGGAACACATAGTAAACAGATAATAAATAGGAGACAGAATTTCTCTAGTTTCTGTTCATTGGTAGGGTTACCTTTATAGATCTTGACTTTATATATGGGTTTAAAGTACAACCCTCTACTTTGTATTGTCCAGAGATCTCTGCTACATTCATGTACAAGAATTAAATTTTCAGTCCCTGGCATTAAGATTAGTATCCTATCATCTTAATGAACCATTTGGCTTTTACTCCAAATTTTTACTTTAAATACATTTTGTTTCTGGAACATGGAATTTTCTCTTCCTTCCTTTCTTCTTTCATTTATTCAAATTTGACCATATATTCAAAATATTTTGACTACAATTTATTTAACCTTTGTATATATTTGGAGCATGGCAAATCAAACATATTGATCAGATGTCTTTTCCAAGACTCTTCATATATAGGAAACTTTGTGTTGCAGTAGATAACATCCTATCCCTATAATGTATCTTATAAAGAATTGCGTATTTTTTGTTCTTAGATTGTGTCATTTTATTACTGTTTTATATACTTAATTTATTGAGAGGTCTTTTATGTGAGACACTGTGCTATGTATCCATTTCACATGAATCATGCTCACTCTCATAGAGCTTACTGTCTAGTTAGGGAGGAAAGCATAAATAAATATTCCTTCACATAAATGACAATTATAGAATGTTTTGAAGGACTTATTTTATTTTTTATTTATTTTTTTTGAAGGACTTATTTTATACTGGAGAGATTTGTTAGAAAGCTCTCTCTCAAAAAGTGATATTTAATCCAATAAGAAGGAACTCATCAGCTTAAGGGGTTAAAAAGAACATCTTAGGCAGGAAGAACAGTATACATAAATATAGGAGAAAATATGATACCACTGAAGAACTGAAATGAGACCAGGGTCATTGAAGTGTCCTGGGAAAGGGAAGCTACTAAAAGGTGAAGCTGTAGAAACATTGGGAATCAGGACATTCAGGGCCTTGTCAACTTTGTAAGGAATATGGACTTTGTTATGAATGTGATGGAAAACATTTAAAGGATTTTGCATTGAGTAGTGTTGTAATCTTGTAAAATATCACTTTGATTGCTATTTGTAATAGATTTGAAGGAAGAAAAAATAGAATGAAGAAAAGGGTTATCATAAGAGCCTAGAGATAAGATACAACAGTGACTTGAGCTAGAATGGTGGTGGAAATGAGCAGAAATGGAAAGTAAAGAATAGCATGATATTAAATAATATAAGAAATTCTACATATGGTAAGAATAATTACATCTAAGTATACAACTCTTTGAGTATTGCTCTAGGGGTCAATTTTAGTGTATACATCCAGAAATTCTTAGCCTGGTAACTATATAAACTTCAAAGAACCTTCAAAATTTCTGAAATTTCATTTGAACTTTCATAGGTCTACATGTAAAGTTTAATAGATCTACATGTGAGGTTTCCTTTAAGGAGATGGTCCAAATGTCTTACTACATTCTCAAAGGAACTGTGTCCCCAAATCCTGAGAGCTCTAGATTTAGGGGAGCTATTTATAAATATTGTTTCTCTAATGTAGGCTTATAGGATTTTCTGATAAGACAATTAAAAATTGTACCTCTTGTCAAGAATCTGGAAAGAATACTTTCCATGTAGGCATGATATTAAAAATATTTAACAACTGTTGGCATATACCAGTCTAAAGATGGTACCACCTGAATGGATGCTGGCCATAACTGACTTGGAGAAGGCAATGGCAACCCACTCCAGTACTCTTGCCTGGAAAATCTCATGGATGGAGGAGCTTGGTAGGCTGCAGTCCAAGGGGTCACCAAGAGTCGGACACGACTGAGTGACTTCACTCTCACTTTTCACTTTCCTGCATTGGAGAAGGAAATGGCAACCCACTCCAGTGTTCTTGCCTGGAAAATCCCAGGGATGGGGGAGTCTGGTAAGCTGCCATCTGTGGGGTCGCACAGAGTTGGACACGACTGAAGTGACTTAGCAGCAGCAGCTCCCTTACACACGATTTTAACCTCCTTGTTGGTAGGGGCTACATCTTCATGTCTAATATCTCCAATATATAGCACAGTGGAAGTATATTAATTAAGATGAACTCTCAGTGGCTGTTGAATGACACATTTGGCCTTGAAGTACAAAATGAAGCAGGGCACAGGCTAACAGAGTTTTGCCAAGAGAACCCACTCGTCATGGTTAAATACCCTCATCCAACATCACAAGAGACAACTTTACACATGGACATCACCAGACAGTCAATGCCAAAGTCAGATTGATTATATTATTTGCAGCCAAAGATGGAGAAGCTCTATATATTCAGCAAAAACAAATCCCTTATGATTATACAATGGAAGTGAGAAATAGATTTAAGGGACTAGATCTGATAGACAGAGTGCCTGAAGAACTATGGATGGAGGTTTGTGACATTATACAGGAGGCAGTGATCAAGATCATCCCCAAGAAAAAGAAATGCAAGAAAGGCCAAATGGTTGTCTGAGGAGGCCTTACAAATAGCTGAGAAAAAAAGAGAAGTAAAAGGCAAAGGAGAAAAGGAAAGATATACCCATCTGAATGCCGAGTTTCAAAGAATAGCAAGGAGAGATAAGAAAGCCTTCCTCAGTGATCATTGCAAAGAAATAGAGGAAAGCAATAGAATGGGAAAGACTAGAGATCTATTCAAGAAAATTAGAGATACCAAGGGAATATTTCATGCAAAGATGGGCACAATCAAGGACAGAAATGGTATGGACCTAACAGAAGCAGAAGAGGTGGCAAGAATACAAAGAAGAACTATACAAAAAAGAACTTCACGACCCAGATAATCACGATGGCATGATCACTCATCTAGAGCCAGACATCCTGGAATGCGAAGTCAACTGGGCCTTAGGAAACATCACTATGAACAAAGCGAGTGGAGGTGATAGAATTACAGTTGATTTATTTCAAATCCTGAAAGATGATGCTGTGAAAGTGCTGCACTCAATATGCCAGCAAATTTGGAAAACTCAGCAGTGGCCACAGGACTGCAAAAGGTCAGTTTTCATTCCAATCCCAAAGAAAGGCAATCCCAAATAATATTCAAACTACTTCCCAATTGCACTCATCTCACATGTGAAGAAAGTAATGCTCAAAATTCTCGAAGCCAGGCTTCAGCAGTAAGTGAACTGAGAACTTCCAGATGTTCCAGCTAGATTTAGAAAAGGCAGAGGAACCAGAGAACAAATTGCCAACATCTTTTGGATCATAGAAAAAAGGAAGAGAGTTCCAGAAAAGCATCTACTTCTGCTTTATTGACTACATCTTTGAGTAAACGCCGGGAGTTTGTGATGGACAGGGAGGCCTGGCATGCTGCGATTCATGGAGTCGCAAAGAGTTGGACACGACTGAGCGACTGAACTGAACTGAACTGATTGACTACATCAAAGCCTTTGACTGTGTGGATCACAACAAACTGTGGGAAATTATTAAAGAGATGGGAATATCAGATTACCTTACCTACTTCCTAAGAAATCTGTATTTAGGTCAGGAAGCAACAGTTAAAACTGGACATGGAACAGTGGACTGGTTCAGAATTGGGAAAGGAGTACATCAAGGCTGTATATTGTCACCCTGCTTATTTAACTTATATGCAGAGTACATCATGCAAAATGCCTGGCTGGATGAAGCACAAGCTGGAATCAAGATTTCTGGGAGAAATATCAGTAGCCTCAGATATGCAGATGACACCACCGTTATGGCAGAAAGCGAAAAGGAACTGATGAGCCTCTTTATGAAAGTGAAAGAGGAGAGTGTAAAAGCTGGTGTAAAAGTCAACATTCAAAAAACCTACATCATGACATCCAGTTCCATCATTTCATGGCAAATAGATGGGACAACAATGGAAACAGTGAGAGACTTTATTTTCTTGGGCTCCAAAATCCTGCAGATGGTGGCTGCAGCCATGAAATTAAAAGACGCTTGCTCCTTGGAAGGAAAGCTATAACCTACCTAGTCAGCGTATTATAAAGCACAGACATTTCTTTGTCGACAAAGGTCCATCTAGTCAAACCTATGTCTTTCCCAGTGGTCATGTAAGAATGTGAGAATTGGGCCATAAAGAAAGCTGATCGCTGAAGAATTGATGCTTTTGAACTGTGGTATGAGAGAAGATTCCTGAGAGTCCCTTGAACTGCAAGGAGATCCAACCAATCAATCCTAAAGGAAATCAATCCTGAATATTCATTGAAAGGAGTCATGCTGAAGCTGAAACTCCAATACCTTGGCTACCTCATGTGAAGAACTGACTCCTTGGAAAAGACCCTGAGGCTGGGAAAGATTGAAGGCAGGAGAAGGGGGCAACAGAAGATGAGATGGTTGGATGGCATCATTGACTCGATGGGCCAGAGTTTGAGCAAGCTCTGTAAGTTAGTGAAAGACAGGGAAGCCTGGTATGTTGCAGTCCATGGGGTCACAAACAATTGGACATGACTGAACTGAAATGAGCATGAACATTAATTAACAGTGAGACCTCCATTCTTTCATTCATTCATTACATCCTTATAGAAGATCTCTTGTAACATAGGCACTCAGGTACTGATAACACTAAGATGAAGCCTACAACTCTTGATCATAAGATGGTTATGTAGTCATGATCCTAGCCTGGTAGGAAAGTAGAAGCTAAAGTAAATCATGAATAAACATAATAATCACTATAATTACAATATGACAAAATGCAATGGAAGCATAAGCAAGGGAGAATCTAATTATATTTGAGAGCATTAGGAAATGCATCACTGAAAAATTACACAGAAACCTTGAATAACTCCTTGAAGAAGTAGACATATGTAATCACATTTCAGGGTCTAAGGATTGTGTTGAGAGCAGAGCTTTTAAGGTGTATGGAATAGCATGTCCAAAATTTGGGATAGTGTGAAGGTTTGGAACATTTATGTAACTTCCAGTATTTCTGAATTCATGGAGTAGGAATTGAGCACAGAGATGGAAGAAAAGGAGGCTGGAGATAGGGTATGTCCAGCAGTCAACAATTTTGCATATTTTCAAAAGAGCTGTAGGCTCCTACTTTAGGAAGTAGGAGGCCACTGAAAAGTTTTAATATAAATTAAAGGTCTTGATTTATATTTCAGAATTATTACTCTGACTTAATTGTGGAAGTTAGAACCATAAACGACAAGATTTATTCATTCTTTTTTATGCCCAGTGTTAGAGAATGGATGGTTTGTTGAGCACCGGGAATGTACTAATGAAACGATAGCCAGGGCAACTTATAGTCTAGTGGAAGAGATGTACAAAACTCAAGAAAATATATACCTTTTAGAAATTACAAACTGGATAAAGGAAAGGACTTTATCAGAACAGTCAGAAAAGGAGACTGAGACCTTTCATTACTGTAAACAACATATGCATGCATGCGAGTTAAATTGCCTCAATTATGTCTGACTCTTTGTGACCCTATGGACTGTAGCCCACCAGGCTTCTCTGTCCATGGGATTCTCCAAGATAGAATACTGGAATGGGTTGCCATGCCTTCCTCTGGTGTATCTTCTCGATCCAGGATTGAACCTGCATCTCTTATGTCTCCTGCATTGGCAGGCTGGTTCTTTACCACTCTTGGCACCTGGGAAGCCCCATGAACAGCATATTTTTAATACTATTAATGAGAAACCTTACAATTGATTACAGCAACCAGATTGTCATGGCACTTGAGCTGAAAGCACTAAGGAACAGCCCTCATGTAACATTCAGCCTGGAATTTGTTCTCTTACTTTCCAAATCCAGAAATATTTATAAAATCTTTTTCTTTGCAGTTGTACAAAGAAAAAAAAACTATATTTTAAATATGTAACTCTTAAGACTTGAGTTGGAAAATAGCTGCACCTCTGAAAGTTGATGCATTATATGATTCTTTGTATAGGAATAGAAATACTTGAAGTCTGTATTTTAAATATTTAATTTTGAGCAATTACAAAGCTGTAAAAAGATGCTACACTGTTTAGCAAATGAGGCCTGATATAACAGAATATACAGCAGGTATAACAGGCCTGATATATCAGATATAACCTGATCTGAGTGAACTGGCAGATGTAATGACGAGCCATGAACCGGTATGATATATTCAAGTGGGTCTGGTCATAACATAGAAACAGCTGTCATAAAGTGATTCCCTTAGGGAGTAGGAAACATTTCACTAGCTCCTCTGGCAAGTGATGGGGATTCATGATTCAGAACAGAGCTACAGTCTATTGTTTTTTTATTTTATTATATGTGTTTTTTAAAAATTTTATTGTACATATGAGTATGTGTATCTATTAAAGTTATATAACTATAAAACATGGATTTTATAATGTAGGTTCTGTTCTCAATTAGAAAATTTTAAATAATGTTCCAAGTGATCTTTTACCAATATACCTGAGTTGGTTAGATTTTTCCAGAAATTGCATACATGAAGTAAGCAACACCTCTTACCTAAGCAATACCAAGGTCTGCTCCTGTATGGTATATCGTCCAGTCGTTGATACTTGTTAGATTAAAGGGATGTTCATTTTTTAGGAGAAGTGTCATGTTCAAGTGACTAAGAGTGATGACTCAGGTCTCAGAAGGAATGGGTTCCAATCCTCCAGGTGGCATTTGTTAGCTTGAACTTTAGGCAAGTTACCTAATCTTGTCTCACTTTATTCACATTTAGATTAGGGAGAGAAATGCTACCAGTTCATAGGCTGTTTGTAAGAGTTCAATAAGATAAACTACAGTCTCCACCATGTGTTAATTGCTTAGTGTTTTAATTTATGATTATTTAGCAAAAACTATGCACACAGTCTCCCTAAAGAAAAATCATTTACTGGCAAAAATCAAAAGTGAAGTTGGAAAATTTGGACTTATTTTGTTCTGAATAAAGTAATATCTCATTAGAATTGATTCAAAGAATAAAGTAACAAATTTGCATACAATTATAAGGTCACTAATGATGAAAAGGAGGAGGGAAAAAAAACTAATCTTTATCAATTTTAAGAAGTTTCATTAAAAAGCTTTCAATGACCCATATTTCACAATGTGGATATATGGATAATGTAGCATTCATATGGTATTCATTATTAAACGATTTATCTAGTTGGCACATTGTTAGTTTTTATTAGTATTACTGTTTGGTCACAAATATCTTGTTTGAAGACCAAAATCTCTTAGCATGGTTGAACGTAAGTAGTTCAAGAAATGTTTCAAAAATCAAAGCTTATATTTATAAACTAAAATGCTAATGAAAGAGTAGAAGCTTAAAAAAAAGAATAGAAGCAATAATATAGTAAGTAAACTGCTGCTTAGTGAAATGCTCCCATTAAAATGAATGTCTTATTTGAGAAGAGAGGTGGTGAAGAGAACAGAATAAAGTTGAATGAAAATTCTCCTTGTTTTTTCCAATATGAAAATGATGTCAAAATGAAAAAATGATGACAGCTATTTTATTCCACTCCTAGGAATGTTTGAAATGTATCTGAATATTCATAGGAACACAGAAATCTTGCTATTGTCATGTCTAAAACGGGCATTATAGTTGAAAATATTCTGTAATGAAATTAGCATTGTTATCTTTTAAAACTATTTGTACTTCCCTTACATCTTTAGACTGTTTAAAACATCTTGAGAGCAATGACTATATTTTTCTCATTTTTTATTTCTTTCAGGATAAGACACATACAAGTTTGTTTAGCCATGATTATGTTCGTAATGTATTTCACTTATACCAGGATTTATTACTCTACATAGGATGTCTTCTAACTAGAGTCTAATGTAGTCATCAATATCTCCATTTTGAATTTCACTATTAAGTAGATTTCCTGTCATAATTAGGGCTTAGTGAGGAGATGAAAGGACAGAATATTATTAGCCTATACTGACAAGGCTTCTAAACTGATATTTATTGACTTTTTGCAGATATACTAGTTATTAGAAAGGTTGAAAAAAATGTATTTCAAAGGTCTGTAGTATAGAATGGAAAAAATACAACTCAAATTAGTTTTGATGGCTATAAAATATGAAAGTCAAATTTCATTTGAAACAAGGTATACATTTTTTCTTTAAAAAGTAATAAAGTTAAATAAATTTACAATTAAAAACTTGATCTTCATGTATAGTCTATATTTTTAGAGAGAACTGGTGTTGAGGTTGTGTTTGGAAAAAGTATCTTTTAAGTGCGGTATGAGAGTCTTCAATGAACATTTTAATTGTATTACTTGTGTACAATAGAGAAAAATATATAGAATGTAATTATTTTGGCCATTGTTTCAAACAGAAAAGCTGAACTTTTAATTTTTCCTTTTTAAATATAATAATACCTTTATTTTACAGTGAGAACAATGCCAGTAATGTTGGTCCAGCCCTTCTAACAATGTTAGCACCATTAAGTTCGGTCTCTTTCTTCTTCTGAGCTGCCTTTAAAAACAAATAAAAAAAACTGTCTTCCGAAAGCTAGTGGCTTATGAAGACATGACTTATACACTCATTTTATCCTCAACATTTTTCTCTTGGCAATGGATAATAGAATTTTAACCAAATTTTTGATTAAGTGGATATAGAAATGATTCTGTCTAATACCTTGCCATTTTTGTTTTATTAAGAACCTGTAATTATGAAGTTTCATAATACATTCTAAGTGACTTTTATATTGAAAATTAAAGTCCTTTAAGGGTCTTCCTAACATTCTACTTCCACTTTAACTATAAAATGCTTAACTCTGTATGCAACTTAAAACAATATTGGGTCGAGTGCTGAATTTAAACTTATATTGTTTATCATGACAGATATTTCAGTATTGTCTTTGCTGTGAAAAATGCTGGTGTCATGTAGAAAGACAATTACATCTTTCAGCCTTACTGGACTCAGTCATTGTTTTTCTTCTGGGTGTTTTTTTTCTTGTTTCTCTTAATTCACTTGTAAAAGTGGATAGTACAACAGAGACTATGGTATAATTGTACATCCTGTTGCCATAAAATAATTTTATTTTTAAGGAGACACTACTTTCTGCTTCAGGGTAGAAGTAGATATTTTTTAGTGACATATTTGTCCTAAATCCAGCTGCGCTACCTAGCTATCTGGTTTTAATTATTTTTGGTGAGGAAAGTACTGTCCTAAACTCAAATAAGGAGGTGTGAATACATTTAGTTGATATCACAACTCAACACTTTGTGTTTATTATTAGCTGTAACTATACACAACCTGCAGTTCACATAATTTGATATCTCTCAAATGTGAACTCAGACACACAGAACAGTTCTTTAAACAGACACAGAAAACCTCCATTCTAAAATGATTATTTTCACCAAGTACAACTGGAGCTCTGCAGTTTTGAAATGTGTCATTTTCTCCCAAAGGAACTTCTGGGAACAATGCCCAAATCACACTGTTATCTTCTGAAACAAAACTTGAAATTTAGCTAAGATGAACTTCTTACCACACATACATATCATTATATGCAAAAGCGAAGGGCCTCACATCATTCCTATAGTGCTTGGATTGGTTGACTTACTGTTTAATTTTAAATGAAAAAAGGAAATTTTCTTAAAATTGAGAGTTTTCTCCCAAAGACCTAAGTATAAAATCTTCCAAAGCTAAGGGAAAAATGTCGTTAGATGGCAAATATAATTTTTTTTCAGAGAAAGAGATATTCGTGATAATTATTTCTTAACCTTACCTAAAAGTCTCTTGATTTTTGTCCAAAGTTAAATAAGCAAAGATAAAAAACAAATTAATAGATAGTTCACTTCTTTCTTTTATAGGAATAATTCTATATAAGCATCTGTATTTGTATCTGTTTATTTGTCTTTATCCTTATTAATCTTTGTGTTAGTCAATATACCCTTGAATATTTTGTAATAATCTCATAAAAGCAATGTTAATAATTTCTATAGCTTTAAGTACAGTATCTTTGGTCATATGTAATCTGGAAATCATAATTGATAATATCATTAAATGAATTATTTGGAAACAACATTTGTAGATGAATTTCAGGGATGTCTCAGTTTATACTAATTCTGCTATATGGAAACTTGAAAAGTATTATATATAATTTCCACTATTTATGATTCCTTTTGGTAACTTCTGATTCATTGGGGACAAAGATCGATGTGTACAAAAGTCCTAATGGAAACAGGTTATATTCTTATGGACTCTGTGAATTGAAAAGAATCCCCACAATTTGTACTATATATTACTTTTATCATTTTATACCTCTGGTCAGAAAAACAATTGCTAACCCCCAAGATTCTGCAGCAAAATTATTGCCCTATGTTGAAGGAATTTATTTTACCATATGTCTCAACCCGTCTTTTCATTTAAACTTTGACCATGTTCCCACATAAATTATCACAAGGGGTCATATTTGTTTATTAACTTCCAAACATTCAGTCTCTTCATTCCTTGTTCTCCAATTCATCATCCTTAGTGCAATCAAGTGTAGAGACTGGAACTTCAACATCATGGATAGTTTTGCACTACTGAAATCACTGGCCTCCTTTGATGAAAAGTCAGTGTTAATAACTTTACCTTTACAGCCTTTCAAAAGCTGAGCCTTTCAAAATAGGAGCATAAGAGATGTTCATGGTTGTTATCATTGAATGTAGATAATGTTAACTTTCTTGAGAAGGATATGAGTCGATTCTATGGTGTCTTGAGTTCTCACTCATTGAAGTATTTTTCTCTGAGCTTTTGGACTTTATTGCACCCCAAGAAATAAGTGTGGACATACATTAGAATTCAAGTCCCTTAATTTTTAGAAGTGACTTTCTTCATCATGCTAATTTAATAGTTTTCATTATTCTTATGCCTAAACCAGAGGCTCAAAATGAGGTGAGGGTGGAAGTGAATACAACTTCTTTAAGAACTTGGAACTCTAACCATTTACCACTTCTGCCTGCTTTTTCCATAGTTGCTGCTGCTAAGTCACTTCAGTCGTGTCCGACTCTGTGTGACCCCATAGACGGCAGCCTACCAGACTCCCCCGTCCCTGGGATTCTCCAGGCAAGAACACTGGAGTGGGTTGCCATTTCCTTTCTCCAATGCATGAAAGTGAAAAGTGAAAGGGAAGTTGCTCAGTCGTGTCAGACTCTTAGCAACCCCATGGACTGCAGCCTACCAGGCTCCTCCATCCATGGGATTTTCCAGGCAAGAGTACTGGAGTGGGGTGCCATTGCCTATTCCATAGTAGACAGTTGTAAATATCATCATAACCTGCATTACAGAGAAAGCAGAATCATAAGTCACAAACTAAAAATCCAAGGAAGGGTCTGTAAAATTGCATATTTATCTAATTCAACTTTGTATAATTCTGAAGTAAGTTTTAGATTTTAAAAAATTTCTGGATGATTCTGTTCAGTACCCAAGGCTAAGAAATATCAGTCCAGAATTTTTGTGAATGCTGAAAGTCCAATTTATTGTCTTCTCTTTACCTAGAGTTTAATCCATGAATGTGACAGAAGTCCAATTTTGCTGTTTCCATTCTAAGTAGTCCTGTTAGTAATGTGTCCCTTTACACATATAATGTCTTTATCTCCATTATAATCTCTGTCATTTTTAACAGAGATCTATAGTTTATAAAACTTTATTAATTTATTGGGGGAATCCAATTACATATGTATGTTGCACATAACTGTATCCATTTTTTCCTGTTTCAAGATGAAGAATTTACCTACACAGTATATCTTAGTCCCATTTGTACTTATATCTAACCTGGCTACATTCATTTTTATAGTCAGTTCTGGTTGGCTAACAGCTCTTTTTTTTTTTTTTATTTCATTCCTCCCATTTGTTCTTCTTTTTTGTCTTTTGTTACCTTATCCTTTTCACTGGAACTTGGATTCAACCTGATATCCACTTATTTTCTCTTTTCCCCAATCACCCTCTTAATTATAAAAGTTAACAATTAGAAACAGGTTTTTAACATTAAAAATGATCAATCCTTCCTACAGCCAAAATTGTACAGAGAAAATAAAGATTTTTAAAAATTCATATATTTTAAACTAATTTTGAAATAGCAATATTAGAGATTTTGAAGAAATATAAAGTACATGATTTATTATAAGTAATTTGCAAAGTAAGCAGAAATATGGGGCTTCCCTGATAGTTCAGTTGGTAAAGAATCCGTCTGCAATGCAGGAGACCCTGGTTTAATTCCTGGGTTGGGAATATCCACTGGAAAAGGGATAGGCTACCCACTCCAGTATTCTTGGGCTTCCCTTGTGGCTCAACGGGTAAAGAAACCACCTGCAGTGTGGGAGACCTGGGTTCGACCCCTGGGTTGGGAAGATCCCCTGGAGAAAGTCTACCCACTCCAGTATTCTGGCCTGGAGAATTCCTGTATAGTCCATGGGACACTAGTCACAAAGACTAGAAACATAAGGAATCAGGCACACTGGTAGACAAACAGTAACATAAAGCAGAATAAAGAATTAATATTATTAATAAATGACTATTGAATAGGTCTTTTTTGATAACAGAAATTTGTAGTTCTCTTCATTTGCTGAAATTTATAATATATGTTTTCCCCTACATGGAACTGACTAAATCAAGCAGGATTAACATTTAGGCCTTAAAAACAAAGCTTATATGTAACAGGATTTCTCTAGTGAAAAAGGAAGAGTGAAGTTCTGCTCTTCTCATCTTCCCCTGTCCTGCGTAGTCTCTAATCCTTGGCCATTAGGACTCCTCAAGATCATGGCTTTTAAGCATGTGAATCCAACTTGTGGGGAAACTGTGTACAGAGAAATTTAGATTTAAGCCAGAATGGGTCTCCCTTGGCAAGTGAGAGGCTTGTATATAGAATCCTTCTAATTGGGATTCTTCTATATGGGATCCTCCTATCATCTTGCATAGGGTCTTTCTGTTAGAATGCTCATTTCTGTATGTCAGAAGAATTGTGTAGTATAGATAAGGTTGTAACTGTCCATCTTCTACCCTTTCAGAGTTTTTCTATGGACTGTTACATATCTACCCATTATTAGGCAGCCAGATTGTATTGTACCTGGACAGAACAGGGCCTCTGTGCATGCTGCACAGGCAAGACTTAACAAGATGTTTCATTTTTATTATCAGTGATGAGTTTATGTTCACAACTAAAACATCTTTGGTTTTCAGTCTTAAAAAAAAAAAAGCCTTCTACCAGGAAAATACTTATAAAAAACAATATTGAGGTATACATTTAAATGTGAACTTTTTGAAAGATCTTAGTGCTGAGTGTGTGAGGAGATGCAAAATATTAGAGTCAGCAGATACAAAATTAGTTCTGCACAGTAGCTCATCTTCACCTGAATGTCATATGAGTGACATAATGTGTAAATGATTTTAAACTATAGAGTGCCGTAAAATATAAAACACTGAAATTATTATTGGTCACTGGTAGTAATATGTTTTTATTCAGACAAAGCTTTTTGGAGCAAAGTGTAGTGGTAAGATTTAGGAAAATCTCATTATGGAAATAGGTCTTGATACAGGCTGCAAAGGAAAATAACAGATAAGCCATGGAGAATAGAATGATATTAAAGGCAGAGTAAAGAGGATGATTGGAGAGGGCAATGGCAACCCACTCCAGTACTCTTGCCTGGAAAATCCCATGGATGGAGGAGCCTGATAGGCTGCAGTCCATGGGTTCGTGAAGAGTCGGACACGACTGAGTAACTTCACTTTTACTTTTCGCTTTCATGCATTGGAGAAGGAAATGGCAACCCATTCCAGTGTTCTTGCCTGGAGAATCCCAGGGATGGTAGAGCCTGGTGGGCTGCCGTCTATGGGGTCACACAGAGTCGGACATGACTGAAGTGACTTAGCAGCAGCAGCAGCAGCAGCAAAGAGGATGATCACAGTCTCATAGACTAAACTGAATGGATTGGGGAGCAGTGAGATGTTGAATGTAACATTTACTCTTTTCCTAGATTTACATATAGACTGAAGCTTAAAAATATTAGTTAAATGGTTAGATACAGAAATTAACACAGGCTTCCTAGGTGGTGCTAGTGGTAAAGAACCTGCCTGTCAATGCAGGAGATGTAAGACATGTGGGTTTGATCCCTGAGTTGGGAAGATCCCCTGGAAGGGGGCATGGCAACCCATTCCAGTATTCTTACCTGGGAAATCCCATGGACAGAGGAGCCTGGTGGGCTACAGTCCATGGGGTCACAAAAGAGTCAGATATGTCTTAGCAACTAAGAAACAACAACATACTTAAGTCAACACTTAAACACTTCTTGTTTAATTCAATGTAACTGGGTTTCCCATATGGTTCAGTGGTAAAGAATCCACCTGTCAATCAGGATATGCAGATTTGATCCCTGGGTCAGGAAGACACCCAAAGGCAACCCATTCCAGTATTCTTGCTTGCGAAATCCTATGGACAGAGAAGCCTGGAGGGCTACCGTCCATTGGGTTGCAAAAGAGTCAGACACAACATAGCCTCTAAACAACAAACAACAATGGGTATATTATATCACACAGTTCACTAATGATATTGAGAATCTTTTAACATATTTTTTGGAAGACAATTACCCATGGGTCCTTTATGTTTTTGAACATCCTTCATGAGGCAGTGACTGCTGTTTATTTAGGACATAAACAGATGTTTATCAAGTTCATTATTGGATTTTAGAGACACCATTTCCCTCTGGTGCAAAGCACAGGTTTTCTTACTTTCCAGTATAATATGTCTTCCTCTAGAGTGAAGAGCAGGCATGTTTACTACATATTATAACAATTTGGGTTCCCTAAACTCAGGGTTCCTCTTCTGTAATGCAGTCCACTGTATGTGCATGTGTCATCTGCTTCTCTTTGATTGCCTGTGGAAATTTGAGCTCAGGGAATTATCACAAAAATGCTGGCATTCTGGTACTTAAATCATTTTCTAAACTTTCTGTCCCTTGATGATGATCCAAAAGAAATGGTATGGAATCCCATGAGAACAAAGGGAAACCATTATTTAATTAGTATCTCTGTTAATTAAGAACTTAAAGGCAAAGAAATATTAAGAAATGTTTATCTTAATATGGCCACTTAAACAAACTAACAGAAACTAGAGGCTTACAGTGGATTATTGCCAACAGAATTCAATTGTATCTCCCAGTGCCCTGGGTGTTTTAGACATTGTGACTATATCTTTATCTATTGTGCAGACTGATGACACTTGTTACACAGTCTTAGACATGGCCAAAGCAGCTTTTCCCCCCTATTGCACCTGTTCATGTGGCAAGGCATCAGATATATGTTTTCAGCATCCTTTGGGAACATTAAAATCCCCCTATTTGTTGCCAGTGGATAGTGGAGGGTTTAGTCTCTGTCTTCATGAGTGTTGATATGTACCAGTTATAGGAGTTGAACTTTGGGTAAACTGCTTGTTTTTGAATTCTAAAACTCTGCAGCTTTCAGATCCTGTCTCACACAGTGTTTCTGTTGTATGTCTTGACCATAGAGCTGCTTATCTTTTACTTGATTTCAATTATGTCTTCTATTTTTGTGCTTTTCTACTTTGCCCATCATTGTGTAATTAAAGCAGAGGGGAATATCAAAGCATAAACCTATTATATTATCTTGATCAGAAGCTAACCCAAATATACTTTTTATGCAAGGGATATGTGGTTGAAGTAACTCTAGTCAATTCTGAAGACAAAGGAAAATAAACTACAAAAGGGAAGTCTGAGGTCCTTTCTGACTATTAAATGAACTTAAAGCCCAAAGACATGTCAAAACACAGCATCTGAAATATGGAAGGTATTTGGTAATTTTTAATAATTTCTCATATTCTTTTATCCCTCATTCCCTCCTTTCTACCTTTTTCCAATAGGTTGTAATGGCAAGGGGAGGAGGAAGTGGGAGGTATGCCTAATTAGAGCTATCTTAACCCCAAGACTATGAACATTAGGGTTCTTTGTTCACCAGCTGTCTTTCTGAGCCACTCCCTGTTTGTCCATGTTTGCATCTCAGTTGTGAATCCATAACAGACTTGGGAGAGAGGTAATTTTATAAAGAAGGGCTTCAAGGCTGAAAGGAGCAGTATGTTGCAAGAATGCGTGCTCACAAACACATTAGTCAGGACTATAACACAGATAATGAATGACTTGGAGGAATGGATACATGCGCAGACCTAAGAAATAAATTGATACTCCAACTGTAGATTGAGATGCTGAAACAGTATAGAGGAATGTTTGTGTTGGGGAACTTTCATAGGACTTTTGATTCCTGGTCTCAGGTTCCATATCCTGGACCACATGAATGTCCCATATTCTTCTGACTACTTTTTATATTTCCTAAGGAGTGAGCCTATTTTTTTTTTACCCTGTTAATTTTGACCATCATCTACTTTTCACCTTGGGAGAACTTTCTATAAACTTGGTTCTTGAGTAGTATCTGCACTTCAAAACAAACATTTCTTATTGTAACTGGTTTCTAATGTCCTTTGCTGCTAATTATTACAGAGAAACAGACAGGATAAGGAAAATAACAAGCTGAGGAATTTACTCAAAAATCTTACCATAGTAATTCTTTTTATTTAGTTCCTTATTCACTCTTTTGAATACTTTGGCAACATAGTATTACAGAGTGATAAAGATCCCCATTTTTGCTGCTCTGCTTATTATCCCAGTGATCTTGCTCAAGTTATTAAGCCTCAGTTTCCTCATCTATTAAATGGAGATAAAACACCCGTTTCATCAGATTATTGTAAGGCTTAAATAAAATAATATAGGTATATAATATTATATCTGTTATTATTATTTCATTTCTGATGCTGTCCTTTCTCCTTCCCTTTCAAATTCCATCTGATTCTATCTTGGCAAAGGCCAGGTGGATTTTTTCCCCTAAAAGGCAATTCATACCTGAAGAGTAAATCTATGTCAAGTTACAGGTTTTCCCTTTGTCTCTGAAGACCTCTAAATTAGGTTGCTCCACTGGTTTCCTATTCTGCTTATAAGAAGCTTGAAGTCACCACTTCATCCTAACAAGAAGTTAAAAATTGAGCAGACAAAAATCAGCTACTCTTCTTGGATCTGTAAGACAGGGAATGACAGAGAGTAAATCCTGTGCCCAAGACCCAAGAGACAGATAGGCAGATACAAAGAGTTACAGCTTCCTGGAGCATAGACTCATGAGTAGAAACTCTATGGGAACCAGTGTCAGGGTAGGAAAGCCTGAATTGTAATTGCTGGGTACTCAGTGTGGACAACTCCAAGATTTAGAGTCTAGAGGACCCTGTCATAGGAGGCCTCTATTCTATAAGAAGAATTATCTCCAAGAGCTTGATCAGGTTTTCCATAAATGGAGAAAATTCTCCTTATGCTTCTAGGAGGGCAAGACAGAAAGGAACCATTATGAAACATACCATAGCACTCTGTTCTTAAGAAGGCCTGCCCTCAGGAGAGTCTAAATACCTGGAGCCTACTTTGCTGGGGTTTTTATCAGAGTCTAACTTTGCAGGAGGGATTTGATTCAACTCCAGGCAACCCTAGATTCCAAATGAGAGAAGAGAAATATCTAACTTTAGCCTGGTCCAGCAATCCTGTCCCACCTTAGGGGGTAGATGGAGGGGGAATTGGGACGCATTTGTGAAGTTCACAGTCTAGCGGTACAAACTCTAAAGACTTGTACCCCTAGAAGACTGAGACCTAATTATGGGACTATTGAATGATTGCCCTCCTGCCACTGCTTACTACCACATTTCTAAAGGCCTATTTATAACAGTTCCTTTTACCCAGTACAGCATGTTCAGCTTCAAGAAAAAAAGAATGGCAAGGCATAGTCAAAGGCAAAGCAACATAATTTGAGACAACAGGCATCAAAACCAGACATGGTAGGGATGTTGGAATTATCAGATTGGGAATATAAAGCAAAGCAAGATTATGCTCAAAATCCTTCACGCTAGGCTTCAGCAGTACATAAACTGAGAAATTCAGGATGTACAAATTGGAATTAGAAAGGGGGAGGAACCAGAGGTGAAATTGCCAACATCTGGATAATAGAAAAAGAAAGGGAATTCCAAAAAAAAGTCTACTCCTGCTTCATTGACTACACTAAAACCTTTGACTGTGTGCAAATCACAACAAACTAGTAAATTCTTAAAGAGATGGGAATACCAGACCACCTTACCTGTCTCCTGGGACACCTATATGCAGGACAAGGAGTAACAGTTAGAACTGGACATGCAACAAAGGACTGGTTCCGAACTGGGAAAGGAGTATGTCAAGGCCATATATTGTCACCTTGCTTGTTTAACTTCTGTTCAGAGTATATCATGCAAAAGGCCAGGCTGGGTGAATCACAAGCTGGAATCAAGATTTCCAGGAAAAATATCAACAACCTTGAGTATACAGGTGATACTGCTTTAACGGCAGAAATCACAGAACTAAAGAGTCTCTCTTTTTTTTAAATAGTTTATTTTTCGATTGAGGGATAATTGCTTTACAGAACTTTGTTGTTTTCTGTCAAACCTCAACATCAATCATCTATAGATATACGTATATCCCCTCCCTTTTTAATCTCTCTTTCATCTCCCTCCCCATCCCACCATGCTAGGTTGATACAGAGCCCCTGTTTGAGTTTCCTGAACCATACAGAAAATTCCCATTGGCTATCTATTTTATATATGGTAATATAAGTTTCCATGTTACTCTTTCCATACACCTCATCCTCTCCTCCCCTCTCCACATGTCCATAAGTCTATTCTCTATGTCTGTTTCTCCACTGCTGCCCTGTAAATAAATTCGTCTGTAACATTTTTCTAGATTCCATATATATGCATTAGAATACGATATTTATCTTTCTTTTTCTGACTCACTTCACTCTGTATAAAAGGTTCTAGGTTCACCCACCTCATAAGAACTGACTCAAATGCATTCCTTTTTATGGCTGAGTATTATTCCATTGTGTATATGTACCACTACTTATTTATCCATTCATCTGTCGATGAACATCTAGATTGCTTCCATGTTCTAGCAATTGTAGATAGTGCTGCAATGAACAAACTGATACTTGTATCTTTTTCAATTTTGGTTTCCTCAGGTTATATGCCTAGGAGTGGGATTGCTGGCTCATATGGTGGTTTCATTCCTAGTTTTAAAAGGAATCTTCATATTGTCTTCCATAGTGGCTGTATCAATTTATATTCCCACCAACAGTAAAAGAGTGTTTCCTTTTCTCCAACCCCTCTCCAGCATTTTTGGCTTGTAGACTTTTTGATGATGGCCATTCTGACTGGTGGGAGATGATATCTCATTGTGGTTTTGATTTACATTTCTCTAATACTGAGCGATGTTGAGCCTCTTTCATGTGTTTGCTAGCCATCTGTCTGTCTTCTTTGGAGAAATGTTCAGATCCTTTTCCCACTTTTTGATTGGGTTGTTTGCTTTTCTGGCATTGAGTTGTATGAGCTGCTTGTATATTTTGGAAATTAATCCTTTGTCAGTTGTTTGATTTGCTGTTATTTTCTCCCATTCTGAGGATTGTCTTTTCACCTTGCTTAATGTTTCCTTTGCTGTGCAAAAGCTTTTAAGTTTAATCAGGTCCCATTTGTTTACTTTTGTTTTTATTTCCATTACTCTATGAGGTGGGTCATAGAGGATGCTGCTTTGATTTATGCCATTGTGTTCTGCCTATGTTTTCCTCTAAGAGTTTTATAGTTTCTGGTCTTACAGGTATGTCTTTAATCCATTTTGAGCTTATCTTTGTATAAGGTATTAGGAAATGTTCCAATTTCATTCTTTTATGGGTAACTGTCCAGTTTTCCCAGTACCATTTATTGAAGAGGCTGTCTTTGTCCCATTGTAATATTCTTGCCTCCTTTGTCAAAAATAAGGTAACTATAGGTGCATGGGTTTATTTCTTGGCTTTCTATATTGTTCCATTTGCCTATATTTCTGTTTTTGTGCCAGTACCATAGTCTCTTAATGACTGTAGCTTTGTAGTGTGATCTGAAGTCAGGAAGGTTGATTATTCCAGTTCCATTCTTCTTTCTCAAGACTGCTTTGACTACTTGGGGTCTTTTGTGTTTCCATATGAATTATGAAATTTTTTGTTCCAGTTCTTTGAAATATGCCATTGGTAATTTGATAGGGATCGCATTGAATCTGGAGATTGTGTTTGGTAGTATAGTCATTTTAACAATATTGATTCTTCCTACCCAGGAACATGGAATATCTCTCCATCTGTTTATGTCATCTTTGACCTCTTTCATTAGTGTCTTATAATTTTCTGTGTACAGATCTTTTATCTTCTTAGGTAAGTTTATTCCTAGATATTTAATTCATTTTGTTGCAATGGTGAATGGGATTGATTCTTTAATTTCCCTTTCTGATTATTCATTCTTAGTATATAGAAATGCAAATGATTTCTGTGTATTGATTTCATATCCTGCAACTTTGCTAAATTGATTAACTCTAGTAATTTTCTGATACTATATTTAGGGTTTTCCATGTACAGTATCATGTCATCTGCAAACAGTGAGGGCTTTAGTTCTTCTTTTCCAGTCTGGATTCCCTTTATTTCTTTTTCTTCTCTGATTGCTGTGCTAGGACTTCCAGAACTATGTTGAATAGTGGTGAAAGTGGACATCCGTGTCTTGTTCCTGATCTTAGGGGGAATGCTTTCAGTTTTTCACCATTGAGAATAATGTTTGCTGTAGGTTTATCATATATGACCTTTACTATGTTGAGGTAGGTTCCTTCTATGCTCATTATTTGAAGAGTTTTAATCGTAAATGGGTGCTGAATTTTGTCAAAGGATTTTTCTGAATCTACTGAGATTATCATATGGTTTTTATCTTTCAATTTGTTAATATGGTGTATCACATTGATTGATTTGCATGTATTGAAGAATTCTTGCATTCCTGGAATAAACCCAACTTGATCATGGTGTGATCAGGCTTTTTGATGTGTTGCTCAATTCTGTTTGCTAAAATTTTGTTGAGAATTTTTGCATCTATGTTCATCAGTGATATTGGCCTGTAGTTTTCTTTTTTCATGTTGTCTTTGTCTGGTTTTGGTATCAGGGTGATGGTGGCCTCGCAGTATGAGGTTGGAAGTGTTCCTTCCTCTGAAATTTTTTGAAAGTGTTTTAGAAGGATAGGCATTAGCTCCTCTCTAAATGTTTGACAGAATTCTCCTGTGAAGCCATCTCAGTCAGTCAGTCAGTTCAGTCGCTCAGTCATGTCCGACTCTTTGAGACCCCGTGAATCGCAGCATGCCAGGCCTCCCTGTCCATCACCAATTCCCGGAGTTTACTCAAACTCATGTCCATCAAGTCGGTGATGCCATTCAGCCATCTCATCCTCTGTCATCTCCTTCTCCTCCTGCCCCCAATCCCTCCTAGCATCAGGGTCTTTTCCAATGAGTTAACCCTTCACATGAGGTGGCCAAAGTCCTGGAGTTTCAGCTTCAGCATCAGTCCTTCCAATGAACACCCAGGACTAAACTCCTTTAGGATGGACTGGTTGGATCTCCTTGCAGTCCAAGGGACTCTCAAGACTCTTCTCCAACCCCACAGTCCAAAAGCATCAATTTTTCAGTGATCAGCTTTCTTCACAGTCCACCTCTCACATCCTGGGCTTTTGATTTTTGGGAGTTTTTTTTTGTCACAGCTTCAATTTCAGTCCTTGTAATTGGGTTGTTCATAATTTCTTATTCTTCCTGGTTCAGTCTTGGAAGATTGAACTTTTCTAAGAATTGTCCATTTCTTCCAGGTTATCCATTTTATTGCCATATAGTTGCTCATAATAGTCTCTTATAGTCCTTTGTATTTCTGCATTGTCTGTTGTAACCTCTGCTTTTTCATTTCTAGTTTTGTTGATTTGGTTCTTCTTTCTTTTTTCCTTGATGAGTCTGGCTAAAGGTTTGTCAATTTTATTTATCTTCTCAAAGAACCAGCTTTTAGTTTTATTAGTCTTTACTATTGTTTCTTTCATTTCTTTTTCATTTATTTCTGCTCAGATCTTTATGATTTCTTTCCTTCTATTAATTTTTGGGTTGTTTTGTTCTTCTTTTTCCAGTTGTTTTAGGTGTAAAGTTAGGTTGTCTATTCTATGTTTTTCTTGTTTCTTGAGGTAGGATTGTATTGCTATAAAACTTCCCTCTTAGAACTGCTTTTGCTGCATCCCATAGGTTTTGAGTTGTCGTGTTTTCATTTTCATTTGTTTGTAGAAATGTTTTGATTTCCCTTTTGATTTCTTCAGTAACCTGTTGGTTATTTAGAAACGTGTTTTTTAATCTCTATGTGTTTGTGTTTCTTACAGTTTTTTCTTTTCTTGTAATTGATATCTAGTCTCTTAGCTTTGAGGTCGGAGAAGATGCTTGATATTATTTCAGTTTTATTAAACTAACTGTGGTTTTATTTGTGACCCAAGATGTGGTCTGTCCTGGAGAATGTTCCATGTGCACTTGAGAAGGAGGTGTATTATTCTGCATTTGGATAGAATGTCCTGAAGATATCGAGATCCATCTCATCTAATGCATCATTTAAGACTTGTGTTTCCTTAATAATCTTCTATTTTGATGATCTGTCCATTGGTATGAGTGGGGTGTTAAAGTCTCCTACTATTATTGTGTTACTGTCCATTTCTCCTTTCGTGTCTGTTAGTGTTTGTCTTATGTATTGAGGTGCTCCTGTCTTGGGTGCATAGATATTTACAATTGTTATGTCTTCCTCTTGGACTGATCCCTTGATCATTATGTAGTGTCCTTCCTTATCTCTTGTAATCTTCTTTATTTTAAGGTCTATTTCATCTGATATGAGGATTGCTACTCCAGCTTTCTTTTGCTTCCCATTTGCATGGAGTATATTTTTCCATCCTCTCACTTTCAGCCTATAGGTGTCTTGAGGTCTGAAGTGGGTTTCTTATAGACAGCATATATATGGGTCTTGTTTTCATATCTATTCAGCCAGTTTGTCTTTTGGTTGGAGCATTTAATCCATTTACATTTAAGGTAATCATTTTTCTATATGTTCCTATTGCCATTTTCTTAATTGTTTGGGGTTGATTTTGTAGACCTTTTTTCTTCTGTTGTACTTCTTGACTATAGACGTCCCTTTAACATTTGTTGTAAAGCTGGTTTGGTGGTACTGAATTCTCTTAACTTTTGCTTGTATGAAAAGTTTTTTATTTCTCCATCAATTTTAAATGAGATCCTTGCTGGGTAGAGTAATCTTGTTTGTAGATTTTTCCCTTTCAGTAGTTTAAATATATCCTGCCATTCTCTCTGGCCTGTACAATTTCTACTGAAAGGTCAGCTGTTAAGCATATGGTGTTTCTCTTGTGTATTAACTGTTGCTTTTCCCTTTTTGATTTTCAATATTCTTTCTTTGTGTTTAGTCTTTGTTAGTTTAATTTGTATGTCTTGGCATGTTTCTCCTTGGGTTTAACCTGTATGGGACTCTGTGCCTCTTGGACTTGATTGACTATTTCCTTTTCCATGTTGGGGAATTTTCAACTATAACTTCTTCTAACTTTTCTCACACCCTTTCTTTTTCTCTTTTTCTTCTGGGATCCCTATAATTCTAGTGTGGGTGCATTTGATATTGTCCCAGAAGCCTCTGAGACTCTCCTGACTTCTTTTCATTGTTTTTACTTTGTTCTGCTCTTCAGAAGTTATTTCCACCATTTTATCTTCCAGCTCACTGATTCGTTTTCTGCTTCAGATATTATGCTATTGATTCCTTCTAGAGTATTTTTGATTTCAGTAATTGTGTTTTTTTCCTGTATGTTTATTCTTTAATTCTTCTAGGTATTTATTAATTTATCTTGAATTTTCTCCATTTTGTTCTCAGAGTTTTTGATCATCTTTACTATCTTTATTCTGAATTCTTTTTCAGGTAGTGTGCCTATTTCCTCTTCATTTATTTGGACTTCTGTGTTTCTAGTTTGTTCCTTCATTTGTGCAATATTTCTCTGCCTTTTCATTATTTTTTTTAAACTTATTTTTTTGAGGTCTCCTTTTCCCAGGCTTCAATGTTGAATTCTTTCTTCCTTTTGGTTTCTGCCCTCCTGAGATTGGTACAGTGGTTTGTCTAAGTGTCCTATAGGGTGAGATTTGTGCTAAGTTTTTGTATGTTTGTTTATCCTCTACTGGGCAAGGCTGAGTGAAGTGGTAATCCTGTCTGCTGATGATTGGGTTTATATTTTTGTTTTGTTCGTTGTTTAGATGAGGCATCCTGCAAAGGGTGCTACTGGTGGTTGGGTGATGCCAGGTCTTATATTCAACTGGTTTCCTTTGTGTGAGTTCTCACTATTTGATACTCCCTAGGGTTAGGTCTCTGGTAGTCTAGGGTCTTGAAGTCAGTGTTCCCACTCCAAAGGTTCAGAACTTGATCTAGTTCTGGAGACCAGAATCACGATCAAGGTGCCAGTGGGATTGATTTTGGTGAGAGGTCTCTTCTCAGCTTGTCAATGATAGACTCCTAGCTGTGTCTTCACATGGCCTTTCCTCTGAGAACCCTAGGGTCTTCGAGATACAGTAAGAGCATCTTCCTTGTCTAGGAGGAGAGTGGAGGCGATTTAATGGATCTGAAACACTCTTGTAGCATTCCCTGTAACACTGGAAACATTCCCTTTAATAATCCACAGGGCACAATAAGTGTCCCTCCTAGCCCAGTTCCATCGAGTCCCAGGAATTAAAGAGCCTATTGATGAAGGTTAAAGAGAAGAGTTAAAAAGCTGGTTTAAGACTCAACATTCAAAAACCTAAGATCATGACATCTGGTCCCATCACTTCATGGCAAATAGATGGGGAAAAGTGGAAATAGTGACAGATTTTATTTTGTTGGGCTCCAAAATCACTGGGGCTTCCCGGGTGGTTCTAGTGGTAAAGAACTCACCTGCCAAGGCAGGGGATATAAAAGATGTGGGTTCAATCCCTGGGTTGGGAAGATCACCTGGAGTAGGGCCTGGCAACCCAATCCAGTATTCTTGCCTGGTAAATCTCATGGACAGAGGAGACTGGCAGGCTACAGTTTATATCATCACATAGAGTCAGACATGAGTGAAGCGACTTAGCACACATGCATGCATGCACAAAATCACTGCAGACAGTGACTGCAGCCATGAAATTTAAAGAAAATCTAGGTCCTTGGAAGAAAATCTATGACAAATCTAGAGAGCATATTTAAAAGCAAAGACACTATTTTGTAGACAAAAGTCCATATAGTCAAAGGTATTATTTTTCCAGTAGTTATGTACGGAAGTGATAGTTGGACTGTGAAGAAGGCTGAGCGCCAAAGAATTGATGCTTTTGAACTGTGGTGCTGGAGAAGACTCTTGAGAGTCTCTTGGACAGCAAGGCGATCAAACCAATCAATATTAAGGGAAATCAACTCTGAATAGTCATTGGAAGGAGTGATGCTGAAGCTGAAGCTATGATCCTTTGGTCACCTGATGTGAAGAGATGACTCATTGGAAAAGACCCTGATTCTAAGAAAGATTGAGGGTAAGAGGAGCAGGTGGTGACAGAGAATGAGATGGTTGGATGGCATCGCTGATTCAATGGACGTGAGTTTGAACAAGCTACGGGAGATGGTGAAGGACAGGGAAGCCTGGCATGCTGCAATTCATGGAGTTGCAAAGAGTTGGACACAACTTAGTGGCTGAACAACAATAACTGACTAATATGCTAAGGACTTTAGTAGATAAAGTAGACAGCATACAAGAAGAGATGGGTGATTTGAGCAGAAAACAAAATCCTAAGAAAAAGTCTAAAAAGAAATGCTAGAGGTCAAAAGCACTGTAATGGTAATGAAGGATACCTTTAACGGGCTTATTAGTAGACTGGGTTGCTGCTGCTGTGGCTAAGTTGCTTTAGTCGTGTCCGACTGTGCGACCCCATAGGCGGCAACCCACCAGGCTCCGCCATCCCTGGGATTCTCCAGGCAAGAACACTGGAGTGGGATGCCATTTCCTTCTCCAGTGCAGGAAAGTGAAAAGTGAAAGTGAAGTCGCTCAGTCGTGTCCAACTCTTTGCGACCCTATGGACTGTAACCTACCAGGCTCCTCCATCCATGGGATTTTCCAGGCAAGAGTACTGGAGTGGGGTGCCATTGCCTTCTCCGGTAGACAGGGTTACTCCTATGTGTATATGGTTTTTATAAAGACCTGGACATTTCCTTGTTGACAAGATGTACCAGCGGAATGAGGTAGTGCATGCCAGCATGTCTCAGAGGGATTTATCCTTTAATGCTAGTGTTTATTACGGTGACCTTTCCATACAGTATCAGGACTGCATTGTAGGGTGACTATTTAAATATATTATGCTTTTAAAAGTTGTTCTTTAAAGTTCTTCATGTAGGACAAGAACTTTTGAAATCATGAGCAGCAAGACACTTAATTTTTTTTCATGTACTCTAGGGGTAATCCATTTTCCAGAGAATTTCTAAAGTTGATAATTCTCAGAATTGGTGCACTTCTATTGAACTAGATCTTGATTACTTTGTTTCAATACTGTGCTCTGAGTTTATGAAGAATGAATGCAAGTAAAGCAGTGAAATTTTAAGTTTTTTTAATCATCCATTTGTTGCATTTCTATCTGACCTGAGCCCAAGTGAGTTGCATAGCTGGCTTTCTATGCTTTGGGTTACAGCATATTAATATAATGTATAACTTAATGGCAGTAACCTTATCTTCTCACCTGACCTTAAAACTTAGAGAAAAACTTTTATATGACATTCCAACACTGTTGCTTAAGAATTGCTAACTGCTTTACCACGAGTTGGCTTGATTTTCCTTATTCACTAAGATCTAAGGACCTGCCAAGTTTGAATTTTATAGCTTTAGAAGATTTTATATATGTATATATATATATATATATTTATTTTTTTCCCCTCTTAATTTTAGCAAAAAAGGTCAATGTTCTTTCCCAGGTTGATATACTTGACAGATAGCTGAGTGGCCTAATTAAAAATTATAGATAAACATAGGTTGAAATCACAAAATTCTGAAATAATCGCATTAGATAGTTTCTGAAAAGGCAAATCTGGAAATAAAGCTTTTTTACGTTGTCATTTGCGTTTCATATTGCATAGCACTTGGGTCGAGGGGAGCATTAGATGATAAGAATATAATTTAATTCAATCTTATAAAGTGACCTTGGGAAGGTACTGAGAATGCTTTTTTGTTTTTAAGCTGCATTTTATTAGCATATGTGATTTATAAATAGATGTATAATACAGATGTGATTGGCTTTCTTTTATGCTTCCCAATGCATATAACCAGTCATATGCTGGTAAATGTTTACTATCTGGTTCTTGGGGTAGGGGCAACTTTCATTTGTAAAATTTGCTAATTTATGTGGTATAAATACTTAATCCATGGCTGCTGTAGACATGTTTGCAAAAGTTCTGAAATTTTATCAGTCAGCTCTCAGAAGCTAAGCACAACACTAAGTGTAACTTGTCTACTTCCATAAGGTGATATAAATCTATGAAGACATCTTATTTGGTAATTTAGTTCTAATGACTACATGTTTATATATCAAAAATAAATCTGAAGTATTGTGAGATCTTTAAAATGAGAACTGGAACTCAAAGTAAAGCCTAAATTGTGTCTCAGTCTATCATTATCTTATTGTTTTGTTAAATGAAGATAATGATATGCATTTGTTTATTCCCTTACAATGGACTTTTATTTTATTTAAAAATGATTTTAATATAGAGATCAATTGTTTAAGAACTTATATTTAATCTTTTAGAGTAACTTGGCAGATTCTGTATAATTTGGGGGTTCAAAATATAAAATTAGAGAAGAAAAGAGGGCTCATTCTATTTTGATAGATAAAAAGGTTTGGGGCAAGCCTTAGACTAATCTAGTTGTTTGGTGGTAGGCTGGCTCAGTGATTCTCTAAGGGATCCAGAATTTTAAAGAAACGAATCAGTCCATTATCTTTAGACTTGTTCTTATTTCATCTGTACCTTCAAATATCTGTATCAAGATTGAACAGATGTCCATAGGACTTGATTCTTTGGTCAGTGGGTGATTACAGATTTGGCTCTATTGTCCTCTTTTAGTACTTGCCCATGTTTTAGTTGGGCTTCCCTTGTAGCTCAGCGGGTAAACCATCTGCTTGCCATGCAGGAGACCTTGGTTCGATTCCTGGGTCAGGAAGATCCCATGGAGAAGGGATGGCTTACCCACTCCAGTAATCTTGGGCTTCCCTGGTGGCTCGATGGTAAAGAAACCATCTGCAGTGCAGGATACCTGGGTTTGACCCCTTGGTTGGGAAGATCCCTTCAAGGAGGGCATCACAACCCACTCTAGTATTCCTGTCTGGAGAATCCCCATGGACAGAGGAACCTAATGGGCTGCAGTCCATGGTGTCACAAAGTGTCAGAAATTACTGAGTGACTAAGCACAGCACAGAAAGCTTTCAGTTCAGTTCACTCAGTCGTGTCCGACTCTTTGCGACCCCATGAATCGCAGCACGCTAGGCCTCCCTGTCCATCACAAACTCCTGGAGTCTACCCAAACCCATGTCCATTGAGTTGGTGATGCCATCCAGCCATCTCATCCTCTATCGTCCCCTTCTCCTCGTGCCCCCAAACCCACCCAGCATCAGGCTCTTTTCCAATGAGTCAGCTCTTCATATGAGGTGGCCAAAGTATTGGAGTTTCAGCTTCAGCATCAGTCCTTCCGATGAACACCCAGGACTGATCTCCTTTAGGATGGACTGGTTGGATCTCCCTGCAGTCCAAGGGACTCTCAAGTGTTTTCTCCAATACCACAGTTCAAAAGCATCAATTCTTTGGCGCTCAGCTTTCTTAATAGTACAACTCTCACATCCATACATGACCACTGGAAAAACCATAGCCTTGACTAGACGGACCTTTGTTGGGAAAGTAATGTCTCTGCTTTTTAATATGCTATCTAGGTTGGTCATAACTTTCCTTCCAAGGAGTAAGCATCTTTTAATTTCATGGCTGCAATCGCCATCTGCAGTGATTTTGGAGCCCAGAAAAATAAAGTTAGCCACTGTTAAGTTTCCACAATAAAGTTTCCACTGTTTCCCCATCTATTTGCCATGAAGTAATGGGACCAGATACCATGATCTTAGTTTTCTGAATGTTAAGCTTGAAGCTAACTTTTTCACTCTCCTCTTTCACTTTCATCAAGAGGCTCTTTAATTCTTCACTTTCTGCCATAAGAGTGGTGTCATCTGTATATCTGAGGTTATTGATATTTCTTCTGGCAATCTTGATTCCAGCTTGTGCTTCCTCCAGCCCAGCATTTCTCATGACGTATGCTGCATATAAGTTAAATAAGCAGGGTGACAATATATAGCCTGACATACTCCTTTTCCTATTTGGAACCAGTCTGTTCCATGTCCATTTCTAACTGTTGCTTCCTGACCTGCATACAGGTTTCTCAAGAGGCAGGTCAGGTGGTCTGGTATCCCCATCTCTTTCAGAATTTTCCACAGTTTATTGTGATCCACACAGTCAAAGGCTTTGGCACAGTCAATAAAGCAGAAATAGATGTTTTTCTGGAACTCTCTTGCTTTTTCACTGATCCAGCAAATGTTGGCAATTTGATCTCTGGTTCCTCTGCCTTTTCTAAAACCAGCTTAAACATCTGGAAGTTCATGGTTCACGTTCTGGTGAAGCCTGGCTTGGAGAATTTTAAGCATTACTTTACAAGCATGTGAGATGAGTGCAATTGTGTGGTAGTTTGAGCATTCTTTGGCATTGCCTTTCTTTGGGATTGGAATGAAAACTGACCTTTTGCAGTCCTGTGGCCACTGCTGAGTTTTCCAAATTTTCTGGCATATTGAGTTCTGCATTTTCACAGCATCATCTTTTAGGATTTGAAATAGCTCAACTGGAATTCCATCACCTCCACTAGCTTTGCTCATAGTGATGCTTTCTAAGGCCCACTTGACTTCACATTCCAGGATGTCTGGCTCTAGGTGAGTGATTACACCATCATGATTATCTGGGTCATGAAGATCTTTTTTGTACAGTTCTTCTGTGTCTTCTTGCCACCTCTTCTTAATATCTTCTGCTTCTGTTATGTCTCTACCATATCTGTTCTTTATCAAACCCATCTTTGCATGAAATGTTCCCTTGATATCTCTAATTTTCTTGAAGAGATCTCCATAGTCCTTCCCATTCTGTTGTTTTCCTGTATTTCTTTGCATTGTTCACTAAGGAAGGCTTTCTTATCTCTCCTTGCTATTCTTTGGAACTCTGTATTCAAATGGGAATATCTTTCCTTTTCTCCTTTGCTTTTCACTTCTCTTCTTTTTTTTATATTTTATTTATTTATTTTTGCTTCTCTTCTTTTCACAGGTATTTGTAAGGCCTCCTCAGACAGCCATTTTGCTTTTTTGCATTTCTTTTTCATGGGGATGGTCTTGATCCCTGTCTCCTGTACAATATCACGAACCTCCGTCCACAGTTCATCAGACACTCTGTCTATCAGATCTAGTCCCTTAAATCTATTTCTCACTTCCACTGTATAGTCATAAGGGATTTGATTTAGGTCATACCTGAATGGTCTAGTGGTTTGCCATACTTTCTTCAATTTAAGTCTGAATTTGGCAATAAGGAGTTCATGATCTGAGCCACAGTCAGCTCCCAGTCTTGTTTTTGCTGACTGTATAGAGCATCTCCATCTTTGGCTGCAAAGAATATAATCAATCTGATTTCAGTGTTGAGCATCTAGTGATGTCCATGTGTAGAGCCTTCTCGTGTTGTTGGAAGAGGGTGTTTGTTATGACCAGTGCGTTCTCTTGACAGAACTCTATTAGCCTTTGCCCTGATTCTTTCTGTACTCCAAGGCCAAATTTGCCTGTTACTCCAGGTGTTTCTTGAGTTCCTACTTTTGCATTCCAGTCCCCTATAATGAAAAGGACATCTTTTTGGGGTGTTAGTTGGTCTTGTAGGTCTTCATAGAACCATTCAACTTCTGCTTCTTCAGAATTACTGGTTGGGGCATAGGCTGGAATTATTGTGATATTGAATGGTTTGCCTTGGAAACAAACGGAAATCATTCTGTCATTTTTGAGATTGCATCCAAGTACTGCATTTCGGACTCTTTTGTTGACTATGATGGCTACTCCATTTCTCCTAAGGGATTCCTGCCCACACTAGTAGATATAAAGGTCATCTGAGTTAAATTCACCCATTCCAGTCCATTTTAGTTCACTGATTCCTAGAATGTCAACGTTCACTCTTGCCATCTCCTGCTTGACCACTTCCAATTTGCCTTGATTCACAGACCTAACATTCCAGATTCTTATGCAATATTGCTCTCTACAGCATCGGACCTTACTTCTATCACCAGTCACATCCACAACTGGGTATTGTTTTTGCTTTGGTTCCATCCCTTCATTCTTTCTGGAGTTATTTCTCCACTGATCTCCAGTAGCATATTGGGCACCTACAGAATTGAATGATACCTACTTCTCTCTCCACTCCTGGTATGGTTGCCTAGGCCTTCTTTTTTAAATTTTTTTCCTTTTTAATATGGTAGGACATAACCTATTAAATATAATAAAAGCCTGGCTAATCCCCTTTTATAAGTTCTTTTAAGTTCTTGAAATTTCCTGATTATACCATGCTCTCTAGCTTCTAGCCCTTTGCATATTCTGTTCCTTATTTCTGATAGTTATCCCTTTTCTTTGATTGGCTAACTGTAATCATTGTTTATTTCTCAGCTTTGACATTTAAAAAAACTTCTAGAATAAGCTTCTTTAATTCTATAATCCCAAGTTAGTTACCTGTATTTTATGATCCTGTTATTTCATGTAACTGCTGGTATTGTTATTGCCTACTTGTTTCTCCAACTAGTGTCACCTGTGTTGGAGCAGAAACAATGATCAGTCTTAGTTTTGTTGTTCACCCTATATCTTGCATCATGCTTGGCACATAGTAAAGTTTCATAAACAATTTGTTATGTAAATGAATGGAGGACTGGGCAAATTATCTTGGACATTACTTTGAAAGTGATGTAGCTTTCTTGATTAGTTATGAAAATTTGTTTCCTTGTAATTCTAGTTTTCCCCTCAATAAACTTTATCAAATGGAGATCCTTTTGTTCAGGATTGTTTATAGTTTGACTGCTGTTAACTGAAACTTATACATATATCCTAATTTCTCAGAAGAGCATACTTGGGGAATCAATTAACTGAATTATTTTCCAGTTGGTCACTTTTTGAGAGTGATTTAGTAGGAAGAAATAATATTAAATTGTAAAATGAGAGAAAAGTAGCTTCAGTTTTGTCATTTCCATGTGATGTATGTGGAGAAGGAAATGGCAACCCAATTCAGTATTTTTGCCTGGAGACTTTCAGGGACATGAATACATTAAAAAAAGAAACTCAGAGAGACTCAACTTGATAACAGTTTCTGAGACAATATTATGTAGAATGTACTTTACAATTTATTATGCTGAGTAATATAGTCTTTCAATTTTAGTAGCCAACTTGTTTTAGAAAAACAAGAAAAATAAACTATAAGGTGGTCATATCTATAGGGAAGTCATTGATCTAGAGAGTTCCAGGTTTCCTTGAGTGGGAGATTTTAAATAAAATAACATTCAGTATCTCTGCTATGTTGTTGTTCAGTAGCTAATTCGTATCTGATTGTGACCCCATGGACGCCAGGCTTCCCTGTCTCCCAGAGTTTGTTCAAATCCATGTCCATTGAGTCAGTGATGCTATCCAACCGTCTCATCCTCTGACACTCCTTTCTCTTGCCCTCATTTTTTCTCAGCATCAGGGACTTTTCCAATGATTCAGCTCTAAGCACCTGGTGGCTGCAATATTGTTTGGCTAAAATAATATACATGGGATGGCCCATGTGAATATGTTGTCAAATATTCTTTGAAAGTATTGTAAAAATAAAAATATGTTGTGTGTTTAGTTTCTGTGTAATTTTAAAATTTAATTAAATCTTGCTAGGAAAGTGTAATTGCAACAAAAACTACAAGCCTCAGTTAGTCATTAATGCAACATCTTGCAAGAATAGGAGTCTGTGTTCATAGTTACTTTGAAGAGATAAGATTCTAATCATCTAAGGTTAGACTGTTCTTCAAAATAAGTTTTGTGTTTCACACTTCTATTTGCTTGAACTATTTCTTCCACTAGAGTGCTTTATTCCTCAATCATGCAAGCCAAGGTATCTTCACACTAATTCTTTCAAGGCCTTTTCCTGATTCTTTTCCAGAACAATACGTCTCTCATATGTACTTTTGTCTTTCTGAACTACAAAATAATTATTTTATTTACCATTATTTCAGCAGTTGTGAATTAAATTCAATGCATGATAAACCAACAAATAGTCGTAAAACCCAAAACATATGTAAGACTTTGGCCTCCAGAATTGTTCATAGTATTTTTGTGACATCATTTTATTGACCTCTATTGTTACTTTTCATTGTTACAATACATTGAGAGTGTATTGACCAGTCTCATAAAACTTGTTTCCTCCTCAGCGTATCTTTGAGTCTTCTGCCTTTGGTTGGTATCTATGAGATACCAGTGATACTAGTTTCAAGTCAAGCCTCAGTGATTGACAATGATTGATATTTGCCAGTCGATATAATCTTAAAAATTGGCTCAGCGATTGTCAGTAACTAAGGCTTAAGCAGATCAGCACAGAATATATTCATAGCCATCGTGATTATTTGGTTTGGTCAAATTCATATGCAAGTAGGACTTTGATGGTTAAATATGTAGAAGAGCTCTTTTTTGTGACATGTAGATATAAACCTGGAATACTGTAGCCATTTGACCACTATGAGAAAATATAGCATAAGAATTAAGCCAGCCTAGATTCTTGATCAAAGTTGAAATCTGTTTATACTTTTCATTGATATTGATAATAAAATATCTTAATTTTTAAGCAACTTGAGTGTTCTGATTCTTACAAATGAAAATAGCCTAACTGATGCAACTACCAAATGGACAGTAATAGAAAGGGTCTGGGTCTCATAGTTCTTTATGTCTCCAGTACCAAAGAAATGTCTACTTATAGAAGTTCTACAGTAAATATTCAGTAAATTGAGAAAACTGGTGATGAGTTTCAAGTGTACAGTTTCTAAGCTGATTATCATTTGGGAAGTTGTCAATTTCCAGCAACTAATTTCAAAATTTTTTTTTCAAGATGAAAAGTTTGCCATCTTGCCTGGGACATTTATGATACCATCTGAGATCTGAGAGAATCTATACCTGAATAAATTCTAGGAATATTTATATTACTCATCATAGGGTTGACAAAAAGAAAAAATTTGTCATGATTCAACCTTAATGTATAAGTTTCTTGTTCTAAAACTGCTGCTATTGTTAAGTCACTTCAGTCATGTCCAACTCTGTGCAACCCCATAGAGGGCAGCCCAGCAGGCTCCCCCGTCCCTGGGATTCTCCAGGCAAAAACACTGGAGTGGGTCACCATTTCCTTCTCCAGTGCATGCAAGTGAAAAGTGAAAGTGAAGTCGCTCAGTCGTGTCCGACTCTTCGCGATTCCATGGACTGCAGCCCACCAGGCTCCTCCATCCATGGGATTTTCCAGGCAAGAGTACTGGAGTGGGTCGCCATTGCCTTCTATATTTAGTAAAAAGTTATAAAAAATGTGGCCTTTAAGAAGGAACCAATCTTGCCACTTCTAATGAATATTTCTGGCTTACCAGTTGGATTTTGACATGCTCTTCTTCTTAAAATCCTTAAGGTATTTTACATACTTCAGTTTAAGAGTGGTAGGCTAGAACTAGCTTATCTTTTTGGGAGAATGATTTAAAAAGAATAAAACCATATCCAATGACATATTTTTAAGACTAATTTTTAGAAACAGCATTTTCATTGTTTCAAAAAATATTGTTAGAGACATAAAATTTTCATTTTAAATGTAATATAGTCATGTTAAAAAATAGAATATAAAGAAAATAGGAACCATAATGTAACTAGCATTAGTTGTGTATTTTCTTCTGTCTTTTCTTATTGAATGTGCTTTTATTGCTTTCTTGTCATCAGAGGCAAGATAGAAATTTTTTTATATGTTTTATGTAATCATTCTTGTAAATGAACTGTGGTACTGGCAAATTCTTTTGGTTTTCAAATTGCAGATTTTAAGTATGGTAGCCTTAGGGGTAAAATCTGAGAGTGAGATTTGTTTGGAGGTATAAAGATCTTGTTTCCCTTGAGCAACTTTATGGAGGTTTGGAGGCTGAAAAAACAAAATGGATGACTGGAAAATAAAACAGAGCAACTCCATATATAGACTGCAACAAAGGAAGAAAGCAGAGAAGGCTTTAAATCCCAATATTCTTGTTTATTTTAAAATAAAACACCATTTTTATTCCTCTTTCCGAAGTTAAATAAGCATGAAAAAATTATTTTTATTAACTGTATTTTGGTATGAAAATAATTCTGTATTTGAAAAACTACCCTCAAGTGGCTATTATATTCCTCCAATTCAGATTGTATAATTTTATAAGGCATATTAATGCTTACTGATAGTTTTTTATTCCTAAGAATTCTAAATCTATTTAGAATGAGATTAAGCTACTCTGTGCTTTGTGTGCCTTGTGATGATCTGAAACTTTGAAAAAGCAAAAATGCACACAAACAAATGGGAATAAAAATTTAGTAATGCTAGTATTGTTGATGAAGTAGTTATCTTTAGGACTAAACTTGTTTGTTCTATTGGATTAAAATTACCTGTTATTATTCCCCAATATTTCTAAGAGAAAATTAAGGCTGTATATCTCTAGTTTTTTTTTTTTAATGTTAAATCAACATCTCAAAAATTCCATTGTTAGTTTCTCAGTGTTTTAGTGACCTCTCTTATCTTTGCTGGATAGTTATCAATGTTATTTCATGAACGACTGATAGGTTCAGCTGACTAAAACAACATAAAAATAAAATCAGTATGGTGGCTTGATTTGGGGTGTCAGTAGGAATGATAAATAAGTTGTGCTGTGCATTTACATCCTGAGATCCTGGCAGACAATGATTATCAGTTATGGAACATTTTTTTAAGTGGGCTTCAATACTGAGACATGTCAGTTGGCACTTGAGTCAAGATATATTTGTTGGCTTGATGTGAACCAGAAATTGAACTTCAAACCCTGGTCAGCTGTCTTGCTTGGGAGAGAAAGTACAGTTGAGGTTAGTATAAATGTTTGCCTCTACTGGAAAAAATAAATTTAGACAGCATGTTCTACTGATATATAATCAGAACTTCAGCTGTGTATATAGAGGACACAACATTTTTAATGACCTAAACTGAGGGGGCTCTACTGGGGCCAACATATATGCATTACCTAAGTGGGAGGACTCTTAGCTAGCCTTCCTCCTAGTTCTGGCAAAACAGTGGGTGAGTGCCAGGAAGCAGGGATTTTCCCATTTATTAAGTGATTATGTTGAGATTTGGGGCTTCTCTGGTGGCTCAGATGGTAGAGAAACTGCCTGCAATGCAGTAGACCTGGGTTCGATTCCTGGGTTGGGAAGATCCCCTAGAGGAGGGCATGGCAACCCACTCAAGTATTCTTGCCTGGGGAATCCCCATGGACAGAGGAGCCTGGTGCGTTACAGCCCATGGGGTCACAAAGAGTTCGAGACAACTGACTAAGCACAGCACAGGACAGCACAGCACAGGTGGTGGTAGTGGTAAAGAACCCACCTGCCAATGCACAAGACTTGGGTTCAGTCCCTGGGTCAGGAAGATCCCCTGGAGGAGGGCATGGCAACCCACTCCAGTATTCTTGCCTGGAGAATCCCATGAACAGAGGAGCCTGGTGGGCTATAGTCTATAGGGTTGCAGACTCAGACATCACTAAAGCAATTTAGCATGCACACACATTGAGATTTGAGGCGAGTTATTGAAGTAGAAGGATAGAGAATATTCATGATGACTATGGTCAGTGTCTGAGTTCTTTTTTTAACAAGAAAAATGTAAGCTTAAACCAGATCCCCTTTTTAACTAGTAATATTTTATACTCTCATGCTAATGGTAACTATGCCCTTGTGCTAATAGTGACCATATCCAATTGACATTTTAAAATACTTTTACTTTTAGAAATGAAATCTCAGGACCAAGAGCTATCTATGACTTAAGTACTTTTTGACTTTTATTCAGTGTCCTTACTGGTGAATTTTGCATGTTCTGACCAGATGATAGTACACTTTGAGTACTTAATTTGTATACCTAAAAGAAAAAATGATAGTATTGTACTCATGTTCACTTTCTTTTTGAAGTCTTCATGCATTCCTATTCATACTAATTTAGCACATTCTCCTAGATCAACTAACCAGGACAATTGCATTATCTATAATCATTAGTTTCTCCCTGATTCACTGCTTTTAATTAATATCACTGCATTTTATTAAATTGAATTTGAAAAAGTGTTGTGATTAAAAATAACCAGTTAAATGAACCAGTCAGAATGAACAGTGATTAGAAATAAAAAAAGATAATATATGCATTGTTATAATTATTACAATGCTTTCTTATCCAATGATCCTTTTAATTTCTCTCCTTCCCCTTTAAAAACTAATTGGCAGCCTTTCTGTATTTTTAGAATCTAGTGTTTATTTTAAAACTAGTTGAGTCAAACTGGTTGTGACATTCATTTTTATTGATCCTGACAATGAATGGAGACAAATAAATTAAGGAACTGTATTTCTAAAAAATCTAGTCTTCCCCTTAACCCCAGTCACAGTTTCCATTCCTTCTGTGAAGGTCCCTGACCCCTAAACATCACCTGGAAGATTTGGCATTGGCCCACAACAAAATTTTCCACAACTGATCCATCCATCTTTGGATGAAATATTAATAACAGAGCATAAAGCCAACTCAGGAGAGTATGTCCTTCCATAAAATAAGCTTTTTTTTGGTTTGTTTATCACTTTTCAATGTCATTATCAATGTCATTGATGGGGCTTATGGCTACACAGCAGAACTATTTGTGATATCAGAATGAAACATTCATCTCAGGTCACCTATGAAAAGGCAACCTGTCTTTATTGTTCAATCTAATTTTCTGGTCTCAAACTTGAGTCCATCTAACATTTGGGCTATTATTTTAGGGAGTGCTATTTTCAAAGCATTTTCAATTTTTTCTTTAATTTCTCACAGTATTTCTCTAAGAGTTAACAACTTTGTGTGGGTATTGGTTATTGTGTGGTTATTCTTGGTATTTGAATTGGCAGCATTAGCTATATCCCACAAGATCAAATAACCTACTAGTAAATGAATAATAACTGAAATTTGAAAGCTGGCCATAAAGTCCAGACATGAGTTTCCCTGTGGATATTTATAATTATTGGATATGTGACTTTGGATTAGGTTCTTTGGGCCTCAGTTTATTTAGGTTTAGTGATATACATTTAAGAAGGTGGTTTTGAGAATCAGTTAAAATAATGTGAAAGTGCTTTGTAAAGAATTATCTTTAACAGCTTGGTTAACTCTCTGCATTTCACATGCATATGCTCATCCAAGGTAAACTGAGGGAATTCTTAATAACTGATTTATAATTTTGTGATAGTTGCGAACAGTTGTTCTAATGGTGACATACTGATTTAGATTTTGGACTTTTTTCCCCTTTCTCTGAAAATTGGTTTCCACGTGACTTCCACATTTGTTCTAAATGTCCTCATCAAGATATTTAGATCGCTATGTTTACTTCTGGTAAGGATTAGGAACAAAAGCAGGGATCATTTTCTAGGATAAATGCAACAGAGTACACATGGCTAATCCTGTCTTAAACTTCCACTCCCAAATAATATATATTTTTAATTTATTTACTTTTTGATTGAGGGATAATTGCTTTACAGAATTTTGTTGTTTTCTATCAAATCTCAACATGAATCAACCATAAGTGTACATATGTCCCTTCCCTCTTGAACCTCCTTCCCATCTCCCTCCCCATCCCACCCCTCTAGGTTGATACAGAGCCCCTGTTTGAATTCCCTGAGACATACAGCAAATTCCCACTGGCTATCTATTTTACATATGGTAATGTGAGTTTCCATGTTACTCTATCCATACATCTCACCCTCTCCTCCCCTCTCCCCATGTTCATAAGTCTGTTCTCTATGTTTCTCCATTGCTGCCTTGCAAATAGATTCATCAGTACCATCTTTCTAGATTCCGTATATATGCTTTAGTATATGATATTTATTTTTTTCTTTCTGACTTCCTTCTGTCTGTATAATAAGCTCTAGGTTCATCCACCTCATTAGAACTCACTCAAATGCATTCCTTTTTATGGATGAGTAATATTCCATTGTGTATATGTACCACTACTTATTTATCCATTCATCTGTCTATGGACATCTAGGTTGCCTCCATGTTATAGCTATTGTAAATAGTGCTGCAATAAACATTGGGGTACATTTGTCTTTTTCAATTTTGGTTTCCTCAGAGTATGTGCCTAGGAGTGGGAATGTTGATCATATGGTGGTTTTATTCCTAGTTTTTTAAGGAATCTCCATACCATCTTCCATAGTAGCAGTATCAATTTGCATTCCCACCAACAGTGCCAGAGAGTTCCCTTTTTCCCACACCCACTCCAGCATTTATCGTTTGTAGACTTTTTGATGATGGCCATTCTGACTGGTGTGAGGTGATATCTCATTGTTTTGATTTGCATTTCTCTAATACTGAGCAATGTTGAGCATCTTTTCATGTGTTTGCTAGCCATCTGTCTATCTTCTTTGGAGAAATGTTTAGATCCTTTTCCCACTTTTTGATTGGGTTGTTTGCTTTTCTGGCATTGAGTTGTATGAGCTGCTTGTATATTCTGGAAATTAATCCTCTGTCAGTTGTTTCATTTGCTATTATTTTCTCCCTTTCTGAGGGTTGTCTCTTCACCTTGTTTATAGGTTCCTTTGCTGTGCAAAAGCTTTTAAGTTTAATCAGGTCCCACTTGTTTACTTTGTTTTTATTTCCATTACTCTATGAGGTGGGTCATAGAGGACCCTGCTTTGATTTATGCAATTGAGTGTTCTGCCCATGTTTTCCTCTAAGAGTTTTATAGTTTCTGCTCTTACATTTAGGTCTTTAATCCATTTTGCATTTATCTTTGTTTATGGTGTTAGAAAATGTTCTGATTTCATTCTTTCACATGTCACTGTCCAGTTTTCCCAAGACCACTTATTGAAGAGGCTGTTTTTGCTCGCTTGTATATTCTTGCCTCCTTTGTCAAATATAAGCTACCCATAGGCGTGTGGGTTTATTTCTGGGCTTTCTATCTTGTTGTGTTGGTCTATATTTCTGTTTTCATGCCAGTATCATACTGTCTTGATGACTGTAGCTTTGTAGTGTAATCTGAAGTCAGGAAGATTGTTTCCTCCAGCTCTATTCTTCTTTCTGAAGACTGCTTTGGCTATTTGGGGGCCTTTTGTATTTCCATATGAGTTGTGAAATTTTTTGTTCTAGTTGTTTGAAAAATGCCATTGGTAATTTTATAGGAATAGCATTGAATCTGTGGATTGCATTTGGTAGTATAGTCATTTTCACAGTATTGATTCTTCCTATCGACCCACTCCAGTATTCTTGCCTGGAGAATTCAATGGACAAAGGAGCCTGATGGCTACAGTCCATTGGGTCACAGAGTCAGACATGACTGAGTGCTGAGTGACTAATACCCAGGAACATAGATATCTCTCCATCTGTTTATGTTGTCTTTGATTTTTTTCATCAGTGTCTTATAGTTTTCTGTATGCAGTTCTTTTGTCTCCTTAGGTAGGTTTATTCCTAAATGTTTTGTTCTTTTTGTTGCAATGGTGAATGGGATTGATTCCTTAATTTCTCTTTCTGATTTTTCTTTGTTAGTATATAGGGATGGAAGTGTATTGATTTTGTATCCTGCAACTTTGCTAAATTCAGTGATTAGCTCTAGTAATTTTCTGATAGTGTCTTTTGGCTTTCTATGTATAGTATCATGTCATCTGCAAACAGTGAGAGCTTTACTTTTTCTTTTCTGATCTTGATTCCTTTTATTTCTTTTTCTTCTCTGATTGCTGTAGTTAGGACTTCCAAAACTATGTTGAATAATAGTGGTGAAAGTGAACACACTTGTTTGTTCCTGATCTTAGGAGGAATGCTTTCATTTTTCTCCATTAAGAATAATGTTTGCTGTGGGCTTATATATGGCCTTTACTATGTTGAGGTCCAAATTGTATTTTTTGACCAAAGATATTCAGATTTTAAAATGCTAATATGGTTGTATACATTTCCCATGGATGCTGTAACAAATTAGTATAAATTTAGTGGCTTAAAGGAACACACATTTATTCTCTTACAATTCTGGAGGTCAGAAGTCTAAAAAGAATTGACAGGACTGTGTTTTTCTGGAAGCTTTAAGAGAAAATCTGTGTCCTTGCCTTTTACAACTTATAGAGGCTGCCTGCTTTCCTTACTGTGTATTGACTTCAACCTCTGCTGCTATTTTTTCACCTCTTTCTCTGATTTATTCTTTTGTTTCCCTCTTATAAGAACCTTCAGGATAATTCAGGATAATCTCCCTACATCAAGGTCTTTAATTACATTTGCAAAATTGCTTTTGCCATGTAAAGTAACAAATTCACAGTTTCTAGGTTTAGGATGTGGACATCTTTGGATGTCATATTTTGTTTACCACAGAGGTAATGTAAAATAAACATATGTGCTTATAAAAGATTAAAAACTCTAAATCTAAGAAGGAAAATTGTTTTTGGTCCTTTTTGTGAGACCACTGTAGTAACCAATTTAGACAGAGACAGTTTTACTTAAATCAATCTTGATTCAAAACTAGGGAAGAAGAGATATAACCATGGCTTATTCCAGGTGTTGAAAATCAGAAAGAGAGGTATTTGTCACTTTTTTTTAATAAGAACTAGTAGCAATGGGTATTTTTACAGGGTATCTAATTTCCAGATGAAAGGTGAATGTATGAAATTGGGATTTTTGTGAAAGATTACTTTTTTATGACTTGAAGACACGTGAGTATGAACCATCACCTTCACGTGGAAGAACTGTGTTTACTTCACTGACCACTAAGGAAACATTTGCTTCAGGTAATTATATCAATAAGAACACAATTCAGTTCTCTGAAACTATCTCAAATAGTGTTTTTAAGATGATTCAACTATATCATGTAGTTGATATTTTAAAAAAAACTGAATGTATTTCTGTCATTACAGCAACTCATTTTGGCACCTCTAATAACAGCATCCTGAAAAATATGACGAGTTTTACTTTTTTCCTTTGTTTGGAAGGAGTACAGCCCAAAATTTTAAATGGCACTTTCATATTAACATATAAAGTGATTCTTGTCACGGTTCATCTTTGAAGTAATATTGGAAAATAATGAACTAAAATAATCCAGTGATTTTTGGAACCCAGATTTTGAGCATTTGATCATATCCCTGTCATCATTCTAAAAGACTAAATATAAATGTACCAGTTAGATATTCACTATAATTTTTGATCAGAGGAGGGAGAAAAAAGAATTTTAGATCTACTCTTTTGAGAGAGATTTTTGTAGAAACTTAGGACAATATAAGGGTAGTGAAAAAACCATGAGACTGATGTGTATTGGGTGTAAGTTTCATGTAGTTGGAGGTAGTTTGAGAGAGATTTTTGTAGAAACTTAGGATAATATAAGGGTAGTGAAAAAACCATGAGACTGATGTGTACTGGGTGTAAGGTTAATTTAGTTGGAGGCAGAGGGAATTAGCCTTCCCTTGATGATCTACAGTGACACCCTACCCTGAATCTACTTTCCACTGCATATAATGTTCCTGACACGTGAGATACAATTAACAAACATTTTTGAAAATAAAAGGAGGAAAGAATATAAAATTAGGGGAAAGGATTATTGGTGCTTAAGTCACTCTTGATTTTATTTTTCACAAATACAAGTATATTGAGCTGAAGAATGAAAATGAACGTGTTTAATTTGACTAAAAATAATTAAATATCTAAAAGTATGTAATCTAGGGCAAATAGTTTGTTTCTAATTTCTAACTCTCTATTAATGAGAGATAATATCAGGCTAGGTGAATGATGGACTTAAAAATAAATTTAATATGACTTTTATTTTTCATTTTCAAATAATAATGTTAGATATTCTTCTAAAAAAATAATCATTCAGAACTGATGAATGTAAATGAATTATATCTGCTTGTCATCCTGATATTAGGTATGCAGTTGTTTGTATAATTCAAATTTGTAGTAGATGAGACAATAATGCTATGGGTAGTGGGCTTTATGGAGACACTCAGTTGAATGTCAAGAGGCTCTTGTCCTAAAAATCCAAATGAAATATCCCTGATCCCAAGGGAGCTGTTTACCTTTCTCCTAGATGTCTTTGGTTACAAATTCTTTTTCCTAGGTTTTGGATCACTTTGCTTTCCTTTTTCTTCCCCATGATATACTCAGAAAGATCTCTATTCCTTTCCTTAAAGCACACACACATACACACACTCATGTCCATAGTCTCATTAGGTCAAATTTTCAAGTGTAGAGAGTGAGCCTTGATTTTTTGGACTTATCAAAGGGTTTTAAACTGTAGGATGAAGAACTTGTAATTGAACATTAGATGTGCCTGTTCTTAAAAAAGTGTTTTAGCTATTTTTTTGCTAACTTTAGTCACTTTAAGAATTTTCCAGTTTGTTGTGGTCAACACAGTCAAAGGCTTTGTCATAGTCAGTAAAGCAGAAGTAGATATTTTTCTGGAATAGTCTTGCTTTTTTTGATGATCCAACAGATGTTGGCAATTTGGTCTGTGGTTCCTCTGCCTTTACTAAATCCAGCTGGAACATCTGGAAGTTCACGGTTCATGTACTGATGAAGCCTGGCTCGGAGAATTTTGGGTATTACTTTACTAGTGTGTGAGATCAGTAGTTTGTACTGATCAGTAGTAGTACTGAGTGCAGTAGTTTGAGCATTCTTTGGCATTGCCTTTCTTTGGGATTCAAATGAAAACTGACCTTTTGCAGTCCTGTGGCCACTGCTGAGTTTTCCAAATTTGCTGGCATATTGAGTGCAGTACTTTCACAGCGTCATCTTTTAGGATTTGAAATAGCTCAGCTGGAATTCCATCACCTTCACTAGCTTTGTTTGACCTGATGCTTGCTAAGCCCCAGTTGACTTCTTATTCCAGGATGTCTGGCTCTAGGTTGGTGATCACACCATCATGATTATCTGGGTTGTGAAGTTCTTTTTTGTATAGCTTTTCTGTGTATTGTTGATACCTCTTCTTAATATCTTCTGCTTCTGTTTGGTCCATACCATTTCTGTCCTTGATTGTGCCCATCTTTGCATGAAATGTTCCCTTGGTATCTCTAATTTTCTTGAAGAGACCTCTAGTCTTTCCAATTCTGTTGTTTTCCTGTATTTCTTTGCATTGTTCACTGAGGAAGTCTTTCTTAGCTCTCCTTGCTATTCTTTGGAACTCTGCATTCAAATGGTTATATCTTTCCTATTCTCCTTTGCCTTTCGCTTCTCTTCTATTCACAACTGTTTGTAAGGCCTCCTCAGACAACCATTTTGCCTTTTTGCATTTCTTTTCCTTGGGGATGGTCTTGATCCCAGGCTCCTATACAATGTCATGAACCTCCATTCACAGTTCCTCAGGCACTCTTAAAGACATGGGAATACCAGACCTCTTGACCTGCCTCTTGGGAAATATGTATGCAGGTCAGGAAGCAACAGTTAGAACTAGAAATGGAACAACAGACTGGTTCCAAATAGGGAAAGGAGTACATCAAGGCTGTATATTGTCACCCTGCTTATTTAACTTATATACAGAGTACATCATAAGAAGTACTGAGCTGGATGAAGAACAAGCTGGAATCAAGATTGTTGGGAGAAATATCAATAAACTCAGATATGCAGATGACACCGCCCTTATGGCAGAAAGTGAAGAATTAAAGAGCCTCTTGATGAAAGTGAAAGGGGAGAGTAAAAAAATTGGCTTAAAACTCAACATTCAGAAAACTAAGATCATGGCATCTGGTCCCATCACTTCATGGGAAATAGATGGGGAAATAGTGGAAACAGTGGCTGACTTTATTTTTCTGGGCTCCCAAATCACTGCAGATGGTGATAGCAGCCATGAAATTAAAAGATGCTTACTCCTTGGAAGGGAAGTTATGGCCAACCTAGACAGCATATTAAAAAGCAGAGACATTACTTTGCCAACAAAGGTCCCTCTAGTCAAGGCTATGATTTTTCCAGTAGTCATGTATGGATATGAGAGTTGGACTATAAAGAAAGTTGAGTGCTGAAGAATTGTTGCTTCTGCATTTGGTGTTGGAGAAGACTCTTGAGAGTCCCTTGGACTGCAAGAAGATCTAACCAGTTCATCCTAATGGAAATCAGTCTGGAATATTCATTGGAAGGACTGATGCTGAAGCTGAAACTCCAATACCTTGATCACCTGATGCAAAGAACTGACTCATTTGAAAAGACCCTGATGCTAGGAAAGATTGATGGCAAGAGAAGGGGATGACAGAGAATGAGATGGTTGGATGGCATCACCGACTCAATGGACATGAGTTTCAGTAAACTCTGGAAGTTGGTGATGGACAGGGAGGCCTGGCATGCTGCAGTCATCATGGGGTTGCAGAGTCGGACATGACTGAGCAACTGAACTGAACTTTAGTTTCTAGCCTAAAGATCAATTCAGAACCCTTTAGCCCAATCTCCAAGCTCAGTTTTGGTTTCTTTTATACCCAAAAGTTTGGTGAAATGCTTTATTCAACAGTGGCTTGGCTCAGAATCTCACTTTTTCTCTTTTCCCCACTCATCAGTACAAAGAAAAATGAGCTTGTTTTCCCATTGATATGAATTTTGTTTTCCCCCACAAAAGGAATCAGTATCAGCAGTTTATGGATTGAAATAATTTTTTGTCTGTATTTTGTCTACTATTTTAAATATTAGTTGATGGTATGATACTGCTGACAATGTTATATTATAACCAGTAGAGAGAAGGAAAATGTCTGGGAAATTCAGATGGTTCAGAGCTTGTGACACATGACAGCTTTCAATGTTCCTTAAGTAGACTAAAGATAAAATGAAAATGACTTTGTTCAGAACTCTTGAGAAATTAAATAATAGAATATATATGCAAGACTAATAGAGACCAAGTTAGGTTTGCTGGCTGGGAACTTTTAGAAACCTTGGGTGCTCATATTTGTCCAACTTAAATGTACAGGATGATCAACTTGTACAGAGAGCTCAGCTGTCTTGTGGCTAGTAGAGGAGATACCACAGAGACTGACCTTTATGCTTACAAAACATTGCTTTGGGGCTCATTGTTACCAAGGCAGCAATGAGCTGGGACCTTATTTGGGTACATGAAAATATCTGCCATTGAAAGTTGGTATTTGAGAATTTCACAAGCTTTTTTCCAGAAAGGAATTAATATGGTATAGATACACAATGAATCAACTATTAGATTCTCTGTTCAAATACTTCCAAAGATGGGTAAGGTAAATTACTTCTTCAGTATATTTACATTTTAAATGATAGTCCTTAGGTCTTGAAGGTTTTAATGCCATCTTCATAGGAACATGAATTCAAATCCAAATAGCTGCTTATTGAAATGAGAACTTTTTTTTTTTTTCAAGTTATTGTCCATTTGTGGCCTAGATAAGGTCTTGTCTACACAGTTTCAGGTGATGCAAAATTTGACTCATTTCAACAACCTGTTTGAAATTAGGTAAAACAGATTTATTATGTGAATTTTCTCTCTCTCTTTTTTTTTTTTTGTCACTTGGGATTAACCTGAGCCAGAAATTTAACCCACAGTCAAAGACAATGAAGATAGAATAGCACAGTGGACACAGCACTAGACTTGGGAGTCAAACAGATTGTGTTTGAACTCTTCTGTCATCCATTTGGTATTTGACTTTGGGAAAATTAACCTCTTTTTCTGATGTTTTAATTTGTAAAATGGGAGATGTTACCAAACCAAACTTGGATATGCTTGCCCATGCACAGTAAAGCCAGTCTCTGATACCATGTTATGATAAAGGAAAGTGCATTTCATTTTAAGGCCAAGCAAGGAATATGGGTGCATAATGTTCAAAACACCCAAATTCCCTGATAGCTTTCAGGGAAAGGTTTTTAAGATAGGATGAGGGAGAGGGTTGTGGGGTATGTGGTCAGCTTATGGACATTCTTCTGACTGATTGGTAATGATGGGATTGAGACTCAACATCATCAATCTTCTTGTTCCAAACAGTCTGGAGTCTATGTGCTTGTGGTCAACATACACTTAATTTCTTCCACCTGGTAGCAATTTCAGTATCTGCAAAATAGCTCAAAGATATGGCTCAGAATATTATCAATAATCCTTGAAGAGGAACTAAAGGTCATTAACTTTGTTTAATGGCTCTACTATTATTGTTTTGTCTTGTTTGTTTTCCTTTCTTTCTGCATTTTCTATGTTATCTTATTAAATTTTTTCTTTGGCACTTGGGGAAGACCCAGGAAGCTAGTTTTTCTGTTAACAGAACACAGGCAAAGGACATGGTGGGGGAGGCATGTCCTGGGAAGGCCCCATAGGGCCCTGCTTAGATACAGTCCCCTCTTTCATACTTCTCAGTCTTCAGGGGGAACAGGTGCAGACAAGAAAGGGAGTAAGTTTTTAGACAGAGTAACAATAAACTTGTTGGGGCACTCAGTTTCAGAGATAATAACAAATTCCCCTTCAAATAGTCATTGTGAGCAATAAATGAGTTAATAAATGAGTACTGGCAATAGAAGCTCTAAAAACATTTTTTATAATTTATATAGTATTTTATCTATGAAACAAATGTGCAAAAACTTTTATGGAGAACATGTATATCTTAAGCTATTTAGATTTTGAAATGCTCATTTCTTTTAAATATAAGAAAGTGAGTGTTAATATGGAATTTTAATTAGACTATCAATTGAGTGAATTTTTACCTTTTGGTTATATAGCTAGTTGGAATAACATATAAAATACTTATTCATTTTAGCAAGCATTATAGTATAATAAACACTGAATATAGAAAATCCATCTGTTAATTATCCAGGGCTAAGTAAATTCACATAGCAGTGAATAAAGTTCAGCCTTACATTGTGTTCCTGGATTAATACTATGCAATAAAGTGTTGCTCATAATCTATATTTTTATTGGGAAAATATTAATTTAAAGAGTAAAATGAAAGTTTTTAATGGCAATAAATAATGAGAAAATTGGTTTTGCCATCTTCATGGAAGTGAAGCTGTGGTTTTCTCTTTTAAATTTTTTTACATTAACAGAAAAATTCAGCTATATATAAGGGATAGTTGGTAAAATCTTATAATAAGCCTTGAACTATTGAGATAAAAATGACTACAAAGGTTCCATGAAGGTTATTTATCTTATAAGATTAACCTTATGACAACTGTTATAAAATTCAAATCTATTAATATTTTTGCTGTTTAAAATGAAATGAAATATAGTATGTCTTGAATAGTGTTAAGTTAATAAAAATGCAAATGAAAGAGTTAAGTCAATTAAACATTTGTAGGTAGTTTTCATTATTCCTGAATCATCCTAAAGAAAAAGAGATGCTGATCCTACAAACTTAGGTATATTTTTGTATCTTGTCTTTGAGAGTAGAAACTCTCTTATTCCTATTCTGTTTTGACCTCACTGGATTCTTGCCTCCAATCTCTGTATTGCTCTGAGACCTTCTCAACATATTCTTGCACCTTAAATTTCTTTTGTTTTTACCTTTCCTTTTTTATTTTTCAGCTTCAAAAGCTGCTCAATACTTTTTGGCAATCTTCAGAAATATATTTATAATTTTGTTTATGCCCCAAGCTACCAAGGCAACTCCTTCCTTTTCTCTTCTGCCAGCCTTCTACACCCTTTACCTCTATTGCTTACTTCTTATTTGCTCCTGATCATGGTTTGATTGATTGCCCCCAGTCACTCTCTGGTCACTGCTTTTATGTCATGTTAGATGTTTTTCTTTTTTTAATTTAAATTTATTTATTTTTTAATTGAAGGATAATTGCTTTACAGAATTGTATTGGTTTTTGCCAGACATCATCTCTTACACTGAAAACTACCAATTCTCTCTGCTGCATTGAGCAAAGTTTGTTTTTTAATTGAGATATGGTTGACATATGTATATGTATATGTGTATATACATGTACATATATATATATATATATAACAGTGTGTGTTTAAGGTATACAGTGTGTTGATTTGATACATTTATGTATTGCAATATTATTACCACCAGAGTGTTAGCAAGTGTCTCTGTTATATCATCAAATTATCATTTCTTTTTTGTGGTAAGAACATTTAACATCTGGTTCCTCAGTAACTTTGAAGTATTTAATGCAGTATCATTAACTATCATCACTCTGCTGTGCATTATATTTCCAGAAATTACTCATCTCTGGTTGCAAATTTGTATCCTTTAATAACATATTCCCAATTCCCCTACCTTCCAGCCCCTCTCTATTTCTATGAGTTTAGCTTTTTTAATATTCTACATATTAGTGAAAAGCTTTTTATGTGGTTTTTCGGCTGGGATCTAGTATACTTGTTTTACTTCCCTCAACTCTTTCAGTATTTCTTATCACTCCTGTTCCCAAAATATTACTATTCCATAGTAATTACTCTCATGTTTTAAAGGACACATAAACTTTTTTAAACTCAGAGAAAACTTATGTCTTTCCCTTGCCCCATTTGTTTCTCTTCATTGTGGATCTATAACCTATGCTGTTTATTCAAGCCAGCAACCTAAGCAAAATCACTGTATGTTTACTTCTAGTGGGTCATGAACTTTTGGTATCAGCTTTTCTCTTCATCCTCTGCACCCTTTACCCTTAATAATTGCCTTGTACAATGTGCTCTATGGCTATGTTGACATAGACGAACTTCAGAAGTTTTTCTATGACCCTTCCTAGGAATCTTCCAAAATTTTGGCTGGTTCTCTGATTCATTCACTTTTCTCTGATTGTTGAATTTGCCCTCTAAAGGTCCTTCAGAATCAATATTCAGACTTTCTCTTGCTTCTGTAGCCATCAATATACAGAAAAAATAGATACCAAGATCCCTTTGCCAGGAGCCTTTAGGCCTACCCTCTTCCAGGGTCATACTTAAAATGTCTCTCTGCAGAGCTAGTTAGAGGGTAATGGGGCTATAATTAAAGCACACAGTTGTCTAACTCCTCCAAAGATACTGCCTCTCTGAAGGCAAAATTCATTATTTTCACTGAACAAAAAATTGGGCCTAGTGAAAAATTATCTACATCTTTGTAAAGATTGCTTGTGTATACTAAGTCGCTTTAGTCATTTCCGACTCTTTGCAACCCTATGGGCTGTAGCCTACCAGACATATCTGTCCATGGGATTCTGCAGGCAAGGATACTGTAGTGGGTTGCCATTTCCTACTCCAGGGAATCTTCCTAACCCAGGGATAAAACCTATATATTTTGCATCTTCTGCATTGGTAGGTGGATTATTTATCCATTGAGTCATCTGGGAAACTATAGGATATTAAAATGTTTAGGACCAATAGAAAGTGGATATAGAAGTTGGGGTGGTGGTTCAGATGGTAAACAATCCACCTACAATGCTGGAGACCCCGGTTTGATCCCTAGGTCAGGTAGATACCCTGAAGAAGGGAATGGCTATCCACTCCAGTACTTTTTCTGGAGATTCCATAGACAGAGGAGCCTGGCCAGTTACAGTCCATGGAGTTGCCAAGGGTCGGACTTGACTGAGCAACTAACACTTTAACTTTTCATAGGTGTCAGGGACTCATGGAAATTTTGTTGACAATAGCTGTGGATTGACAATATCAACATGTAGATAATAATTTAAAAATACAGGAATTGGTGGATATTTTCAGGGAGAATAAGTAGTGTGAGAAATGTTGAGTGGCAGGACACTCCCGTTAATTATTCCCATTTTACAGATAAAATTGGAGCAAACTAGTTCATGTCACTAGTCCAGAGCTTCCCTGATAGGTCAGTTGGTAAAGAATCCACCTGCAATGCAGGAGACCCTGGTTCAATTCCTGGGTGGGGAAGATCTACTGAAGATGGGATAGGCTACCCTCTTTAGTATTCTTGGGCTTCCCTTGTGGCTCAACTGGTAAAGAATCCGCCTGCAATGTGGGGGACCTGGGTTCGATCCCTAGGTTGGGGAGATCCCCTGGAGAAGGGAAAGGCTACCCACTTCAGTATTCTGGCCTGGAGAACTGCCTGGGCTGAGTAGTCGATGGGGTCACAAAGAATTGGACAAGACTGAGCAACTTTCACTTTCACTTTCAGTCCATGTCCCAGTGGTGGTAGAAATACCTGCCCCTAAGATCCATGTTCTTTCTTATGAAGGCTATAGGAAAATAGATTGGTGGCATCAAGCCTCTTCTCTTAATATTTAAAATAATTGGGTCAACTACAGTACTGGTTTTGAATATCTGTACTTGTGCATAAAAATTGCTAACACTTGATTTTTGCTTTGCTCTGCAGAACATGGCCTGTTCTAGAATAAGTGTCCTTATTGAAGTTTGTGCTGTAGACATCGAATTATAAGAGATGTGTAACAAAATGATACTGTATGACCTAGATTCTATCAAGCTACCTTCAAGAGTTTAAAATTTGGCAACAAATTTTTTATTTAGGCCTTACCATGGCTTATGAGGGGTTTTTCTATAGGGCAGATATTAAAAATTAACTCATAAAATAATTTGTTTGACTTCTATTAAACTCAAGGCAAAATGTGTCAAGATAGGTCATTGTTTTAAACATACGATATAGCAAAGCAAATGTTAAACCATTGGCAAATTACTCCATTTTTTGAATGGTGAATTTGAAATTAGGTAAAAAGAATGGGTTTTTAGTGGGTCAAACTGTGCTAAATGTTTTGGTTTTATTGAAGACTTAAAGCTAATGGGATTGAGGAGACTAATTGAACTCTTGATTTACCTTTGGTGTTACTTTTTAGTAAAGGGGGCAAATACATCTGACACAGGTAGAAACAGGAAATACACATGTCATGATTTATTTGAAGTATGAAACTGTTTTCTTTTTTGAAATGCTTCAGTTCAGTTCAGTCACTCAGTCGTGTCCGACTCTGAAATGCTAGTTAAAAATTATTAGATTTAAGAAAATTGATGTTTGGGTATTTTACTAATATCACTCTATAGTTTTGTCAAAACTTTGTACCTAGAAAACTCCTCTCTGAAGCTGAGGGGGATACATGATTACCCTTATTGATGATGTTGCCCAAAGCACTCTACTTGTTCCCTCTAATCTCTGTATAAATCTTCTTTATTGCTTTCTTACCATAGCTGCGTTTTATTTTCTTCTGCCAAGGTTAATGATTTCTATTTTTCCAAACATTGATAAGAACTTACAAGTTCTTATCCCAATCTCTTTATCAAAAATGTATTTATTTATTTACTAAGCACATATTCAAGCTGGTGACAGAAAGAGGAAATGCACAGATTCTTTTAGAAGCTAGTGTATAAGGAAAGACAGAAAATAATGTTGGTTATATTCTATCAAAAAGTTAACACTTGTTTTCAATTCATGTGATTACCACTGATAACTTAGGGATTTGGTAGATGAATTTGTCATAATACTTAATATGTTTGTTAAAACTTTGTATTTCTAGGGCCAGGAATCCTAATCACTTTAGTCCATTCGTGTACATCAGTGCACCTACCGCCTTGTTATTTGTGCTTGTCTCTTAAATTTTATTTTATCTGAAGAGCAGTGATTAGACCTGAATAGGAATGTATGTGATAGACAAATCAACATTTTGTACAAAGGCAGGATACTTGTGTCTGTGCTAAGCTGCTTCAGTCGTGTCCGACTCTTTGCGACCCCATGGACTGTAGCTCACCAGGCTCCTCTGTCCATGGGATTCTCCAGGCATGAATACTGGAGTGGATTACCATGCCCTCATCCAGGGGATGGATCTTCCTGACCCGGGGACTGAACCCATGTCTCCTGCGGCTCCTGCATTACAGGTGGATATTTTACTGCTGAAGTACTGGGGAAGCCCACAAAGGCAGGATAGTTTTTCTGAATTAAAGAAAGAAATGGAGCTTTAGGAGAATTTATAGAAGGTAAATGGCATACCACTTCCTTTAACAAGGACATTTATTGTTATATTTACTACAAAACGCATGTGTTTTACATGTATGTATATTTTTTATATTTACTATTGTGCTTTTGGTAGGAAATGGTCTATATATGTAGGTTTTTTTCATTGGACCATGGAATGATTATTTCCAATACATAGACTAGTATTAATAACAGATTCTAAAAGCCAGCCACAAAACCTGAAAGATACCTTCTTACTCTATGTCTTAAGAAGAAAAAAAAAAAAAAAGCCTAATCTGTGTCAAGAGTTACCACTTGTTCCTTTGGAAAACTGTAAAGGAGTTACAGTGGAGCTGGCTCTGGAGCCTGGGCTGCTCTTGGTTCCCAAGGATCCTACTCTTCCACACAGTTTATTTCTTCACCATTTCTATCATGTGACTGGTGCCATGAAGTGCTTCCTGATAAGAGGATGCCTCTGCAGAAGGATCCATGGAGTAGGCTAGTTCAGTCTGACAAAACCTTAAAGGAGAGAAGCAAAATAAATAAAACCCACAAGCTCTTATGGTCTAGCTCAGCTCACTAGGGTTGAAGCTTATAGTAGGCATGCAGTAAGAGTTCAGTGAATGACCAGATCAGGAGCCTCTAGCACCTTTCCCAAAGATTAGAAACATTATAAAATCCCAAGCTTTTGAGTCTTGTGCATTAGGATTTTGTGGTAGACAGAATTCTAAGATAACCCCTAAGAGTGTTTGTACTCTGATGTACACAAAGAATTCTCTCCCAGATGTATACACACATTTTGGATGACTTCCTGGGAGAACTCACAAAACTCTGCATATAGTCATACCTTTGGCTATTATTTGTTTTACAGTGAGAGAATACAAAGCAAAATTAACAAATGGAAAAGGTTCGTGGAGGGGTGTATAGAGAAAACTAGGCAAAATCCAGAACTCTTTCCCTCAAGGGTCATACGTGACAAGCTTAATTGCCCCAGGGATGAGTTATGAAGTGTTGTCTACCAAGGAAGCTCACTAGACATTCAGTTCCCAGGGTTTTTCTTAGAGGTTGGTCACTTAGCTTTTTTTTGGCATTCCAGACTTCCAGAAGGAAAGCAGGTGTTTTACATGAACCATATTGTTTGCACAACCAATTTAGGCATAGTGCACCATTCTCATCAGTTAGGGCCATGAGAAATCTCCCAAAATCTAACTTCCCATAATGTCAGTTGAGTGTCAAATTTGCCATAATGTCAGTTGAGTGTCAAATTTGCAAGCAGGCCTTTCTAAAAATAGCAGTCTTAAGTCAGCTGTGGTAACTGTTTTCTGCAGAGTGCCAAAGTAGAGATTTGGAGCCAAGACCTATCCAATGTATGCTTGGTCTGTACCCTTAGGAAGAGTATATGGATTGGTAGCCAGGAAAATATTTGAATGTTTTTATGTTTTAGACACCTGCAGCTAATTAAAAGACCAATAAATATAAATCAAAGGAAAATATGGACTATGGGAGATTAAAATAGGATGGATTCACAATATAGAAGTGTCCTTCAAAGCTCTGGATAAGTGCATTCAGCTATTTTTTCTTATAGAGTATGTACTATGTGTTAGGCATGTTCTTGGTACAAAATTATGGCTTGAGCAAGAGAAAAAAATATGTGCCTTCTGGAACTCATATCATAGTGAGGGAAAGCAGGCAAATACAAATGAATAAATGATAATACTAAAAATAAAAATAAAGCAGAGATGAAGGAGAGAGGACTGTAGGATGGTAGGGGGTAAATTTTTAAATATTTTGGAAAGAGCTCATGACTAAGTTGAAGCAAAGATTTAAACAGTGTGAAGGAGTAAGCCATGTTGATATGTAGGGGTAAAGCATTCTGTGTAGAAGGAACCATAAATGCCAATAAAAAGGTTTTGAGTATAAATAGTGTGTTCAAGGAACAGCAAAGAGGCAATCTAGCTTTAGTAGCGTAAGCCAGAAATGGAAGGGCCAGGGGGCATAGAACCTTGAAGGTAATTTTAAGGCTTTGACTTTACCTTGAATAAGATAGGAAGTCTTTAGAGAGTTTTGAGTAGAGAAGTGACATGGCCAAACTTTGTTTTAAAGAATATTCTGGCTGCTGTGTTGATGATATATTGTTGGGAGCAGGGGTGGAAACATAAAGACCGATTCAGAAGCTAATGCTGAGATGCTGATGACTTGGATCAAAGTGATCACTTGGATGTAGTGAGATGTGGTCATATTTTGGATATATTTTGAAGGTAAAGTCAAAATTCTGTGTTTATTCTACTTGACTTATCAGCAATCAGTAGAGCTGAGCACTCCTTCCTCCCTCAAATATTGCCTTCATTTGTCTTCCAGAATACCACACTCTCTTGGCTGTACCCTTCTCACACAGGTGATTCCTTCTCAGTCTCCACTGTCAATGTCTCTGGCTTTTAAACAAAGAATACCTAATGTTGGCTCCTTGGTCCTTTTCTGTATTTACACTTATTTACACTTGGCGATCTCATGTGTCATGAATTCAAATACCATCTATTGGGTCACAATTCCCACAATTATACCCTTCTACCCTGACCTTTTCCCTGACTCCCAGGTTTTTATTTCTAGCTGCCTCCTTGGTACTTCCGCATGTGTATATCTAAAAAGTATTTCATATTCTTCAAAACTAAACTCCTAAGTGTCGACCTGAAATGTGCTACACTGGCACTCTTCCCTGTCTAGTAAGGCACTCTTTCCTGTTGTTCACACTAAAAACCATGATATCATTACTGACTCCTCTTTTTCTTGTACCTCATATTTAGCTCCTCCCCAACAAATGTTAGAATGTTTCTTTAGTTTTACTTATGTTGCACCAAACTCACCAAATTACTTTTAGTCATTTTTATAGCACTTATCTTCTAAATTTAAGGACTATATAAAAAGAAGAAAAAAAATACAGCTTTTACAGAGAGTAATATTGGATGCTCATTTCCTTATTTCTGTATGAAACACAGAGATAGGCATGGATGATTGACTGAAATCTCTTTTTTAAAATAATTGTGCAATTCAGTTAGTGATTGGAACAGACTTAAAGGCTTTATGAAGCACAAGCTGGAATCAAGATTGCCAGGAGAAATATCAATAACCTCAGATATGCAGACAACACCACCCTTATGGCAGAAAGTGAAGAAGAACTAAAAAGCCTCATGATGAAAGTGAAGGAGGAGAGTGAAAAAGTTGGCTTAAAGCTCAACATTCAGAAAACTAAGATCATGGCATCTGGTCCCATCACTTTGTGGGAAATAGATGGGGAGACAGTGGAAACAGTGTCAAACTTTATTTTTGGGGGCTCCAAAATCACTGTAGATGGTGATTGTAGCCATAAAATTAGAAGATGCTTACTCTTTGGAAGCAAAGTTATGACCAACTAGACAGCATATTAGAAAGCAGAGACATTACTTTGCCAACAAAGGCCCGTCTAGTCAAGGCTATGGTTTTTTCAGTGGTCATGTATGGATGTGAGAGTTGGACTATAAAGAAAGCTGAGCACCAAAAAAATGATGCTTTTGAACTGTGGTGTTGGAGAAGACTCTTGAGAATCCCTTGGACTGCAAGGAGATCCAACCAGTCCATCCTGAAGGAGATCAGTCCTGGGTGTTCATTGGAAGGACTGATGTTGAAGCTGAAACCCCAATACTTTGTCCACCTCATGCGAAGAGTTGACTCATTGGAAAAGACCCTAATGCTGGGAAGGATTGGGGGCAGGAGGAGAAGGGGACGACAGAGGATGAGATGGCTGGATCGCATCACTGACTTGATGGACATGGGTTTGGGTAGACTCTGGGAGTTGGTGATGGACAGGGAGGCCTGGTGTGCTGCGATTCATGGGGTCACAAAGACTTGGACACGACTGAGCGACTGAACTGAACTTTATGCTTTATGCTGCTTTATGCTGCTACGTCACTTCAGTCATGTCTGACACTGTGCGACCCCATAGACAGCAACCTACCAGGCTCCTCTGTCCACAGGATTTTCCAGGCAAGAGTACTGGAGTGGGGTGCCATTGCTTTCTCCAGAAAGGCTTTCTATCTAACTTTACATCATAATAAAAATTTTTATGCTTTAATACATTTTTTAGAAATAGTTGTTTTATTAGTTACATTTGTAAGTCTTAGCTTTGATTATAGACCACTTCTTATGTCTTCATAATTGGCCTTTAAGTGACTATGTTGTGAGTCTTCTTCTAAATTTTAACCATTAATTATCACTAGAAGGTTGATTTCTTAAAACCTTTGGGCTACAATTAATCTTTGCATTTAAAAGAGAAATGTCTTTACCTTCTAAGAAGAAGATAGTAGGAAAGGATATTAAACTGCAAGAGAGAAACTTTAATTTCAAATTCCTATATTGAAACACATGTAGAAATTATGAAGTTAGTTGTGGGGCTGCATCATATATCTCATTCTTGTTTTTTACAATTAGTGGGTGTTTATTTTCCTGACTAAAGTTTAAAGAAAAGGAAGGCCTTAAATACGCATATTGTTAACACTGATTTTGTTTTTGCTTTCTCTTCTAGAAGATTCTTTAGTTTTAAGGAAAAGATCCAGTTATTTTAACCATTAACATTGATGTTTTGGTTAGAATAGCTCTTTCTGTGCTGTCTACACTAAGGAGTAGGAGGGATCATTATTTAGTAAATTTTTGAAAAGATACTCAGAGTATGTGAATAGTCAAGTGAATGTGAAAAGAAAGTGAAAGTGGCTCAGTTGTGTCCAACTTTTTGTGACCCCATGATGTACAGTCCATGGAATTCTCCAGGCCAGAATGCTGGAGTGGGTAGCCTTTCCCTTCTCCAGGGTATCTTCCCAACTCAGGGATCAAACCCAGGTCTCCTGCATTGCGGGTAGATTCTTTACCAGCTGAGCCCCAAGGGAAGCCCCAGATGAATGTGACTCCCTCCATTTTAAAGATTGATGACACATTTTTCACTCTTCATTAGACTAAATCCTCTTCACTAGACAATCGTAGACTTGAGAAGGATATCACCTGTCTAAATATTTATAAAGGGTTCAGACAGGGCACTCTTAACAGAATCGTAAAACCCAAGAATTTTGCTTTTTGAGAGCATCTACGTACTCACTTGCTTGTTTCATGAGGTGAAGAAATACGTCCTAGAGAGATCCTGTGATTTCCTCATCTCATATACTAAGTGGTAGGGAAAAGCCCCAAACTGATCTCTTGATTCTCAGTCCAGCACTCTGTTTACTACAGAGAAAGGCTGTTGTTGAGGCTGGAAAAAAGAGCTTTAGGTCAAATTTTATAGAACTTTATTTTCTACCGTAGAGAGTAATCATTTGTTTCTCTGTAAATGCATGCATACATAGGATAATGAAAAAAAATGTATATATTAATGTAAATAAAATAGAAAATTATAAGTTTAAAGTATTTATATACTGAAAATCAAATACTGCATATTCATCGATGTTATGAAATTAATCTTAATTTAAGTATAGTAGTGGTATTGTGGTGTGGTGGTAAAGAATCTGCCTGCCAATGCAGCAGACACAAGGTTTGATGTAGGAAATGGCAACCTGATCTAGTATGCTTGTCAGGTAGATTTAATGGACAGAGAAGCCTGGCAGGCTACAGTCCACAGGGTCACAAAGAGTTGGACACAACTAAACATATACATGCATGTAATGGTATTGTGGTTATGATTATAAAGAGCTCTTATAGAGATGCATACTGAAATATTCTCAGAACAAATGAAAAATAAATATAAGAAGTATTTAAAAGAGAATTTTGCAGGAGAGAAACATAATGCTTGACTGAGAACTTGGCAGTTAAAAACTATGTGCCTGCTGTGTAGGCAGAGCCTCAGGGGAAACCGCTACCTTTGTGGGCTCAGCAAGGAGCTAGGATCTGGTTCTCAGGATTCCATGTTCAGGAAGTTATTTTTACATAGAAGACTCTGGGGGCTTGATTGAAACTATCCAAGCTTATCAGTTTATTAATTCATACTGAGGAAGTTCATTTCCAGTGGTAGAAATAATTATATCTACTCCTGAGCATATTACCTTTGTAATATCAGAATACCTGGGAAACTGAGTTGGAAATCAGAAGTTTCTTAATGAACGTGATGCTAGAATCAAAGGAGGTTAACAGAAGTAGGGATGTTTCAGTCATAAGTCAGACTGTCTGAAAACTTGCTTTTGCTTCATTCTATATCATTTCTTCATTCTATATCATTTCTTCCTACAAAGAGAATTCCTTTATAAAAGTGTTTCCCCCTTACCAGGCTTTTAAATATATTGAAACTGCACAGTAAGGGAGTTCGAGAAGATAAGGTTTGGAAAAAGAACGAGACAGGCTCTTTACAGGAACAGATCACCTTTAATGAGGCGAGAAGGGGCAGCAGTCAGATTAGTGAGCTGCTGCACTAACCCAAGAAAAGAGTAAGTATATATAGGCCTATTTGTGGAAATCTACTGTCTTAAGGGGGCCTGTTCTCCAAGGTTGTTCAGAGTAGTTATCTCTTAAATGGCTGGGGCAAGGAATTATGGAGATCGGCCATGGGCTGGACTGGCTGGGAGCTGGGTGTAATCAACCTTAATGTTAATTTTTTTTTCCTTAGGGTGAGAGAGTTCTTTGTTTTGCATAAAATGGTGGGGAGGACCCTGAGGGGAGTTTTAACTCCAGGCTATTTTGAGCGAGCTGTGTAACTTTCTTTGAGAAATTATTCTTTACTTCTCATTGTTGCTTATCAAGACTGTCACAACTTCATGCTAGACTTGAATGAACCTAACGCAAAATTTTCAGGATTACATTTTACTGGTCTAAGTAAAGTTAATCCTTAATCAAATAAACAGGATTTTGTGGATACCTTAGTCGCATCATCGCCACCTTTACAAAACTATCTTTCTCACCATGGTCTCTCCAGTGCCTGACATTTAGGAGATCAGGAGATCAGAAAACTGGTTAGATGACTACTTTGTAAAGCTTGTGGGCCAGGAATGGATTTTATACTTTTAAGTGATTGAAGAAATGCAAAAGAAGAATATTTCAGAACACATGGATATTATATGAAGTTTAAATTTGTGTGTCCATAAGTAAAGTTTAATTGCAATACAGCCATTTATGGCAGAGTTGAATAGTAGCAACTTTGCAGACTTTGGTTTGCAAAGTCCAATGTCTACTGTCTAGCCCTTTAGGGAGAAAGTTTGCTGAACCAGCAGTAGATAATTAAAATTTATTTAACAAATCAAGGCATCTTTTGAAATGGGCTACTCTTGTGAATGGCTGAATTCATTTAGATGTTGGTTCATAATTTTCTAATTATAGAAGATGGATGTTCTTATTTACAATATCTTGAGGGTATTATTTATTTTACTCATTTATTCATTTAATCATCATTCCACATTCATTATACTCTCACTACATGAAATTACATCTTATTTTCCTAGCTAGAGAAATTTGGATGGTCAAATTCAGTCTTAAGTTTTAGAGGTCAGTGTCATAAAGGAAAATGTTCTCTTTGCACATTATTCTAAGTGGGACTGTGAAAAGCAGCATTAGGCAGGATGAACCATAGGTTGGATTTAGTTTGTCTATAGTCCCCAAATTCATGAAACAGTTATGTAGACCTGTTGTGCTAACAATGCTTGCTCCTTCATTTTTCATTGACTGGATTAGTGGTAGGGGTAGGGGGAAATTAGAAACAAAGAAGGATATCTGAATCTCTTAGAGCACAACTGTGAGTCAGTCAGGTCCATACATCTTCTGAGAAAACTCCATCAACATAGAAATCAGTTAACACTGGAGAAGGAAATGGCAGCCCACTCTAGTATTCTTGCCTGGGAAATCTTATGGACGAAGGAGCCTGGCGGGCTACAGTCCATTAAGTCGCAAAAGAGTTGGACATGACTAAGCACACACGTGAGCATAGCCAAGAAAATTAGGGTTCCAAGTAGTAGAACGTGTGCCATCTAGCAGGTGTGGAGTGGGACTTGTTTGTGTCTCCAAAGCTTATGCTCTTCACCACTTGGCTATAATGACTGGCTGGACCAGAGGAGAATGAATAAAGTAATAAATTCCAAAAAAAAAAAAGAAAACAGTTAACACATGTTTAGTGCTCTTTGGTATAACTACATTTATTTCCAAGTCACCTGACCTATATTTCTTAGATCTGAACTCTTTGAAAGTACTTATATTTTCCAAAATGAAGATTGAAAGATTGACTCCATGACTGGGAACCACTCTTAACTGCATCCAATTTATCTTCTTTGGAGATGCTGGACTTTTTCTTTTTGACCCAAACTAGGTCATATTTTTCCCTTGCTTAAAACTTTTCAATGATTCCCCAACACTCTTCCAATAAAATCTAACCTTTCAACCTTGACCTATAAGATACAGTGTGACCTTGTCGCTGCCTGCCATCAGTCTTACACCACTGTCTCTTCACTCCCGAGTCATTGTCACCCTGGTCTTCTAACGTAGCAAGCTCTTTCGAGCCTCAGGGCTTTAATGCTTCTGGCTTCATCTGCCTGAAGTGCTTGCTCTTCCTTGATCCCACACATTGCTGCTGCTTCTTTTTTTTTTTTTCATTTATTTTTATTAGTTGGAGGCTAATTACTTTACAATATTGTAGTGGGTTTTGTCATACATTGACATGAATCAGCCATGGTTTACATGTATTCCCCATCCCGAACCCCCCTCCCACCTCCCTCTCTACCTGATTCCTCTGGGTCTTCCCAGTGCACCAGGCCCGAGCACTTGTCTCATGCATCCAGCCTTGGCTGGTGATCTGTTTCACCCTAGATAATATACATGTTTCAATGCTGTTCTCTCGAAACATCCCACCCTCACCTTCTCCCACAGAGTCCAAAATTCTGTTCTGTACATCTGTGTCTCTTTTTCTGTTTTGCATATAGGGTTATCATTACCATCTTTCTAAATTCCATATATATGCATTAGTATGCTGTATTGGTCTTTATCTTTCTGGCTTACTTCACTCTGTATAATGGGCTCCAGTTTCATCCATCTCATTAGAACTGATTCAAATGAATTCTTTTTAACGGCTGAGTAATATTCCATGGTGTATATGTACCACAGCTTCCTTATCCATTCATCTGCTGATGGGCATCTAGGTTGCTTCCATGTCCTGGCTATCATAAACAGTGCTGCGATGAACATTGGGGTGCACGTATATTTTTCAGATCTGGTTTCCTCAGTGTGTATGCCCAGAAGTGGTATTGCTGGGTCATATGGCAGTTCTATGTCCAGTTTTTTAAGAAATCTCCACACTGTTTTCCATAGCGGCTGTACTAGTTTGCATTCCCACCAACAGTGTAAGAGGGTTCCCTTTTCTCCACACCCTCTCCAGCATTTATTGCTTGTAGACTTTTAGATAGCAGCCATCCTGACTGGCGTGTAATGGTACCTCATTGTGGTTTTGATTTGCATTTCTCTGGTAATGAGTGATGTTGAGCATCTTTTCATGTGTTTGTTAGCCATCTGTATGTCTTCTTTGGAGAAATGTCTGTTTAGTTCTTTGGCCCATTTTTTGATGGGTCGTTTATTTTTCTGGAATTGAGCTGCAGGAGTTGCTTGTATATTTTTGAGATTAATCCTTTGTCTGTTTCTTCATTTGCTATTATTTTCTCCCAATCTGAGGGCTGTCTTTTCACCTTACTTATAGTTTCCTTTGTTGTGCAAAAGCTTTTAAGTTTCATTAGGTCCCATTTGTTTATTTTTGCTTTTATTTCCAATATTCTGGGAGGTGGGTCATAGAGGATCTTGCTGTGATTTATGTCGGAGAGTGTTTTGCCTATGTTCTCCTCTAGGAGTTTTATAGTTTCATTATTTAGGTCAGAGCTTAAAGGCCTTCCCTTCATGGATGCCTTTTCTTCACTCTACTTAAAGTAGATGGCAGAATTTCCTTCTCCCTATTGTCAGAGAAAAATTGCACTGCCAAATTAAACAGGCAAAGACTTGTTCAAGACTATTGCAATAAAGGAGAGAGGTTGAACTCCATGGAGACAAAAAGCAGGAAAGTGTTTAAGTTCTGAGGTGAGCTAATGGACAGCTATTGGAGGAAATTTGTTGAGAAGGGTTTTCAGGCCAGCTGTGTTCACTGGTGAAGTTAGGCTCCTACCATCCAACAGAGCCTGGAATATAGGGCATCTATTTTTCTTGATCATTACATTTCAAAGGGATACCCCAGGTCCTTGATGAAGACATCCTTGGGTTGTCAAGCTGGTCAGAGGCTTTGAGAAGATTTACATCTCAAACGGGCTGAGAAAGAATTGCAATTGCAAGTTTTCTAAAGTAAATCTTCTAAGGAAAGGGAATTCAGCTGACTATAGTCAGAAGGAAACTGGTCTAAAGCTTGGTTAAGAAGAGGGGAATGTTCAGTGTTGGTCACCAATATGCCTTATCACAGCATTCCAGTTATTTTCTTCATAGCATTTTAAAAGTAGTTAATTACTGAATTATTTTTCTGTCTATTCCACTAAAAAGATGTGAAAGAAGGGACTTTGTTATATCCTCAATTCCTTGGACAGTACCTAGAGCACAGTAAGTATTCAAGAAATTTTATTTAATGTATAAGTGAATGAGTATAGGCATAGAGGCAAGTGGGGTCTTATGGAGATAGTCTGTTCATATTACTGTTATTAACAACTGGGTCAGTGGCTAGACTTCTTCGTGTGCTTATGTATGTCCGTGGTACAAGAATACTGAAAATGTGAATTAATGACTACTAATTTGAAATTTGCTTAAATGAAAACCAGTGAAAGTATTAAAGCACATTGAGTGGGAAAAATAATACAACAGTACATTTAATTAGTTCATGTCATTCCTTTATGTGCTGCTTCATATTCTTCCATGGCAGCTTTGCTGCTAAAGTGAGACCTTATACTTTTTATATCCATGGTAAACATGTCCATTCCAGGACTCAGAGAATGTTAGCATAATCAAATACAATTAAGAAAGATTTACTCTATAAGAGTTTTTAATATTAGAGGTAAGACCCCTAAAGAACTTGGGTTCATTCCAGATTCATGAAATAATCAAGGCATCAGTGTGACTGTCATAATGAACTAAATCACAACATCCAAGTTGTAATATATTCATTTTATGCAAATGTATCAGTAAAGAGCAAAATGCTACAGTACTGGAAAATCATGTTTTTCATGAAAAACAAGGATGACACATTAGGCATGCATCCCACAAAGTCTGTTTTGTATTCAGAAAGCCAAGGAAATATAGATCAAATCTCATTTCTGAAAATTTTATTAGAAACACTGGTTCTGGATGACTGACTTTTGAAAGCTGAGATAATCAATCAGAAAATGGTGACATCCTTTTCTTCAGGTTAATTGTACTCTCAATTGCCTTAAAAAGATCATGGTTCTATGGTAATGAGGTAAAGCTAATGTTAAAAAATTTAGACCACTTACAGTGAAGTTTTTAACAAAAAATGCCAGTAAAGAGTAATATGTACTTTTACACCAGACAACTTTTATGCATCATGTTTTTTCCTTGAACATGTACTATGTTTGATTGAGAAGTGGAGCACAGTCTTTAAGATCTTAAAAGCTTTAATTAAAAGAAGTTAAAGTCACATAATTGCTTAAGAATATACAAAGTGATTTACTTCTAATGGAAAGCACAGAATTTTAAGAGGTATATTCAGTCATGTTTTCAACCTGTAAATTTATTTTCCTGTGAAATATCCAAACACATACTAGTATCCTGGTTATTCTAGACTCTATTCATTTTTCTTTATACAGTTTTGCTAGTAGATCTCACCCCTCCCTTAGTTTGGGAGCCATCTGGGCATATATTTTTTGTTTTTGCTCTTATCAGAATATAAATCACACCATTAGCAAGGCACAACAAATCAGATCAAAATATGACAAACAGGAATTCTGACATCAGGAAGTAAATCTACTTGTTCTGCAGGGTCTCCTTAGATATGAGGGACTTGAGCTGAATGGATGGGATATCTGGGAAGTTAGACAGCAGACACTATGTGAAAATCAAAGTAGGAAATTGGCATACAAAAAGGAAAAGTGGTGGGTATGGGGTGGAGCAAGCAGGATGTAGAGTCAGGGATCTGTTTATGGGCACTGGCAATGAGGTCAGGATTCTTGTTCTTATTCAACAATGTGTATGAAGCACCCTAAATGATATTGAATTCTCTCCATATGTTCTACCCCTCAATTACCTATGAATAATTCTCATAGGTTCAATTATGTCTTATGCTGGTAATCCCAGATGTCTGACTTAACTCAGATCTCCTCCACTCTAGACTAGTCTATAACTGTTTACTTGATATCTGCTCTTGGATATCTGATACGCTTGTCAAATCATGGTAATGGAACTCTTGACTTCTTTCTACTCCACCCTTCCCAACCTGTATCCATCTGTTCCTCCCACTACAATAACACATCTTCCCCATCTCCACATTATAAGTAGCTTCTCAAGCCTGAGATTTATCCTGGATTCCTTACACTGTCAGTATTTATATTCAGGTTCTCAGTACATTCTTTGAAATAAATGGCTAAAATTCATCTTGGATCTGCCTTCTTCTCTCCATCTTTGTTGCCTTCATCTTGATCTAAGTCTTCAATATCTCTCATTTGGGATCTAATAACCTGCTAAATCTTTCTGATGTACTAGTCCATTACCCATATACAAGTGCTCTTCTCAAAATTCAAATTAGGTAATGTCAGGTGGTTTAGTTGCTAAGTTGTGTCTGACTCTTGTGACCCCATGGACTGTAGCCTGCCAGGATCCTCTGTCCATGGGATTTTCCAGGCAAGAATACTGGAGTGGGTTCCCATTTCCTTTTCCAGGGGATCTTCCTGACCCAGGGATCAAACCTGGTCTCCTGCATTGCTGGCAGATTCTTTACTGACTGAGCCACCAGGGCAACACTGGGCTTCCCAGATGGCACTAGGGTATAACACTGCAATGGTCTTCTATTGTACTTAAAATAAAATCCAAATATCTTACTATAGTTTCTAAAACTATTTACCTCCCTACCTCATTCTGGACCCTGCTTTCTTCATTTATTGCATTCACACTCACTGGCCTTTTAAAATTATGTAAATACTCCAAGCATTTCCTGATTCAGAGCCCCAGCACATACTCTTTCTTCTTTTGAGCTGTTTCCCACCACAAAATGCACACACGCTTTTTACATAGATAGCTATTTCTCTTCCTTCAGATCCATCTTTTAATTTCTTCTCTCAGAGGGACATACTTTGATTACCCTACCTAGAGAAGACTCTCTTCTATCTTTCCTTGTTTCTGCCTCTTTTTTTTAATCATAGAAATTATTTTAACTTGAAATAATTCAATGTTTTAAATCCCCTGTTGAATGTAATCTCCAAAAGGTTAGAGACTTTGTGGTCTTGTTCACCTTTCTACCTTCTGTACCTAGCATAGGGTCTGGCACATAGTAGATGTTCCATGAATATTTTATGAATAAATGACTCTTGGGGATACAGAGAAGAATAAGACAAAGCCTCTATATTCAAGTCATCACTGCTGAGTGAGAGAATAATCCTACAGAAATAGCCAATCCATACCTCTTTAGTGCTGAATACAGGCTTACACAAATTTCTGTGCATGTAAAAGGAACTGAAAGTGTACAGAGGGAGGGAACATATGGAGAAATATAGAGAAATTAGGTACATGTCACTAATTAACTGATATTTTTAACAGAGAGGGAATTTCTCTGTGACTAAGATTCAGCCTTTAAGAAGAATATGAGTGATTCTCTGACCGTCCCCTCTGCCCACTCCTGCCATGACTCTGGAACTATATATGTGTAGGAAATGAAATCTATAGCAATGGATACCCAGGCAAGTCACTCCAGGTTACATATCCCTTCTATAATATTTTCTAATCCTCTCCTTAGAAACTTTCCTAATGAGTGGGCAGCCATTACTTCTAATTTAATTAATTTACTCCTTTTGAAAACTTCATGTTTGGTTATCTTTCCTGTCTCAGAAAGAACATTATTTCAAGCTCTTTGCATGTCCAATAATTGTGGACTTTTATTTTTCTTCTGCTCAGAATATCAGGCATAAAAACAATCTCTGCCAATAGAGTTTGTTTTCTATTTGTTGTGTCTCCATTACTCTGATGCCTTTGTAGGACATAATTATCAAAGATGCTGAGTTCTTTTCATGTATCTTCATCTGTTCATGAGCCAGTATCTGACTGTGTAAAATAGGGTAATGCTAGTTGCTGTAACAGCTAAACCTTAGAGTTTTAACGTGATGTAATGAAACTCACATTTTAGTTCTCACAACTTAGTGGTTTATGTTTCACAAACTTAATGGCTCTATATGAATATTCCTGGGCTTCTCTGGTGGCTCAGTGGTAAAGAATCTGCCTGCAATACAGGAGTCGTAGATGAAAGTTTGATCCCTGGGTTGGGAAGATCCCGTGGAGGAGAGCATGGCAACCCACTCCAGTATTCTTGCTTGGAGAATCCCGTAGACTGAGGAGCCTTGTGGGCTACAATCCATAAGGTCTCAAAGAGTTGAACACTACTGACGCGATTTAGCATGCACACATGCATAAATATTCCTGGTGGGTTGGAGTTTCCTCCATGTAGTAATTATGGGAGCCACACTCCTTTCATCTTGTGGTTTTTACATCCCATGGGGATCTTAGGTGAAAAGACAGAGAGTTAGTGGATAATTAACATTTGTGTTTTTAAAACTGTACCATGAAGGTGACAAACATATCTGCCCACATCCACAAGTAAGAACTAAACCAGTGATTCTGGGATGCAAGAGGAATCTGGGAAATTAGTTTATGGGTGAGTTAATAGCTTACAGCCTTGAATCTTCCATATGCAAGGGAAATACAACATTTTGTTGGAGACTAGCCATCTATGACTTCAGGAGTGGTACAGTGGTAAAGAGTCTGCCTACCAGTGTAGGAAATGGGAGGAGGTGTGGTTCGATCCCTGAATTGGAAAGATCCTCTGGAGTGGGAAATGACAACCCACTCAGTATTCTTACCTGGAATTTCCATGGACAGAGGAGCCTGGCAGGTGGGCTACAGTCCATGGTGTTGCAAAGAGTCGGATATGACTAAGCACGCACACATGCACAGCCATTTATGCCACAATGACCAACAGTGTAATAGAAATATTCACTTCCTTACTCTAGTTTGATCTCTGCATAACATAATTATCCATAGTAAATTTCTTTTATTTAATGTTAGTAATCTATTTTATTACCAGTTCCCAAATAACTTTATGTCTTATTTATTTCTTGGAATCCCTGGTGGCTTGGCGGTGGAGAATCTCCTTGCAGTGCAGAAGACATGGGTTCAATCCCTGGGTCAGGAAGATCCCCTGGAGAAGGAAAAGGCAATCCATTCCAGTAGTCTTGCATGGACAGAGGAGCCTGATGGGCTATAGGCCATGGGATTGCAAAGAGTTGAACACTACTTGACTACTAAATCACCATTCACTTCTCATATTATTTATTTATAGGACTGATGAGTCCCTTTTAAAGGCAGCATGGTAAGGAATGGTAGGCAGATTGGTTGGTTCTGCTTTTGGCACAGAGATGAAGTGCTCACTGTTAATGAATAATTCATAGGATACATGAGACCAATTTTAGTTTACTTCCCGAAGGTAAAACAGGCCAACAGGATAATAAGACCACACACTATTGGGACATTTTTTTCTGGAAGAATGTCCCTGCAGTGTTTCTTTGCACTGTATTCCAGTTATATGGGCATATATTCTTAGTATAAAGTCTGCTCACATGGAATTATTATGTCTTTCTGTGTTTTCCCATAAAGTTATTGAATCAATTCAAGTATAACATACTTATTTTGATAAAATATATAGTATTGATTCTTTTTATTGTATTTGTATTATACCAAAATCTAATGAAATTTTAAATATAAAATCTTGTGATTTTATGTGAGAATTTAAGCATAAAATGCAAGACAAAATGGAAGACAAATGACATTCACAGCATCATTATTTTCTCATGTGATGTAGGCAGAGGGAAAGAGTAGTATTTCATAGGTGACAACATTATATTTTTCTAGTCTCAGACTTCTTATCTCATCTTGTTAAAAGAAAAAAAAAAAAAAAAAAAGGAATAATGCAGATTCTCTTTTCCAGTCTTAGAGAAGAGAATGAGATTGCTCCACTCTTCTTCTTTTAAATGTCGTTAGTATAATAGAATATCCTTACATCAGTGTGTTCTTTCAAAGCTGCCAGTCATTTGCTGAATTCCTAAAATATTTTATTCCCAAATTCTTTGCATGCATACATATAACCAGATCATTTTGAAAGCTGTAAAGTGTAATGTAAAAAAAGAGCAGTCACTTCCATAATCTGCCTACCATTGTCTCCTAAAATGGACACAAACTAATCTTAATTTAATCTTTGAGATATAAAGAGATATCTGTGTCTTTATGAAAAACATTACAATTTTATAGTCCCTATGCATGGCTAGTATATGGCACTTATGGTTAAGCTCTCCTTCCTAATAACATTTTAAATTCCACTGAATAAATATCATAGAAGACGAGATAATACCTCCAGTTTTTCTGAATTGATCATTCAGTCCTGGAAGGTAAACAGGTAGAAACATGTATCCTGAGGATTTGCTTCTTTGTGTTCTGACACCTTAAAGTGTCAACACCTTAAAGATTCTTGGCTAAATATCCTTCTTTGCTATTACCAGTGAGCTTGATGAGCTTGGATCTAGCGGGGTGGTTACTGCCAGGGGAGTAGTTCGGCTGTGTAAAATTACATAAAATAAAACCTGTTTTAGAAATAGTAAGGGATGCGATTGCTCAACAGTAAGCTTGCTTAAGTCTGAACAGACGGAAGAAAAATAGAGCAGACTGCTAAACAGATGATAATAAGCAACAGTTAGACTCAAAGATGGTGGCCTGATCTGAAGAGAATTAAAGAAACCATTTACATCAGATGTTGGAACAGTTAAGCCACGCTTAAAGTCAGTGAATGTCATTGGAAGCTGCTTTAAATAATGTGATGCAACAGATTATTTTATGTATTTGCAAAGCCAGATGGGATAAGGAGTAAGAATTTCAGAGGGAACAAACTGACCAGAGATACTTTTATAAATGTCACTAATATAGATGAACTAGTACATTATGGAGAAGCGAGCTAATGGGCTTAGGAAAGAGAAATATCATGAATATTAAACTGACTTCTCAGATTTCATCAGAAGTTTTTGGGTTATGTGTGTGCATCTTATTGTCTACACTAAAGCAGAACACACCTCTCATCCCTGTTATCTCATGCTTAATGAGGAAGATAATGTGTGTGTGTTTATGTGTATTTGTGAATGTTTAGGTGTGTCTATCCTGTCTCCATATCTAGCTGCAGATAGATAGATACCAAAAGTGACCTTCTTTCATCACTCTAGATATTTTATTTAAATATCTTGAATTAACAAACTTATATATAAGCTCTCAAAGTTATAGTTCATTTTTAATCCTTTTCATTTCAAAATAATTTTAGTCTTATAGACGAGTTGAATATGTGGAATGGAATGCTTCTATATACCATTCACTCAGCTTACATTAAAGTCAATTTCTTATATATTCTCTACATTTATCAAAACTAAGGAATGAATGTTGGTATAATACCATTATACCAAAATCAGATTGATTATATTCTTTGTAGCCAAAGACAGAGAAGCTCTATACAGTCAGCAAAAACAAGACTGGGAGCTGACTGTGGCTCAGATCATGAACTCCTTATTGCAAAATTCAGACTTAAATTGAAGAAAGTAGGGAAAACCACTAAACCGTTCAGGTATGACCTAAATCAAATCCCTTACAATTATACAGTGGAAGTAACAAATAGATTCAAGGGATTAGATCTGATAGAGTGCCTGAAGAACTATGCATGGAGATTTGTAACATTGTATAAGAACTGGACATGGAACAACAGACTGGTTCCAAATAGGAAAAGGAGTACGTCAAGGCTGTATATTGACACCTTGCTTATTTAACTTCTATGCAGAGTACATAATGAGAAATGCTGGGCTGGAAGAAGCACAAGCTGGAATCAAGATTGCCAGAAGAAATATCAATAACCTCAGATATGCAGATGACACCACCCTTATGGCAGAAAGTGAAGAAGAACTAAAAAGTCTCTTGATGAAAGTGAAAGAGGAGAGTGAAAAAGTTGGCTTAAAGCTTAACATTCAGAAAACTAAGATCATGGCATCTGGTCCCATCACCTCATGGGAAATAGATGGGGAGACAGTGGAAACAGTGTCAGACTTTATTTTTTGGGGCTTCAAAATCACTGCAGATGGTGACTGCAGCCATGAAATTAAAAGACGCTTACTCCTTGGAAGGAAAGTTATGACCAACCTAGATAGGATATTAAAAAGCAGAGACATTATTTTGCCAACAAAGGTCCGTCTGGTCAAGGCTATGGTTTTTCCAGTGGTCATGTATGGAGGTGAGAGCTGGACTGTGAAGAAAGCTGAGCGCTGAAAAATTGATGCTTTTGAACTGTGGTATTGGCGAAGACTCCTGAGAGTCCTTTGGCCTGCAAGGAGATACAACCAGTCCATCCTGAAGGAGATCAGTCCTGGGTGTTCATTGGAAGGACTGATGCTGAAGCTGAAACTCCAAAACTTTGTCCACCTCATGTGAAGAGTTGACTGATTGGAAAAGACCTTGATGCTGAGAGGGATTGGGGGCAGGAGGAGAAGGGGATGACAGAGGATGAGATGGCTGGATCGCATCACCGACTCGATGGGCATGAGTTTGAGTAAACTCCAGGAGTTTGTGATGGACGCGGAGGCCTATAGTGCTGCAATTAATGGGGTCACAAAGAGTTGGACACAACTGAGTGAACTGAACTGAACTGACAAGAGGCAATGATCAACCATCCCCAAGAAAAAGAAATGCAAAAAGGCAAAATGGTTGTCTGAGGAGACCTTAGAAATAGCTGAGAAAAGAAGAGAAACTAAAAAGCAAAGGAGAAAAGGAAAGATATACCTGTCTGAATGCAGAGTTCCAGAGAATATCAAGGAGAGACAAAAAAGCCTTCCTCATTGATCAATGCAAAGAATAGAGGAAAACAATAGAATGGGAAAGACTAGAGATCTCTCCCAGAAAATTAGAGATATCAAGGGAACATTTCAGGCAAAGATAGGCGCAATAAAGGACAGAAACGGTATGGACTTAACAAAAGCAAAAGATGTTAAGAAGAGGTGGTAAGAATACACAGAAAGTGAAAGTTTCTCAGTCCTGTCCAACTTTTTGCCACCCCATGGACTATATAGTCCATGGAATTCTCGAGGCCAGAATACTGGGGTGGGTAGCCATTTCCTTCTCCAGGGGATCTTCCCAATCCAGGGATCGAACCCAGGTTTCCCGCATAGTAGGCAGTTTCTTTACCAGCTAAGCCACCAGGGAAGCCCAGAATACACAGAAGAACTATACAGAGCAGACTTGACCCAGATAACCATAATGGTGTGATCAGACACCTTGAGCCAGACATCCTGGAATATGAAGTCAAGTGGGCCTCAGGAAGCGTCACTACAAGCAAAGCTAATGTAGATGATGGAATTCCAGCTGAACGATTTCAAATACTAAAAGATGATGCTGTGAAAGTGCTGCACTCAATATGCCAGCAAATTTGGAAAACTCAGCAGTGGCCACAGGACTGCAAAAAGTCAGTTTTCATTCTGATTCCAAAGAAAGGCAATGCCAAAGAATGTTCAAACTACCAAATAATTTTACTCATCTCACATGCTAGCAAAGTAATGCCCAAAATTGTCCAAGCCAGGCTTCAGCTGTACATGAACCTTGAACTTCCAGATGTTCAAGCTGGATTTAGAAAAGACAGAGGAATCAGAGATCAAATTGCCAACATCTGTTGGATCATAGAAAAAGCAAGAGAGTTCCAGAAAAACATCTATTTCTGCTTTATTGACTATTCCAAAGCCTTTGACTGTGTGGATCAAAATAAACTGAAAATTCTTAAAGAGATGGGAATAATAGATCTGAGATCTCTGGTCTTACCTACATCCTGAGATCTCTGTATGCAGTCGAAGCAACAGTTAGAACCGGCCATGGAACAAAGGACTGGTTTGAAATTGGGAAAGTAATACGTCAAGGCTGTATACTGTCACCCTGCTTATTTAACTTATATGCAGAGTACATCATGAGAAACGCTGGGCTGGATGAAGAACAAGCTGGAATGAAGATTGCTGGGAGAAATATCAATAAGCTCAGATATGCAGATTATACAACCCTTATGACAGAGAGTGAAGAGGAACTATAGAGGCTCTTGATAAAAGTGAAAGCGGAGAGTGAAAAAGCTGGCTTAAAACTCAACATTCAAAAAACTAAGATCATGGCATCTGGTCCCATCACTTCATGGCAAATAGTAGGGGAAACAATGGAAACAGTGACAGACTTTATTTTCTTGGGCTCCAAAATTACTGCAGATGGTGATTGCAGCCATGAAATTAAAAGACACTTACTCCTTGGAAGAAGAGTTATGACTAACCTAGACAGCATATTAAAGAGCATTACTTTGCCAACAAAGGTCTGTCTAGTCAAAGCTATGGTTTTTCCAGTAGTCATGTATGGATGTGAGAGTTGGACCACAAAGAAAGCAGAATGCTGAAGAATTGATGCTTTTGAACTGTGGTGTTGGAGAAGACTCTTGAGATCCCTTAGACTGTAAGGAGATCCAACCAATCAATCCTAATAGAGATCAGTCCTGAATATTCATTGGAAGGACTGATGCTGAAACTGAGGCTCCAATGCCTTGACCACCTGATGCGAAGAACTGACTCATTGGAAGAGATCCTGATGCTGGGAAAGATCGAAGGCAGGGGGAGAAGGGGATGACAGAGGATGATGATTGGATGGCATCACCGACTCTATTGACATGAGTTTGAGTATGCTCTGGGAGTTGGTGATGGACAGGGAAGCCTGGCTTGCAGCAGTCCATAGGGTCACAAAGAGTCGGACACAAGTGAGCATCTGACCTGAACTGATAATACTATTAACTAGACTAGTCTTCATTCAAATTTCCATTGTTGTTCTAACATTTTTTGGGGGGATACCCCAAATACCACATTACATTTAGGCATTGTGTCTCCTTAGTCTCTTCTGACCTGTGATTTATTTCTTTGTCTTTCCCTTATCATTCATGATTTTGATAGCTTTGAAGAGTACTGATCAAGTATTTTGACCCTCAGTTTTGGTTTGCCTGATGTTTTCTCATGGATAGATTGAAGCTGTAGAGTTTGGAGAATACCACATAGGTGATGTGCTCTTGTCACACCATACTGGGGGTGTAGGCCGTTAAAGTGACTTATTAGTTTGTTAAGTGGATATATGCCAGGTTTCTCCACTTGAAGTTACTATTGAAAGTGAAAGTGAAAGTCATTCAGTCATGTCTGACTCTTTGGGACCCCATGAACTGTAGCCTGCCAGGCTCCTCTGTCTACGAAATTCTCCACGCCAGAATACTGGAGTGGGTAGCCATTTCCTTCTCCAGGGGATCTTCCCAACCTAGGGATCGATCCCAGGTCTCTTACATTGCAGGTGGATTCTTTACTGTCTGAGCCACCAGGGAAGCCCAAGAATACTGGAGTGGGTAGCCTATACCTTCTCCAGTGGATCTTCCCAACCCAGGAATTGAACCTGGGCTTCCTGCATTGCAGGCAGATTCTTTACCAGCTGAGCTACCAGGGAAGCCTGAAATTACTATTACATCTACTTTAAAATCTCTGTATCTTTTATGAAAGTGTTGCATGTAGCATGCAATAATTGTTATTGTTTAGCTGCTAAGTCCTGTATGACTCTTTTGCAACCTCATATACTGTAACTCACCAGGCTCCTTTGTCCACAGGATTATCCCAGGCAAGAGTACTAGAATGGGTTGCCATTTTCTCCTCCAGGGGTTCTTCCCAACCCAAAGATCTAACCTGAGTCTCCTGCATTGGCAGGCGGATTCTTTACCACTCAGCCACCAGGTAAGCCTGGTGAAAGTAGTTATTGCATGCATGTGTGCTAAGTTGCTTAAATCATGTCAGACTCTTTGCAACCCTATGTACTGTAGGTTGCAATGCTTCTCTGTCCGTGGGATTATCCAGGCAAGAATACTGGAGTGCTTTACTATGCCCTCCTCCAGTGATTCTTCCTGACCCAGGGATTGAATCTGCATCTCCTGTGGCTGCCTGCATTGGAGGCAGATTCTTTACCAGTGAACCACCAGGGAAGTCCCCGGTATTACTGAGCTAACTTTAACTGTTAGTCATGTTAGGTGAATAGGAAGAGATTAGTTTCAATGACATTGACAAAGGCACAAAATGTGGAGAAAATATCCTTTGCCTTTTGAACATACAAACAGTAGAATATGCATATAATCCCTAGATTAGCATTTTGAAGTTGTTTCATAGAAATCATCTTTTTGACACATTCAATATTGCCTGTTTATTTACAGCAATTATAGGAAATAGAAAATGATTCCTTTATTACTCTTAACTTTTTAAACTTTGTCTCTATTTTTTCTGTTTTTAAACACATAGCTGTTTAATCAGTTCATTTTGTCATAGGTAAAATGCTGTCCAAACAACTGATAACATTAGCCTTTTAATTTATCACTTGTTTTGGTGTATATAGACACAGACTCTTATTACATTTTCTTGAGACTACAAAGAAAAAAGCAAGAATAATGTAAGCATGCAGAGGCATACCAGTCAGACTGCCAAGATAAAAACAGAACGGAAGGGAAAATGTATAAACACTTCTGTAATTCTAACATTTAGTTATTAATTAACATGCAGAAATCCCTTGCATTCCTATACACTAACAATGAGAAAACAGAAAGAGAAATTAAGGAAACAATTCCATTCACCATTGCAATGAAAAGAATAAAATACTTAGGAATAAATTAAAGAAACAAAAGACCTATATATAGAAAACTGTAAAACACTGATGAAAGAAATCAAAGGTGACACAAATAGATGGAGAAATATACCATGTTTGTGGATCAGAAGGATCAATATAGTGAAAATGAGTATACTATCGAAAACAATCTATAGATTCAATGCAATCCCTATCAAGCTACCAACGGTATTCTTAAGAGAAGTAGAACAAATAATTTCACAATTTGTATGGAAATATAAAAAAACCTCAAACAGCCAAAGCAATCTTGAGAAAGAAGAATGGAATGAGAGGAATCAAGCCGCTTGACTTCAGACTATACTACAAAGCCACAGTCATCAGGACAGTATGGTACTGGCCCAAAGACAGAAATGTAAGTCAATGGAACAAAATAAAAAGCCCAGAGATAAACCCATGCACCTATGGACACCTTATCTTTGACAAATGAGGCAAGAATATACAATGGAGAAAAGACAATCTCTTTAACAAGTGGTGCTGGCAAAACTGGTCAACTACTTGTAAAAGAATGAAACTAGAACACGTTATAACACCATCAGTTCAGGCACTCAATCGTGTCTGACTCTTTACGACCCCATGAATCACAGCATGCCAGGCCTCCTTGTCCATCACAAACTCCTGGAGTTTACTCAAACTCATGCCCATCAAGTCCGTGATGCCATCCAGGCATCTCATCCTCTGTCATCCCCTTCTCCTCCTGCCCCCAGTCCCTCCCAGCATCAGGGACTTTTCCGATGAGTCAACTCTTCACAACAGGTGGCAAATGTATTGGAGTTTCAGTTTCAGCATCAGTCCTTCCAATGAATACCAAGGACTGATCTCCTTCAGGATGGACTGGTTGGATCTCCTTGCAGTCTAAGGGACTGTCAAGAGTCTTCTTCAACACCACAGTTCAAAAGCATCAGTTTTTTGGCACTCAGCTTTCTTCACAGTCCAACTCTCACATCCATACATGACCACTGGAAAAACCAGAGCCTTGACCAGACAGAGCTTTGTTGGCAAAGTAATGTCTCTGCTTTTTAATATGCTATCTAGGTTGGTCATAACTTTCCTTCCAAGGAGTAAGTGTCTTTTAATTTCATGGCTGCAGTCACTATCTGCAGTGATTTTGGAGCCCCCCAAAATAAAGTCAGCCACTGTTTCCACTGTCTCCCCATCTATTTCCCATGAGGTGGTGGGACCAGATGCCATGATCTTAGTTTTCTGAATGTTAAGCTTGAAGCCAACTTTTTCACTCTCCTCTTTCACTTTCATCAAGAGGCTTTTTAGTTCCTCTTCACTTTCTGCCATAAGGGTGGTGTCATCTGCATATCTGAGGTTATTGATATTTCTTCTGGCAATCCTGATTCCAGCTTGTGCTTCCTCCAGACCAGCGTTTCTCATGATGTACTCTGCATATAATTTAAATAAGCAGCATGACAGCATACAGCCTGACTTACTCCTTTTCCTATTTGGAACCAGTCTGTTGTTTCATGTCCAGTTCTAACTGTTGCTTCCTGACCTGCATACAGGTTTCTCAAGAGGCAGGTCAGGTGGTCAGGTATTCCCATCTCCTTCAGAATTTTCCACAGTTTATTGTGATCCACACAGTTGAAGGCTTTGGCATAGTCAATAAAGCAGAAATAGATGTTTTTCTGGAACTCTCTTGCTTTTTATATGATCCAGCAGATATTGGCAATTTGATCTCTGGTTCCTCTGCTTTTCCTAAAACCAGCTTGAACATCTGGAAGTTCTCGGTTCACGTATTGCTAAAGCCTGGCTTGGAGAATTTTGAGCATTACTTTACTAGCGTGTGAGATGAGTGCAATTGTGTGGTAGTTTGAGCATTCTTTGGGATTGGAATGAAAACTGACCTTTCCAGTCCTGTGGCCATTGCTGAGTTTTCCAAATTTGCTGGCGTATTGAGTGCAGCAGTTTCACAGCATCATCTTTCAGGATTTGAAATAGCTCAACTGGAATTCCATCCCCTCCACTAGCTTTGCTCGTAGTGGTGCTTTCTAAGGCTCACTTGACTTCACATTCCAGGATGTCTGGCTCTAGGTGTGTGATCACACCATTGTGATTATCTAGGTCATGAAGATCTTTTTTGTACAGTTCTTCTGTGTATTCTTGCCACTTCTTTTTAATATCTTCTGCTTCTGTTAGGTCCATACCATTTCTGTCCTTCATTGTGCCCATTTTTGCATGAAATGTTCCCTTGGTATCTCTAATTTTCTTGAAGGGATCTCTAGTCTTTCCCATTGTATTGTTTTCCTCTATTTCTTTGCATTGATCGCTGAGGAAGGCTTTCTTATTTCTCTTTGCTATTCTTCGGAACTCTGCATTCAAATGGGAATATCTTTCCTTTTCTCCTTTGCTTTTAGCTTCTCTTCGTTTCACAGCTATTTGTAAGGCCTCCTCAGACAACCGTTTTGCCTTTTTGCATTTCTTTTCCATGGGGATGGTCTTGATTTCTGTCTCCTGTACAATGTCACGAACCTCTGTCCATAGTTCACCAGACTCTCTGTCTATCAGATCTAGTCCCTTATATCAATTTCTCACTTCCACTGTATATTCGTAAGGGATTTGATTTAGGTCATACCTGAATGGTCTAGTGGTTATCCCTACCTTCTTCAATTTCAGTCTGAATTTGACAATAAGGAGTTCATGATCTGAGCCATAGTCAGCTCCCAGTTTTGTTTTTGCTGACTGTATACAGCTTATCCATCTTTGGCTGCAAAGAATATAATCAATCTGATTTCGCTGTTGACCGTCTAGTGATGCCATGTGTAGAGTCTTCTCTTGTGTTGTTGGAAGAGGGTGTTTGCTATGACCAGTGTGTTCTCTTGGCAAAACTCTATTAGCCTTTGCCCTGCTTCATTCCATACTCCAAGGCCAAATTTGCCTGTTACTCCAGGTGTTTCTTGACTTCCTACTTTTGCATTCCAGTCCCCTATAATGAAAAGAACATCTTTTTGTGGGTGTTAGTTCTAAAAGGTCTTGTAGGTCTTCATAGAGCTGTTCAACTTCAGCTTCTTCAGCATTACTGGTTGGGGCATGGGCTTGGATTGTCATGATGTTCAATGGTTTGCCTTGGAAACGAACAGAGTTCATTCTGTCGTTTTTGAGATTGCATCCAAGTACTGCATTTCGGACTCTTTTGTTGACTATGATGGCTACTCCATTTCTTCTAAGGGATTCCTGCCCACACTAGTAGATATAAAGGTCATCTGAGTTAAATTCACCCATTCCAGTCCATTTTAGTTCACTGATTCCTAGAATGTCGACATTCACTCTTGCCATCTTCTGTTTGACCACTTCCAGTTTGCCTTGATTCATGGACCTAACATTCCAGGTTCCTATGCAATATTGCTCTTTACAGCATCAGACCTTGCTTCTGTCACCAGTCCCATCCACAACTGGGTATTGTTTTTGCTTTGCTTCCATCCCTTCATTCTTTCTGGAGTTATTTCTCCACTGATCTACAGTAGCATATCGCCGTACACAAATATAAACTGAAAATGGATTAAAGATATAAATATAGGACCAGAAACTATAAAACTCCTAGAGGAAAACATAGGTAAAACATCTTCTGTATAAATCACAGCAGGATCCTCTATGACCCACCTCCCAGAGTAATGGAAATAAAAGCAAAAATAAACAAGTGGCACCTAGTTAAACTAAAAGCTTTTACACAGTGAAGGAAACTATAAACAAGGTGAAAAGTCAGCATTCAAAATGGGAGAAAATAGTAGCAAACGAAGCAAATGACAAAGAATTAATCTCAAAAATATACAAGCAGCCCATGCAGATCAGTTCTGAAAAAATAAATGACCCAATCAAAAAATGGGCCAAAAACTAAATGGACATTTCTCCAAAGAAGACATACAGATGGCTAACAAACTCATGAAAAGATGCTCAATATCACTTGTTATCAGAGAAATGCAAATCAAAACCACAATGAGGTACCATTTCATGCCGGTCAGAATTCAGTTCAGTTCAGTTCAGTCACTCAGTCATGTCCGACTCTTTGTGACCCCATGAACTGCAGCACACCAGGCCTCCCTGTCCATCACCAACTCCCAGAGTCCATCCAAACCCATGTCCATTCAGCCGGTGATGCCATCCAACCATCTTATCCTCTGTCATCCCCTTCTCCTCCTGCCCTCAATCTTTCCCAGAATCAGGGTCTTTTCCAATGAGTCAGCTCTTGGCATCAGGTGGCCAAAGTGTTAGAGTTGCAGCTTCAACATCAGTCCTTCCAGTGAAGACCCAGTACTGATCTCCTTTAGGATGAACTGGTTGGCTCTCCTTGCAGTCCAAGGAACTCTCAAGAGTCTTCTCCAACACCATAGTTCGAAAGCATCGATTCTTCTGCACTCAGCTTTCTGAATGAAGTAAGTCGGAAAGAAAAACACCAATTCAGTATATTAATGCATATATATGGAATTTAGAAAGATGGTAACAATGACCCTATATGTGAGATAGCAAAAAAGACAGAGGATAAAGAACAGACTTTTGGACTCTGGGAGAAGGCGAGGGTGGGATCACTTGAGAGAATTGCATTGAAACATATATATTACCATATATGAAGTAGATCGCCAGTCCCGATTTGATGCATGAGACTGGGCACTCAAGGGCCAGTGCACTGGGACAACACTGAGAGATGATATGGGGAGGGAGGTGGGATGGGGTTTCAGGGTGGGGGACACATGTACACCCATGGCTTATTCATGTCAGTGTGTGGCAAAACCACTACAATATTGTAAAATAATTAGCCTCCAATGAAAATAATTGCTTAAAAAAACATTCTTAGTAAGTTTGACAATAAAGAAGAAACATAGATATATTACAGTTACTCAGAGATAACTTTCTTTATAACTTCTACTGTTTAAACAGTTTCACAGTGATGCCAGGCTAATGTGAAGCATTTTGAAAGCTTTGATTTTAAGCTACTTCCTCTTCCCACCACTTTTTTCTAAGCTTACAATGCTAAAGATAATCAAGGCTTGATCACTGGGCTCATTTGAGGGGGACTTGTTGACAGCTAAGAGACATTAGGAAGAAAAACTGTCCTCAAAGTAGATCAAAGGAAACATATGACTGGGAAAAATGAAAAAGAATAAAAGGAAGTAATTCAAAAACTATGAGAAAAGTGTGCATCAGCAAATTACTTTTTCATGTGTCCACAGATCTCACCTAGCTTCAAAGCCCACCAGTCAGCAAGTGACAGTTGAGGATGCCCTTTATTCTTGAGAAGGGCAGCATGCCAGATGCTCACTGTTCTCAGACAGTAGTCCCACTGTGAGAGGCAAAAGAGTGAGGGCAATGAGCCCCTCTAGCTTATTATCTATGTTCCCAGCAATAGTGTAAGTCAAATGCCATCTTATGTTTCTGGCGTAATTTTAAAGGGCTAAAAACATTCTGTACAGATGATATTTTATTTTATTTATTCTCTTACCATCATCTGCTTTCTTAATAGATACTGATACTAATGAGAAAAATCACAAAAATAGTCACTAGCTATTAGTCACTAGCACATGGTTTTAAGCACACAGATTTCTTATTGGAAGGCTCTCTTTAAACTGTGCAGCTGTTAACCATGAACTGAAACTAAAGTTGTTTTTGAAGATCCTCTGTTATTAAGGTTTAGAGTGTTAATCCTGACTTAGTACCCATTCCTCCTGATCAAGTTATTTTTGGACCTATCTCTACCTTTTGGAGGAAAAATTTAAAAGCCAGTATTCTTTAGCATAGACAATCAGAAAGAAAGACATAAAAAGAGAAGGGAGGGAGAGAGGGAAAGCATTAAAAATATCATCCTTCTTTCCAAGAACTGGAAATTTAGGCACTTAGAACAAGTGAAAGACTTGATCTCCAGCTTCTATTTCTGCTCTATCCTGTGTTTAGTGTTGACAAATCTATGCCAGGTAGGCTCACGGCTTGAGTCTTTGCTGTAATAATTCAAGGTCTGCATATTTTCAGAGTTCCATGGAGAGGACGGATGTCTAGGGACCTCTGAAAGGCATAGGACTTACCTTACATAATAAAAAGATAAGCAGTGAGCCAGGTGGAGGTGGGAACAGCATCTGCACTTGGATTCCAGCCTAACACATTGTGTGTCTTACAGAGAGGAAATTATATTTGAGAATTTTAAAAGAAAAGATGCTTTACTAAAATCACAGCAAGATAGAGTAAGTATAAAGCAATAAACCTTACTTGATTATGTCACAAATGTTTACTTCAAGATGGGAGAAGGGGTACTATTTGAGGACATGGTAGATGTCTGAACAGGAAGCCATGCTTATCTACATTTGGAATCAAGGGACAGTAGAATAGCAGGGAGCCCAGATACAAATCATGATACCTTTGGCTTTGGCATCAGAATCTTCAGTAGCAGACATTGCTCCATGAAGTAGGGCCTGAGGAAAAGGGATGAAAATTTCTATCTGGTAGCTCTTGAGAACAAAGGTGAGAGGTGGCTTTTGGAATTACTTAGAAGGGATTTGAGCAGCCTACATTTTTTTATTTTTTAATTAAGCAAAGAGGAGCAGGACTAGAGAAATATTATTTTTGCCAGTGTTATTCTGGGTCTGTTTTATATTTCATGGCCTGGGCAAACAAAGAGCATAAGACATTTAACTTATGTGCAGTTTTGAATATTTGCATTCATAAACAATGCAAATTCTATTTTACCTCTTTGGAGTCAGAGATTGAAATTCAATTCACAAAGATATATAACACAGTACCTGAATCTAGGCTTATGCATTTAGAGAAAAATATATTAACAGTAGTATTCTGGACGGGACCTGGATGTTTCACGATTATGAGTATAAATTTATATGACCCAAATTTCCTTCATTCTCACAAATGAGTATGAGTTTTTGGTAAAACTTGGTTTTAGCTATTCTGGCAAGAAGGAAAGAAGGAAAGGAGGGAGGGAGAGAAAGGAAGGAGGACCAGGTTAGTTGTTTTCTTAGTTGTTTGTTTGACCTGCTCAATTAGTTTTGGACCACCTCAAATATTTTCAACAGACTTGACAGGTTAAGCCAAAGGAGTAAAACCACTTTGTTTGTCCTAATGGTCCCAGATGGACTTAATATACCTCATGTGAATGGTAGAGTTTGCATATATGTAATATATGCATATATATATATATGAGCATATATATGCATATATATATAAGAAAATTCTAAACCCTCAAGCCATCAACTAGTGCTTATGTGCTACTGAAGAACGGAAAAATGGGACCCTTACTTTCAGGATCTGCAGACATTTAGTGTCAAGTCTTGGACTGAGTAGGCAGTGGTGAGCTAAATTGATATACATTATAAATGGAGGGGATCTGAAAGGCAAAAAAGCCTTCTAGAAGAGAGAAGGCTGGTCAGTGTCTAGTCTGTATTAAAATGTTCAAATTTGGTAAAACTTAAAGTCCTGGTCCTCCAAATCTTTAGTACTCAACATGATAACCTTGAGTGAGTGGGTTGGGAAAAATTGAAGAAAGGGATAAATTCCAAATCTGGGCTTTCACAGAGCAGAAGGAAGAGAATGACTACAAGATAGAAATCTTGGAATCCACAGGAAACTGAAAAAATTCAAAACCAGAAGTGGCCAGGAAATTTTAGGTACTGGAAATGATCAGGAGTAGAGGAAAGACATTAAAATTAACATTGAATTTTACTTAGACCTCAAAGGCAGGATGACCTCAGCTGCCTTTTTGGTCTTTCAAGCAGCACATCATTGGCGGTAGTGGAACCAAGTAGGCAGCCAACAGCCCAAAGAGATGGTAGTCATTCGGCCCTGCTGCTAATAATTTAACAGCATAGAGATGATAACAGGAATTTAGTAGGGATCACAGTTTAAATCATTTCCCTATTTTATGTCACTCAGAATATTTTCCTAAAAGTGTTTCAGTCCCAGAGAAGAGAAAGAGCAGTAATAATGTACACCCTATGACTACTGAGAGAAATCTAGTATCTCATATGACATTTACTTTTTCCTTGCCTATAAAGGGCAATGAGATACCTTGGTGATGAAGATAAATGAGATCAACCACCATGTATCATTTATATCTCAAGTTACATTTTTTTTTAAACAAGCCACATGGACCTGTTAAAATTGGAATTTAAACAAAACTGCAGGGAAATAATTATCTTAAGGTGAATTGCTTAAGATGGAAATTGCAGTTTGACACTGGGGGCTGGTTTATGAGTGTAGAATCATAGAAATAGTCTGCTCTGAACAAAAGAAGCATTTAGCTGCAGGTTCTATTATGTATTTGATGTTACTGATCCTAGCAAAGTTAAGAATAAAAATTGAGCATTTATACACACCAAGCTGAAGAAAGAGGCCTTTAAATTACCTTTCAGACTGTGAGTTTAACTGAACTTCTCCCATTTATTTTAGTATAATGACAGCAGGTTTGTTGGGTGATGTCACCATTCTTTGAAAGCTGCTTTATTCTTCCCAATAGCACAGAACCTGCATTCTTCATCTTTAGAGAGCATTCGTAACAATAAGTAATGCTTGCCTGTAAATTGGAGTGCACCAGAGTCCTATTTAAAGGCCAGCCTCACTGACAGCCTTGCAGGATAAAAGGGGAGAATGTATGTTTTATGCTCATACAGCTTCTTGAGGAAATGGAGTATATATAGTCAAGTTATGATTACAGTTATGGTTATGTTCATTTATTTGTCAAATGCCAAGGAATACACTTGAAAAAGCAAAAAAAGGAAGATCAAGACAATATGCCTGTCTCATAGATGATGTTACTGTAGAATAAAAGTTTGTATGACTCCCCAAGGCAGATACATGCCATTATTTTTTATCAGTTGAGTATTATGTGAAGTTGTTTTATATTTTTTGACACTTAAAGCTTTTCCCCATTGAAATAATTGATTGTCTTTATCAGTTCAATGTAAAATATAGTGGATATTTGCTCTTCAGAGAGGATGATCCTTATAAAAACTCCCTGAATTAAAAAAAAAAATATTGTATATCTACTCCTGGATTTCCTGAAAGTCTTATTTCCATTATGCTACACATGCCTGCTATGCAAGTTGACTTTTCACATGTTGTGAAGACTTTCTCATTTAATGAGCTATCTCTGTCCTGGCTGGAATAGTCATGCTAATTCTATCTGAATTTATTTAAACAAATAATTATATAGTACTACTGTAAGCCCTTTATAAATATTATCTAACTTCAATCCTCATTATAACACTTTGAGAGATCATTATTCTCACTTTAGAGATGAGAAAAACAAGCAGGTACTGCTGAGAATTTACCAGAATCAGTCTGATTAAAACTCAAGAAGTCTGGTTCCAAGGTCTATATGTTTAATAATTATGCTATGCCCAGGAGATTATGGCACATAAACATTTCTTCTTATCAATGATATGCTATTCTTTAAAAATTCTTTCCTGCAAAGATCTATCTGTTTCTTTAACTTTTTATTTACTTCTATCACCGATTTTAAAAACTAACTTTGAAGTGGTAGTGGGGGATGGTGCATAAGTATTATTGCACATATATAATTATGGTCATGTTTCCATTGCCCAGCTTCTGCCCAGGTGCCTTGATGGACTGTAAGACTCGCTCTGATATTCTGCCCTTTCACCACATGTAATAAAATTGTTTCTCATCAAAATTACAGATTACTGCATGCAGGGGACCCAGGTAGTCCCTTTGACTACAGTAGTCAAAACTATGAATGTTAAACTCATAAGTGCCAAGATTTTATTACAGTCAGTGCTTAGGGTGAGGGAAATGTTTCATTTTCTTAAATGTTTTCTGGCCATACCCACCACAAATGCAAACATGTACTATTTTCCTTTGTGTAATCCTACTACAGAAAAATATTTCAGGATGACTTTATTCCTTGGAAGATAGTACTCTGAAATCTCTTATGGGCAGATGTGAAGTATTTGATACATATTTCCAAGTAAATTTAGTAATTTATTTCTCTATCCCCTGTCTCTCCCCCTGTCCCATTGCCTTGTTCGTTTTTGTTTATACACTGTATTTCTATTTATCTTAACTCAGGCCAAGAATTCATGTTATCTAACTCAAGATATAACCTGATGAATTTCCCCAATTAAAAGCAAATTATTTTCACATCTAGGATTTTAGATTAGAAAGTCAGGAAGCAAACTTTTAAAATATACAGTTTTAAAATAACATTCATGTGGACTTTTGATTTACATTGAGCAAAAGTTAACAAAAATATGCAGGGGAAGTGATCTGTTATATGTGGTCAATGATCAATTGCTTTTTAAAATTTCCTTGCCAACTTTTCCATTCTTGATTTTTGTTTATTTCTCACAAAGATATTTTTATACGAGGAGACATATGTCTTTATGAATATTTATGAAAAAGGTTGCCTTACTTTATATTTGTACTATAGTTAGATTGTTTTAGGCTTTGCTCCACTGGACACTGTTTAACCACTGCTTCTGCAAATAGCTTCAGTGAACTCTTTTACTTTAATCTTTTCCTTTTTTAACTCTCTTAAAAGGCAGTGAGCAGAATGAGAGTTATAAATTACCCTCCAGCAAGTCAGTAGTTCTCTAGCATGTGACTCATTCAGGAACTTACTTAAAATGCAGGTTACTGGGTTTCAGCCTTGGAAAATCTGGTTCAGGTTGTTTTGTTCTGGTTCTTTAGTCGTCGATAACCAGTGATTCTAAGCTTTTCTCCATGAAAGACACTTGGCAAAATGTTGTTTCACATTGTCCAGTGCTAAGTCTCCTCCACTTTATTTCCTAAAGAGGTTCCTATGTATGATTTGACAGGAGACATCTACACTAAATGCCATGGGAGCAAGAAGATAAAATATTGGTTTAATTTGAAATTATCTTCTGCCAATAGTCAAGAAATGACTATATCTAAAGTGCTACAGCCACTTTGGAAAACACTATGGAGTTTCTTCAAAAAAACTAAAAATAGAACTACTATGTGATCCAGAAGTTCTACTCCAGGATATATATACATGGAAAAACAAAACAAAACAAAAACATGAGTTTGAAAAGATACATGGATCCCTAAGTTAATAGCAGCATTATTTACAATTGCAAAGATATGGAAGGAACTTAAGTGTCCATCAGTAGATGGATAAAGAAGATGTGGTTTGGTTCAGTTCAGTCGCTCAGTCATGTCCAATTCTTTGTGACCCCATGAACCACAGCACGCCAGGCCTCCCTGTCCATCAACAACACGCAGAGTCCACCCATACCCATGTCCACTGAGTCGGTGATGCCATCCAACCATCTCATCCTCTTTCGTCCTCTTCTCCTCCTGCCCTCATTCTTTTCCAGCATCAGGGTCTTTTCCAATGAATCAACTCTTTGCATGAGGTGGCCAAAGTATTGGAGTTTCAGCTTCAACAGCAGTCCTTCCAATGAACACCCAGGACTGATCTCCTTCAGGATGGACTGGTTGGATCTCCTTGCAGTCCAAGGGACTCTCAAGAGTCTTCTCCAACACCACAGTTCAAAAGCATCAATTCTTTGGTGCTCAGCTTTCTTTATAGTCCAACTCTCACATCCATACGTGACCACTGTAAAAACCATAGCCTTGACTAGGCGGACCTCTGTTGGCAAAGTAATGTCTCTGCTTTTTAATATGCTATCTAGTTGGTCATAACTTTCCTTCCAAGGAGTAAGTGTCTTTTAAGTTCATGGCTGCAATCATCTGCAGTGATTTTGGAGCCCAGAAAAATAAAGTCAGCCACTGTTTCCACATCTATTTGCCATGAAGTGATGGGACCAGATGCCATGATCTTAGTTTTCTGAATGTTAAGCTTTAGGCCAACGTTTCCACTCTCCTCTTTCACTTTCATCAGGAGGCTCTTTAGTTCTTCACTTTCTGCAGTAAGGGTGGTGTCATCTGCATATCTGAGGTTATTGATATATCTCCTGGCAATCTTGATTCCAGCTTGTGCTTCCTCCAGCCCAGGGTTTCTCATGACTTACTCTGCATATAAGTTAAATAAGCAGGGTGACAATATACAGCCTTGACGTACTCCTTTTCCTATTTGGAACCAGTCTGTTGTTCCATGTCCAGTTCTAACTGTGGCTTCCTGATCTGCAAATAGATTTCTCAAGAGGCAGGTCAGGTGGTCTGGTATTCCCATCTCCTTCAGAATTTTCCACAGTTTATTGTGATCAACACAGTCAAAGGCTTTGGCATAGTCATAAAGCAGAAATAGATGTTTTTCTGGAACTCTCTTGCTTTTTCTATGATCCAGCAGATGTTGGCAATTTGATCTCTGGTTCCTCTGCCTTTTCTAAAACCAGCTTGAACATCTGGAAGATCATGGTTCATGTATTGATGAAGCCTGGCTTGGAGAATTTTAAGCATCACTCTACTAGCATGTGAGATGAGTGCAATTGTGCAGTAGTTTGAGCATTCTTTGGCATTGCCATTTTGGGGATTGGAATCAAAACTGACCTTTTGCAGTCCTGTGGCCACTGCTGAGTTTTCCAAATTTGCTGGCGTATTGAGTGCAGCAGTTTCACAGCATCATCTTTTAGGATTTGAAATAGCTCAACTGGAATTCCATCACCTCCACTAGCTTTGTTTGTAGTGATGCTTCCTAAAGCCCACTTGATTTCACATTCCAACATGTCTGACTCTCAGTGAATGATGACACCATCGTGATTATCTGGGTCATCAAGATCTTTCTTGTACAGTTCTTCTGTGTATTCTTGCCACCTCTTCTTAATATCTTCTGCTTCTGTTAGGTCCCTAACATTTCTGTCCTTTATTTAACCCATTTTTGCATGAAATGTTCCCTTGATATCTCTAATTTTCTTGAAGAGATCTCTAGTCTTTCCCATTGTATTGTTTTCCTCTATTTCTTTGCATTGATTGCCGAGGAAGGCTTTTTTATCTCTCCTTGCTATTCTTCAGAACTCTGCATTCAAATGGGTATATCTTTCCTTTTCTCCTTTGCTTTTCAGTTCCCTTCTTTTCACAGCCATTTTTAAGGCCTCCTCAGACAGCCATTTTGTTTTTTTGCATTTCTTTTTCTTGGGGATGGTCTTGATTCCTCTCTCTTGTACAATGCCAAGAACCTCCATCTATAGTTCATCAGGCACTCTGTCTATCAGATCTAGTCCCTTAAATCTATTTCTCACTTCCACTGTATAATTGTAAGGGATTTGATTTAGGTCATAACTGAATTGTCTATTGGTTTTCTCCACTTTCTTCAATTTCATTACGAATTTGGCAATAAGGAGTTCATGATCTGAACCACAGTCAGCTCCCAGTCTTGTTTTTGCTGACTGTTATAGAGCTTCTCCATCTTTGGCTCAAAGAATATAATCAATCTGATTTCAGTGTCAACCATCTTGTGATGTCCATGTGTAGTCTTCCTTCGTGTTGTTGGAAGAGGGTGTTTGCTATGAAATACTTTCTCTTGGCAGAACTCTATTAGCCTTTGCCCTCATTCATTCTGTTCTCCAACGCCAAATTTGCCTGTTATTCCAGGTGTTTCTTGATGTCCTACCTTTGCAATCCAGTCCCTTATAATGAAAAGGACATCTTTTTTGGGTGTTAGTTCTAGAAGGCCTTATAGGTCTTCATAGAACTGTTCAACTTCAGCTTCTTCAGCATTACTGGTTGGGGCATAGACTTGGATTACCATGATATTGAATGGTTTGCCTTGGAAATGAACAGAGTTCATTCTGTCGTTTTTGAGATTGCATCCAAGTACTGCATTTCAGACCCTTTTGTTGACCATGATGGCTACTCCATTTCTCCTAAGGCATTCCTGCCCACAGTAGTAGATATAATGGTCATCTGAGTTAATTTACATTCACCCATTCCAGTCCAGTTTAGCTCACTGATTCCTAGAATGTCAACATTCACTCTTGCCATCTCCTGTTTGACCACTTACAATTTGCCTTGATTCATTGACCTAACATTCCAGGTTCCTATGCAATATTGCTCTTTACAACATCAAACCTTGCTTCTATCAGCAGCCCCATCCTCAACTGGGTGTTCTTTTTGCTTTGGCTCCATCCCTTCATTCTTTCTGGAGTTATTTCTCCACTGATCTCCAATAGCATATTGGGCACCTACTGACCTGGGGAGTTCATCTTCCAGTGTCCTATCCTTTTGCCTTTTCATTCTGTTCATGGGATTCTCAAGGGAAGAATACTGAAGTGGTTTGCCATTCCCTTTCCCAGTGGACCACATTCTGTCAGACCTCTCCACCATGACCTGTCCATCTTGGGTGGCCCCACATGGCATGGCTTAGTTTCACTGAGTTAGACAAGGATGTGGTTCATGTGATCAGACTGGGTAGTTTTCTGTGATTGTGGTTTCAGTCTGTCTGCCCTCTCATGCCCTCTCTCAGTGCCTACTGTCTTACTTGGGTTTCTCTTACCTTGGATGTGGCGTATCTCTTCACGGCTGCTCCAGCAAAGTTCAGCCGCTCCTCCTTACCTCGGACATGGGGTAGCTCCTCTCAGATGTCACTCCTGTCCTTGAGCGTAGGGTGGTTCCTCCGAAGCTGTGGTATATATGGCCAAGGATGTGGTGTGTGTATATATATATATATATATATATGGCCACCACATGTAATGGAATATCACACAGCCATAAAAAAGAATGAGATCATGCCATGTGCAGCAACATGGATAGACCTAGAGATTATCATACTAAGTGAAGTAAGCCAGAGAAAGACAGATACCATATGATATTGCTTATATGTAGAATCTAAAAAAAAAAAAATACAAATGAACTTATTTACAAAACAGAAATAGATTCACAGACATAAGAAACAAACTTATGGTTACCAAAGGGAAGGGTGGAGAGGGATAAATTAGGAGTTTGAGGTTAAAATATACACAACTATTGTATATAAAATAGACAACCCACAAGGACCTACAGTATAACACAAGAAACTATAGTGAATTTCTTGTAATAACCTATAATGAAAGAGAATGTAAAAAAGAATATATATATTTATATATGTATAACTGGAACACTTTGCTGTATACCTGAAACTAATGTTGTAAATCAACTATGTTTCAATAATAAAAAGAATAATGAAATTTTGCCATTTGCAGCAACATGGATGTACTTGGAGGGCCTTATGCTAAGTTTAATCAGCCAGACAGAGAAGGACAAATACTATATGATATCACTTGCACATGGATTCTAAAAAATAAAGCAAACAAGTGAATATAACAAAAAAAGAAGCCAGACTCACAGATATATAGAGAGTAGAACTAGTGGTTTCCAGGGTGGAGTGGGCAATATAGGAGGGTGGGAGTAGAAAGAACAAACTATTGGATGTAAGATAGGCTACAAGAATGTGTTGTACAACTTGGAGAATATAGTCAGTATCTTGTAATAAGTATAAATGGAAAGTAACCTTTAAAATTGCATAAACATTTTTGAACAAGAAAAGACTATATCTGTATGTAGGCTTTTATCTTCCCCTGGTCTCTGAATATAAGGGGACAGGGTAGAGTTTAGGTAGCAGTGAAAGGATCTCTTTGTTTTGAGTATTAGTATTAATATTGGAGGAGGAAATGGCAACACACTCCAGTATTCTTGCCTGGAGAATCCCAGGGACAGAGGAGCCTGGTGGGCTGCTGTCTATGGGGTCACACAGAGTTGGACATGACTGACATGACTTAGCAGCAGCAGCAGTCTTAATATTACCCTTCCAAATAGTCTATGTGATTTTTTGCATTTTGATAATTTATTAAGATAAGGTTGTGGAATTGGGAGATTGGGATTGATATACATATACACTACTGATATTATGTATAGATTAGGTAACTAATCAGAACATACTGTATAGCACAGGGAACTCTACTTAATGCAATGTGGTGAGCTGAATGGGAAGAACGTCCAAAAGGGCTTGGGTATATGTTTATGTAGAGCCGATTCATTTTGCTGTTTAGCAGAAACTGACATGGAATTATAAAGCAACTATGCTCCAATAAAAATTAATTTAAAAAACAAAACAAAAACCCAAGAAACTTCTCTCATTATATAGACTCTCTCTAGCTGTGAATCCAATGGACAGAGGAGCCTGACGGGCTACAATCCATAGGGTAGCACAGAATCAGACAACATTGAAGTGACTTACCATGTACACATGCAAGAAAAAGATAACATTAAGTAAATATGTGTTGGTTATAAAGTATTTATTGAGAACACAACATATCCTATCTGCAGATCACTGCCTGAAATAAAGACACATTTGGGACCATTTTGATCCTTACCTTCCCAAATTACATGGCAGCACATCTAAACACAACTCCAGAGAAATGAAGACATGACCCAAATCTCCAAATGAGGGTTTAATAGGAATTTAGTTCAACCTGCTTATAGCATGCATAATCCATAGTAGTTAATGTGACAGCAGTGACCCATGCTAACAAACGGCAAGTGTAAAGGGAGGATTAGGAAAGGAAAAAGGCTTTGTCTCAGGCTTGTTCAGTGATTCAATCTGGAGTCTTCATACTGGTTGAGCTTTTCTGCCTCACTTCCTCTGCTTCTTGCATGCGTGCATGCCCAGTTGTGTCTGACTCTTTGCGACCCCATGGACTGTCGTGCATCAGGCTCCTCGGTCCGTGGGATCATCCAGGCAAGAATCCTGGAGTCGGTTGCCAATTCCTCCTCCAGGAGATCTTCCTGACTCAGGGATTGAACCCAAGTTTTCTGCACTGGCAGGTGGATTCTTTACCACTGAACCACCTGGGAAGCCCTCTGTGTTTCCTTCACAGTTAAGCATTTTCCTAGAGTCCTTACTGGATTAGGAGTCAAAAATAATGAAGTAAAATGTTGGCTTTAAAAACATGATTCATAAATGCAATTTTGACTTGATCACCTCAATCATAAAATATTTATAAAACAATTTCATAATTTATTAATTGCTTTAAAAAATCCATGCTCTTCACCAAGAAACCTATGTGTGATAAAAAATACATTAAAACATTTAAATATTTTATCAACAACAAACTGCATTACAAAAACAAAGACCAAACACCTGTTAGGACTGTTATGCCCAGGACTCTCTAATTGGATATGTATTCCTGGAACTCATTACCTGGTGCTCTGCTAATTGCTGCTCAGAATGCCAGGTATCAATTTAAATCAGTTGGTTAGAAAATCCTATTGTAGGGTTTCAAAACACTTGGCCACTTCTGGATCTTCTGTAATTATTAGACTTTCATAATTAACTGAACATTTTTTTTAAAGCATATACTTTGGCCCATTTTTTGATTGGGTCACTTAGTTTTCTGGAATTGAGCTGCAGGAGTTGCTTGTATATTTTTGAGATTAATCCTTTGTCTGTTGCTTCGAAAAGATGCTCAACATCACTCATTATCAGAGAAATGCAAATCAAAACCACAATGAGGTACCATTACACGCCAGTCAGGATGGCTGCTATCCAAAAGTCTACAAGCAATAAATGCTGGAGAGGGTGTGGAGAAAAGGGAACCCTCTTACACTGTTGGTGAGAATGCAAACTAGTACAGCTGCTGTGGAAAACAGTGTGGAGATTTCTTAAAAAACTGGAAATAGAACTGCCATATGACCCAGCAATCCCACTTCTGGGCATACACACTGAGGAAACCAGATCTGAAAGAGACACATGCACACCAATGTTCATCGCAGCACTGTTTATAATAGCCAGGACATGGAAGCAACCTAGATGCCCATCAGCAGATGAATGGATAAGGAAGCTCTGGTACATATACACCATGGAATATTACTCAGCCGTTAAAAAGAATTCATTTGAATCAGTTCTAATGAGATGGATGAAACTGGAGCCCATTATACAGAGTGAAGTAAGCCAGAAAGATAAAGAACATTACAGCATACTAACGCATATATATGGAATTTAGAAAGATGGTAATGATAACCCTATATGCAAAACAGAAAAAGAGACACAGATGTACAGAACAGACTTTTGGACTCTGTGGGAGAAGGTGAGGGTGGGATGTTTCGAAAGAACAGCATGTATACTATCTATAGTGAAACAGATCACCAGCCCAGGTGGGATGCATGAGACAAGTGCTCGGGCCTGGTTCACTGGGAAGACCCAGGGGGATGGGATGGGGAGGGAGGCGGGAGGGGGGATTGGGATAGGGAACACATGTAAATCCATGGCTGATTCATGTCAATGTATGGCAAAAACCCACTACAATATTGTAAAGTAATAAGCCTCCAACTAATAAAAATAAATGAAAAGAAAAAAATTTAAAAAGCATATACTGTGGGTCATGAATAAAGCTAGGAATTTGTGGGTGGATCAAAGCAAATCCATCAATGTTATTGGAACTGTAACTCAAAGTGTGAGTTCTGACAATGGTAGTCCAGTAATGTCATCCTGTATATAGGATAATACAGCACCAAGAGCCCTCCCTCACATCGATGGGTATGATTCATCCATCTTTTGTCACTAGCCAGTTCAGTGACCTTGGATGACTCACTCAACTTCCCTGTATGAGGGCCCATTGGGTAACCATATGTAAGTACTTTCAAAAGTTATATAAAAATGTTCCCATTGCCTGTGGAAAAAATGTCAGTTTATTATGGCCTACATACTTAAAAGTTTGCTAGGAATTCTGGACCAGGAGAAGACATGGAAAGTATAGGAAAAATAACAAGGAAGCTGTAAAACAAGAAAACTCAGTAAAATCATAATTATAGAGACCCAGAGACCTTGTGAAATTCTCCTTTAAAGTTTGTTAGATTTCTGTTAAGACACAAAAAAATCTTTAATTGAAGAAATAATACATGTCTTCATGGTGTCCACTATATGCTTGATATTTAGGAAAAGCTAGATCTCAACTCTTGAGATGGCTAATTAGTTTTCTGTTTTACCTAGTACGTAGCACTGCAGAGATGACCTCCTAGAAGTGTAATTTCAAGGTTAACAAGACTAACATAAAAATTTTTAGCTTCTGCTCATTCTTGCTGGTGTTTCATAATCTACAGTAGAACTTCAGTGTTCTATTTTAAGACTTTAATCTCTGGCAAAATTCAAATCCTCTCAAGATTTAGCATGCATGAGTTTCTGATGCTTCCTGAGAAAAGTCTCTAAAGTAGGAAGAATGAAAGAAGCTCTTTCTTGAGAGTGTCTAATATAGAAGAAAGTGACCTGTGATCAGAATGGGGGAGGGGTGTGAAATCACTAATTCCAAACTGGGGAGAAAGAATACAAAGTAATGACTACCTGATGAGAAAGGAAAGTGGTATGATGGGAAAGGTGATGTATGTAGGAATAAAAAATAGACTCAAAGACCCATTCCCTACTATGTAAAGTTTCCTAAAGCCCTCTGCCTTCATGCTATAAAAAGAATAACGTTCTAAATATGGCTCCTTAACTTACATTTCTCAGTTTTGTCCCATTCCATGTTTTTTCTGTTAAGAAAAGAAAGGAAAAGAAATGGAGGTGGCAGAAGTTCAACCAAAGCAATTAATTAGCCAGAAAGAAGAGAATATTATTCTATATTGGGCATAATGTTGAAAATATTAACTTACTGAATGCACACTTATCAATTTCTTATATACAAATGGGTAAGACAAGCAAGAAACAAATGCAAAAGTAAATATATTAAATACAAATAAGATAGAGATGAGTGCTAGGAAGAAAAATACAGAAGAGGTATAAGAAAGTTGAGAGAACTGGGGCATGATTGTTGTTGCTGGGGTTATTTTATATGGATTGACAGAGAGGGCTCTAAAATAAACTGATATCGGGGCCTGCGGTCAAACAAAGTGAGGGAAGGAGCTGTGTTGACAGGTGAGTAAAGAGCTTTTCAGTTAGAGAGAGCTGTTAAGTGCAAAGGCTCTGAGGCAAGTGTATGCTTAGCATGTTCAAGAAATGAAAAGGAGGCCAGTATGAGTGGAGTGATGTGGAGAATGGAAGTCAGAGTAAATGAGGTTCATGAGGCAATAGTGTCTTGGTCACTCATACCTTGAAGTAATTGTAATGACTTGGGCTTTACTTTAAATGGGATGGGAAATCATTTGGAGGGTACTGAGTAGCAATCTGATGGCTTTGCTGGGCATAGACTATGGAAAGATAGATGTGTGCCAAGAAACTTAGTGATTGATTTGGATCAGGGTGGATCAATGGAGGTGGTAAGAATTGGTTAAAAAAAAAAAGTTCATATGTATGGTCACAAATTCATTCATTAAAACAAATATTAGTGACAGAAGTCACAGATCATGTTCCATGCTGGAGAGATAACAAACAGAACAAAGTCCATGCCTGCCATCAGTAAACTCATTGCTTAAAAGGGACAAACAAGTGAACACCTGCTTTTAATGCCTGGTAAGATAATTGAATCTAATAGAAAGGAAAGAGTTATTACTCTTGCTTAGAAAGTGGGAAGCATCAGCAAAGACTATTTAGAACATTCATGAGTTGGGTAATGAAGGAGGAGCACAAGTTTGACAAGAGATTAAAGGAAGGAAAAGAGAAGGCCTTCCACATAAAGGAAACAGTATAGACAAAGGTACAGAGACACAGATAGCATGGAATATTCAGGGACTGTGAATATGACAGTTGCATTTATTCAAGTCAGGAGTGATAGTAGGTAAAGCCAGGGAGTAGTTGGGCAAGAAGGGAGTTGATGAAAGAATTTGTGTAGCATGACAAAGCATTTGCATATGGTCAGTCAGATTATGGGGAATCACTGAAGGATCTTATGCAAGGAAGTAGAATCAGCTTTATATTCTGCAAATGTAAAATTTTCATTAATAGGAGCATTTCCTTTCAACTTTAATTATACAGTTACATTTTTGTAGTAGAGCAATATATAGTAAAAATATTGTATGGCTTCTTCTTCAAGCATGATAATAAGCAATCATTTGTTGAGCACTTACTCTGTCAGGTATGGGGCAGAGGGAATTGCTCACATTAATTCATTAGATCTTGACTAATGCCCATTGAGGTAAATATTGTTAAGACTCTCTTTCAGAGGTAGGAAAGCTAGTGCTTTGAGAGGTTCAGGAACTCATCCAAATTGATAGATGTGAATTGGGCTGGGCTTTCAGTCCAGTGCCACAGGCTTTCCTCTAACCCACTTCAGATACTGGTTTGATGTTCTTGAAAGGACAACAGAAGGTACTAGGAACAGGTCTCTTCTAAATATTGTTTCATTAAATTGAGTCTCTTTATAATAGGTTAACCTAATAATTATAATTTATTAATTTAATTATGCATGTTGAAAAGAATAGAAGGACATGAATAATGTTGTAGGAGCTGGGAATGAATGAATTCAGTGTTAGAATGAATTTGTAGATAGAGTTGTTGCTCATAGGTTTAATTTGAGTTTTAATGTTTCACTAAGGTAGAAAAAAGAAAGAAAAGCTAATTTCAAAATATTATTTAGACCTTAAGAACACATTATCATTTACAGTACCATATCTGAGACAAGATGCATCTTTCATAATACAAACAAGTTTTCACAATGTACCAATCTCTTAAAATTTACTAGTGTATGTTGCTGTCTAATATTTACTATAGTATATACTGCAATTAAATTATTTGTAAACTCTTTCTGCTGTTGTACATTATTCTTGCAGTGGTTAGCTCAGTCCTTTCAAAGTTTCAGCTTGTTCAGCAGATCTGTCCAAGGATCAAATCTTCAGTACTCTAAAAAGGGAAAGTTTTTACCTGGCTCAATGCCCTGTGTTATTCAGACATCAGCAATAGTTTGCTATGTCACTCCTCATTGCTCTGAGGTTAAAACTGCTTTTGTGGAGGTGGTTGGTCAGGAGCTCTTGTAATTATTCTCTTCTCTGTCATTATGGAGATGGAGCATACACAGTTTCTTCCCTGCTTACTTTATCATGCTTCATATCCAACAGCACAGCAAACAACTGATTAGATGACCTACTTAAGTGTGCCAGCATGAATTCACACACTTCTAGTATTTAAGATGTGTGATTCTTTGACTCTTCTCCTGTGGTCTAGCTTTTTATATGTATTTTCCCTACATTTTCAGTATTTCCTTTTTGAGTGGATTTATTCGATCTAAATACTTTGTTCAATAGCTTTTATTAAGGAAGAAGTAATAAAGTGGGTACCTAGGCTGTGAAAGTGAATTTTAGGTGATCACTAAAGGAGAAAAGGAAAGATATATCCATATGAATGCAGAGTTCCAAAGAATAGCAAGGAGAGATAAGAAAGCCTTCCCAAGTGAACAATGCAAAGAAATAGAGGAAAACAATAGAATGGGAAAGACTAGAGATCTCTTCAAGAAAATTAAAGATACCAAGGGAACATTGCATGCAAAGATGGGCACAATAAAAGACAGAAATGGTATGGACCTAAGAGAAGCAGAAGATATTAAAAAGAGGTGGCAAGAATACACAGAAGAACTAAGGTAACCACGATGGTGAGATCACTCACCTTGAGCAAGACATCTTGGAGTGTGAAATTAAGTGGGCCTTAAGAAATATCACAATGAACAAAGCTAGTGGAGGTGATGGAATTCCTGTTGAGCTATTTCAAATCCTAAAAGATGATGCTATGAAAGTGCTGCACTCAATATGCCAGCAAATATGGAAAACTCAGCAGTGGCCACGGGACTGGAAAAGGTCAGTTTTCATTCCAATCCCAAAGAAAGGCAGTGCTAAAGACTGTTCAAGTTCAGTTCAGTTCAGTTCAGTCACTCAGTCATATCTGATTCTTTGTGACCCCATGGACTGCAGCACACCAGGGCTCACTGTCCATCACCAATTCCCAGAATTTACCCAACTCATGTCAATCGGGTCGGTGATGCCATCCAACCATCTCATCCTCTGTCCTCCCCTTCTCCTCCTGCCTTCACTCTTTCCCAGCATCAGGGTCTTTTCAAATGAATCAGCTCTTTGCATCAGGTGGCCAAAGTATTGGAGTTTCAGCTTCAGCATCAGTCCTTCCAATGAATATTCAGGACTGATTTCCTTTAGGATAGATTGGTTGGCTCTCCTTGCAGTCCAAGGGACTCTCAAGACTCTTCTCCAACACCACAGTTCTAAAGCATCAATTCCTTGATGCTCAGCTTTCTTCATAGTCCAACTCTCACATCCATAGATGACCACTGGAAAAACCATAGCCTTGACTAGATGGACCTTTGTTGGCAAAGTAATGTCTCTGCTTTTTAATATGCTGTCTAGGTTGGTCATAACTTTCCTTCCAAGGAGTAAGCGTCTTTTAATTTCATGGCTGCCGTCACCATCTGCAGTGATCCTGGAGACCCCAAAATAAAGTCAGACACTGTTTCCCAATCTATTTGCCATGAAGTGATGACCAGATGCCATGATATTACTTTTCTGAATGTTGAGCTTTAAGCCAACTTTTTCACTCCCGTCTTTCACTTTCTTCAAGAGGCTTCTTAGTTCTTCTTCACTTTCTGCCATAAGGGTGGTATCATATTTATATCTGAGGTTATTGATATTTCTCCCAGCAGTCTTGATTCCAGCTTGTGCTTCATCCAGCCCAGTGTTTCTCATGACATATTCTGCATATAAGTTTAATAATCAGGGTGACAATATACAGCCTTGATGTACTCCTTTTCCTATTTGGAACCAGTCTCTTGTTCCATGTCCAGTTCTAACTGTTGCTTCCTGATCTGCATACAGATTTCTCAAGAGGCAGGTCAGGTGGTCTGGTATTCCCATCTCTTTCAGAATTTCCCTCAGTTTATTATGATCCACACAGTGAAAGGCTTTGGCATAGTCAATAAAGCAGAAATAGATGTTTTTCTGGAACTCTCTTGCTTTTATGATGATCCTGCAGATATCGACAATTTGATCTCTGGTTCCTTTGCCTTTTCTAAAACCAGCTTGAACTTCTGGAAGTTCACTGTTCATGTATTGCTGAAGCCTGGCTTGGAGAATTTTGAGCATTACTTTGCTAGGTTGTGAGATGAGTACAGTTGTGTGGTAGTTTGAGCATTCTTTGGCATTGCCTTTCTTTGGAATTGGAATGAAAACTGACCTTTTCCAGTCCCGTGGCCACTGCTGAGTTTTCCATATTTGCTGGCATATTGAGTGCAGCACTTTCACAGCATCATCTTTTAGGATTTGAAATAGCTCAACAGGAATTCCATCACCTCCACTAGCTTTGTTCATAGTGATGCTTCCTAAGGCCCACTTGATTTCACATTCCAACATGTCTGGCTCTCGGTGAGTGATCACTCAATTGTGATTATCTGGGTCGTGAAGATCTTTTTTGTACAGTTCTTCTGTGTATTCTTGCCACCTCTTCTTAATATCTTCTGCTTCTCTTAGGTCCATACCATTTCTTCCTTTATTGTGCCCATCTTTGCATAAAATGTTCCTTTGGTATCTCTAATTTTTTGAAGAGATCTAGTCTTTCCCATTCTATTATTTTCCTCTATTTCTTTGCACTGATCACTAAAGAAGGCTTTCTTATATCTCCTTGCTATTCTTTGGAACTCTGCATTCAAATGGGTATATCTTTTCTTTTCTCCTTGTTTTTTGCTTCTCTTCTGTTCACAGCTATTTGGAAGTCCTCCTCAGACAGCCATTTTGCCTTTTTGCATTTCTTCTTCTTGGGGATGGTCTTGCTCCCTGTCTCCTGCACAGAGTCATGAGTCTCCATCCGTAATTCATCAGGCACTCTGTCTATCAGATCTTGTCCTTTAAGTCTATTTCTCACTTCCACTGTATAATCATAAGGGATTTGATTTAGGTCATACCTGAATGGTCTAGTGGTTTTCCCCACTTTCTTCAATTTTCTTCATGTCTGAATTTGGCAAGAATGTTCAAACTACTGCACAAATGTGCTCATTTCACAAGGTAGCACAGTAATGCTAAAAATTCTCCAAGTTAAGCTTCAACGGTACGTGTACTGAGAACTTCTAAACATTCCAGCTGGATTTAGAAAACACAGAGGAACCATACATCAAGTTGCCAACATCCGTTGGATCATAGAAAAAGCAAGACAATTCCGATAAACATCTATTTCTGCTTCACTGACTACTCTAAAGCCTTTGACTGTGTGGATCACAACAAACTAGGAAAATTCTTAAAGAGATGGGAATAACAGACCATCTTACCTGCCTCCTGAGAAACCTGTATGCAGGTCAAGAAGCAACAGTTAGAACTGGACATGGAACAACAGACTGGTTCCAAATAGGAAAAGGAGTACGTCAAAGCTGTATATTGTCACCCTGCTTATTTAACTTATATGCAGAGTACATCATGAAAAACGCTGGGCTAGAAGAAGCACAAGCTGAAATCAAGACTGTTGGGAGAAATATCAATAACCTCAGATATGCAGAGACACCACCCTTATGGCAGAGAGTGAAGAAGAACTAAAAAGCCTCTTGATGACAGCAAAAGAGAGTGAAAAAGCTGGCTTAAAACTTAGTGTTCAAAAAGCAAAGATCATGGCATCTGGTCCCATCACTCCGTGTCAAATAGAGTGGGAAACAATGGAAACAGTGACATAGTTTATTTTCTTTGTCTCCAAAATCACTGCAGGTGTGACTGCAGTCATGAAATTAAAAAACACTTGCTCCTTCAAAGAAAAGCTATGACCAACCTAGACAGGATATTAAAAATTAAAGACATTACTTTGCTGACAAAGGTCTGTATAATCAAAGCTATGGTTTTTCCAGTAGTCATGTGTGTATGTGAGACCATTCTTCATCAATTGAAGAATTGATGCTTTTGAACTGTGGTGTGAGAGAAGACTCTTGAGAATCCCTTAGACTTCAAGGAGATCAAACCAGTCAATCCTAAAGGAAATCAGTCATGAATATTCATTGGAAGGGCCGATGCTGAAGCTCCAGTTCTTTGGCCCCCTGATGCAAAGAGCTGACTCATTAGAAAAGACCCTGATGCTGGGAAAGATTGAAGGCAGGAGAAAGGGACAACAGAGGATGAGATGGTTGGAATGCATCTCTGAGTCAATAGACATGAGTTTGAGCAAGCTCTGGGAGATGGTGAAGGACAGGGAAGCCTGGCGTGCTGCAGTCCATGGGATCGCAACAAGTTAGACATGACTGAGTGGCTGAACAACAAATTAACACAGTACAAAAACCCATACTAATTCAAGGACACAACAGGGTGCAGCATGCCAAAACAGTACCCTGATGTCATCAGGGACACTGAACATGTCAGTTCTTACAACTCTGAGCAGCTGAAGGAGTAAAGGGGCAGGAGGAAATAAATTTAGTAATTTTTTGACTTATCTTTTTTTTTTTTTACATTTTTTTTTATTATTATTATTTTTTTTTCCAGTGGGTTTTGTCATACATTGATATGAATCAGCCATGGATTTACATGTATTCCCAATCCCGATCCCCCCTCCCACCTCCCTCTCCACCCGATTCCTCTGGGTCTTCCCAGTGCACCAGGCCGGAGCACTTGTCTTGTGCATCCCACCTGGGCTGGTGATCTGTTTCACCATAGATAGTATACATGCTGTTCTTTTGAAATATCCCACCCTCACATTCTCCCACAAAGTTCAAAAGTCTGTTCTGTATTTCTGTGTCTCTTTTTCTGTTTTGCATATAGGGTTATCGTTATCACCTTTCTAAATTCCATATACATGTGTCAGTATGCTGTAAAGTTCTTTATCTTTCTGGCTTACTTCACTCTGTATAAGGGGCTCCAGCTTCATCCATCTCATTAGGACTGGTTCAAATGAATTCTTTTTAATGGCTGAGTAATATTCCATGGTGTATATGTACCACAGCTTCCTTATCCATTCATCTGCTGATGGGCATCTAGGTTGCTTCCATGTCCTGGCTATTATAAACAGTGCTGCGATGAACATTGGGGTGCACGTGTCTCTTTCAGATCTGGTTTCCTCAGTGTGTATGCCCAGAAGTGGGATTGCTGGGTCATATGGCAGTTCTATTTCCAGTTTTTTAAGAAATCTCCACACTGTTTTCCATAGCGGCTGTACTAGTTTGCATTCCCACCAACAGTGTAAGAGGGTTCCCTTTTCTCCACACCCTCTCCAGCATTTATTGCTTGTAGACTTTTGGATAGCAGCCATCCTGACTGGTGTGTAATGGTACCTCATTGTGGTTTTGATTTGCATTTCTCTAATAATGAGTGATGTTGAGCATCTTTTCATGTGTTTGTTAGCCATCTGTATGTCTTCTTTGGAGAAATGTCTGTTTAGTTCTTTGGCCCATTTTTTGCTTGGGTCATTTATTTTTCTGGAATTGAGCTTCAGGAGTTGCTTGTATATTTTTGAGATTAATCCTTTGTCTGTTTCTTCATTTGCTATTATTTTCTCCCAATCTGAGGGCTGTCTTTTCACCTTACTTATAGTTTCCTTTGTAGTGCAAAAGCTTTTAAGTTTCATTAGGTCCCATTTGTTTATTTTTGCTTTTATTTCCAATATTCTGGGAGGTGGGTCATAGAGGATCTTGCTTTGATTTATGTCGGAGAGTGTTTTGCCTATGTTCTCCTCTAGGAGTTTTATAGTTTCTGGTCTTACATTTAGATCTTTAATCCATTTTGAGTTTATTTTTGTGTATGGTGTTAGAAAGTGTTCTTGACTTATCTTGATTACTGTTGAAATGAGAGGAAAGAAAGCATAAGGGATTGAGTTAAGGTATATTGCATAGAAGAAAAAAATAAGCTATGAACAACATTATATATATATATATATATGCTGGACAGAAGGTATGTAGCAATCTGGAGACTTGAATTAGGATTTCGGTTCCATAGAAGATGCTGTTGATGCCCTGCTCAAAACTCTGTTAGTGGACTGGTGCACTACCTTTCAATTTCAGAGTTGGATACACATGGCTCACATCAGGCCTCCAAGAGATGGCCCATCTGGGAAGTTACTCTTATTTCCTACCTTTAGGTAGCCCACATCCAATGACTAATGGATACAAAACTCCAGCTGCTTTGCCTGAGTTGGGATCAGTTCTGCAAAGTGCTTACTGCTCCAGCACCATCATGGATCAGGAGAAGGTTAGGCTTACCTGTGATTTATCTTTGCTGGGCTCTTTCCCTTTCCTGCATCCCTCATTCAGTTTCAAATATCTTCTGAAATCAGCCCCTCAGTAAACTTCATTCATCCTGACTCTTTGTCTAAGGCTTTGCTCCTCAGAAGGCCACCTGAATGTGGCTAGATTACCAATTAGCTTTAGAGTATATAGCAGGTGCCTGATCTCTACTAGCCTTGGTGTTCTCACTAGTGAAATGAGAGGATTCATGATAACTTTGTTTCCTTCCAGCTCCAAAATTTTCTTTTCAGGGGAAGCTGAAGTATTGGGTCTTTTCTCTCAGCAATCTTTTTCTGATCCAGATATTCTGTGTATTCTGAGCATCTTTGATCTTTGAAGCAGATTGATAATAACTAAGTTGTCATTTAATTCTAATTGTCATCTTTAGTTCTTTTCTTCTGCCTTTGAATGTAGGCCCTCTGGAGTGGAGAGGACCATATCTTAAAGCACTGTGATCATGAATGTATTGATAATTCCTTTCTCCTGGAGTTTGTCAATAACATTGGCCCTATTAATGGGGAGGAGGCAAGGGATCTCATCTCAGCTGTTCTTTAACTCTGGAAAGTTATTGAAAAAACAATTCATGTTTTTTTTTTATCCTATACAATCATTAAATAATGCACAAATGGAAACACTCATGGAAAGCAGTATAGCTGTTGATCTGAATTAGCATTGACATAAAGGATCATAAAATATTAGAAGAATATTCTTAGAAGAACAGAAAACCCTCTATATGATTCCCTGCCAAGTTCTATACTATCTAGTTCAAATCACAGCACAAGAGGAAGGAGTTCAAAATGGTAGCATAGGAAGATGTTTAACTCTCCTCTTCCCGCATACACAGTGAATCTACAACTACATATGGAGTAATTTTCTCTGAAGGGGACCTGAAAACTGGATGAACAGTTTCTTCAGCAAAGGCTGAAAGGAGAGGGTTGAGGTGAATAGGAAAAGCAGAGAGATGGCCATGCCAAGGGAAAAAATAACATATCCCAGCTGTGGTAATCCACAATGGGAAGGATCACAAAGGTACAGTTATTATCCCCAATGAGTGAGAGATTTGAGCTCCACATCAGATACCCCAACCCTTACATCGAGCATAGGAGAGAAGGGTCCAGAAAGCACCTAGCTTTGAAAACCAATGGGGGATGTGTATAAGAAACTATAGAACTATAGCAAATGTAAAACTTGCTCTTAAGGGGCTTACATGCAAACTCACTTGACTCAAAAGCTTGCTCAAAAACACCAGATTGAAAACACATGGACCCTCAGTGAAGAGGACCCATTTACTAATGTTGAAGCATCTGGCAGAGAGGCAGGAACAAGTTGACATTCTCCCTGGGGTCTAAGACATTGGCAGAAACAGTTTTTGTGATATCAGTCTACCTTGTTAGGGATAGAGATATTAAGTTAAGTGAAATAATTCAGATGAAGAAAGACAAATGCTTTATGATTTTACTCATACTCTTCTTAGATTCCACAATGAAATCTAAAAAGAGGAACAAAACAAAATCAACCAACAGAGAAAATAAAATAGAAACAATTTCACAAATGCAGAAAAGATATTATTGATTACCACAGGGGCAGGAGGTGAGAGAAGTTATGCAAAATGGGTGAAGGAGAGTCAACTGTATGGTGATAGATGTAACTAGACTGGTGGTGGTGACCACACTAGTGTATACAGATGTTAAACTACAAGCTGTATGCCTGAAACTTATATAATAAAAGAATAATAATGAATGAAATATAATCATGGCTTAAGATACAATAAGTTCAGTTCAAATCCTTGTCAACCAGAGCCCATTCTAATGAAAAGTGTGAACATGTGTCAATGTATGACATCATGTCTGATTTTAATAGCCTCCAAAATAGAGTTTTGAGAGTAAAATTGTAATAGCTCCAAGCACAGTCTGTGGCAACACAACTACTTTGATATCTAGTAGGAAATTTGCAGAGATCTCTGTAATAGGGTATTCAGAATATATAGTTTCTTTTTAGATAATAAGAATGAGACACAATTGTATGCATCTTGCCCTCCAAAGTACTAGGGCATCATCCTTATAGGTAGCTAATAATGGATACTGGAGTGGGTAGCCTTTCCCTTCTCCAGGGGATCTTCCCAACTCATGGATCGAACCCAGGTCCCAGGGATTGAACCCAGGTCTCCAGCATTGCAGGTAGATTCTTTACCAGCTGGGTCACAAGGGAAGCCCAAACAAACAGGACCATCATATGATGCATTGGCTGGGAATTGAACCTGGGTCTCCTGTGTCAGAGGCAAGAATTCTACCACTGAACCACTAATGCCCCCATGGAGGGGCCCTCTCAAACATACTTGAGTTCTTGAATAACAAGTGATGTCTGAGATGACTCAGTTGAACAGAATAGCAATTTCTTCAATCCTTAAGGCAATATAATAGACTTAATACATATGTGCTTAAAAATAATAGATGGTTTGTTCATGCATATAAACTCCTCTTTGGGGTGGTAAATTAAAAATGTCTAAATTCCTTTGAAGCTTCATAGGCGTAGAAGACTATCTTATTGCCTCCTTACAACTCATGCATATTTACATATTTGACTCTTGTTAACTATTACTGCTGTAACTGCTTCTGGACTAAAAGCTTGACAGAATCTGAATGTGCATATAGCATGTGCTGATTTCTCTCTATTTTCCTTTCTTGGTTATCCCCAATCCTCTTTCTACCTTATGCCTGAGACTGCAGAACTCTGTAGAGTAAGTTACCAAGGCTCTTTGCCTTTAGAGTTCCAGGTGAAGTGGGTCAATAGGAGGCCCTGATGGGTGTGAGAAGAGAGAGACTGGGCACTAACTTCCCCTGGTTCCTTTCCTTTGGGTCTCTAATTTGCAGAGGCTGCCTAGCCTATAACATGTGGTGAGCAACCCCTCTTGCATGGCTACAGATCTTGTTTTAAGACTTGTAGCATCATTTCTTCCCTAACACTGCAGGTGGTGGTTTCTTACTGTTGTTAGCTTCTGGGTACCCACCCCTGTATAAATACTCCCTTATATATGTACTCTTAGCAATCCTACTTGAATGTGCCTTGTTTCTTGTTAATGTGTGAATTATCCTTCTTTTTCATATTATTAATATATCAAACTAAATTAGGAACTCTTAACCTGTATGCAGGTCAGGAAGCAACAGTTAGAACTGGACATGGAACAACAGACTGGTACCAAATAGGAAAAGGAGTACATCAAGGCTGTATATTGTCACCCTGCTTATTTAACTTATATGCAGAGTACATCATGAGAAATGCTGGGCTGGAGGAAGCCCAAGCTGGAATCAAGATTGCCAGGAGAAATATCAATAACCTCAGATATGCAGATGACACCACCCTTATGGCAGAAAGTGAAGAAGAACTAAAAAGCCTCTTGATGAAAGTGAAAGACGAGAGTGAAAAAGTTGGCTTAAAGTTCAACATTCAGAAAACTAAGATCATGGCATCTGGTCCCATCACTTCATGGCAAATAGATGGGGAAACAGTGGAAACAGTGGCTGACTCTATTTTTTATGTCTCCAGGATCACTGCAGATGGTGACGGCAGCCATGAAATTAAAAGACGCTTACTCGGAAGGAAAGTTATGACCAACCTAGACAGCATATTAAAGAGCAGAGACATTACTTTGCCAACAAAGGCCCATCTAGTCAAGGCTATGGTTTTTTCAGTGGTCATGTATGGATGTGAGATTTGGACTATAAAGAAAGCTGAGTGCCAAAGAATTGATGCTTTAGAACTGTGGTGTTGGAGAAGAGTCTTGAGAGTCCCTCGGACTGCAAGGAGATCCAACCAATCTATCCTAAAGGAGATCAGTCCTGGGTGTTCATTGGAAGGACTGATGTTGAAGCTGAAACTCCAATACTTTGGCCACCTGAGGCGAAGGGCTGACTCATTGGAAAAGACTCTGATGCTGGGAAGGATTGAGGGCAGGGGGAGAAGGGAACGATAGAGGATGAGATGGCTGTATGGCATTACCGACTCGATGGACATGGGTTTTGGGTGAATTCCGGGAGTTGGTGATGGGCAGGGAGGCCTGGTGTGCTGCGGTTAATGGGGTCACAAAGAGTCGGATATGACTGAGTGACTGAACTGAACTGAACTGAAACTTTTTTCAAATGCTCATTTATAGAGACAAGGATCAAGATGAAGATCATAGAAGAAGAGAGGAATAGTTTATCATAAGTAAATATGTTTGAGGGGAGAATCATTCTGCCCTATTTACAATGTATACCCCCTTGCCTGTCCAGCCTTCCCACATCCTCACTCTTTCTCCAATACACAGAGCACTCCTCTGCCTCAAGTTTTTGTATTTGCTGTTTTTTGTAGATATTCCTCTGAAATATCTGACAGAAATGTTTGATATGCCTCCTCACTTCTTCAGGACAATATCCCAAAGTCTTATTTGTGTAGAGGCCTTCTTTTTTCATCTCAGTTAAAATCACAACTCTTGACTCCATTGCTGCACCCTACTTAATTTTAATTATTGGGCTTATTTCCAAGTGGCATTATTTATCTATGTGTTTATAGACTGTCTCTTCTCAGTAGAATATGTTTTCTATGGTACTTTTTTTAGCATCAGGGACTTCCCTGGTGGCTTAGTGGTAAAGGATCTGCCTGTAGTGCAGGAGCTGCAGGAGAGATGAGTTCAGTCCTTGGGTTGAAGATTCCCTGCAGCAGGAAATGGCAACCCACGTCAGTATTCTGTTTTTTTTTTTTTTTTTGCATAAGTGGATGATGAGAAGAAAGCCAGTGAAAGATCAAGTGAGAATCTATGTGTGTGTGTTAGTCGCTCAGTCGTTCCCTCGTTCCCGACTCTTTGTGACCCCACAAACTGTAGCCCTCCAGGCTTCTCTGTCCATGGAATTCTCCAGGCAAGAATACTGGAGTGGATTGCCATTCCCTTCTCCAGGAAATCTTCCCGATCCAGGGATCAAACCCGGGTCTCCTGCATCACAGGAACATTCTTTACCTATACGCTTTTCAATATGGATACATCATAGGGACTAATTCATCTACATGTTACTTAGAATTCTTTAAAAAGAGGAGACAAAAAGAAAACAAAACAAACTCAATTGCAATTAAAATTTCACCAGCACACCTCATGGAAGTTCTTTTAACTTGTAGATGAAGTAAACTGTAGGTTAAGTTTTGTTTTGTTTTTTCATTTATTATTATTAGTTGGAGGCTAATTACTTTACAATATTGTAGTGGGTTTTGTCATACATTGACATGAATCAGCCATGGATTTACATGTATTCCCCATCCCGATCCCCCCTCCCACCTCCCTCTCTACCCAATCCCTCTGAGTCTTTAAAACAATTTAAAAATTACTATTTCATTATATTTCTATACATTCTTCTAAGTAAATATGAAGAACAACAACCAAAATAACTCACTGTCTCAAGTTCAGAGCTAAATAGTACTGAGGGTAATGATATGAAGTGTAGAGAGAAGGATATAACCTAGAATTCTGATTTTGACTAACAAGTAGAATTTCCTCTTTTCTCAACAATGTAAATAATTGGTGGATTTGGGGAAATTTGGAGGAGCTCAGAAACAGAAACCAGATGAAAGTCATAGGGTGGTAAAACTATAACACATGATGACTCCATCAGACAGATGTGAATCTACTTGATTTTTAAACATTCTGTGCAAGAGAGTCACAGTTTTTAGTTTTTTTTTTTTTTTCACTTAAGTTTTGAAGATTCTTGCTTCCAAAATGGTTTCCCTAACATTTGCCTACATTTCCTATGACACTCACTTTGCTCACTTCATCCTTTGTTCAGGAAGTGTTTGTAAAAACGTTGGTCACTACCCATGGTAAAATAATTCTATCTAGTGACACCTTTTATTTACCTTATTTACCTACATTTATCATTTAACCACAATAGAAACTGTTGTACTTAGTGAGCGTTCAATCATTTGCTGAAAGTCAAGTTCCAGTCGTTTCTCCTACAGTTCCTTTACTTTCGGTTTTGATGTCTCACTTTTAAATGCATATATTTTTATTTCAATCTCTGATCCACTTAAAATGCCCTGTCATTTTTTTCAAATTTGGTTGAAATGTGACAAGATTTGAATACACTTACTATTCTCAAAGGCTTTAAACAGTGGTTCTTAAATCTAGTTGCACTTCTAGAATTACTTGGGAAGCTTTTACAAAAAGGATACTAATGTCCAGACCCCAAACCCAGAGAGACTGATTTCATTTATATTTAAAAGTACATGGATATCAGCATTTTAAAAAACTTTCCCATGTAGTTCTTTTGTGCAAGAAAGGACTGGTACCACTGCCTTAGAGGATTCAAATTTGTGGATTTATTTTTGCATTAAACTGCAGCAAATTTATTTAATCTGAACAGACCCTGATAACAAGATGACCTAGTGAGCAGACAGTATTACAGATGGCCGGATGCTTGTCTACCTATCTTGAATCTCTGTATGTCATATGGATGCCATCTTATGTTATCACCCAACAAGGAGGATTAGCTGGGAAAAATATGAACATATTTATCTCTATCAGAGTGGGAGGAATTACACAATTGCTGAAGTTTATCTTTGACATCTGAAGAATAGGTCACACAGTTTTAAGCCAGCTTCCAGCAGAGATGGAAACATCCAACAAACTGCTTAGGTGACGTACCCATAATAATTTAATATACTGTGCTTTTCTCCACTTTTGTGTTCATTTGCTCTGCCAAGCATGAAGAGTGACAAAGAAAGACAAACTGTTAGCATTTAAATATTATAATGCATCCCTGTCTTTATTGTCTATTTTCTATTCCTCTCACTTCCTTTCTTTTCTCCATTCTACCTCATATTATATCTTTCCCTCCTCCACCTTAAGGAGCCAGCATGATAATAAGGGTCATTGTTAAATAATAATTTTTAATAAGCAAGTGACACTGTGATAAATTCCTCCATATGATGTATGTAGTGACACACTGCCTTACTCAAATGATTAATTAAAATTGATCATAAAAGAATTCTAGTTTACTGAGACCTCTTTAATACCTCTGAATCCTCTATTATAAGGGGAAAATCACAATGATGTGCAGCAGCAGAGACATTAGTCTTTGAGTGAGGAATCCTTTGAGTTATGGACAGCTACAGGCTTCTCTGAAGTTTGGTGCTTTTAAAGCAAATAATGAATGTCCTTTGGGAACCCCCTGACAGATTTCATAGGATTTGTTTCCTTTTCTTTTGGGAAATATGGCAAATATATCTAAGGGAATTGGGTAGACATAAAAATGTATCATTCTAATTATGTCTATATGGATAGAAGATTTATTCTAGTTCTTTGAAAATTTGAGTGTATATTCCTGGTGTTATTTAACAATTACATGACACTATATAAAATGATACTGTCTTAAAATGGATCCCAGGAGACAAGAGAAGAATTTCTGAGGACAGGATTTCAGGCTCTGTGGATCTCATCCTTACCTGTCATCAACCCCATTGTTCTAAACAGGTGATTAGAATTCAGCCATTAACAATATCCAGGGATAAAAACCACAAAGTGATTGCTGTAAAAATAGAAAAAGAAGGGAAAAGAAAAGTAAATATAAAGAAATGTAAACTGTTGAGAGTAAGAATTAAATCTGGCTGAATTTTCTTAGTTCTCATGTCAGATAAAAGAAAATATACTTTGGCCAAAATATTTTGGCCACCTTATATGAAGAGCTGACTCATTGGAAAAGACCCTGATGCTGGGAAAGATTGAGGGCAAGAGGAGAAGGGGACAACAGAGGATGAGATGGTTGGATGGCATCACCAACTCGATGGCCCTGAGTTTGAACAAGCTCCAGGAATTGGTGATGGACAGGGAAGCCTGTCATGCTGCAGTCCGTGGGGTCACAAAGAGTCAGACATGAATTAGTGTCTGAAAAACAACATCAGGTATTTTAAATATAAATAAATAGAAGGGGGTAATGCTAGTGTTTTTAATTTATATGAAGGAGAGAAGACTAGAACTTCATAACCTTTAGGCTGTGCTTCCTAGGTGAGACAAAAAAGTTACAGTAAATTCAGGGTAGAAAATCAGCTTTACTCATTACTAGGCAAGTCAGTCTGAAGGGATGATCTGGTGTTCTGTTTATATATGCCCTGAAGATATGACACAGAGACAGAGAATAATCAAAGACTTTTCTGTTTTGGCTACGTCATAATCATCATCAAGCATTAATTGATGTTTGGGTGCAGTAGTAATCACTGGTGTTCTGAACAATAATGAAGAGGTATTAAATATATCAGAATAACAATGTGAATAGAAGGTTGAAATCTTCTTCTCTAGTTGAAAGAAACAAATACTCAAAAAAAAAAAAAAAAATAGTGCTGTGAGGTTCCCAGAATTCTGTGTAGTGTCACTGGATTTATAGACAAATCTAGGACATATTTGAATCAGAATTAAACAAAATGACTAAGCCTTTAAGTAAAAACTACCTTTGCCTTCTATGCTCAAAGCACCTCTTGGTTCACATTTTACAAGAAGGAAGGCATAATATACACTTCAAAGTACATGAGGTCATTGGAAATTACACTTGAGGTAATTGAAAATTACATTTTTACATAATTGTGATTTGGAGGAAAAAAGGGACTCATGCTTTTGCTGGAACACAGAACAATTGAGAGATGAACATAGGAGCATTTTTCACTTGAAAAATCTGGGAAAGTAAATGTCTTTGAAAGTGTAAGTGAATATTCCTAGAAACAGAAACACAATCCTAGGGATAATTTGTTGTTTTTGTTCAGTCACTAAGTTGTGTCCAACTCTTTGTGACCGCATGGACTGCAGCACACCAGGCTCCCTCATCTATCACTATCTCCTGGAGTTTGCTTAAATTCATGTCCATTGGTTCCATGATGCTATCTAACCATTTCATCCTTTGTTGCTCCCTTCTCCTTTTGCTTTCAGTCTTTACCAGCATGAGTAACTCTTTTCCAACTCTTTTCCAATGAGTTGGCTGTTCACATCAGGTGGTCAAAGTATTGGAGCTTCAGCTTCAGCAGCAGTCCTTCCAATGAATATTCACGGTTGATTTCCCTTAGGATTGACTTGTTTGATCTCCTTGTAGTCTAAGGGACTCTTAAGAGTCTTCTCTGCACCACAGTTCAAAAGCATCATTTCTTTAGCACTCAGCCTTCTTTATGGGCCAACTCACATCTGCACATGACTACTGGAAAAACCATACCTTTGATGATATGGACCTTTGTGAGGAAAGTGATGTCTCTGCTTTTTTAATACGCTCGGTAGGTTTGTCATAGCTTTTCTTTCAAGGAACAAGAGCCTTTTTATTTCATGGCTGCAGTCACTATCCACAGTGATTTTGGAGCCCCCCAAAATAAAATCTGTCACTGTTTCCACTTCTTCCCCCTCTTTTTGCAATGAAGTGATGGAGCCAGATGCCAAGATCTTAATTTTCTGGAATATTGAGTTTCATGCCAGCTTTTTCACTCTCCTCTTTCACCCTCATCAAGAGGCTCTTTGGTTTTTCTTTGCTTTCTGCCACTAGAATAGTATCATCAGTATATCTGAGGTTGTTGATATTTCTCCCAGCAATCTTGATCCCAGCTTGTGATTCGTGCAGCCCAGCATGTCACATGATGTTTCAGTGCTCTCTATAGAAGTTAGATAAGCATGTTGACAATATACACTCTTGTTGTACTCCTTTTCCAATTTTGAACCAGTTTTTCCATGTTCAGTTCTAATTGTTGTTTCTTGACTTGCATACAGGTTTTTCAGGAGACAGGTAAGTTGGCTTGGTATTTCCTTTCTTTAAGAATTTTCCAGAGTTTCTTGTGATCCACACAGTCAAAAGCTTTTGTGTAACCAGTGAAGCAGAATTAGATGTTTTTGTGGCATTCCTTTGCTTTCTCTATGATCCAGCAAATGTTGACCCTTTGATCTTTGGTTCCTCTGCCTTTTCTAAACCCAGTTTGTACATCTGAAACTTCTTTGTTCACATACTATTGAAGCCTAGCTAGAAGGATTTTGAGCATTACCTTGCTAGTATGTGAAATGAATGCAATTTTACTGTAGTGTGAACATTCTTAGGCACTGCCCTTCTTTGGGACTGGAATGAAAACTGACCTTTTCCAGTCCTGTGACCACTGATGAGTTTTCCAAATTTGCTGACATATTGAGTGCAGCACTTTAACAGTATCATCTTTTAGAATTTTAAGTAGCTCAGCTGAAATTCCATTACCTCCATTAGGTTTGTGAGATAATAATTAATATTTATTGAATCATTATTATGTGCAAGGTGCTGTTGTTTTAAGAACTTTATGTAAACTGACTGGTTTAATCCACTTTGCAAAATCCTGTGTGATAAATACATACTGTTATAATCACCACTGTACAGGAGAGCTAAACCAGAGATTAAGGACCTAAACCAAGGTAACAGAGCTGGCAAATGGCACAGCTATCGTTGGAACCTGAGAACTTGGGGTTCAGATTCTGTATACAAAAACCATCACACTAAAGTACCCAGATATATTAGGATGATTTTTTAAAATCTTCCTTGCCTTTGGCCAGGATTTTATCATAACCTTATAAAGTTACTTTTCATATGTGAATTTCATATAATTAAAAGCTCAGTGACTACAGTGAAAAGCTGAACCTATGTCACAAAGCAATAAGAGATGACCATCAGACATCAGTGGGCACACTTGTATATGGTTCTGGAAGCCTTTGGAGGAAGGAGGCCGGGTGAAGGAGAGGAGAACTAAGCGCACACAGCCTACCTGAATTTTCTTGGATTCTTAATACCAGGTTGAGTCATAGTGGGAGTGTCAAGCAGATTAAGAAAAGAAGTTTGATATATTGATATATCTGTGGAAAAAGGATTCTTTGTTTAAGCTATCTGAGGCAGCAGGGCCCTCAGACCGCTTAGGTGATAGATACGATTCAAGGACCAACACATGGCTGAACAAATTGGAGCCAGTATTTTGCTTTTGATATGTTAACTCATTATATTAGAAAGAGATTTCTTCCAGACTGTGATCTGATCTAAGAGATCAGAGTAGGGGTTCTCATGCTCAGGACCATCATGAAACAAACCATTGTATCATATATAGAGAGATACTAAAGTGTGAATTCCTGGTGTACATCTCTTAATATACCTAGTAAGTGCTTTCAAATAGTTGGGGGGAATCTACTGTAATTTGTCCTGAATAAGAGCATCTAAAACCCTCTAAGGAGGAGATGATACAGTTCCCCTTATCGTGTAAGTTTCAGAAGTCAAAGGTTCTCTGTAGCATTCAACTAATAACTCTTTTTAGAACAGATGTTTTGTAATGCTCCTTTTTAATTTCAAGATTGAATTATAGATACTATATCCTATGTATGGGGGCTTCCCTGGTGGCTCAGTGGTAAAGAATCTGCCTGCCAATACAGGAGACACAGATTCAATCCTTGGACCAGGAAGATAGCCTGGAGAAGAGAATGGCAATCCACTTCAGTACTCTTGCCTGGAGAATCCCATGGACAGAGGAGCCTGGTGGTCCATGGGGTCACAAAGAGACAGATATGACTAAATGACTAAATGACAATGACAATATCCTATGTATAATATTAAAAATCAATATAGTGGTCTGTTTTATTATAAAAGAAAAATAAATGAAATAAGGTACACGTTAATATGAAAATAGTCATTGACCACACAAGAAAATCAAAGTGGTGGGATGCTTGCATCTCTACATGGGATTCTAGAAATGTGACTGTTTCAAATGCAGATTGAGGCAGATATGTTGAATTGGTTATATTGGTGACTCAAACATCACAAGTAACATTGCTGTCAGAGATATGGTTTTATGAAATTATAAACAATTCTTGGTTAAAATTCAGATAAAGCAAAATAAAATTTTTCCACAATTTGTTTAGTACTGGCATTCCTGGAAAAATCCCTATGAGAAAACCATGTAAAAATACACTATGCTTAGTGTAAAATTTACTTAGACTCTAAGACTCAGATTATAAACAGATATTTTCTGGTTACTGTGTAAGTGACCAGCAGGATATTTTTGGAAGTCATGTGGAATGTCGAACAATGTTTGGTCAGTATACCACACTATGTACAGTAGAACACACATTTTTGGCTCTCTCTCATGAAAAACAAGTGGTGCCCAGTCTTGTTATGACAACTCAAAATATCCCACGCTTAGTATCACCATCCTGAGAACCATTGATCTGGCTCACACTTGCTTCAGTGGAATTTAAGTCTTTTTTTTTTTTTTTAAAGTGGAAATAGCATAGTTATTTATCTGCTCTCATGTACCAGTGACTGCAGACTGTATGTACTGCCCAGGTTATTGTTTAAGTCTTCTTTAACCCTATGAAATGCCAGGGAAGACATTAAACAAGACAGCTCTCTGTGAAACTGAAGTTGCTTTATGAATGATTCAGTTATGGCAACAGTGAAATTCAGTTCTTAGAAAGAAAGTGTTCTTTAGCCAAAGTAAATTCCAGAAGGGAAAAAAAGAAAAAAAGCCACAGAGACCATCATGGTCATTTTGAAGGGCAAATAAATCTAAACTATGGATGTTATATAACACACAAGCACAAATGCAAAGCAGTTTTTCAGAAGGTCAGAAGCTCTTACACAAGATTATATAGTCAAGTTCAGTTAGCATGAATCCTGCCACAAAAATCAATGTTACATATGTCCTGTCATAATGACCCACACATAAATCTCATCAAGTGCCAGACATATTGATAAATCCACCAAGTGCTAATGCTATCTGACTCTTTCACAGATAAGATGCCACATGTTTTGTGGCATTCGTAGGTTATTTTAGACAGGAATAGATTCTTAAAGGAAAAGAGGATAAGAAAATGAAGAGAAAGTTTATGCTGTTAAATACATTGAGATTTCTTTTCTCTATATTGTTTGAGAAAAGCACCAACTTAGCAACCTTGTATTTTATCAAAGGATTTCTAAAAATTACTTCATCCATGAAAACAAAATAGAGAATGAGAGGAGCCTGAGGAACTATAATCCATGGGGTCACAAAAGACTTGGACACGGCTTAGCTGCTAAACCACCACCACCATGGGAGATCAGGGAGTCTGCACGTTCCAGTCACTACATTGATAGATTATCAGGACAGTGCCCAAACGGTTAGATAGAAACAAGACAGCCTTTCATGCTTTTTAACTTGGCAAGCATTGCTGTTATTAAGAACTCTCTGAGCATAGGTAAGATTCTTGAAAGATTTAAAATGCAAATAGATCTCCCTCAATATGTCATAAATCAACACAGAATGGCCATATATATTAGTTTACTAAATGTAGTATATCTTCAGATTCATGAATTTTGTATTATTTTTGTATTCACCACAGTGATAAGCATTCAAAAAAAGTGAGCTTCTTGTACAACAATGTGTGTATGCTTAACCCTTCTGAACTGTTAATAAAATGTATTAGAATTTTAAAAAGTGAATCTCTGAAGTCAAAACTCTGCACATCTGAATAATTATTAGCCCTGTGTGGTACACTTTAATTGTTGCAAAGGATATTGTCCCTGTGAGTGCAGGGAAGTGATTTCTTTTGTTCACAGATATATCTGCAGAATCTAGAACTTGTCTCTTACAACAGGAGTCCACAAAACTCATTGAATAAATATTGAATTTATTATTAAATATTAGTTGCTTGCAAGAACCCCAGTGTCTTTAAGTGTATAATACAATCAGTAATAAAATATACTTGTTGTTGGAATCAAGTCAGATAATATATGTGAAAGTAGTTTATCAACTCTATCTGAATTATTATTACTGTTACATTATTTGGTAACAGTATTTACCTTTTCCAATAAACTTCCAGGTATTAATCAATAAATGAGTAAAAATCAAAAGAGTACCTAACTTCTCAGTAATACAACACATTTCCTGAAACACTCTCTTCTTTTATTTGCATGATGTCTAGTGTCCCATATTTCATTGGCTACTCAATCTCTTGTTTAGTTTTACTTTTTGCCCTGGAACTTGTGAGATCCTATTTTCTTCTTTCTTTACACTTTCTCTTTTGGTAATAATGCTCATTAATATCACTGCATATATCATATATGGACTGAGAACCCTTCAGTTATGCTCATTTCAAATGTATCCTTATATACATATTTAACTGCCCACTTGACATTTCGAAAAGACAATTTCACAAGCATCTCAAAATCTCTGTGACTCTGACTGAATTTCACTCTCAACCACCCCTTCTTGCTTTAAATTTCATTCTGCTTTCAAACTTCTTCAACTCAGTAGCTGTGAAGAATACCCACTAAGTTACTTAAGCCAGAAACCTGGGCAGCATCCTTAATGTACTTTTCTTAATCCTCTGCATTACCCAAGCCAATTCATCAACAGATTATTCAAGTCTATCTTCAAAATCTACCTCAGATCTCTGTTTCTCTCTATCTTCCTTGCAATCACTCTGGTACTATATACCCTCTCTTCTTCCTTGGAGGACAGCAGCAGTGTCCAAATGGACTTCCTTATTTCATAGTCTATTTAGTTGCCAAGAGGAACAACTTAAAGTTTAAATTATTTTAGTATCCCTTTATGTTCTCTTATTGTAGTTAGGATGTAATTTAAACTCCATGATAAATCTTATGTGGTTATGATAATCTGACTACAATCTATATTTTTTTTGTAAATTAATTAATTTATTTTAATTGGAGGCTAATTATTTTACAGTATTGTAGTGGTTTTTGCCATACATTCACATGAATCAGCCAGGAGTGTACATGTGTACCCCATCCTGAAACCCCGCTCCTATCTCCCTGCCCATCTCACCCCTCAGGGTCATCCCAGTGCACCGGCCTAGGAACCCTGTCTCATGCATCAAACTTGGACTGGCGATCTATTTCACATATGGTAATATACATGTTTCAATGCTATTCTCTCAAATCATCCCACCTCGCCTTCTCCCACAGAGTCCAAAAGTCTGTAATTTCCATCTGTATCTCTTTTGCTGTCTTGCATATACGGTCAGTGTTACCATCGTTCTAAATTCCGTACATAAGCATTAATATACTCTGTTGGCGTTTTTCTTTCTGACTTAGTTCACTCTGTATAATAGGCTCCAGTTTCATCCACCTCATTAGAACTGGTTCAAACGCATTCTTTTTAATAGCTGAGTAGTATTCCATTGTGTATATGTACCACAGCTTTCTTGTCCATTTGTCTGCCAATGGGCATCTAGGTTGCTTCCATGTCCAAGCTATTGTAAACAGTGCTGTGATGAACAGTCGGTTACATGTGTCTCTTTCAATTCTGGTTTCCTTGGTGTGTATCCCCAGCAGTGGGATTGCTGGGTCGTATGGCAGTTCTATTTTCAGTTTTTTAAAGAATCTCCACACTGTTCTCTGTAAGGGCTGTCCTAGTTTGCATTCCCACCAACAGTGTAAGAGTGTTCATTTTTCTCCAAAACCTCTCCAGCATTTATTGTTGTAGACATTTTGATAGCAGCCATTCTGACTGGCGTGAGATGGTACCTCATTGTGGTTTTGATTTGCATTTCTCTGATAATGAATAAATGAGTGATGTTGAGCGTCTTTTCATGACTTTGTTAGCCATCTGTATGTCTTCTTTGGAGAAATGTCTGTTTAGTTCTTTGGCCTATTTTTTTATTGGGTCATTTATTTTTCTGGAATTGAGCTGTATGGGCTGCTTGAATATTTTTGAGATTAATTCTTTGTCAGTTGCTTTGTTTGCTATTATTTTCTCCAATTTTGAAGGCTGTCTTTTCATCTTGCTTACAGTTTCCTTCATTGTGCAAAAGCTTTTAAGTTTAATTAGATCCCACTTGTTTATTTTTGCTTTTATTTCCATTACTCTGGGAGGTGGGTCATAGAGGATCCTGCTTTGATTTATGTCAAAGAATGTTTTGCCTATATTTTCCTCTTGGAGTTTTATAGTTTCTGGTCTTACATGTAGATCTTTAATCCATTTTGAGTTTATTTTTGTGTATGGTATTAGAAAATGTTCATTTCATTCTTTTACAAGTGGTTGACCAGTTTTGCGAGCACCACTTGTTAAAGAGATTGTCTTTTCTCCATTGTATATTCTTGCCTCATTTGTCAAAGATAAGGTGTCCATAGGTGTATGGGTTTATTTCTGGGCTTTCTATTTTGTTCCACTGCCCTGCATTTCTGTCTTTGTGCCAGTACCATATTGTCTTGATGACTTGCTTTGTAGTATAGTCTGAAGTCAGGCAGGTTGATTCCTCCAGTTCCATTCTTCTTTCTCAAGATTGCTTTGGCTATTCAAGGTTTTTTGTATTTCCATACAACTTGTGAAATTATTTGTTCTAGTTCTCTGAAAAATACCATTGGTAGCTTGATAGGGATTGTATTGAATCTATAGATTGCTTTGGGTAGTATACTCATTTTCACTATATTGATTCTTCTGATCCACGAACATGGTCTATTTCTCCATCTATTTGTGTCATCTTTGATTTTTTTCACCAGTGTTTTATAATTTTCTATATATAGGTCTTTTGTTTCTTTAGATAGATTTATTCCTAAATATTTTATTCTTTTAATTGCAGTGGTGAATGGAATTTTTTTTCTTTAATTTCTCTTTCTGTTTTCTCATTGTTAGTGCATAGGAATACAAGGGATTTATCCATGTTAATTTTATATCCTGCAACTTTACTATATTTATTTATTAGCTCTAGTAATTTTCTGATGGAGTCTTTAGGGTTTTCTATGTAAAGGATCAAGTCATCTGCAAACAGTGAGAGTTTTACTTCTTCTTTTCCGATCTGGATTCCTTTTAATTCTTTTTCTTCTCTGATTGCTATGTCTAAAACTTCCAGAACTATGTTGAATAGTGGTGGTGAGAGTGGGCACCCTTGTCTTGTTTCTGGCTTTAGGGGAAATGATTTCATTTTTTCACCATTGAGGATAATGTTTGCTGTGGTTTTATCATATATGGCTTTTATTATGCTGAGTTATATTCCTTCTATGCTTGCTTTCTGGAGGTTTTTTTTCATAAATGGATGTTGAATTTTTGTAAAGGCTTACTCTGCATCTATTGAAATAATCATATAGTTTTTATCCTTCAATTTGTTAATGTGGTATATCACATTGATTGATTTGTGAATATTGAAGAATCCTCACATCCCTGGGATAAAGCCCATTTGGTCTTGATGTATGATCTTTTTAATATGTTGTTGGATTCTGTTTGCTAGAATTTTGTTGAGGATTTTTGCATCTATGTTCATCAGTGATATTGGCCTGTAGTTTTCGTTTTTTGTGGCATCTTTGTCTGGTTTTGGGATTAGGGTGATGGTGGCCTCATAGAATGAGTTTGGCAGTTTACCATCCTCTGCAGTTTTCTAAGAGTTTGAGTAGGATAGGTGTTAGCTCTTCTCTAAATTTTTGGTAGAATTCAGCTGTGAAGCCATCTGGTTCTGGGCTTTTGTTTGTTGGAAGATTTTTGATGAAAGTTTCAATTTCTGTGCTTGTGTTGGGTCTTTAAGATTTTCTATTTCTTCCTGGTTCAGTTTTGGAAGGTTATACTTTTCCAAGAATTCGTCCATTTCTTCCAAGTTGTCCATTTTATTGGCATATAGTTGCTGATAGTAGTCTCTTAAGATCCTTTGTGTTTCTGTATTATCTGTTGTGATTTCTCCATTTTCATTTCTAATTTTGTTGATTTGATTCTTCTCCCTTTTTTTCTTGATGAGTCTCACTAATGGTTTGTCTATTTTATTTATCTTCTCAAAAAACCAGCTTTTAGTTTTGTTGATTTTTGCTATAGTCTCCTTTGTTTCTCTTTCATTTATTTCTGCCCTACTTTTTATGATTTCTTTCCTTCTACTTACTCTGGGGTTCTTCATTTCCTCTTTTTCTATTGCTTTAGGTGTAAAGTTAGGTTATTTATTTGATTTTTCTCTTGTTTCTCGGGGAAGCTTGTATTGCTATGAACCTTCCCCTTAGCACTGCTTTTACTGAATCCCATAGGTTTTGGGTTGTTCTGTTTTCATTTTCATTCATTTCTATGCATATTTTGATTTCTTCTGTGATTTGTTGGTTATTCAGAAGCATGTTGCTTAGCCTCCATATGTTTGTATTTTTAATAGTTTTTTTTCCCCTGTAGTTGACCTCTAATCTTACCACATTGTGATCAGAAAAGATGCTTGAAATGATTTCAATTTTTTTTGAATTTACCAAGGGTAGATTTATAGCCCAGGATGTGATCTGTCCTGGAGAATGTCCTGTGTGCACTTGAGAAAAAGGTGAAATTCATTGTTTTGGGGTGAAATGTCCTATACATATCAATTAGGTCTAACTGGTCCATTGCATCATTTAAAGTTTGTGTTTCCTTGCTAATTTTCTGTTTAGTTAATCTATCCATAGGTGTGAGTGGGGTATTAAAGTCTCCCACTATTATTGTGTTACTATTAATTTCCCCTTTCATACTTGTTATCATTTGCCTTACATATTGTGGTGCTCCTATGTTGGGTGCATATATATTTATAATTGTTATATCTTCTTCTTGGATTGATCCTTTGATCATTATATAGTGTCCTTCTTTGTCTCTTTTCACGGCCTTTATTTCAAAGTCTATTTTATCTGATATGAGTATTGCTACTCCTGCTTTCTTTTGGTTTCCATTTGTGTGAAATATCTTTTTCCAGCCCTTTACTCGCAGTCTGTACGTGCCCCTTGTTTTGAGGTGGGTCTCTTGTAGATAGCATATATAGGGTTTTTCGTTGTTGTTTTTTTTTTTTTTTTTTTACTGTGAACTTCATTTTTTTTTCATTTATTTTTTTTAGTTGGAGGCTAATTACAGATGTATAGAACAGACTTTTGGACTCTATGGGAGAAGGCAAGGGTGGCATTATCTGAGAGAATAGAATTGAAACATGTATATTATCAAGTGTGAAACAGATTGCCAGTCCAGGTTGGATGCATGAGACAAGTAATTAGGGGTATTGTTTCTGTATCCATTCAGCCAGTTTTGTCTTTTGGTTGGAGCATTCAACCTGTTTACATTTAAGGTAAATATTGATAAGTATGATCCTGTTGCCATATACTTTGTTGTTTTGTGTCCG